>NC_040040.1:18125151-18742777 GCF_003713205.1 Coffea eugenioides
TTCCATCCAAGTAAATACAAAAATAACAGTACAGTGCAACTGCACACATGTGCAACAGTCCTTTCATATCTGTGTAATTTATGTCTGTCCACAAGCACACAAATTGTATGATCAGAATGTCTACCATCATCACAACCGATAGGCTGAAATTCCATTCATTAACTTCCAACTGGAAAAGCACTACTTACCCTCATGACAACGATTTTGCCCCAAATTCTATCTCCCGCACTAACTTCCATAACGGGAATGAAGGATGGTAGGCTCAACAGGTAACCAAAGGACAATTGAAGTAACAAACCAAATCGAACTGACTATCACTTGCACACAGCATGCCTCCATTGTCTTGACATGGTCAATTACCTTTTCCAAAATATCCCTTCATTTCCTTAATACTTTGTATAGATAATCCAAGATTCTCAAAAAGAAAACTTTAACAGTAAATCTCTCCAAAATTTGTTCACAATATTGCATAAATCAACAAAAAAAAAAAAAAATTCACTCCCAACAATCATCTCACAAATTATTAGAATAAAATGATCCCAAATTTCATTGAATATCACTTTTCCAATTTCTCATGACACCAAAAATTCCCTTTCCCAGTGAGCATAAAATCCAAAATACATCACAATTTTCAACCTAAACCACAACAAATAAATTGAATAACATCCCCAAGAATCCATAAAAATGTCAAATTCCCCACCCAAAATCCAATTTTTCATATAATTCCACAAAAACCAATCCCGAAGATCCAAAAATCACATTACATGCATGAAAATCAAGAAACAGCAAACGACATGCAGTCAGCTAACACTAACCCAATCCCAGAATATAAAAACAAAAAATTAGAAAACAAAAAAAAAAAAGAAAACTCCCTGTAATTTCACAAACCTCTCAGACATGGTGGCGATGGTTTTGAAGGCCAATATGAGAGAGCGGTCAGGGTTGGAGCCGCGATTCTGCCACCGCCCAAGTGAAGAAGTCAAGAAATCACTGGTAGACCCATTGGGCTTGGAGATCACGGTGGACAATCCGCCGTCGGTCAGTAACGGATTACTGGGACCGCCAACTCGAACCGGGTCATTGTCCCCTGACTCATTCGCAAAAGTTCTCCACTCCGAAGTCTCATCGATCGAGTGGGACTCCAAAACCAAACCGCACTCCGAACAAACCATGTCCCCGGCCGAATGGTCGAACACCACTTCCGTACTCTTCTTACAGTCCGAACAATACGCATCCGCCATAAAAGAGAAGAAGAGGGAACGGAAAGAGCTTTTTTGCTTTTCTTTTTTTTTTTGGGTTCCTTATTTCTATCTGGATATATCTGTTTATCTGATTTTTGTTACCATTAATTGAGGAAGAAAACTGGTGGGATTTTGGTGCTACTATTTTTTTATACAGAAATGGAAGCCCAGTGTGTGTACTGTGTGAGAATTGCTTTTTGTATGTTTGCTTGTTTGCGGGTTGGTTTCGTTGTTTGTTAGGAGATGGAGGGAGCGAGGGAGGGAAGAGTGACGTTTCAGGTTTGCTTTTCGGGAAGGGATCAATTAACAAATTTTCGACGTGCTTAATGGTGGTTAACTGGTTTTATACCTGTGCCGGGGTGGCCCCCGCCGGTGGATTTTTGTGACAGGAGGACGTGGGCCGGTGTGGGTATTTGTGGAAAAATATCTATACCATATACAGTTGAGGAAGGAATTTGGAATTAACATTGGAGTTAATATTTATCTTTACTTTGTAAATTTTTTTTTATCCTTATAAAAATTATTTTTATTTTAACTGTCTAAAACTACTCATGACTATTTTTATTTTTAACTATTTAAGTACATGTTTTTAACATAACAACTTCTTCTTTAGTAATAAAAGTTTATTTAAAATATATAATCATAACTATTATTCATTTTTTTATTACACACATATTAGGCGTGCATTGAGCACTAGTACCAATAGTACCTCACATTTTGAGGTTGTTAACTTTTAGTCCTTCATGTATAAAACAGAACATTCTAACCGTATGTTTGGATTGTGAATTATTAGAGATATTTTTACTGTAGCACTTTTTGTGATGTGATGTATGTGAGATAAAAAGGTAATTGAGAAGGTAAAAAGGTGTATTGGAAATTGTAATGATGATGTAAGTAAATAAATTTGGGGAAATAAAGCCCAATCCAAACAATTACGTTTGGTACGCAAGAATTATCGGAAAGACCTTTTCACCCTGAATAATAGGGAGAAAATTTTATCATTTCAATGTCTAGTACGCAAGTCAGAATAAAATATTTATTAATTTTTCAGTATGCAGTAGAATTCATATTTAAATGTCAGAATAGAATACAATTAATGCAAATTTAAGATGTAACTTGTTTTGTTTGTTCTACCATGTTATTTGTTTGTTTACATGGAATCTTGACATTTTTTGCTTACAAAATAATTGATGATTGATATTAAAAATTTTCAATTATAATATTTAATTCATTTTAGCATATAGATTTTTATGTTAAAATTTTACATACGCTAGCAATATAATTAATTAATTAGAAATGTAAAATATACATTATATGAAGCCAAACAATTATAGTACATTTTTAAATTTTATTATGTTTTTATTTTTTATATAAGATACAAAAAAATTTACACAATTCTTTAAAATTCAAAGAATAAAGTATCTCAAAATATTTGTTGGCTACATTATCAAGTTGTTAAATTTTAGTCCTTGACGTACATACGAAATTAAACTCTTTAATACTAACTCATGATTCAAAATGCATTATTTATTGTCACTAAACTGATTATCTCGCCATAAATTTTGCCCGAGATAATCACTTTTGAGAAGGGTTTGGCTAGAGGTGCCCAATGTTTAATAACAACGTTAGGAGTGCAAGTTTTTTAGACTGTTATTTACAGTAAGTGTTTAAATACGAGAAGAAAAACTACATAAATATGTGCATCTAAATGGTAAATTACGTGTTGATTTGGTAAATTACAGATCCATTTGGCATGACAAAGTCAATATTATGTGCTAAGTGGTGCATGAGTATTGTAAACAAGTGTGTGTATCAAATAAGGAAGCGTGTACCTTACATGGTAGAATGTGATTGGGTATTAATGCAATGGGAAAATCATTAAAAACGTCCCTCACGTTTTGTAAAATGATTTTTTTCGTCCCTTATTTTTAAAATTATAATTTTACGTCCCTTATAAATTTATATTAGTTAAATTTGGTCCCTACTTAGGTTTTCAACTAGTTTTTTTGTCAAAATTCATTATGTGCTTTGCATGTGATCATTTTTTAACGGCAAAATTATCAAATCAAAATTTACATAATCTGATTTATAGTCATTTATATTTCACAAAATGAATTGTTTCGTCCCTCACATTACATAAAATAAATTTTTGCATCCCTCATTGACCATGTGTACGAATATTTTTTTTTAAAATCCATGTATATATCTATTTGATTTTACCTGAACAGTACGAATAACATATAATATATCTCTATTTGATTTCACTTAAACAGACTAATTGTAATTATACACATACTATTCAATATATATATATGGATTTAAATCTAACAATTTTGTTTTAAACAAACACACACACATATTTATATATATATATATATATATATTTGATTTCACTATATGAATCTTTTCAATATTTGTAACCTTTTCTCTTTTGGTAATAATTCATTTATTGAGTTGTGTAATAAGGTTATCTAATTAATCGGTCCTAATTCGAATTCTATAGTTACACTAACAAATTGCAGTTTAAATCTGAAATTTTTACTCACCACCTTTAAGACTAATAGTTAAATTTCTTACCTTGTGATTGTTTTAAAATTTGAAAGTATCAATCACTTACTTCTTTTTGTCATACTTTTCCTTTGTTTATTTTTTCTGTTCAAATTTAATTTGATATAAACCTTCTTTGTTTTCAATTTTCGAATAAAAGGAAATGAACATGAATGAAAAACTAACAATTTTTTTAAACTATCTATTTAATTTCACCTGAACAGTATGTAAGAGGTCTTGGGTTCGAGTCCTCCAGCTTACACTAAAAAAAAAGTGAAATTAAATAGAGATATATTATATGCTATTCGTATTGTTCAAGTGAAATCAAATGGATATATACATAAATTTTTTAAAAAAAATTATTCATACACATGATCAATGAAGAATGAAAAATTTTATTTTGTAAAATGTGAAGAATGAAAAAATTCATTTTGTAAAATATAAGGGATGAAACAATTTATTTTGTGAAATGTGAGGAACAAAAAAATTTATTTTGTAAAATGTGAGAAACTATGGATTGGATTATATAAATTTTGATTTGACAATTTTGCCCTTTAAAAATGATCACGTGCAAGGACCGTGGTGGATTCCGATCGGAAACCTAGATAGGGACCAAATTTAATCAATGTAAATTTTTAAGGGACGTAAAAGTACACTTTTAAAAGTGAGAGACGAAAAAAGTCATTTTGCAAAATATGAAAGACATTTTAAACGATTTTTCCTAATGTAATTGATGTTAATTCCATGTACTGTACTTTGATTATTGAGTAACAGTTAGGATTAAATCATGAAAAAAGAAAATTCCTTTCTAAGATTACATATTTCTCACTTTCCCAATGTAATGCAATCCACCTTACAATCTGAAATTAGATCTTTTTTTTTTTTAAGATCTCAGATTATTTTTTTTTTTAAGTGTAAGTGGGAGTCTTAAACTGAAGACTTCTCACTTACACTCCGCCCAACCAATCCCTCCCCCAAATAAAATATGCCTCCAATTAAATTCATAGATTTGCAGCCTAATGCACATTTAAGGGCATTTTTATCCACAAATCATACTTTTCATACGTTTAATAGAGGTTGCATTTGTCTTTTTCATTTTTTTTCTCCACATATTATATACCATATTGCGCAATGCATACGTATGTCATCTTTGTGCAATGCATCTAAAATGAAGTCTTATGTAAAATTTTAGGTTTAATCTTACTGAGAAAAATTTTAAATTCAAATTCAAAATTTTACATAATTATCATTCATTCAAGTCTGATAGTGTGTATACACTGTCAGGGTAAGAAACTTTAATCCCAAAAATTATTAGTGGAAAACTACATTAGTTTTATGCAAGTTGTAGACCGTGCAACATTTTGACGTAGGATCCAAGTAATTTAGGTTTGGTGTGGTTGGGAATGAATGAATATCCCGTGTACTAGCAATGTCTTTTATGAGATACAACTCCTTTTGTAGCATCATTCTGAAACCGTTTGGGTTCATATAATTAGTTCTCCAATTGTTTTCAGTGTTATATTTTTGATAGGAGGATAAAGTTATTTCCAAAAGTGTTATAAATCAAGAGATGAGTAATAATTTTAAAACGTTAATAAATAGTCTACTTTCCCTTTATTTGTAATTAATCCACAGATTTGTCACTTTTTTTCCTATGGATAAAGAACCCACGAGTCAAGTTGTCTAATTGTATGAATAGATCATGTCATCGTAAGTTCCTTGTTGAAATGCATATTTTTAGTGTCGGTTGTTCTATTTTGTAGTCTTGCAATACAGGATAAGATGACAATCTTTAGAGTTCTAAAAGTAGGTTCACTTTTTTTTTTGGTTGGGGTGGGGGGAAAGAAAGGATTTCTTAACTGTCTCCTTACAAAATTGTCTGAGTGCTTTTAAGGGAGAAGTTGCAGTTTTAGTCCGTAACATTTGGACCATATATCAAAGTGGGTAGTAAAATTATGAAGAAAATGAATCTAGTCCTTAAAATTTTGGTTGGCTTTTAAAAAAGGATTAACTTGTTATGTATTGACAGAATAATGATTTTTTCACACTAATAATTTTGAATGTATGTCACATATGCATGATTTAAATGCACATTCTATGATATAATCTGAATCTGTTTGTTAAAAAATCTTTACGCTGACAATATATAAAAATGTTATTCTTTAAAAAAATCATTTTCATAAAAAAATGCATCCATAATTTCACATTCATAAAACTCAATAATTATTAAGATACACCTAAAAAAATAACACTAACACACACACACACACACACACATTAACATCCCTTTTCTCACCACTAACTCCATCTCCCTCAAACGACCTTCCCTCACCTCTCCAACCCAACACTCCCTTCAACACTATACTGCAGTCGCCTCCCATTCTCCCACTTTCATCAAATTGGAGGAGAGAGAGTACGGGTTGAAGGAGGGAGAGAGAGAGAGAGAGACAAAAACATGTTTAAAGTTTTCTAACCTAAAAACATTTTTAAAATACTTCAAGAAAAAGGATAATTAAATACAGTTAGGACAAAAATTAATCTAATCATTAATGTTTTTAATTTTGACCTAAAACAGATAATAAACAGATTTGGCCAATTATCACTCATGACATAGATATTTGCTAAAATGTCCAACTTTTCATGAACAAATCACTTCCTATCTTTTAACATAAAATTCCTAAATTATGCAATTAACAAACTAAAACTGCAACTGCTTACGAAACCTTGGTCTAGTGACTATAGTTGAAAACTCAAGAATTAAGAGCGTCGAATTCAAATCCTCCTTTTCTTTCTACGCTTCTTAAATCCCACTCATCATTGGTGAAAGAAAAAAAAAAGACCACTAAATTGTGACTCACAACTGCATAGAATTGGGAAATAAGATAAATGGATATTGTTACTAGTAGTTAAATGGCTTCCATCACATTATCACTTTAATCTAAAGTGTCAATGGGTTATGAGTAGGTTTTGAAACCACACAAGTGAAATGGATGAAGACACCCACCCACAGGGCAATTTGATTCTTAACCTTTTTTTGAATTTCAATTATATAACATTTAATTTGTTACACTTTATAATGATTTCAATGTAAAGCTTTATATTCTAACTAGTTTTGACGGACTATTGATTAGTGTAATCCTATTCATTCATGAATTCCTAAATTATGACGCTGAATTGAAGCTTCAACATTAGAATATCCACTTTTATAAGTAAAAACGTTTTTTTTTTTTACTATTATTCGAGGGAGGTTTCTAAAAAAATCTCGAGGATGCTAGATTTTTTTTTTCGGAGACGATAAACCTAATCTATCCTATACTAAGGGGAAGGGGGCGAACCTAAGGAGGCCCAGAAATAACTCGGAGGGGACTGAACCACCACCGGACCAGACGGATGCACAGCACACCCACCTGAATTTTTTTTTAAAACAAGCCACTTAAATGTGACATTTTTGGTGGGAGACAACCCCACCAACTAGGTCGTGGCCACTAAGCTAATGGCCCAGTGGTTCTCGAGGATGCTAGATAATACTGTTAAACAAACTCTCCAACGGAAGTTTTGAAACTCATCCCTTTCTCTAATATCATAACATTTGCTTTTTACTACACCTCGTGATATTTATTTTGCCGTTTTATAAAAAAAAAAAAAAAACACTCATGATATTTGGACATCCCCATCATACGATGTCGTCATCGTTGATAACTAATTAAACCACCCCCTACAGTGTGGCTCTTGTACCCAACCCACCCACATTCCGCATAGATTATGATAGGGCCATAAGAAGAAGACTGACAGTGCTTCGAGAAATGCTATGGGATCCTAGATTTAACAATTACCTGAGGCTTGAGATGGCTTTGTTTCGACGCTCCAAAGGAGTTACAAGGTTCTTTGAAGGAGGTGTAGAGAATCCAGTAATAACCTACAGGTCTGAACCCTAGGAGGTGTTCCGGAATCGAGTAGACAATTTATATATGTGCGAAGGGTGCGGGTCTGATCACAATGATGGGCCAGCTGCAGTAGAATAATGTCTAATATCTCCAATTCTTTTTTCTCGACGAAAACACAAATAGGAAAGATTGAAAACATCAATGAAATAGTATCTAATTTCTTGAAAACATAAATGGGATAGTGTCTAATTTCTGAAGACATAAATGGGATAGTATCTAATTAAATTAAGAAGAACAGCAACTGTTCAGAAACACAAAAGCAAGCATGAGAAAACGAACAATCCACCCATTCCAGAAACACAAGAGCAAGAAATTCAAAGAAAATTGGGAAGAAACTCTTCATTAATGAATTGATGGTGGCCTGTGTGAAAAATTTTCAATTGTACACTCAGACATCCAAAATTAACTTGTTTAATCATCTATACCGATGCAAGGGGAAAAGCAAAGTGACAAAAAAGAACTAAAAAAGAAAAAGTTGATACAGGTTTTTCCCTCTACAAGAATAAGAGCCAAATGCAACATACAAATAAAAGCCTAATCTGCAGCGACTATCACACCATCTAGGATTTTGGATTGGCAAGGCTCTTGAGGTCTTTTTCCTTGGCATACCACTCTGGTATTATTTTCGAAGCATGGGGAAAGAGGTCCTTGTAGGCATTCTTGATTGTCCCTTCAGCAACTGTAGTAGCAATAGAAATATCTGCAAGATACTATTCCAATCACACACATGTACAATGAAAAAGTAGAGCAGATGTAACCAACTCAATGACAAACCCAAAGATCAGACAACAGTACTGTACAATATTTTTCTGGCAACGAGGGAGATTTAATAACCTATTCTGCAACTCCGCCAAGTCAGTATAAATCTTCTTAAACTAAAGTTCCCCACCATGAATGAAATAAAATGGTAAATGCTCAAACCTCGCAAGGGCTTCCTTGAATCTGAGAGCTGCGTTATCATGTAAATTATTGCAGCAGCTATAGATATAGGGCTTCTCCTGCAATAGGAGAAAATAAAAATATGAAAGAATGTTGTTTACCAATCACAACACGATATCAGTCACATGCCATGGAATCTCACTGTTTTTAATAACAGACAGCAATATTAAATGTGTAAATCCATTTTCACAGGCAAAACCAAAATACTTGATTGATCACCCTACAAATCATGTCCAGTACCAGACTACTTGGTACACCATCCAGACGAAACCAAAAACTTCTTGAAGCCACAGATTTGACTCCACAAAACTTCTCCAAGAATTCAATTAAAACTTTTTTGCTGCATCTCAAACTCAAAAGAACCATGTTCTGCAGACAATCACTGCCCATCAATTATTTATGTCAATTTTTACATGCTTCCTTTATTGGCTGTTGAATACCAGCAGCAATTTGCCATTCCTGATTCTCAAAAAACATAGGTTTTTAAGTACAGCTCATCACTGGACTCTTATTGCATGTTAACCACCTATCCTGACATCAGAAAAATGTACTTCTTTTTCTGCTCCTGACTAACTATCTTTCAACTTACAGGACCATCAGAATGCATCATTTTGAGCATCTAATTTTCAAATGATTACTCAACATACAATAGAATAGCATTGCACCTAAAGGATGTCTAAATGTTATAGACCTGCAGGGAACCTACATATGTCATACACATATGCTGTATCCAGCAAGAAAGAAAATGCCCTTGCAAAGCAGGACAAGGAAATTGCCAATACATCAATAATTCACAGAAGCACAAGGATTCACTTCTAGTGGAGATAGTTCAGGCAGGTATAAGAGGACAAGCAAGGAAATTATTAATAAAGCAATAAAAAAATACCTTATATCAAATTCTTCAGACTTCTGAACTGTTTCCTGGACAGCTTTAATCTCTTCATTACTCATACCAAGATTAGAACAAAAACGTCTCTGAAACATATAGAAGCCAAAGAGTTACAGGTCATTAATACTGAACCACAGATTACTGAACTTCTACACTGTAACCTAAAGTTTCAGAAGAACTCACCAGATAGTCTCCTGCATGTATTGTTCCCATCTCCATAGATTCACCCATTTCAACCTTCAATTGCTTAACAATAAACTCTTTTGCTCGGCCAATTTCCTTCTTTGTAGCTCCATTGGCAATAGAGCAAATTTCTAGTTTAAAGCTAGAGGCTCAGAAGAGTTCATACACACAAAACCAGAATAAATCACGTGTATGAATGCATTAGAAGGCACCTTTTACAGTGCGTGCCTTGCCTTCTTGCCTACAAGCAATGTAAATGCAGGCAGCCACTAATGCATCCAAATTTCTTCCCCGGGTACACTTCTGATCCTCCAACCTTTTATATATCTCACTTGCTCGATCCTTCATATCAAAAAATAATAAGCAACACAATATTTAACAAATGACAATAGTAATTGTTTTCCTTATGGAAACACAAACTATAAAAATATTAATTAATTCAGCATCTTATTACTTCAAATATATAGCAGGAGAAGGAAAGAACTTTTCATAACCTTTTTGTTTTAAAAAAGGCACTAGAAAAGTTATATCATCTGACACCTTCCAAAGCCAATCCAGTCAAATTCTTAAAATGCAAAAATGACAATCAGAAATTCCAGCCAAGTTCTAGTGCCCAAATACAAAAAGCATCCAACAAAATCCAAGCACACCCTAAGAAGAACCAGACACTTTTCAAATGGAACTCAACAACACGGGAAAGTCAATTAAACATTAAAACATGTTTCCAAGGATGCGATGCAAAGGATGTACTTGCACAAATCGTGCTGGCTATCCAAGGGCAAACAGAAACAGCACAAAAATTTTGTGAAACAAAGTTTTTCGTATGAGATGATAGACTACCATATCCTTTCAATTTAGAAGCACCAGAAACATTTTGAGAAAAAGATGCGAGGTAAATCTAGGATCACCATCCTCTAAAATAACATGGTAGGTGCATCAAAAAAATAACATGATAGGCACATTGAAATATAATTGCACCATAACTAAATACATGAAGTATCATCTCAGAATGAGGCCTTTATAATATGTGCTGACAAAAGGACAAATTAGCATCATTTCGTTGTTTGATCCAGTCAAGTGGCAAAAGCATGTACAGAGTTGGACTTCAGAAGCCTTCCCACCCTCGGCATAGGAGAGAAATGCCAAACTTATAATTTTCTGCCCAACTGAACAAACACTTTCCATTTACTCAAATGGAACACCAAAAAAAACGAACACGCTTCCTACAACTCCCACCCCCCCCCCCTCCAAAAAAAAAAGAAAAGAAAATCTTGCAAAAATGTGGGCCCACACAAAGGGGAAACAAAACTCCGAAAGCTGACAAACATTCAACTAGGAAATGTATGACCTTGCACAAAAGCTTTCAAGTAAACCCAAAAAAAGGAAAAAAAAAATACCTTTATTGTTGCTACAAGGCTCAACCTGAAAGAAAAAAAGAGCCTGTGTTAGTATAGCCATATTCATTCCATCAAAGCATCTATATAACAGGAAAAAAAATTTATAACAAGTAGATAAGTTGATTAACCTGGACTCGGCAAAGATATCTTAAATAACTATTCAAGTCAAAAGAGAAGTCCAAAATTGATTTTGTGAAATAAATGCTTGATTTTGACAACCTACTGTCAATCAACATGAGCCAATCAAACGGAAAACTTGACTTATTTTTTAGCAGCAAATGCAAATATTAACATAGTACAGCAGATGTTCAAAGGAACCACTTTTCATTCAGTTAATTGAAAAGCAACAACAAGACAAACTGACAAAACCAATCAAAAGACTCTAACTTTACGCACCAAAACGGACTGCAACAGAATGAATCAAGAATGTTCACATTCACCAAAAATAGCAGATTAAAGCACAAAAGAAACATCACTTCAATAATAGAAAGCAGATAGAATTGTAAACTCGTCTCCCAATGTCCCACCATTAGTTTCGGTCAAATAAGCATTACGCAAAACGAATTCCACCCTTTTCAATAGTCATTTCTCCCTCAACATACATACACCTACATATGTAAACAGAAAAACTTTTCAATTCTATGAGCAAAATCAAACAAAATCCTCCAACAAATTTACCTTAAACACGCCAAGTTCATTCCATAAAAGAAAAAAAGGCAATCAGTCCACAACATCTAAGTATCCTACTATTCCTACTATTTTTCAAAGTTTTTAAGCAAAATCAAGCAAAGCCCTCGAAGGGTTTTACCTTAAAACTCCCAAACCTTTAAGAAAATCTTCCAAGAAAAACCCACAACACATTCCTCAAGCAAAAAATCACTAAAAATAGGGGGCCAAAAACAGACCTATCAGCCATATTAGTAATGGCCTTAAAGGCCAAAACAATAGCACGATCAGGGTCACCCCCACGATTCTGCAACCGGGCAAGAGACGAATCCCCATTGGAGCCATTAGGCCCCTTAGAAATCACAGTAGAAAGACCCGAATCACCAAGAAGAGGGTTGACCGGACCTCCAACACGAACCGGGTCATGGTCACCCGATTCATCGGCAAAAGTTCTCCACTCAGAAGTCTCATCGATAGACCTCGACTCCAACACTAACCCACACTCGGAACACACAGTATCCCCCGCAGCGTGGTCGAATACCACCTCCGTATTCCTCTTGCAATCCGTACAAAACGTATCCGTCATCATTACTATACTAATCTTCTACACCAAAAGAAGAAAAAGATCAAGACTCTCTTGATGGGTTTGTGTGGGTTTTTTGTGATCTCTTGTTCTTGATGGATGGTTTTTCCTGCCTTCCTAGGCCTTCTCTCCAACCCAGCAGAAGAATTTGCCTTATTCTACTCTGGGGTTTGGAGAAGGGGGGAAGAAGGAGAGGACAAGGGAGAGGGGTCAATGGGGTATATATAGACGAGAGGGCGTGTCTGGTAAAGGGCGGCGTGGGGACAGCTGGCACCAAGGCGGGCGGTCTCCACTTTTACTAATTTCCTTTTCTTCAAGATTTTTTTCTTTTTTTAAAAAAAAAAAAAATTATTGCATGAGTGAGTATATAAATCTTCTTGAGCCTTTAGTAATTTGCTTTTCTTCAAGAGTATTTATCTTTTTTTTTTGTTTTTTATCCTTGTATGAATTTAAATCTTCTTTCCGAATCACATAGGAAATGTAAAAATTGTGAAATTTTTTTGAAGCGTTTAGAATTAACTTTGCTTTCATAAAATATTAATAATTAGGTCCATTTTAAATTCACAGTTTATTGAATGCGGGATTTTTCGTATTGTACATATGAATCATTGATCGCCTATCCTTCTTGGAAGTATTTCCTTTTTTTCTCATTTTTGGAGGAGATAATAGAAAATATATCTAAAATTATGCATTGATATTTACAAAAAAAAAATTATCTTGTGTGCCTTCTTTTTTATAATAGAAAAAATTTAATTCACTTAAATCTAGTCTTTTGTGACGAGAAGAGCATTTAAACCCCAAAAAGGTATGAAAGTACATGACCTAGTACTCGTGTATCCTTAAATTTTGCTTCAAAGACTCAAAAAGAGTCCAAGTCAACTTGACTTGAAAAAAATAGTGCAGTATATGATTCAATTGTAAATTAAATAGAGATTAGATTTTAATGAAATAAAAATGTAAAAAAGAAAAAAGAAAAAAGAAATAGAAATTAAAATTCCACATAGCGCATGGGTTAGAAATTGTGTATATGGATCATACAAGGGGACATACAAGGGGACGTGGTTCCTTAAACTTTTGGGCCAAAGAGTGGAAAACTAATCAAATTGGGCCAACATGACGAGTTTATTTCTCCAAACAGAGAAGTGTCCAATTATCTGATTACAAACCCAAAGGACCATTGGGATGAATACTTTTGAGGCACTGCTAATATTTTACAAATAGTAGTTTACAAGACTCAGCAATTCAGTGCTAAGCGTATCTAAATAATTACAAGCCAAGAAGTCAATTAAATGGTTTTAGGCTTTTAGCAATGATGATGCTAGTAATAATATGACACTTGTTACTTGAACTGAGCAAACCTGATTTTCAAAGATTCAATGAACCCATATTGTGTCACACCACTTGGTGAGATGATATAGCACGATTCAGACCACCGAGTCTTTTAAAAACCAAGTCCACCCAAGCGTGAGGCCTATTTTGTTTAAAATGCAGTCTACTTATATGCAAAACTGGAGTGTTAATGATGGAATCTTGTGAAATCTACGCCTACTTATATGCGAGGAGAAGTGTGGAATTACCATCAAGTTTGGACTAAACACAGTTTGTATGGATCATATACAACTTTTGGGAGTGAACAAACCTGTGGGATATTCGTCGTTGCATCCGTAAAATTGGGAGTTTCCCATTGAAAAGAAAAATTATAGCGGAGTGCAAATATGGGACCAAAGAGTTGACGATCATTCTTGGGAATGTAATGTCATGTCTTCAACCGTAGACAAACTATGTACATACACGTCATACACGTTGTAGATTTGGACAAAATAATTTCTGTTGTTTTTGCAACTGGTGCCAAAAATTTGTCAAAACTCTACGTCAAAAATTTTGGGAGCAATCTGCCAAAATCCAAAATTTTGTCAGATTGCTCCAATAATTTCTGTTGTCAGATTTGGACAAACTACGTCAAAGATTTGACAAAATTTTTGGCAGATTGCTCCAATAATTTCTGTTGTCAAAAATTTGTCAAAGATTTGGGAGCAATCTGCCAAAATTTTGTCAAAAAACGAAGCCGTAATTAAAGGGCCTCTCAGCATGGCTAGTAGATAGGACTGACTATATGCATAAATGTCCAAAACTCTACGCTACTAAGGGCGTCTTTTTGGAGAACATACAAAAAATAGAAGAGCTCAACTCGATAGACTTATTAGAGTGCCAATCCATTCGCAACGGAAGTTCTGTTTCATATCCTGTGCCACTTTCTGTCACACTTTTTATTATATTGCTATTTTTTCAACATAAATATCATGTTTTATTTCTTTTTTGTTTCCTTAAGATCCAATAACTATTAATTCAGTAATACACAAAATTTAACAAATTCAAAAAATTAAAATGCATAAAAAATGAGATTTTTTATAAATTTTCTATTATATAATACTTTTTTGAAGCTGTTGTATTTATTTTTTACTGAATTAATAGTTATTGGATCTTAAGGAAACAAAAAAGAAATAAAACATGATGTTTATGTTGGAGAAATAGCAATATAATAAAAGGTGTGACAGAGAGTAACACAGGGTGTGGGACAGAAGATTCGTTACGCAATCCAACTCTACGACTCAAATCTTGACAAGTTCAAACTTAACTCAAAACAATAGACTTAGGGGCTTTCAGATTTTTGGGCTTTTGAGTTTGAGTCTAAGTTAGAAGACTCAATCCTAAGAGTTCGAATTTATATTGAGTCCAGCCCAACCTCATAAGCAAGTAGTTAATTATATATAATATATTAATATTTATAAATTATTACAAATATATATATTAATTTTTAATATTTTAATGTCATAATATGTACAATTATATATTATATATATCATTTAATATATAATTAGTATATATACATATGTATATGTATATGTATATGTATACTAAATTAATATTTTAATGTCATAATATGTACAATTATATATTATATATATCATTTAATATATAATTAGTATATATACATATGTATATGTATACTATATATATAATTATATATATGAACAGGTCAAGTATTAATCGAATTTGAGTCTAATAAAACTCAAATTTGAGTTACATTTAATTTGGATTTATTATTGAGATTCAAACTCTACTTTGCTTGGCTAGTCTTATTACACGCAAGACTCATCAATCTTTTTTGGAATGAACGAGCCGGGTTTAGGCTAACTCAAACTCATTGATAATCCTCCCCGCATTGTTTGGATTGTTGGTTTCAGCAAAAAAAAAAATTCATTTTTCGTGAATTTATTTTTCAATCACCTTATATTTCACATACATCAAATCGTTGCAGTATATTTTTCTATAAACACTCATAAAAATAGGAATCCAAACAGTAACTTTCTCCATGGCGTTATTAAGCCAACACCGTCGCTTTTTTGAAGGACACTTTTTGAATGGTTTATTCGCTTTTCTTGCCATCCAGAAAAGAAGTAGAGTAGCCCATTCTGAAAAATAAAATGTCAGTCAAGGGTTGCGAATCATAGGCTTTAGACATACTTTTTGCAGGTCTTCAATTCTCTGAGTCCCACCAAACGCCCAAATTTGATTAAACTCAGAGAATTTCTAGAAAGCGACTTTCTAGTTACTTTTTCCAAGTAATTTCTTTCTTTCTTGCTTCATGTTTGCAATTGTTTGTGGAGCGTGAAATTCAGTATCGAAGTTGGACTGACTTGAGGAGATTTTTTTTTTTTTTTGGTATTTTGTTTCGGTAAAAACACATAAATTGATGACGGATTAATTACAATTCCTAATATTGGAAATCGACTAAATAAAGAAAACCCAAAATTAGTAACATTTATCAAGTGTGATGCGTCCATTATTTTGAAAAAGCGTGAAATTTACGCTATTTTTTTAGTTTTTGGATAATTTCAGAAACCTCCGTTGAGGTTTTTGATAATTTTACTGAATTCCCTTGAGATTTTCAATATTACATTTACATCTTTTGATGATAAACATTGACTATAATAACCTTCATAATTTTTTAAAGACAAGCCATTGATAAAAAGGGGAAAAGATAACAGAAAAAAGGAAAACAATTCTTGTTGACCAGGCCAGATATTGTGGTCAAACTATTTCAATCATAACCATTAAATTGTAACCTTTTATCACTTGAATATGCTAATAAAGTTGGATGTCTCCTTCCTTCTACCACTCAAATATACTATTGCTATTGATGATGATGGAAGCAATCATCACTGTTAACAACCCAATTGTTCATATTATTGAGCAAAAAAAAGTTACTGGATTACGGGAAAGTATAATTTGATAGACTGTATTAAAATTATTACCCAAACTTGCACTTTTGTTGATGTTTTGCCTTTTAAAAATTTTTTATGATTATTCATACTAAAGAAATTTAGATGACGGCAATTTTGGGCATTCATATACTTTTTTAGTCTTACATCATCAAGGTGGAACCCAAACCTATGTTTTAGGGGAGATATGCATAATTTTCAAAACGTGAGGGAAGCTGTCTAAAATTACTAGAAACCTCAAGGGAGGTTTCTGAAATTATCCCTTTAGTTTTTGGTAAAAATTTTCTGGTATAGTAGCTCATAAGTCATGCATTAAGTTCTACTCTCCACCGGAAAACAAAATATATAGAGCAACAGGGATTCGAGCTAGGTCCGTATGTCATAAACAATAACCACTAACAAGGTTTTTGATAAATGGATATGAAGGGCAGGAATAGATATAAAAAATAATGATACCAATGTCTATTATTTGGTAGATCATTATATGAATTATTTAGTGGAAATCGAAGTATTAGATTTTATCCTTTATCAGTCCTTTTTAATAGGTTTGACAATGAATTGATTTAACTTTTTAATGAAATGAAACCAATTTCCACTTTTAGAACCGAACGTGTAAAGGGGAACTATCAAAATCCACACTCCCAATAAGGATTTCGATTCCAGAATGTGAACCAAACGCCTCCAAATAATTGTGCATGAAGAGGAGCGGAGAAAACAGGTTCTGATGGCTGTGGGAGAACGAAATGGCTTTTGTATGTAATCCTTCCAATACCCGTCAATTGGTTTTTTGTTATCCTCACTTAGAAGCAAAGAGTGAGAAAATGGGGACGGTAGTATTTTAAGTTTAGACTCACTCTTCAAGGAAAATGACATTTTCTTGTTTAAGCAAAAATTTTTAAATTCAGAATTTTCTACTTATAATTCCTCCACCGTACCCCTTAACCCAACCCTCCCCTAAAATGACTTTGAACTATATTCTCCTCATTTTTGTTGGTATTGAAGCATGCATAGCTGCTGAACGCAATCCTTAAATTACATTTTGAAATAGCAAAAGAAATATGTATTTATTCTGAGAAGACAAATGAAAATCTATAACATTTCTTAAGCATATCAAGAACCATTGTATCTAAAAGGGGGGGGGGGGGAGGAACCACTTTATTGGTAAATACCCAGAAGAAGGGGCCAAAAAAAGAAAAATACACCCCAACTGTGGTATGAAATTTGTAATCAGTTCATTTCTCAAAACAAGCAAGACAAGGAGGACTCAATTGAAACATGCCAGATTGATAGATTCCGCCAAATTCTTATTTACATTCAAGTTTATTCAATTAATTCAAAAGTTAATAGAATATAAATGACTGACTAGGGGTGAAATCGAGCCGAATCGAGCTCGAATAGTGACTTACTCGAGCTCGAACTCGACACCATCCACCAGAGCTCGAGCTCGAGAAATAAAGATCAAGATTGACTCGAAAATAACATGAGCAGGCTCGAACTCGACTCGATCAAGCTCGACATGCATTGGAGCTCAAGCTCGAGTCAAGTACTCGAGATGCTCAATCGAGTACTCGACTCGAGTACCTGAGCTCAATGATCCTGGAAGTCAGCCTGTTTGTTCGCCCCCAATCATGAAAGAAACAACTCAAAGCAAGTCCAAAAATAGGCCTCCTCAATCCCATCAGCAGTCCCAACCGAAAGTCATGCAATTATCCTCAACATCAGCAGCAGCTTCCTCTATGTCAAGACCTCAGAAACCATTACAAATATTGCAGCAGGGAGAAAAGAACAAACTCTCTATCAGAATCAGAACAAGAACCCTCGCTCAAAGGTCGCTGCCCACCGCTGCTACTTACTCCATTTTGAGCTCCAGGAGAAGGAAAAGGGAAGATTAGCTGAACTGCTGAAGTGTTTAAAGCTCTAGATGTTGCGGCTGCCTTGCAACGTGTGACAGTTGAGAGAATGAGAGATTGAGATTTGAAGCTGAAGTGCTGAACTGCTGGGAACGAAGAAGAAGAATGAAGGGTCCTGGGCCACGGAAGGAGTTTTCCCCGATTGAGTTTTTAGTTTTCATCATATTTCTCAAGCCAAAATTACTTATTCACCCTTCATTATTACTACAACATAACTGGTTAAACCCGTAAATAGACTAGCTAACAAACCTAAAAGAGTAAATTGATAACTAAAATAATATACAATACATATATGCTATTGATCTCAAGCTACTCGACGAGCTAAAAATTCCTCCTCCTAACTACTCGAGCTCGACTCGTTTTCTGTAGCGAGTAGCTCGAGATCGAATTCGATCGAACTCGAGTCGAGTTTATAAACAAGTTACTCGCAAGCTCGATTCAAGCTACTCGATTTCTTTGCACCCCTATGGCTGACACATATTAGCAAATGAAACATCCTATTAAAACTTTATACGCCCCCACAGGCATTAGCTTTGATGGGATGGGACTATTCAGCGAATGAAGAAAGAAATTACTAGCACAAGTAGCAAGTACATAGGCAAAAGAAAGCATGCATGCATGCAACAGCATTAATTATGACACAAAAATAGCAAGTAAAATAAGTTAGTCCACCAAAAATAATTTAACAGTTTTTTATTTAAAAGACACACTTGTTTGAAGGGTTTATGAATACTCAGTATCCATAATCCTCTGGTAATAATTTTCTGAATTATCCCCAAAAAGAAAATCAACCAGGAGAAAAGAAATTCACAGGCCAAATTCTTATCACTTCATATCATGTCTACGACATCTCCCCTTGTGTGTCCATCACCATCCGGCATCATATACTTGTGGAGATCTTTCCCACATGACGTCTTAGTTGATAATGCTCATGCAATTTGATTATAGAATATTTGGAGATCTAACCCAATTCCACGAAGAAGAAAACCCTTTTTGCAGTCTTAAGTTACATTTTAGTATAACATAATTGAGTATACGCCATTGACCAAGGCAGATTACATGAGAATGATAATGACATAATAAGCACATTTATAGCTGCAGAATGTTTGACTTGCTTTGAATATGAAAATCATTTCGTATATAAAAATTTCTCAAGAAATAAAGAAAGAACAGTATCAAATTTCTTACTCGTGGGAGCAGAACTTTTATACTCTCAATAACGTGCGAAAGGATTAGAACCTAAACTTATCGTTGGGGTGGGATGAGTTGGACAGTGCTGAAGAAGGGAGTGTAAGTGAAAGATTTCAGATTCGAAACCTTCCATTAGTTTTGGTCAACTTTCATCTGACATTAGCGTGTGATTATAGGATAGTCACTACTATGATATGGGTTATTTTACATTTATATTGTGCTCCTTTATTATTTTTCTTCATAGTTGCACTTATCTCATGTATATATGAAAATATAATATATTTGTTTGTGGCTGTAAGTTTGACTTTTAAACAATTTTGTGGGCACAAATTGCAGGCTGTATCTTTTATTTTTAAAACTTCTGAGTATTACATTGGCATCCTTAAAGTACCTCTCCTGTCTAAGGTAGCTTTAGACTCTTAGGATGTTGAATTGAAACATCAATTATTCCATGTTGATTTGTCAAAAAACAACCAAGTTTTGATAGAAAAGTAAAGATTCCAATATTCGAACAGATTACTTAATGTTGTTATTCTCAATTACTAGATAATTACATAAATTCTTCGCCAAATGGCAACCAAGTCTTATATTTTGCTTTTACCAACTGGTAAAAATAAATGAATTGGCTAATTATAACCATTGGATTAATGGTTAGTTAGATGAACATAACATGTAGATGTTTATACTGAAAAAGAATATAATTTTTATATTAAGAGTGGTGGTTCTAGTGGATTCAGATTCTCTACAATTACAGTGGTGATTTGAAATTCGATAGGAGAAATTAAATGCAGGATCCAAATTTCAGCGTGTAATAAAATTTGTAATGTTTTTGCATATTATTGCCATTATTTATATTATTATTTACATATTATCATGCAATTGAAACTGATAGTGATAATTGTAGATGACCTGAATCCGAGGTTCTGAGGGATTTTCATGAGATCAATAGTATATAACTTTGCGTTGGTTAAGAGTCATGACACTAAATTGAAATCTACTACCTTAGCCACATTGCAAAACCCAAAAAAAAAAAAAAAAAAAATCCAGATTAAGGGCGTGTTTGATAAAACTAAAATCAAAATATAAAATTTGAATATATTATTAAATTGTTGAATTGTTAAGTACTAAAAATGATGCATTTGAGTGTATATCACATTAAGTGATAAGTGAATAACTTTTCACTTATTTTTTAGAGCAAGTTTTGCCTTGAAAATTCAGTGTCAGTTAATTAATTCAAATGTTCTATCTTTAATTATCAAACGCGTTTCAATATATTATAATCTGAATCCATTAAATATTGAATTGAATTATCAAACAGGATCTAAATAAGTGTTACTCTTCTAATGGAATTTCTTCATGAAATACTACTATTGATTTTGGCATATTCCTAAGCCTAAATCAGATAATAAAGACATGGTTTTGAACCTTGCTACTCGTCTAAATCAGATATCAATATCATTGCCTAGAGAGAAGTACGGGTGGCAACATATTAGTCATAAACTCATAATACTAATTTTCACTAAGCCCACATCATTACGCTCGTCCGATAAGTGTCACTTTTCTGTGGTTTGAAGCGTACACGGAATATGATGCCGCCAAAGTTGGCTTTCCTGTATCTGACTTGGCGCTGATAGGTTTATCTTTTGCCAATTCTTTTTCTTTTTCTATTTTCATTAATTTGTGGGTCTAAATAGCACAAATTTTTCCAAGTCCTTCCTATCCCCAAGAATTGAATCTTGACGGCGAAAAAGACTCTAAGAGCCATCCATTGGCTGGATTAATTGACAGTATATATTGAAAGCTTGAAAGCTCTGTCCTATCAATCTTCTTAAAAATTTGGAACTGAGGCTTATTTCATTGGTAATAACATGACACTTATTATCGCTTGAATTATGGAAGTTCTACTTTATTTTATCTTATACCTTCAAATTTTTTTGAAAATTGTTTAAATACGGTCTCGAGAAGCAATATCTAGAATTTTTAAAAATGAAATTTGATTTGGGTTGTAGGGTTTTAACAGACAAAAAAAAAGTTCGGAAAAAAATGGTATTTAAGGGTGAATTTTAGATCTATTTTTTCTATTTAATCCAAACATAGAGATGAAAGTAGTAATCAAAGACAATCGTAAAATGATTCTTAACTTAA
This sequence comes from Coffea eugenioides, assembly GCF_003713205.1. Taxonomy (NCBI): domain Eukaryota; kingdom Viridiplantae; phylum Streptophyta; class Magnoliopsida; order Gentianales; family Rubiaceae; genus Coffea; species Coffea eugenioides. Next base: position 18,147,070 of record NC_040040.1, read on the forward strand.
AAACCTAAAATCAGCTTTCATTTCATGCTGCCAAAAAGCACCCCCATAAACTTGTAAAATTCTAGAGAATAATACTTATAACACAATCCTTCCTTTACAATTGTAAAAGACTGAAAATAAAAGGGGGAAAAAAGTTCTACCACTAGGGAAAAAAAAAAAAAAACAAATTCAAGAGGAGTAGTTGAAAAGAAATGGCGACGGCATCCTTGAAGTTCGTCAGCAGCATGGAATAGATTCACTAATGCTACTTTTTAAGAGTCACTTTTTCACTTCATACTTCAGATTATTGTAATCTTTTATTCTTCGAGATTCTCATCTCTAGGATTATACTTTACACTAGTTCTAAGCTCCCACTTATACTCAAACCCCAAAAAAAAAAAAAAAAAAAAGCTATAATTTAGACTTTGGATGAAATCTTATATCAATTGCAGGTCAAAGTCCCAAACATTAAAACTTCAAGCATTTTTAGATTTTCTCAGTATATTTCCTATTTATTTATTTACATCTTAATTATAAGAAAGCCAATGACAAAATAATTATTTCATTTTATGTGTTTGGTCTAAGGGGAATTTACAAATTTTATTAGGAGGAGGAAGGGAAAAAAAAAAGAGGGTTTAAGAGTCAATATCTCAAGATCACCTTATTAATTAATGTTACTACTATCTTAATTATGAACTTTTGTCCTCTTTGTCCATTAAAAGAATTAAAAATGTCTTCTTCTAGTGGCTTGAAATATTCTAAATCTTTAAGGTTAAAAAGGAAATTATTTATTTGAATACCAAATCATTTTTTATGTGTTGTTATTGTAATATCGACATTATAATAATATCAATCAATGGTTATTTATTCACTGACCTGCTGACCTGACCAAATCAAACAAATATATATTGAGATTCCAATAGGGCTTTTATTGATATTTATTTTCAGAGGATGGGGACCAAGAAAAAGCTATAGCAAAATGTTATTGAATATTAATTAAAGTTTAAGGCTTTAAGCTCGTTTAGGTATTGAAGTAACAAGAAACCACGCGACTCGCTTGGCTCTGATTCGCGTGGCGCGTGGCTGTAATGTACAAATCGCAATGCTAAAGGTTGTTTACTGGATTTTTTTTTAAGGGGTAAATTGCAACCAGTTCCCATTTGGTTTTCTAAATTATGATTACCTCCCCTGCAGGTTTTCTCGACTTGTTTACATTTTTCCCACCATATGGTCCTTTGAATATACACCTTTCTCCTGATGAGAATAATTTTGGAATTCAAAACATATTCTTCTTTATTTTGCTGACAGAAATTCTAGGAAAGAAACTTGAAGAAATGATTGTCCCATGGGGAGAGGGTAAAAGCGGTTTTGAAGGTTCAAAATGTTTTCCTTAAAAAAATACTAAGTGATATTGTCCTATTTGTAATTTTGTATAGGCATAAATGGAGCCGTTTAAAAGCAAATCCTTAGTTCAAAATTACTTGATGCTAGTTCAGTTTTTGATTGTTTAGTCACATATATTTGTCTCTTTCACTCATTATATTTCCAAAACCATAATATATTTACCAAGTACAATGAACTAATTGTTAAGCAAGTAATTTGATGAGGTATGTGTTCGGATTATCTAGCCCTAAACTAAATATATATGCTAACAAACAACTTGATCGTTAATTAATTAAAGGGAAGAAAAGAAATGTGCTTTCTTTTACATTTTCTCTTTTGTATCAATCGCCTCTTTAATTAGTTTGTGTGCATGTCAAATTCATCCGGATTTATTCGATTGGAGATGACCTCGAGATTAAAAATATAAGACTTAAAAATAAGGGCTTAAGCGAAATGCCAAAATTGATTTTTGGAAATTGGCACTCCATTTTAAAATCTAATTCAAATTCCTAGACTTGAAAAGAGTTTTGGTAAGGTGTGCTTCTTATTAATAGAAGTTTGTTTGGGGTTTTTTTCCCAAGAGTATACATTTCATTGCTAGCCAAAAGTGAAACGCAAGCAATCAATATTACTGCATACTATAATTGGACAACATTGATTACTTAGCATAGTAGTGTGTCCCTTGAACTAGATTAACTTAACTGGTTTTCAGTGTGTTTGTGGTCAATGCTTCTACTTATTCCTAATTCAATTCAAGACACCAACATATGTCTGCATGCATCCGTTTTTGATAACGAATGAATTTGACTCCAAAGTTAATCCTTGAATCATTACCATATGCATTGGAACTCTTTTTTTATTTTGCATTGAATACTGTTGCCTGAAATTCTGTTGGGGATTGGGGGATGAACCTCTTTTAACATCTAGGAGACTTTGGAAAGACACTGAAAATTCATTGTACAAACTCTTGGATTACACAATTGTTAGTTCATTGAAATTCTTGAAGAAAAAGTTTCCAAAATATTTTAGATTGAACTAAGAATTTTTTTTTCCCTTTAAAACTGAATTTTATTGTGTACATGTTTTCTCACCCATTCTTTGGCCTTTATCTAAAAAAAGAACAAAATAATTAAAATGAAAAACCCGTTCATAGTTTGGGCTATTGCCCACCACCATAGTCTTTAAGGCTTGGTGGCCTTGCCTCCCACTACTTGCTATTATATGTGGTTGCCACTTTAAGTGGTTTAAATTCATACGGATGCATAGTGCATTCGTCTGATCCAATAGTGGTTCAATCCTGTCGATTTTTTCATAGCACAGTTAGGTCCTCCCCTTTAGTATAGGCTAGAGTGGGAGTAATATTGGCCTAAAAAACAAACCAGTTGATAGTTGGCTGTTTAGCCTTTAATAAGGCTTACTAAGAAAGCCTTGTATAGCGCGTGATCGCACCTCACCCCCCCCCCCCCCCAAATCAAAAGAAACCGCGCCAGCCCTGCCGCCCAGCCAAGCCAGCCAAGGTACTCGGTATTGTCCAAATTCATTTTTGCCAAGAAAAAACACGCCTTTGACTGTAGATTAGTTAATACTCCAAACTGGTTAATTCATTAATCGCCTTCTTTAGCCTCCTTTTTCCCCTTTCAGGCAATTAATCCATTCCTCTGTTCCTCTCCCTCCCTCTCTTTTTTCAAGAATATATACTTTGCCTCCCATTGCCAACTTTTCCTCGACCGAACCAACAAAACCCCCAAATTCTCCTCTATTCTCTGTCAATTTTGTTATATGCACATAAAACCCACTAATATTTATTCATTTCTTGAGATTTTGATTAGTTTTCTTGCGAGAATTGAAGAGAAAAAATGGTGAAAAACCAGAGGTATCATCAGTTGAGAAAAGGTGAAGTTGTGCATGTACTTGTTGGAGATCATGATCAACAAAACTCGAACGATCTTCTTGGTTTAGTCTGTGGTCAGATTCAGAACAAGAGGACAAGATCAAAACCTTTGTACTTTATTTGTCTTTCTTTTCTTTCTTGTTGCTTAATCTTGGCACCCCAGCTGCTCACCTGTTGTCCTTCCTCGACTTTTTCTCTCCTATGTAAGTAGCTTCGCTTTCTCTGTTTTTGCATTTCTGTTACGTTCTTACCTTCTGTTCTTTTAGTTGAATTAATTGGATTCTGAAATGAACTATTTTGCAGATTCATTGGGTTTCGAAGAAGATCAAAGACCTTCTCCTGAAGCGGATGCAAATGCTCCCATTTGTTCAGCTGTTCCCAATGGTTTGTTTACTGCCCATATCCCTGTTTCTCTGCTTTTGTTTTTCATTCTTTTTTCCTTTCCTTGTGTTCCCAAGAAACTTTAGTATTTGGAGTTTAAAACAGAGTGATGTTTTGCTTCTACACAAAAAAAAAAAAAACCAATTTTCTTTCAGGAGATGTTCCTTCTGTTATATGCTAAAAACATGATCCTATTATTTTCGCTCTGCTATCATGTTTAATTGGTTGAATTAGGGAGTATAACTTTCAGGTTTGATCAGAACCTGTAGGAGTTGATTTTGGGTCTTTCTTTGATAAGTTTTCTTTTTAAGAAGAATTAATTAATGGTGAGAGAGAATTGTAATCCCCTGCTTTTCAATACCTGCTATATTTAAAGGAGGATTTCAAGATTCTGAATGTGCCCTGGCCACATGCAGGTACTATATGCTGTGATAGAAGCGGCATTCGGTCTGATATATGCATGATGAAAGGGGATTTGAGAACAGATTCTGCTTCCTCATCAATTTTCCTCTACACAAACAATGGCTTCAATAATTATGTATCACCGCTATCAGATGATGGTAATGGTAACGAGATACTGCAACATGAAAAGATCAAGCCGTATACTCGAAAATGGGAAACAAGTGTGATGAACAATGTTGCAGAACTAGACCTCATTGTCAAGAAGGGTAATTCAAGCACAACTCAAAAGAAATGTGATGTTAGGCATGATGTCCCTGCAGTTTTCTTCTCAACTGGGGGCTATACTGGGAATGTTTATCATGATATAAATGATGGGATTTTGCCTTTGTACATCACTTCTCAGCATTTCAAAAAGAAGGTTCAGTTTGTCATTCTTGACTATCATGATTGGTGGCTAACCAAGTATGGTGATGTGGTTTCGCGGCTCTCAGACTATCCAGTGATTATTTTTAGTGAAGAAAAAAGAACTCATTGCTTTCCTGAAGCAATAGTTGGGTTGAGAATCCACGATGAGCTCGCAATTGATCCTTCAGCGATGGAAGGAAACAAAACAATTGTTGATTTTCATAGTCTTCTAGACCGAGCTTATTGGCCAAGAATCAGAGGACTGATTCAGGCTGAAGAACGCGAAGCTCAGTTGAAGATGGACAAACTTGCTTTGACACCTTCAGGAAAACAAGACTTGAAGAAGCCAAAACTGGCCATCATATCCAGAAAAGGGTCAAGAGAAATAAAAAATGAGAATCTGCTGGTGAAAATGGCAGAACAAATTGGTTTCTCAGTGATGGTTTTGAGGCCTGATCGAACAACAGAACTCGCGAAATTGTATAGAGTTCTGAATTCAAGTGATGTCATGGTTGGAGTTCATGGTGCAGCCATGACTTATTTTCTGTTCATGAGGCCTGGTTCTGTTTTCATACAGGTCATTCCTCTGGGAACAGATTGGGCAGCAGAATCTTACTATGGAGAACCGGCCAAAAAACTTGGTCTGAGGTACGTTGGATACAAAATCCTCCCAAGAGAAAGCTCGTTATATGACAAGTATGACAAAAATGATGTTGTTCTAACTGATCCAGACAAAGCTACAAATATGCGTTGGGACCTAACCAAGAAAATCTATCTTGATCACCAAAATATCAAGCTGAACCTGCCCAGATTTCGACAACGCTTGGATCGAGCGTATCACTGCTCCATGGGTAAAAAGAATAATGAGAATTTTCATCTTGATTCTCAGTAAGATCCTAAGACATTCTTGGCCATTCTTTGTCAACTCTGTAAATGAGTCAAAACCGAAAACAGGGATTGTACCATTGGAGATAAATCATTCTTTTCTGTTACATTAAGTAGCAAAATAACGACCATTCTTGCTGTACATTCTCCATGCTTTGTGAAGAGCTTCAAACCTTCAGTATCAAGAGCAATGAATTTTTATTTTTTTTAGTATAAGTAAGAGGTTTCAAACCCGAAGCTTGTCATTTACACTCCACTCTCCTTCCTAAACGAGATTATGTATGCAAGTAAGAGGTAGAGATTTTGAATTTAAAACCTCCCACGTACATAAAATAAAAGTAAGAAAATGACACTACGCATTTATATGTGTTTATTTTGCTAGGAGCCTTAAAGTGATTTCTAAACTTCTTTTCCGTGGCGTCTTGTATTTTGATTTTGTCAAGATGCCAAATAAGCTCTGAATCCGCTATCACGACTATTATTGTAACTGGTCGACGTGGATTGGGTACAATGCAAGAAATACAGCTATATAATATCCAGATTCTTTTGGTCCCAAGTGTTTTTCTGGTTGGCAATATACAAATTCTGGTCAAATTATTCATCTGATGAAGAGCTATGTCGAAGGAAATATCGCCAGGAAGTTTGAGTATCATACAACCTGGAGATTATAGTAGTCATTTTCGTTATGTGTTCTCTCTTTTTTCTTCTTTTAGTATCTTGTGAGTCTTTGTCTGGAGTCTTTGTTTTGAGTTACTTCGAAACTCCGGACAAATATCAAGTGGGCGATTCCCATTTTTTTAAAAATTCTTTTTAGATTAAATTTTTGGTCAAAACTATTGCATTTTTTAAAATTTCATTTTAGTCCTTTTTTAACTTATTTTTTAAGATAAAAAACGCATTTTTTGTAAATCACATTTTTAACGTGAAAAATGTGGCGCGATGGTAATATATCAGTTGAGGTTGAGAAAAAGATTAGAATATGTCGTATAGAAATGAAAGTTGTTTTCGCTGAAATGGGGCATATTTGACCCACATGGTCAAATGGTTCTTATTCGTTGAAGCCCAATACTCAAATATTCAAACTCTGCTGAGCTGTACATCAAATGCTCACACTCAACTCTAAATCTATGTGAGCCAACGCGGTCGAACTTTCACCTAAATCGTGCTAGTATCTTAATTCATATGAAGCCCATAGGTTTGGTTCTTGTTCCTTGTAAATTTGACATATAGAGAAGTTAATTGTCTTGTGGTAACCTGAAAATGATTTAAATTCTTTATTTTTATGCACGTTAGTTTTTGACTTTGTCCAAATACATCGAACTCGCAGTCACACGACTAGGGCGTGTAAATGAGTCTATTTAAGCCAAATACTCTAGTATTCAAATTTGTTTAATTATTTTAATGAATTTAAAATTTTGATTTGTTTATTTACTGAACTGAGCTCGACCGAGATTTTATCAAAACTAAACTTAAGTTGAGTTCGAGTAGTTTGAAATTTTTACATGTAAAATCCAATTTTATACTACTAATCAAAACAAGGTTGAGCCGAACTCAAAAGTTTATAGAACATAAAATATTGTAAAAATTTGGCAGGACTAACTGACAAATCAAACTCGAACGAACTCTTATCAAGTCGAATTCGATTCGAATATTAAAGAACTTAATTTATCTTTCAAGCCTAAGTACAACTCGTAAGATCATACCATGCCAATTGTTGCAAGTAGTCAATGGATCGAGTATAATGTAACAAATAGACTAGGCTAGTAAACAAGTTGTTTGATCCTTCACCTTAACTAGCAATTCATCTGTGAGCCAAATGCAGTGTGAAGTTACTGTAATAGCATAGTGTCATAATTATCCTAATCAGATGATTCATCTGAAAACTACACATTTCACAGACATGATGAGAAATTTTAGCTTATAGTATAACCAAATTCTTGTCCACATTTTCACATTTTGTCTTTTTCATTACAATTTGTATCCAGATATGAAGGCAACACAGAAGCGCAAGTGTGTAAATAGATAAGCTGGTTTTTGACTTTTCCAGTCCGAATGGGTATCACATCGTAAATGACTAACTGGCATATATAGACATGGGGCTTTTGTGCTTTTGTGTTTTGTTCCGTGCGCCAATATAAATTAAGGCCCAATAGTACACATGTTACCTATGCCATCTACATGCATGTTATTCTGTATTTTTCATTTAGTTCCTTATATAGTGAAAATTAAATCATATATCATATATCATCTAATATTTTACTAGTTAGCGCTTTTTTTTTTTTTTAAATGCAACCTAAGAAAGAAATCTTCCTTTATTTTAAGAAATAATTACTATTTTGATATCCTGCCCAATTTGTTTCCTTTACATTTTTTAAAAAGGAATTAATTTAGTACCTCAGGTATTTAACTCAAACAATTTCGGATTTATAAATTCTGAATTCAAATCTCACATCATGTGAGTTGTTTAGTCTAACTATATGTTGGTATTTCTCTCAAGATTTGTGAATTACTTTGTTATATAACTGAATTGCAAGTATTTGGTATTAACTCTACTATTATTTTTTTTTAACGTCCCATCCCTCCACGTACTCTTCCTACCCCCAACTATCATTTCTAGAATTCAAAGCATAATAACAATAATTTTAAGAACCCTCTTTTGACTATTAGATCAATCCCAATGGTTAATTGCACCATTGTAAATAACGTTTAATCCTTTTAAAAAAAAATCCTAACCAATGAAGGGTTTTTTATTTTCTAATCATTTCGACAAATTTCCTTCAAACGCCCTCAGATTTATTAAAATTTGAATACGTTAGAAACTATATATCAATTTTCCTATTGACTTGAGAATGAAAACTAACCAAAATCTAAAAGTTTAAAATATAAAATGTCCAAAATTGAAATTTAGAGTCCAAAATAAAAAATTGTTATAAGTTCAAGGGTGCAAAACGTAGTTAGTCCTAATATATTTATCCCTCTACTTTAGACAACCTCTCTTTACTTATTAATTCCATTTTCCATGTTCGTAAGCTCTTAGTACATTCAACAACATTTCTGTTTTCCACTTTTCCTCTTAATCGTTGTATTTCAGGGTTGTGATTTGTGAAGCTTTCAGTTGTCGGGATTTAGTTCAGAGTTAGATCATCAAGAAAGTGTTAAATGCTGGGTGGTTATGCTGAGCATGTTTTTCTTTATCTTTTTTTTTTTCAGTCCAAATGTTACGTGTTTAACTTGTTGATGTTACGCCTATGACTAGAATGGGACACAAATAGGTTTCGAGCTCCAACCCAGCTCTAGCTCTCCTAGGCTAGTTAGTAGTTGCACATCAAACCAAAAGATCCGTGTTTGGATTGTATAAAAAATTTTTTTGAGGCAAAAATGTCTTTCCAAATGCGAGAAGCTCAAGTATGCTTGAAAGCTCTTTGAATCCGGTGCTCAATCTGAATTAAAACTTTTTGTTCCATTTGGATTAGCTATTTTTTATGATATTTTTGAAATATTTTACTGTAACAATATAGGTAAAAAACTTTTACTCAAGTATGTTTTTAATGATGTTTTCTGGAGTGTTTTTGAAAATATTTTTTCAAAAATTTTAAAAATTTAAAATTTTAATAGAATATTTTAAAAATTTTATAAAATCTTATAATCACCCACCACTATCCTACCCTTTCCCTCCCCTCCTCCCTCCTCCCTCCTCCCTCCTCCCCACCCTCTCCTGCTATCCCTCTTTAGTTGCGAGTCACGACCAGAGAGGAGGAGAGAGGAAGGGGGCAACGGGCAAGGCGTGGGGAGGAAGGAAAAGGGAAGGGAGGAGGAGGGAGGTGCAAGGAGAAGGAAGAAGGGGAAGGAAGAAAGGGAGAGGAAGAGGGAGGAGGAGGATGAAGGAGGAGGAGGACGAAGGAAAGAGAAAGAGAGAGAGAAGGGGCGGCAGCAGGTGGTGGTATGTTTTTTGTGGTTGGTGGTGGTGGTGTATTTTTTTTTTTGTGTATATTTAGAGTTATTTTTAATATATTGTATGAATACGATATTTTTTAAGTTGTTTGTGCATTATTGTAGTATTGTATATGAAAAACTAATTTTTCAAAAATTGAGAAATCCAAACAAATGTCAAGCCAAACTTATTGAACTTTGACAACTGCATGCAAGTATCTTAAGACATTTAAAACCTAAGAATTGATTCTTATTCGTTGAAGCCCAATACTCAAATATTCAAGCTCTGTTCAGCTGTACGTCAAATGCTCACACTCAGCCCTAAATCTATGTGAGCCAAACGCTGTCGAACTTTCACCCACATCGTGCAAGTAGCTTAATTCATATGAAGCCCATAGGTTTGGCTCTTATTCCTTGTAAATTTGACATAGAGAAGTTAATTGTCCTGTGAATTGTGATAACCTGAAAATGATTTAAATTCTTCATTTTTATGCATGTTAGGTTTTGACTTTGTCTAAATACATCGGACTTGGAATCACACAATTAGGGGTGTAAACGAATCTATTTAAATCAAACAATCTGGTATTCAAATTTGTTTAATTATTTTAACAAATTTAAAATTTTGTTTAAATTTGATTTGTTTATTTGCTGAACTGAGCTCGAACGAGATTTTATTAAACCAAACTCGAGTTCAATTCGAGTAGTTTGAAATGTTTACATATAAAATCCAATTTTATGCTAATCAAACCAAGTTCAGGCTGAACTCAAAAATTTATAGAACATAAAACATTGTAAAAATTTGGCAGGACTAACTGGCAAATCAAACTCGAACGAACTCTTATCAAGTCGAATTCAATTTGAGTATTAAATAACTTAGTTTATCTTTCAACCCTACGTACGACTCATAAGATCATACCATGCCAATTGTTGCAAGTGGTCAATGGATTGAGTATAATGTAACAAATAGAGTAGGCTAGTAAACAAGTTGTTTGATCCTTCACCTTAACTAGCAATTCATCTGTGAGCCAAATACAAGAAGGGGTCGTCAGATTTAGTGTGAATTTACTACATAATTCTTGTCCACATTTTCACATGATTGTCTTTTCATTACAATTTGTGTCCACTTGTGTCCAGGCAACACAGAAACGCTAGTGCGTAAATAGATAGGCAGGTTTTTGACTTTTCAGCCAGAATGGGCATCACATCGTAAATGCCTAACTGGCATGTATAGACATGGGGCTTTTGTGCTTTTGTGTTTTGATCCGTACGCCAATATAAATTAAGGCCCAATACTACACAAGTTATTCTGTATTTTTCATTTAGTTCCTTATATAGTGAAAATTAAATCATATATCATCTTAATACGACTTGGTTATATGTTTATTTGCTTGTCCATCTAATATTTTACTAGTTAGCGTTTTTTTTTATAAATGCAACCTAAGAAAGAAACCTTCCTTTATTTTAAGAAATAATTACTATTTTGATATCTTGCCCAATTTGTTTCCTTTACATTTTTTTAAAAAAAAATTAATTTAGTACTTCAGGTATTTAACTCAAACAAATTCAGATTTATAAATTCTGAATTCAAATCCCACATCATGTGAGTTGTTTAGGTCTTTTGATTTTCTAATCATTTCCACAAATCTCCTTCAAACGCTCTCAGATTTATTAAAATTTGAATACCTTAGAAACTATATCGATTTTCCTATAGACTTGAGAAGGAAAACTGACCAAAATTAATTTGAAGAACTTAAAATGGTCCAATGCCTAGGGTCTAAACCATTAGGGGCGCCTCATCATAGGGAATGAAATGGGGTTGCGTGTGGGGTGTAGCACGTTGGCACGTGACTCGTTTTCTGTTCCATTGGTGAGTACACGTGACTTTGGTTTGGTACCCTGTGCAGCAAGTCCGAGCATCCGCAACGGCTAGCTAGCTAGCCAAAAGAATAAAAAAAAAAAACTAATGGAATATGAATATGATTCTTGGGCTTGGAACAAATCCAAATTTTTTTATTTTCTAATTTTTTGGGAAAGGATAAAAATTGCATCGATTGAATTTACTGTCTCGAATTCCTATAATAGAAATATAATTTAATTTTATAAGCCCATGTATGATAGTATTTTTACTAATTAAATCTAAGAATTTTGTACGAGAGAATAACAAGATAATTGTTATCTTATTTGAAAAGTTAAAAACTAATAATCTATTGTAACACGAAAGAAGAAATTTTTATTGATCACCAAAATTAGATAGTATTGCATTGTGTACATTTCAACGGTAGATTCACTTGGATGTTTAGTTGTCACAATTATGCAAATATTGCTATTTATAGCTAGTAATCAATCAATTATTCGTAGTAAAAAAAAAGAAAAATGTTATATGCACTCCATATTTTGATATTTGCAATCCCACCTTTTGTTATATCATATAGTCTAATAAATGAAAATTATAAAATAAAAATAATAGTGGGATTGCAAATAACAAAAAAGGAGTATAAATAACATTTCTCAAACAAAAAAATTATCAAATACACATATTGCACCACAATTTGGAGAATTAAATTAAGCAAATAGAAGAATTCATTACAAATATGCTGAGCAGAACGATAGGTAAGAAAGTAATAGCATGACAAAATGAAGAAGAAAGAAATACAAAGTACAAGGAAAAAGAGGAAAAAGGCAGAAGAAAATAGAAAAGAGCATGTAATATGTAGTATGTCAATATTTGATCATAAGCACTTGCACTTCAAACAAAATTGAGGGGACAAAAGAGAGAGAACATATAAATACAAGGGAGTAAACTTTAATTTGTAATTTTATCCTTTTCAGTAAATATTCAAACCGTGCGTGACTGGTTTATTGACTAGTGTATTCAACACTTGCCATCAGAAATCCTTCAATTACGGAGAGTATAACTGTTGTGGAGTCAAAAGAATCCGCTGTGAACATTAGAGAACTGATAACGTGTCAAAAGGATGAAGACATTTTTCCAACTCAAAATCTTGGCATTGGAATAAGAAGAATGCTTGGGAGCTCTTTGGATTATGTCATAACAAGTCCAATTCCAATTGTTTGTAGTTGTAGATGGTAATTTTCTATAAAAGGGCATTTTTTTTATTCCATGTGAAAAATGAATAAACACCTCTGAATAAATTACGAACCACCCTCTCCTCTCCCCCCCAGCAACCAAAAAATTCATGATATTATCATAAGATAAGGAGCAATAAGTTCAAGACTTGATTTATATTTCTATCTAGTTCTTAACTCGTTACTTGAACAGGAGTGCACATAATCTATTGAAAGATTTTAAAACAATAAGTTGATTGAGAAAATGATTTAGTATGGTATAATTGACATTAATATATATAAGCCAAAAATTAATAGATTGATTGAAAGTTACTATAAATAAGGAAGCGAAAAAGGAAGGAAATTAATTGTTACTAAAAAGTAAACAAATTTAAAAAAAATCTAAAAACACTAAACATTAAAGAAGTTCACGTGGCGAAATGAAATATAAACATATCCAACTCAGCAACCTACTATATATGTAACTGAACATTATATATTATATATATATATATATATGTAATTTTTATATACACTGACAGTATATATACTGCCATCGTTGGATCCATAATATATATGTACAGATTAAATTTTAAATTCATTGTTGTATAATTGTCATTTCTCCAATACTGACAATAATGTTAGTACAGGAAAGATTAATATATATATATATGTGTGTGTGTAAGTTTTATATACACTGACAGTGTATATACTGCCATCGTTGGATCCATAATATATATGTATAGATTAAATTTTAAATTCAATATTGTATAATTATCATTTCTCCAATACTGACAATACTGTTAGTACAAGAAAGATTAATATATATATATATATATATATATATATATATGATTTGTGGAAATTCATAATGGATGCTGTATTGCTGAATAAGAATCGTTAAGAGGTTCAATCACATAGATGCTCTTCTGACTTTTGCTATAAGGAGGGAATTTACAACTCCACCACCATTTATCTCCGAATACTACATTCTATTGAATGCATTTACTTGAATTATGTATTTCATCATAATAATGCACATAAGTTGCATCAAGTTCCTCGGTTAAAACCCGTCAAAGCAAACTTCAAAGTATTCATTCTTTTTTACATCAAAAGAATCTCGAACTCGGAATGTGGAAACATCATACTATAATATATTTTGCCTTGCCTTCCTGTCCTCCCCATTTGGTCAAAAATCAAAATTCTGTTCCAGTAAATTCACATCACAACTTTATATGGTCATTTGCCATTTGTAAAATAATCAGTACAGCACCTTTCTTTAGACTCACACCGTCACACGCACACACGCTGGTGTCTCTCTGTTTCCAAGAAAACACATGGCAAAGTACCCCAGTTAAACCTTTCTCCAGCCCAACTAGACAAAACCACATGTTCTTCCTCCTCTGGCTCTAATCCTCTTCCATTTCCTTAGCTTAAAAATTCCGTCATCTTTTGCATTCTCAAATACTACAAGCCCATCATTTCTCTTCCTTGTTTTTTTCCCCTCCTTTCTGGGGTGCAGGAAAAATGGTGAAATATCACAAATACCACAACTACTGGAGAAAGGGCGAGGTGTATGGTGCCATCCAGGATGAGGAATCACCTCGTCATGGCTTATTTTGTAGAAACTCCTCTTGCAGCAAAAGAGCAAGGCCCAAGCTTTTATATTTCGTGTTTATCACTTTCCTTTATTGCTGCTTGATATTAGCACCCCATTACCTGACATTTTCATCAACTTTTTCGCTTCTTTGTAAGCTTTTCTTCCTTAGTGGTTCCTTTTCTTTTGTTTTTTCTTTCTTTGTTCTCGTGTTCCTTAGGCTTAGATTGAGGATTTGTATTTTTGTTTTTTGAAAATTTCTTGGCTACTCTGCAGATTCATTTGGGGTTGACGATGCAAGGTTGTTTCTTGAAGCTGATGCAAATGCTTCCCTCTGTTCATTTGTGCATAATGGTTAGTTTTCTGGAAAAAAAAAAGTTGGTTTCTTTTTTTTTTCCTCTTTTTCTTTGGCAAGTGGGTTCGGGAGATGTGTTGTTCAGTTTTTACTTACTTTTTTTTTTTTTTTTTTGGTTATATACACCGTTGAATAGAGGTATCTTTTCCTTTCTTGTTCTCTGCGTTCTCTTTTTGTGGAAGCATAATAATTATGCTCGGCATTTCTTATCTGGAAAATACCCTTTTGTAGTAGCAATATCTTCTCCCCTTTTCTCATCTTCTATTTTCATTTTCCCGTTAATTTGTTTTCCTGGCATAGGTCTTTGAATGAGGTAACATGGATTTATAAATCTTTTGCATTTCATTTTGTCTTTACTTTCATGAACTCTAAGTTCATTTACTGCAGCCCGTTGTGCTCTTCTACCTTGTGAAAGTCCTTTTAGGCCTTTCCCGGTTGTGTACCTAAAATTGTTTATAATGTACAGATGTTAACTAGGCAGGGGTAAATCCTGAAGTGCCCTGTTTTCTAGTAAATTTTGCTCCTCTTTCTCTAGTTTTTGACAACTGTAGTGTCTGAATGCAGGGACAATTTGTTGTGATAGACACAGCGTTCGTTCTGATATATGCATCATGAAGGGGGATGTAAGAATAGATGCGAACACTTCTTCAGTCTTCCTGTACAGTGGCAACAATTTAAGTGATTATGTTTTGGGGCCATCCGATAGTGATGATGATAATGAGGTGCTTCAGCATGAAAAAATCAGCCCATATACTCGAAAATGGGAACCTTATGCAATGGGTACTGTTACTCAACTAGACCTTGTTGTAAAGAAAGGAAATCCGGGCAGTTCTCGTCATTGTGATGTGCAACACAATGTTCCTGCTATGTTCTTCTCTACTTCAGGCTATACTGGTAATCTTTATCATGAATTCAATGATGGGATTATCCCTCTTTTCATTACTACTCAGCATTTGAACAAGCAGGTTGTTTTTGTCATTCTTGATTATCATAAATGGTGGATTATGAAGTATGGTGACATTGTAGCTGAGCTCTCTGATTATCCAGTTGTAGATTTTAGTGGAGATAATAGAACACACTGTTTCCCTGAAGCCATTGTTGGCTTAAGAATTCATGATGAGCTCACAGTTGATCCTTCATTGATGAAAGGCAATAAGACTATTAGGGACTTTAGAAACCTTCTGGACCGAGCTTATTGGCCTCGAATCAGGGGTCTAATCCAAGATGAGGAACGTCAAGCTCAGTTATCTCCATTGCCAGCAGCTCCTGTGGACATTTTAAAAGAAAAGCGCGATTTGGAGAAGCCCAAACTGGTCATTATATCTAGAAATGGTTCAAGAGAAATACTAAATCAAGATTCATTGGTAAACTTGGCAGAAGAGATTGGGTTTTCGGTGGAAATTGTGAGGCCTGTTCGAACTTCAGAGCTCGCAAGGATATATCGAGTTCTCAATGCAAGTGATGTTTTGGTTGGAGTCCACGGTGCTGCCTTGACTCATTATCTCTTTATGAAGCCTGGCTCAGTTTTTATCCAGATCATTCCTCTTGGTACAGACTGGGCATCAGACTCCTATTTTGGCGAATCATCATTTAAATTTGGTTTAAAGTATGTTGCATACAAGATTCTTCCGAGCGAGAGTTCATTGTCTGATAGTTATGAAAAGAATGATCCAGTTTTGCTAGACCCTGATACTGTGAACCAGAGGGGTTGGGAAGTCACAAAAGAAGTATATCTTGATAATCAAAATGTAAGATTGAATCTGCGAAGATTTGAGAAACGACTACTTCGTGCATATTACTACACCATTGCTAAGAAGAAAGGGCATTTCCCTATTCAGTCTCAATAGCCTTTGTTTGGTCTTGTACCGTGAACTTGGTTTTCTGTTGACCATTGTAAATCAGGTAAGTGGCAAATAGTAACAATTGAAAAAAAAAATGTTGTATGAGGTGGGTGACGATCCGATTTTGTATACTAAGTAGGAAATTGTTACCTTCTTTTTGGTATATAAGAGATATCTAAAAGCAGATTCTCTCATCTATTTCTTGTTAGCTCTTTGCATTGATGAAATGCTTAATTTCTGCACCAAACATGGACGTTATCTTGAGGATAACTGTAGATCGGCAGTTACCAAAGGAGGCATCTATCTCCTCCTGATCACAAGGAGATGCTTGGTTCACATCCATTCTTGCCTCATTTGCATTCTCAGTTTCTTATTCTGACTTGCATCCAGATGTCTGTCCCTTTTTTTCTTCAAGATTTAGAAGTGAGTCATATTCTTTTGCAGTTCAGTTCGTATAAAAGGCATTTTTTTTGAGCAGGCAGATTTGCATAAAATGTGGGTCTACTTTTCTTGTTGTTTGACAATTATATCTTGTTGCTTTTGATCTTGGACCTGTGCAGAAAGTAAAGAAAAGTTGTTGTGCTGTGGAAATTCCATTTCTAAGCACATTTTTCTGTTGCTCAGCTTACTTTAATGACTCTAATTTGCAACCCACAAAGAGAAAAGGCTTTCCCTTTTCATCAGAAGAATGCTGTCTCCATCCCTTCCATTTGAGTCAGTTCATGATCAATTATGTCAAAGTCTTGATTTTTCTATATCTGCTTGTCCCATAATTTTTGCAAGCTCTGTCTCTCAACTGCGGCCACATTTCATGCCAACTTGACTTTGAGGCCATTAAAGAAGTTAAAAAGGCGCATAAAGAAAATTTCATATGACGACAATTTGTGGGCCGATTGTGCTTTGAGACTGAAAATGAAGTATGCTATGATACATGATAGTGATGTTAACTGATTTCAAACTTTAGAATTCCATCCGAATGGGACATCACTACCAAAATTAATTAATGTTACCTAAAAATAACTGAATTTGACAAGGCACAAGCCTTCGGACGTTGGATTTTGAACCCTTTCTACTTTACAGGTTGATAAGATCGGACTTGGGGCACAAACGGCAGGCCAACCGTTTTCGTTGGTTTTGTCCAATCCCACAAGATGTACATTCATTTCTTTGGAGCGTAACTCATTTTAAACACAAAGTAAACATAGAGCATAATTTTGCAGGTCACATACATGGCGTTAAAAATGATGGACGTGATCTGAATTTTTTCAGAGATTGTCGTTCCGGCGACCGTCCTTGCCCCAGTAAGATCTGCTTCTGTCCGGAGATAAATTAACCTTAAACCTCTGGCATCAGTAAAATGTATATATTATTGCAAATAAGTTTCCATGTTAATAAAAATTTCAGTTTTCTTGGGTATTTTTTTGACGGTTACCTCGTCAGCCTCTATCTTTTTCCCATTTTTCTTCACATGCATTGTGTCTGTTATCTGAAGAGAATCTGTTCTCTCTAAAGAATAAGCCACATGCAATTTTGTAGCTTCATCATTTATTTATCTATATTCTCACAACATATGTCAAGTTCTTGTTTCTTTTGTCAAATAATGTTCATCCTAGATCACAAAATCATTAATTTAATTGCCCTGACACCTGTGATTTAGGTCAACCCATCATATGTAGTGCTGAATGTTCTTCTTTCCATTTAATAATCTTCTGCAATTGATGATTTATCACCAGCCACGTAGAAAATTAGACCTTCCAGCGGGTAGATCTCAAGGGATTTTACGTTCAAGAACTGGTCAAACACTAGACTGAAGTTTTCCTACAAAGTCAACCAATCTTGTTACAAAACTCTTTAACAAATGATATACGGATTCAAGTCATCATTTTTTTTCATCCAAATGGTCAAATCTGAGATCAAGATTGTGTAATGACAGAAAATATACAGCTGATGAGCTTTCTAGCAGTTTTCAGATGTTAATACTCGCAATCATCCTGAAGCTCCAACATGAAAGAAATCACTACTACTCAGCATTTAAACTAGCAGGTGGATTATGTTTCCCTGAAGCCAATGTTGGCTTAAGAATTCATGATGAGCTCACAGTTGATCCATCATTGATGAAGAACCCACTCAATTAAATTTAGCCCAGACTTGTGGAATTATCTGCATCAACAGCAGCAGCTTCTGTGGAGATGTTGAAAGAAAAGCATGATTTGGAGAAGCCCAGACTTGTCATTCTATCTAGAAGTGGTTCAAGAGAACACTTAATCAAAGATTAATTGGTAAAATGCAGAAGTGATTGGGTTTTTAGTAGAAACTGCGAGGCCTGTATGAACTTCAGAGCTTGCAAGGAAATATCAAGTTTATTAATCCAGCTCTGTTTAAGAGTTCGCAGAAAAGAAGAGTTGGAAAGAACAAATGAACAGTTCACTGCTAAACCTCCAGCGATTAGGGGGGAAAAAAAAGGCACTGCCAAATAATATCACATCTTCCATTACCACTATTGCCAGGTCGCTAATCTGTACAGTACTACAAAAATTGTCGTCAGTACATTTGCTAGTCTATGGCAGCAAGTATCGTCAGTGAAAATCTGGCGAAACATTTTCCCTACTCAAATGTTGCTTGTTAGTATGATGCTTCGAGCCAAAGCACTGTCTACCCTGAATGATCTTAAAGCCACCGCTTTGTCAATTTGGTCGAAGCACGGACAGGAGGCGGTGTTTTGGAGTTCCTTTTTTCATCTGCAGCCACAAAAAAAGGGACCTCTTATGTCAGTTCACTAAGACAAGTAGAAACCAGTCATTTTGTTTCAAGTAAAATTGGTTTTTTTTTTTTTTACATACAAGAGTCTGTAGAAGGATTTCCTCCAAGAGAAGATCTCCTTGATCTGTCTGGTGGTGGAATTCCTGTCAATGACTGTCTCCTTAGTGCTCTTGAGTTGGATGAAATTGGTGACTTTTCCTCAAAAGTGTTACTAGAGCCATTGAAAGGTGAGACTGCAAGTGGTTCTATAGACTTCTGCTGATTCCTGCAATTGTGCACATGGAGTTGAGGGAAGGAATTAAGCAGGTGCATATGCCAAAAGACAAGATAAGGGAAAAAAAGAAAGGTTAAAGCTGTGTATCAATGATGACAACTTTAATCACCTCATAAGGTTTAGAATGAATAATTTTTTTTAAAAAAAATTCGTCAGCTTACAGGAAAGTTGCAGTAAAATGAGATTAAAAATTAGGAAAGAGCTAGCTACCTTTTCTCAGATCCATTGATAAGTTTTCCGATAGACCGAAGAGATTTCCTTATTTGAGATCCCTTTCCATGTGCAGTGTTGGTCAAGCCAGGTGTAATGAGTTCTGAAGGAACACTATGCTCACTCTTTATTCCCTTCTGGCTTTCATTCCTGGATGTTACTGCTGCTGGCTGGGGTGTCTTTGGCTGTTGAAGTTGTGGAATCCTTGTTCTATTGCTTGTTTTCACCATTGGAGTTCTCAAACCGGACTTTGTTGGACTTTTTGGAATATTTAGGCTGTTGATCTCCGCCACCGAAGAACCAATACCTGTATCTGTTCTCACCATTGGACTTCTAAAAGCAGACTTTGTTGGAGTTTTTGGAACAATCGGGCGGTTAATGTCCATCACTGAACAGCCATTTCCTGCATGTCCTTCAGACTTTCTCAAAACTTCTGTATCTTGAAGCTGAGCAGGTTCCTGTAGATCTGTGCTTGTATCTGTTTTCACCAAACCACCAATTTGTAAATCCATTTTCACCATTGAACTTCTAATAGGAGACTTTGTTGGACTTTTGTGAACACTTGGGCGGTCAATATCCTGCACTGAACGACCAATACCTGTATTTCCTAGAGGCTTCTTCACGATGGCTCCATTTTGAAGCGGGGTAGGATTTTGAAAATCTGCGCCGTTGAGCTCTAATGGCTTGCTTAATGGATCTATAAACGTAATCTGCTCAGGATCTTTTTTGGCGTATCGCTGCCCTTCCAAACTTAATCTTCGTGATCGTCCCTGCATAAAAGGGGTTTTGGTTCCCTTCCTATCATCCGAGTTTTCTTTTTCCAATTTTATGGAGCTGCAATTCTCAATGCTCAATCTTCGGGGGCGTGGAGGGGTTCTTTCAGCCAATGGTGTTTTCACTGCTTCCTTTGTTTTACTTCTTTGAGGTGTATATGTTTCCTTCTTAGCCAATGCCTTCTTTAGGCTCTCAATCTGCAGTTTTGAACAAATATATATCATGGTAATAAAGCAACTATTCATCAAGATAAAAGTAGAAAGGGTAAAATTATTATTAAGGAACTGATATTCCGAGTACCAATCTAGTCACACATTATATGAAGATTGTGTACCTGTGCTTTAAGCTCTAAAACCTCACTGCTCTCCTTATTTGCACAAGCTGCACCAAGCTCCACTGTTGAGACCCTCTGAGCAAACTTCAAGGTACTAATTGTTTCTCCAAAAGAATCTCCTTCTGGACTCACATGAGCAAACATCAACGTTTTTGCATGTCCTCCTGCACAATTCTAGAGTAATCAGCTTCTCTACGGTTCAGTTTCATGTCATTAATCAATAACGTTTGCTTCAATCCCCATATTTTTGTGTAAACTGAAATTTGACTGTGAAAGTTCTGTACATTTGAGTGGTAAAAATGACAGAAAAGCACCAAAGTAAAAGATGAATTTACCCAAAGCATTCTGCAAGAGCAGTGTGAGTTTGCTGTTCCTATATGGGATATGAGAGTTCTTCTGTGCCAATGCCATGATAACATCCCCCAAACTTGAGAGAGATTTGTTAATATGTTGTGCCTCTTTGAGGCCTTCTCCAGTTACTTCTGACTTATCAACCCGCTCACTACCTGCAAGGTCTACCAAATGTAGGCAACTGTAAAGTCTGCTTCCAGATACATCTTCTCCATTCACGTGAATCGTCAACACACTGCACCATAGAGTGACACAATAAGCACAACAAAACTATTGGCATCTATCAACACTGCAATCAATAATGAGTTCAATAAAGTGTTTCATGTTACCTGTGAGAACGACTACTTCGATTGTTGATGGCAGTGGAACCAACAGCCCGGTTTGTTTCGCCAAATTTCATCAAGGTAATTACATCTGCAGTGGACGTCACATGATGCTTAGATGCATCTGGAAGAGCCAAGTCATTGTCACCCAAACAACTTCGAATCTCTAATGTATTCATAGTTAAGTTTTCCAAATTATGGACATGTAACAAATGAGAAGTTAAAAGATAACACAGATAGTCTCAAAAGACAGCAGGTCAGAAAAAGCAGGGAAGGATATTTTGTGACTGATGAATCTTCTGCAAGCAGGTCACGTACTTGTTCATTATATATCTCAACCATTTGGACATGCATATCATACTTCATGATGTCTTTTCTTTTAGCTGATAACTGGAAGAGATCATTGAGAGCTAAATAATTAATTCCAAGTTCCTCTGTTGTTCCACCAGAAGGGCCACTCTGTCCACGGAGAAGCATTAGTTAGAAAGGCTCCCAGATTTCAAGAATCAAACTTGATGATTTATGATCCTTCAGTAGATGAATGTCTTCACAAGACAAGTCATATGAATTCAGTAATTCTGAAGCAGAAAAATTGAAGATGGACCGTTTTTCAACCTAAAAGAAGCACAATTTTTAGAATCAATGCGAAGCCTTACCATAGTGTGTGTTTTTCCAGATCCAGTTTGACCATAGGCAAAAATGCAAACATTATAGCCATCCATCACAGATCTAATGAGTGGCCGAGTATCTGCAAATACCTCACCTGGAAATGAACAGTGCTGTATGGTTATTTCATAAAATCATCACAACAGACTACTACAACCATCAACAGAGGATAGTTCTAATTACCTTGAGTAGCAGCTGGACCAAAAACACGATTGAACTGAAAAATTTTTCTACCATCCTTTTGGGGTTTCAATGGATCTACAACTACTAAAGAACCATCTTCTCCAATGAAGTCTATGACACTCTTTTTTTCAGCTCTAAAGAGGGGCCTGATTCTGCAATAAACTCGAATATTTCCTACAAAATATTTCAACCATAAGAACGAATAACGGTTGTTTCCCATGTACAAAAAAAATTTAGTGAAAGAAAGTGCGATGTTTATAAGAAACTACCTCTTAGTTAATTGTCCTAGCTTGGCCATTTCTAATTAAAAAAAAGAAAGAAAAAACACCTCTCTTACCAGAACACATTATTCTTTCTCAGCAAAAAGTTTTGAATATTTTGTCTTCTCATTTTATTTACGTGCCAAATATGAAAAGAAGACGAAGCATTAACCAATAAGAAAAATATTGAGGATGCAATTACTTGTTTACCTTTTAGATCTTCCACCATGTTATACAGGTTCCTATTCTCTTTCACAACCCTATGGTATTTTTGAGCAGCAACAGACATCTCCAGGAGCTGGCCTCCTGAAATCATGCAAATAGACACATTGTGGTTCAATGTAATGTATTTGAACTGGATATGACAATAAAAAGTAATGTAAGATTGTTTAGCACAACATGCACAACATCCAATGTGGAACTAAATCTCAAATGAAAATGTATACTAAAAATAGCAGCTATTTTTCACTGGGAAGAAATATTATGAGAAAGTACCATGGCACATTCATTTCACAGCTATCCAGATTAATCATACATTTCATAATGATCTCCCTCCTTAAAGAACATGGCAAGACAAAATAACATCATACCAAGTTGTTTCAGATCGCTGTTTAACTGAGTTTGAAGGCCTTCAAACTCTTTCTTTGTAGTTGATAGCAATATCTTGAGATTCTGCAAGCAGAAAATTGATACCGTCAAGTTAGAAATATATTCCATCCTATAGGGACATCAACAACAACATCTGCTTGCATGAGTTCAAATTTAACCTCAAAACACAATCAGATAACACATGGTAAGCAATATGTGTGCACTGAAAGCATACCATCAGTTCCTTTTCTTGCTTTTCAACCAGATTCCAGTGATTGCAGAAACCCTTTGTCAAACATGCTCTGCAGCACTGTATACCAGAATGTCACACGGAGTGAATAGAAACTCATCTGAAAAGATGAAGAACTTTAAAAAATTTCTTTTAGTCATGCAAATGACCAGAAGTACCATAATCTAGATATCAGTATGAGAAGCATAGAAGTAGGTAGTTGGTTTGCATTCCGCAATAAGATGATAAAAATGAACAAACCATGTTCACACCTGATAAGGGAGGACATATTTAAATCATGTACATTCCCCCTCTTCTCGGCATTAAGGAATTTGGAATACAAAACACAAGAAAACAAACCTCAATCTAATCAATATATGACTTATCCTGTGATCAAATATCAATTACAAAAGTTTTCATTGAAATGCAGTAAGCTAGACACTAAACATATTTTATCAAATGCTACAGTAATAACCATAAGTGCAAACACTTTATTCCAGCCACATTTGGTTTCTTACTCTCTCTCTCTCTCCATGTAGAGTTTGATGTCGTGTTATAAGAAACATGACTGCACAAATAACCTAGTGTGCCATCATGTACAACTTGCATACTGCTTTCTTTCTCTGGATATGATTTATATTTGCATCTTGTCAATGTCCATACCAAAATATATAGATGGTAACCAACTTAAAATTGTACCAGGATTCCAAAACTGTCTGAAAATTGCATACATGTAGTACAGCTACTGTACCTGCTGGTTTACAAGAGAGGACAAATCCTCAAGGGGTGTACATGTTCTACTTTTCTTTGAGCTGCTTCTTCCTTGATTATGAATGACTATCTCTGTTCTCAACTGGACATGATATACAGAAAGCTCTATTGTTAGTTTTATGACAACTATAACATGGTAATATGATAACAGTACCATCATCTTCAACAAGATAGTTTTAAAAAAAAAGACAGAAAGGTATGTTGAGTGAATATGTATGGACAAGAGAGAGTTTATTGCCAGTCACAATCGCATCATTGCAATTTCATTGCTTGGCCTGCTTATGTAAATAACCAACTTATGTTTAGCAATGCATTTAATATATTTGCTAGGGTGACTCTGAATATTATGAAATTTTAGGAGCCATAAGATTGACCTATGTACGTAAAACAATAACAAAGAAATATCCATTTCAGGAAAAATTCCTCAATAAGATTTACCTGCACAGGTCTCATATGTTGCACTATAAACCAGTTCAACAAGAATGGATGATTAATGTTTTATATTCCTCAGCCTGTGCAAGACATCACTCTCTATCATGTGTTTTCCCCCTAAATCAGAACTGAACTTTTTCTTATAGGCGCAAATGTCTCAAAACTCATGCTCAATCAAACTACTTACAAGTTTATGTCGTTGTTTTACAAGCTATCATTTGCAGGGGCCAACATCTCGAAAAGATAGGAGTTATGTAATAGTCCTACCCCAGTGCACCCAAACCCTTATTGGCATGGCACATCTCAAAAATTAAACAAGATGCCTAAACTTGAAACTGCAGAAATGGAAAAATCAAGACATAGTTTACATTTTTAACATAGGATAAACCAGAAGAATAAACTTCCTAAAAATTCCATTGTCTGTGGATATCATTATAACTGACACATGCTAAGGGAGTACAGGTTGATGAACTTGATTCTTTGCACAAGAAAATGTAGAGTTACAATAATATCAACTGACCTCAGGAAACCTTTTATGTAGTTGTTCCTCCAAGCAAGTAGACAAAATTTCTCCAAATTGCTTGACTGGATCCTATAATGGAAATAGATGATGTTGAGATCTGCTTGAGAATTATCTAGAAGGTAAAATTGTTATGAATGCATGATACACTTTTTAGGACCAAAATTACCATGTTTACCTTATGGAAAGAAGCAACAAGGTTACTATCCATGTTCTCCTTTGTGTCAACCATGTGATCAGCCAGAGCCTTGATGATTAAATCTAACATATTAAGGAGACGGCAACATGGATATCAGTAACAAGAAAATCAATGATACCAGAGAGGCAATATAGACATCAGTTGCAAGAAGAAATATGATACCAGAGAAGCAACTGGTGCTCCTCCTTTTTCCACTTAAAATGCAAACAATGTAAGTAGGCAAGGAAGCTGCTTAGGGAAGGCTATTTATGGAGAAAAAAAGTAGACCCCATGTAGGTTAAAAACATCAAGCTAGGTGCAAAACTGATCGTTCAAAGGCTTTAGTACAAGAACATAACATAATTATAATTTTCCATCTCAAGTTAAAAAACTCTACTTTACCATTACAACAAACATCTGAATGCTCCATTTCTGCACAGTGTTCCCATTTATGGAAACCATCAATATTAAATCGATCACATTCAGGTAATTACTGATCTATCAAATAGTGAGAAACTTAATGTGAACTTGTAAGCACCATCTATGGCCTATAATGAAAATCAGCACTCTTTATCATCATAAATTCCACGTACAGGCACATATGATGAAAAAAGGAATAAGAACTAAATGAACCTTGAACTTTCTGGTTTTCACTTGCTGCTGGTGGCTTTTTGTCATGGCTTGTGGACATGTCCAATTGCCTGCAACTGTTAGAATTTGATGATCCTTGAGGTCGAGTGTTAGGCCTACATGATGAATGGATCATAAAAGGCGATCGAGGAGGCTTATTAAACCCATCACTTCCATTCATTTGCTTCCACTCCTGGTATGCTTTAAGTGCCAAAATGCAATCAACAACCTTAGTCGATGATCCCTCCTCAATATTATCCTGAAAATGCATTATATAAATGCATTGCCATTACTACCCTTTCACATAATTTTCCAACCGCACTCAGAAATGTTAACATACGGTTTAAATTTACCCTCTCAAAAACTGATGCCTCAAATGCTGGGAGATGCAATTCTTCCACAGCTACCAAAAAATTCCTTACATTCTCAAAATACTGATAAGCAGGCAATGGCTGAGAATCCCAAAATAGTGAGTGCAAAGATGAATGCTTCTCCACAACCTAAGCATGTGTTCAAAAATCAATAATAAAAAAGAGAAAACTATAGTCTAAAATTCGACAAAACTCTAAATCAAATGATAGTTTAGTCATGTTAATTTTCCAGATAAGGGGTTTCACCTTAGGAACAGAACCTGGTTGTATCTTGTTAATTAAGTTGCAGAGTATCAGACCATTTCTCAGGCATGCAATGAACTCTTTTTCCGAAGGCTGGCTCGATATGCCGAGAGGCCCCATTAAACATTCCAGCCAATGTGTAGCTTGAAATCTCCTCAGGGCTGCAAGTTAAACAACACGATTTTAAATAAATTCACCAATTCTGAATTTTTGCCTTACTTGGTAAAAACAGATAAGAAATTCAGTAAACTGAACCCCGTAAAATAGAATCCCCAGATAACATAAATTCTTAGCTAACACTTCAATTGGGTTCCAAACATAAGAAAGCCCTGATTAAAATTTTAAAAAATTCCCTACATTTTCCAAGATAATTCAAATTTTTGATTATTGGAATTGTTTTTTACCCTTATTGCAGAAACCTTCAAAATATAATTGCATTAATCATGATACCCTGGTAGTTCACGAATTGAACTTATATGTCATTAGACAAAGAGAAACCCAAATACCTCCAAAATTTTCACAAAAAATCTCTGGCTGGAAAAGTGGAATCCAGAAAAGCACCAAGAAGTAATGAACAATAAATAAAAGAGTCCAAGAACATTAACCTGCTTCTTCAGCTTTCCTTGAGGCCAAATTTAAGTCATGCCTCCCTCCCCCTCCTTTTCTTGGATCCTCCATTTATGCCCTATATCTTCTCCACTACCTAAACAATTCAAGAAAACCAGATTTTTAGCACCCAAAATCTTCAAAAATGTTCAAAGGAAAAATTTTTGATGCTGCAATACAAGAATCTTCAAGAACCCACTACTCAGAATCTTTTCAAAAACAATGAGATCTTTAACAGATATAATAAACATGGAAGAGGGTCAAAAATAAAGATCATACCACGAAAATAGTTAGCAGCGAATTAATAATCCTAGATTAGGAGTGCATTAATAGTAGACATTCTTCCTTATTTCAAGGTTTGGGAATAAGTGGAAAATTTTAGGTTGTTCGGAACCGAACCCGAGGCTCCGGCATCGTAACGTTACTTCTGCGAAATTTGAATTCAAATATGTGGGGTCTTGAATCTGGACCGTTGGTTCTGATCCAAGAATTGTTATTGGCCGTAGGATATTTTAACGTTGGAAGACGTGATTGGGCTCGGAGTTTGGGCTGGGCTTTGCTTTTTGCGATCAGCAAAATCTGTAAAAGGCTGCCTAATAGGCTAATAGGCTAGTGCTGAGCGTGCATTACAGTTTCTGCTTACCCTACAGAGGTTTTAAGGTCAGGCAACTCCAGGGCGCGTGAAGGTTCAGATTCGCTCTTATTCATTTTACCATTAATTATTTCCCTAATTGACATGAAAATCTGTTACAAAATCAGAATTGGGGATGGATATGAAACTTTGCCTTTTAAGGAACAGATTTGACTTGCAAACTTTCAATCTGTGACTATGATGGATTGGAGTTTCTTCCAATGATTTCTGTAGCAATCTTCATTGTGTAATCACAAAAATACTTGCGTAGATGATCAGCTTTAGTGCCTTTTTTTTAGGGAATAATTATTCTTGTGTGACAATGTGCAACTTTTTTCTTTCTTTTTTGTCTGATTAGTTTATGCTATATGTATAACTTGTAAATCTAATCATATGCAACATGTCTGCATGAAAACTTTATATTTAAGTAAATTTGAATGTCACGAATTTAACTTGTTTTGGTTCAGAATATTTCAAACATCGATAAGAAAAGAAATTCAGAAGAAGCGAAGATTCACCTGTCTCCATACAATTTCTATAAGCTCTCCATGCTCTTGGACATATGTTCTTAGAGTTAGATATGCTCTTAGAAGAAAACTACCAAAATTTGATTCCACAAAAGGTTTTAAAGATTATTAAATTGATTTCTAGCCTAGGTCATTCAAAATGAACTCAAGTGGTGATGTACATGATATCCTTTATAGCTTATCATGTTTGCTTTAGATTGAGATCCTCTATGATTGCAGAGGAAATTATATAGAGCAATGGTTGATTAGAGATCGAGCTCGAGCGACTTGACTCAATTTTCTATAATTGCAGAGGAAATTATATAGAGCAATGATTGATTGGAGATCGAGCTCGAGCGACCTGACTCAATTTTGGTCGTCCATTTGAAAATGAGCGACCTGACTCAATTTTAGTTGTCTATTTAAAATTTTCAAATGGACAACTGAGAATGAGTCAGGTTGCTCGAGCTCGAGCTCGATCTCTAATTCAAATCTCACTAAATAACAATTCAGCTATCAAAGATGGAACAATACAAATCAAATAATTTTTTAAAAACCAAATAACTTCATAAAACGCAATGCAAATAGATATATTTTTCAACCGATAATCTTAATTTACAAGAAATTACTATTATTTATAGGCCACCTTTTTTTTTTTTTTTCCAAATAGCACAAATCATTTAGAACTTCCTAGCTGGAAAAGTAATTTATTTACAATTATTGGATTCTTTGAATTATCATTAGTTTAGATAATTAAAGTGAATATGCAATTCAATTATCATTCATTTAAATTAAATTGGCTGTTTACTCATTATATTATTTGTTAACAAATGAAAATTACATGTACAATTGAGCTGACAAAATCGCCATGTAATTTTACATAAATATAGCAGTTGATTTTCGAAAAATATCAATTTAATTGTCATTCATCTAAATTAAATTGGTCATTACATATGTTGTATAAGGGCAAAATGATTGATTTAAGGATCTGCAATTCCATTCATAATCACAATCAGATGTAAAATGAGCTTATAAAACCGCCATCTAGTTTTACTCAAGTATAGCCAGATTAATTTGTTTCCAAAAATTTATCTATGGAACCAGCCAATACAGCTTGCATTTGCTCAGTGAACAACAGTGGAGACTAATATATTCATTACTTTTTATTTGATTTGAATTTTTCATTGATTGAAAATAAATTAAATTACAGAACTACACTTGCATTTGGAATTACAAATTAGCAGTTTAATTTTTACTGTAATGGAAAAATAATTTGTTCATTATATTTTTCCTTTTCAAATCAACCTACATTTGCATTCACAATTTCTGAATTCCTCCTCTACTTTTAAATTCTCATAATTTACCTGATCCATTTGCACATACAATTTCTCCACTGTTACAAAATTAACCATTGAATTTCTACAGGGAAAAAGAAACAAGGCTGCGTTGCACCAATGAAGAAAACCGAAGGCTGCAAATAAGAAACGCTACGTATTCCTCCAGTCAGTACACGTGGCAATCCTACAGTGAAAAGTACAACTCCATTTCATCTAATGAGTAGACACTGCAAGGAACCAATTGCTTGCTGCAAGCTTCGGTGTCTTCCTGCCTGTCCAGTAATTTACAAAATTCAGTTCTCCTTAATTGAAATTCTAGACGCTCACAAACCCAGGTTTAATTTAAAAGACGAATGCATGTACAAAATAGACACTCAAGTGACTCAACCCGTCCGTTATAGTAGGATTCTTTGGAGTTTGTAGTTTACTTTGTGTAATTCGAATGAACGAAATGGCTGGGATTTCTTCCAGTTTTGTCATTCTTTAATGAACGAAGAACTCCCATTGCTTGGAATAGTACTAAAAGTTAAACTGGTGCTGGAATCTTGTTGAATTCAATGAAAGCCAAAAAGGAAGAACACAGAGGGTGTAACAGAAAAGACCAAGAGATCGAAGTCAGTCGGATAAATCTCTCATTCAACCTTGATTAAAGCAACCAATCGGATTTATCATCTGCAGATCACAATAATGTATTGGAATCGTATTGATTAATGGAAATAATAGCTAGAATCACAAACAAAGCTTTAAGAAGTTCCATTCTGCGTGACAATGCATTTTTGCATTCAGTAAGATGGTCAAGCTACTACAATCTAATATAACCATATTTGAGCCAATACAGCAGATATCAAGCTCAGCTGAAGTCTCAAATCGTCTAGTAATCTGTGACAAAGACTTCTGGCAGTTGTGCACGCGTAAATTTAACTGGACTGCCTAACATCAGACTGCAAATCCAACAGTTGAATTACAAGATCGGAGACGGTGTTTCAACCCTGACAGTTATAATATACGAGTTGTTGTTGTTTTAGCAGCTCGTATTGCTGCTTATTCATTGAGATTTATGTTTATCAACGTAAATGTGATGCAAAATGAAGCTTATGATGAAATAAGGAACAAAAACTGGAAAACACTCTTAACAATCAACTACTGGAAAACACTCTTATGACAATGAACCATGGAAAACACTTTTTCTTATGACAATCAACTACTGGAAAACACTCTTAACAATTCAATACATTATCTTGAGCAGTCTCTGCCTATGAAATTAACCTTTCTGAAGCTTAAAATTTCGGACATGTTTAGGAGTGCACATCAAAACCTAAATATAAATAGCTTCTTATTGGGGTTCCCATTAGCTCTCCGGCTATTTAGCTTCAAAATTAGTAATATACTATCTTAGTTTTTTTTTTATTTTTATATACTATCTTAGTTCTGCTTCTGCTCTTGGATTTTCATTTTATCATTACTATATAAAAAGTATGAATCTTTGTATTAGGAAGTGTAAGTGTAAGCAATTTTTTATCTTAGTTTTTGTTATCCCTAAATTACCTTCATACCTTTTAATTAGAATTATGGTATTTTAACGTGGTACTAATTAAAAGAAATAAAAACACTCCAAATGATTACACCTTAATAGTATTGATAATTATAATTAAAAATTGCTCATACTCCATCTCCAATTATTATACATATCAAAATTTCTTAATTGAAGCATGAAAAACTTCTCATTAGTCATTAGTTAAGATTATGAAAAAAAAAATCAATGTCAAAAAATAAATACTTTCTAGAAAATGGAGAAACATACAAGGAGAAGAGAACCCTTATTCTTTTGTATATTTTCATCCTAATATCATGAGCAAATTTTACAATTATGCACTTTTTTACCAATATGAAGAATTTTTCATGTTGCACCCAATGGAATTTCAATATACAAAAATAATGGCACCTTTATAATTGAAATAGTAGTATTAAACTAGAAAAACAAATTTGAAATAGCACCACAGAAACCATTATTTTCATTAAAGCAACCGATCAAAACAAGAAGAACTAAAAAAAATTGAAAACTATATATAAAATGAAATAAAGTAAATAGCAAATGAATTAAAAAGATAGAATACAATTCAAATAATACCAAAGACAACATCCAAATCGCTGATATCCAGAGGAAGACAAACATTGTTATGCACAATAATATAGTAATGCTTCATTTGTATTGGTTTGAGCAGACCAAATCCATTCATCAAGTCAGAAGCCATCTCCAATGATAAAATAAGAATTATAATAAGAGTAAAACTTAAAATGAAGAATGATAAAATAAAAATGACATCCAAATTGTTTTTCGTGATGCCCAAAATACCCTTATTTTTCTAATGATTACATATATTTATTGTATTGCAATGTTAGTGAATAATGGAAGCGATTATGAAATGAAAAGTTTTAAAATTAAGTAAATTTTATTTACGGTGACAATTGTAATTAGATAGATTTAGTGTGTTCCAATAATTTGATAATAATGATAGCGGTTATGGATTAAAAGTTGAAAATTAAAAAATAAAACACTGCAATATACAACAATTAATATTAAAATTTTTAATTAGCCATAATTCTCATTCCAATTGCATGATCATTAAAAAAACTAACAGTAAAACAAAAAATATTATGCTCATATGAAAAAATTAGACTTGTTGCTTTTGCTTTGCATTAGATTGTGCTAACAATATGAATAATAAAAAGGAAATTAGAAAAACTCCAACTATCCCTATCTATAAAATTTCAATTATCAAAATGTACAAATCAAAAAAACTTTACGTGGTGGATCATTTATACTCTATTATTGATAAAAATAGAATTAACATAATTCAAAGAATTCAAATTACATGTCTGTTTATTTTTCTAACCTAATTATATTCTTCGTTTATAAAAAATTGTAATGATTGTGGTTTATATGCAATAGAATCATGAATATACAATAATTTTGGTAAAACATGATATTATCAGTATATGATATGTTAGAGTTCAATCTATAAATCAAAAAGTGTTGGGTTCATGTTTCCAAATTCAATCCTAAGGGACATGTCAACTACATTGGAATGATTTCTGTCTCTTTTCATTTAATAATAATTTTAAAAGTAACTAACTTAAAAATATAAATAACATAAAATACTATATTATAATGTTGATGATCAAAATTTCATTAAAAAATTTTTAGTATCTAAAGAATAATATATTTTAAAATATTACAATCACATGCAAAGCACGTAAGCTATTGCTAGTATACTTTAGGTACCAAATGACAACTAAAGCCCATTTCTTTTAAGTTAACAGACCAAATTGAACAACTCAATATGCAATTGATCTTAGAAGCCTGAGTCTGTTAAAGTTGCCACAAGATTTAGTGAATCTCATTTAAAGGGCCGTTGAACAAAGTGTTCATGAGGCCATGAAAACTGATAAAAATGAAAATGATCTCCTAATCATTGCTTGAACTTGCTGAAAAAGGTTATGAACTAATTGTGAAAAAAATTGGCTGCTTAGAATTTAATACATTGTCCATCAATTGAAGATGAGTATAATCTTGAAAGTGACTGTAAGATTCATTGAGAGTGACCTATCAATTGCAATGATGATGTTAGATTCAATTGGTGGTAACCGATTAAGACTCCAAGTAACGCTAGTCCTTTAGGCCTCGAGCAAGGCCTAAAGATATGCCTATTATTCCCACTATGTAGCTAAAATTTGTTTCCAAGCCAAATTACCCGGGATAGGAAATCTTCCAACAAATTAATCTCTTAACTAATCTGGTGGAATTCGCAACTGGAGACATATGCCTCAAGAGTAAAGGGAGGGGTAGTCTGACCAGCATAACTTGAATATGACAGGTTGTCGAAGCCTGTG
This sequence comes from Coffea eugenioides, assembly GCF_003713205.1. Classification (NCBI taxonomy): domain Eukaryota; kingdom Viridiplantae; phylum Streptophyta; class Magnoliopsida; order Gentianales; family Rubiaceae; genus Coffea; species Coffea eugenioides. The sequence continues at coordinate 18,180,253 of NC_040040.1, forward strand.
CAATAATAAAACCTGCTCAAACTAAAGGTAATTTCTGTAGATAGTGGTAAGCAGGGTCGAATCCACAGGGACTGGGAGTAACTGTTTCTTTTCAAGTTCACAGTGACAAGGGGAGTGTTTTTATGCAGAAGGTGACAATCAAAGAAATTCAACTAAAATATAAAAAGCTACTAAAAATTACTAAAATCAAATGAGTGATAATTAAGGATCTAGCCAAGGAATAACTTCAGCAATGGTTCACCTAGTTGATCATTGAAGCAAAGGCAATTCCAATTATTCATCAATAAATAGGTTATAACTACCAAACAAGCGATGGCAGTCAACCCCTCCTTACTGTGTCGGTGATCAAGGTACGCCCGTTAATCACTGCTCTAATTGAGAAATAATCCTAGGTACGCCCATAGAATTTAATTCCCCAATTGCCTTACGTATTAGAGGAGCCCTATTCTAACCAAATAACGCACTACCAGGGTTATTTTAGATTAGCCCGCGTATTCCCCTGACACAAACCTAATCATGCCAGTTGCCACTATTTAAGAGCAGTTAAACAATTACGGATTTAATGCCCTAATTGACAATAGATTATCCAATCAACTAATTATCTGGATCCAAGACAATCAATTAATTAAATAACCATAAGCATAGCAACCAAGAAATATGCGGATACCAATAAATAAAAGGAAAAGATTAAATTAAAACGATCTCACAATTTCTAGGCAAACCAGAGCCTCAGTTGTCCCTTGACTAGACAAAGGGATTTAGCTCATTGCTGATGAACAAAGCCCACAAGAAATTGTAAAGAGAGCCGCGGCCATTGTCACGGATATTTGGAGAATTCAATTCGCAAGAACTAAAGGGGAAGAAAAGTCAAAGCTATTCCTATTTGCTCCTGACATGCGCAGGGAAGTCCTAATCAAAAGCTTCAAAAGGAAAATCGCAAGCTAAGCTCCTCAGCAATCTTCATACGTAAGAAAGAAACTAGCTAACAAGAACTAAGAAAAAAGTCAACAACTGCGGCTGAGCTACAAGACGGAAAGCTCTCCAATGTGCGGCGGCTCCCCTTCCGGAGAGGAAGAAGAAGACCCCCACTTCAGCCCTTCGTTCCCCCTTTTAATGCTGCGCTCTGCGAATTACCAAAAAGGACTTGTATCTCCTTGTTCCAAAAATGCCCTGGATGCCTGCTACTTGAACTCTTTCCTGATAACTGTCAAATCGGCACTTATTATGGTATTTTCGTTCTACTCCCTGAAATATATGTAAAATACTAAAAGTGAGTAGAAACTAACAATTAATCCAGATTGGGTCAGGTAATAGGAGAAATTAATAATAAAATAAATGATAAAATCGCAACCTATCAATTTCCCCCACACCTAAACCATGCTTGTCCTCAAGCATGAGAACAGTAAACAAGTACTAATATTTGACAATGGTCATTGCTCCATCTACCATATTGCCAAAATACCGGGAAAAATATATATCAAGCATGAGTGATCAAGATCCAAGAAACATCACTTCGGTTAGCTTCTAAACCACAAACTCCTCTAATTTCAGGTTAACTAATCTAAGAAAAAGGAATGACGCACAACATTTATCAACAAATGGTCCAACTATTAACCAAAATCTCAACATTAAATCCATAATTCGGCAAGCTGACTTTTATTACACACTAACACAACCTTCACCTTTTTTTTCATGTTTTTTCTATTTTTCTATTCTTTTTTTTCTCAATAGCAACAAAAGACTTAGTCGCTAGCCATTTGAGCCTTTTGACGCGAACTCCAACATTGGCCAGATGAAGGAGCCCGGTTACTCAGCTTCTATCGCCACGTGACCACGTACTCATAGGAATTACTACTTTTTGACGCGAGAATCGACACTTTTGGTGAAGATCCCCGGTTACTCGGTAGTAAATACTAGCGGAGTACAGTCAACTCTTATTCACATCCAAATAATACCAAAAATTCAAAATAACACAAAAATCAAAAGGAACTTTGCAGCTGCTAGTCTCATTTTTAAATATGGAGAACTAAGATTAATAACCGGACCAATTCACATGAAAATGCCAACAATCATTCCCTATGCCTAGGAAAGTTAACCAAAAATTATAAGAGCTACATAATCACTGATATTCACCAAAGGAATGCTCTTGGATTCAACCACATTAACTCGACACATTTTTATTATTAAAACTTGGCAAAAGTATAAATAGAGGCAATAATCCAACATCAAACTTTGGCATCACTTATGAGCTAATCATTAAAAATGAAGAAAGAAATTGAACGAAAGGTGGACAAATAGCAAATTAAAAATAAAGAACTAGTATAGCTGTCCCCCCCCCACACCTAGATCCTACATTGTCCTCAATGGAGGAAATAAAGCAATTAAAGTGAAAAGGACAACGAAACTTCCCTCTCGAGTAGCTAAGGGGTCGGCAGGAATGGCGGAGGGGAATCGATGTGGTGAGACATCAATTCAACCAGCAAATGCAAAACTCTGTCCACCCAAAATCTCAACAAAGTCTCCAATAATGTGCTAAATCCAGCAATATCAGTTCAGGACTTCAGTAATAGCAGCGCAGTCACAAGCCCTTGGTAGTCAATCAGATCTCTAACCAAATAGAGTTAACAAGTACTCGCACCCTTACCATTGGTGCAAATCGCAATTCAAGTTCAATGAGAGTTCTATAGCAGAGCAGATCAGTAGTAAAGCAATAGCCCCAAGTATTAATCTAGTCACAAGAAAGATTCTAAACCTCTAAAGAAGAGCAACAGGCGACTAGAATTCTAATGAATAGAGCAAGTAGAGGAACCGTAGGTGGGAACCCAGTCCACCGAAGTCAATAAACAAACCCAGGAAACAAATAAGTCCGCAAATGAGTCAACAAATTGCACAAATGATCGGACCATAATGCATAATGCATAATGCATAATGCACAAACCCAGGAATTACTTCTTTTTCACGTCAAAGCATAATGCATAAAAGCAAAAAGAGATTTTGAATCCTAAACGGGGTATATAATTATATATTTAATCACTAATCAGCCAAAGACAGTAAAAAAGAGAGCTAAGAACTTATAATCCCACTGCAAGCTTAAAGCATAACATCTTAAGCAGCTCAAAAAATGAACGGGGCACATTCTCGGCCACCGAAAAGTTAGCTGCCACCATAAATTTCCTGAGTAATCAATCCTATTACTTGAAGTTGCACTACAGTTATATCAGCAATAACATGCACTAGCAAATTCGCACAGATGAGATACCATTAAGGATTAAAAGAAAATAAAAGGATCAGACAAATATTTGATGGAAAATAAGGTATTCATCCTCAATTTAATAAGGAAAACATTGTCCACAAACATTTTTAGAAATGAAGGACAAACAAAACATTAGTCATCAAAATTAGCGATCCCTCCCAACCTTGAAAACAACAAAGAAAGAATCTTTTCAAGAAAATATTTTGAAAAATAAAAATGAATGTAGATGACTAATTTTACAATTGAAAAGTGGTAAATGCTTCAGGGGAAGTTTCCATGGAAGAATTCCCCATACTTAAAACATCAGATGCTACAGATATTCAACTAATAAACTTAAAACTTAGTACTTACTATAGAACATCAGTCTCATACAAAATATGGCCCAACGCCTCAATTCAGTTGGGTTGTTAACCCAATGTCCTACCACCTGGATGAAGTAGTCTATAAAATTCAGGGGAGTAACTGAATTCAAATTGAAAGAAAGCAGAGTTGAGACATGATTCTCGACGGCTCTAGCTTCAGGGTCATAGTCCAAAACATGATCGACATATGGATATGTTATCTTCAGTGCCAAGATCCAACAACTGAGCACAATAAAGTACACGGCATCAGGATACGCCTGCATGGCAATCAATTCTTGTTATTGTTAGAGAATTGGTTTAATTTCTTTTAAGTGGGTTTCTTGTTTTATGTGGAAGTAACTAGTTTTTTAATTGGTTTTAGTTATTTGAAACAGTAGTCAAGAAATATTCTATTTAGTTCAGAATTAGAAGTTATTTCCTACAAGTGAAGGAATTAGAATTAGTTTTCTATTGTTATTTGGATTTTGACCAAATAATGTTCCCTGTAAATAGGTGGGTCGGCATACTACACAAGGGTACACAAGAGGGCATCATGTAGCCTTATACATGGGATAAGAGAGAATTCTTGGAAAATGAGAGATGATATACAAATGTTGGATTTGGGTTCAAGTTGTATTCTTGTATAGGATTTTCCTCTCATAATAAAGAACAGATTTCTCTCCGTGGACGTAGGCTCGATGGTGGAGCTAAATCACGTTAAATATTGTGTATTATTTATCTTTCATGCTTGTAGTTTGTTTGTCATTAAATTATTGTGTACTTGATATCTCAATAATTGTATATTTCGTGCTTAGATCCAAACAAGTGGTATCAGAGATTGGTTGTGAGATTGGGTTGCTTACAAGCACTTGGATGCCAACAAATTGAATGGTTGAATCAAGAGTTTGGTTGTTTAATGTTGGATCCTGGTTAACTATTGAAATCAAGTGGATTGGTAGTTGTTACTAATTGAACAATTTAATTAGTGATATCCTTATTTCAATGGTTTGGTAAAAAGTATTGATGGTGAAGGATGGAAAGTCGAAAAGTATGGAGATTCTTGACGGTGAATCTAGGCGGGTGATTTAAGGGTCAAGGAAAAGGTGGAGTCCAATGTTGATTTTAGACATGAATCGTTGGAAACTTTCTCACACTTCCAACGGTTGATACTTCATTCCGGTGATTTTTAGATTTCAATTATATTTTTTGGGTGGTGTGGCACGTGTCCCAAAAAAACAAGGAGATCTAGTTTCCATACGCTAGAAGATTCTGACAGTTACGAATTTTTCATTTTAGGTGGAATTTTAAAAATTACACGTGGTAAGACAGTCCTGAGAATGGGAAGAAGTATGGTGATTTTACCACTTAATTGATTCAATAGTTAGGGTTAGAGCTCACAGAAGGAGATCCCGGATTGCAAGTAGTGATGAGAAGAAATCCTACAAAGGGAGATGGTGAATTGAGACACTTTCTCAGGAGTCAATTGGAGGTTGGACTCGGTGTAACTACACATGTTCATTTGTCGATTGAATCAATTTGGTATTAAGACCATATTGATTCGGGTGTGTAGTTTGGTACCATATTATTTGGTAGTTGAAGGCGAATGGTTGCTTAAAAAAAATTTTCGTCAAGGTGGAGATTTGTTAGAAAATTGGTTTAATTCCTTTTAGGTAGGTTTCTTATTTTGTGTGAAAGTAACTAGTTTTCTAATTGATTTTAGTTACTTGAAATAATAGCCAAGAAATATTCTATTTAGTTTAGAATTAGAAGTTATTTCCTACAAGTGTAGGAATTAGAATTGATTTCCTATTGTTATTTAGGTTTTGGCCAAATAATGTTCCCTATAAATAGGTGGGTTGGCATACTACACAAGGGTACATAAGAGAGTATCATGTAGCTTTATACATGGGGTGAGAGAGGATTCTTGGGAGATGAGAGATGGTATACAAGGGTTGGGCTTGGATTCAAGTTGTATTCTTGTATAGAATTTTTCTTTCATAATAAAAACGGGTTTCTCTCCGTAGACGTAAGCTCGATGGTGGAGTCAAACCACGTTAAATATTGTATGTCATTTATCGTTCATGCTTATGGCTTGTTTGCCATTAAATTGTTGTGTATTTGATATTTCAATAGTTGTATATTCCGCGCTTGGATCCTAACAGTTATGATCAGCAATAGTCATTGGGATGACTGACACTACTGAAAATAGGTATCGCGAGAGTGGAATTTTACCATATATCCTTGCTCAGCTCTTGACATGTAGCGATCGTAATAGTTGAGTGCCAAAAATGGAAGATATTCACTGTTTTCCCCAAGATCGGCTAAAGCCGCAGCTTTCTGTAGAAACGCAAAAGCATGATCAAATGGGTTCTTTCTTTCTTTCTTTCTTTTTTAATGTTTCTCTTGGTATTTTTCTCAAAGAAGTTGAAGTATAAACAGATTTCTTGAAGAATTTTCTCTGGGTTTCTTCAACATATTCAGAAAAGTATTGTTCTGGACAGCAGAGGATGGGTTAATAAATTCAAACCAAGAATACTAAAAAGTTCTTGATTGTGGAAAATACAAATTAATGAAATGCATTCATCATATCATACTTGATAGATGATACTGATCGCTGTGTGTCTGCGTATGTTGTTTTCTGGCACCAGCCAGTAGCCTGTACTCACCATGTAATCATCCTCCGTAACTAGTAATTCATTGATTGTTTCTTCATCAACAGGGCAATAAGCCTCCGCATTTTGCAAAGGAAAGGGCACGATTAGTTTTTGACCTTAGTTGCTTGATTTTTCTCAGTTGTAAACTTGCTTTGGACGGAAAAATTTGGACATCAGGGTAATTCGGCCAATTTAACCATTGGGTTGGGGCAAGGGGATGGGGTTGAGAAAGCTTATGGAGAGGATTGGAGCCTATGGAGCGGATTGGGCTAAACTTTCAAGTAGAAGCCCCAAATTCTTGGGTTCATTAACATAAATAGTATAAGAGCCAAGGAATGGTTTAGGTCTGAAGTACATGTTTTCATCGGCTCTCGTGCTGGTCACATGCTAGGATAAGCGGCATCGTTTTTTGTCAAAACTAAAACTAGGTATCTAGGGTAAAGAATTGAGACCACGCAGTTCTCTCTTTCTTTTCGATTCTTAGAAACTTTGCCGCCTCTACGTTTCTTGTTCTCTCCAAAACGTTCCATCTCTCATTTCTTCTTTGTTTTTTTTCCTTTCTCCTGCATGATCGTAGATGAACTTTCGAAAAGATTCGTGGATGGTATGCTCTGTGCTTGTGCAGGTGCCGTCTCTTTTGCTGTTGTACTTTCGTATCTCTGCAAACAAGATGGGAAGGACGTCATCTTGAGACTGGTGGATTTTTAATTGGTTTGAAGGTAAACCCTAAACAAGCTTGGGCAGAGAAACTGCGGCATCATTCAGATTCGCATTTGAGTTTGTTCATTGGTTATTAGCACGAATTGGCACTTTATCTTTGCATTTTTTATGCCATTTTATTTTTAATTTTTTTTGTCTTTGTTATAGGAAGACAATTCGGAAAATACTGCCAATTATGGGGTAGATGATATGATTTTTGTTAAAGAAGAGGAAGTTTTTCCAACTATTAAAGCTGATGATTTCCCTATAGAGAAAAAAATCAAGGGTACCAGTGATACTATGGAAGCAAAGCCTAATGGCAAGAGAAAGTTGCTTGAGAAAATCGCTGAGAAAAAAGTTTTTCTCCTTTATCTCTCTCTCTCTCCTCTCTCTGGGTTCCTTTAGATTTGGTATTGGCTTCTATCTGACAACTTTAAAGTTAAACATTTAGGGGTGGTTTATAATTTTCTACCATTTTAGTTGACATAACTACTTCAGATGTTACTTGTTAGTGATGCTAGTGTTATATCTATAATGAATACGTCTCACTGGGCGTTTTATTTGATTATTATGTGGTGATATTGAAGATACACATTTTTATGGCAACATATTAAGTTTAGTTTATGCATTTGCAGGAAGCAAATAAGCCTCCTGACAGTTGGTTTGAGTTGAAAGTTAACACACATGCCAGATGATGTTACTGTTGATAAGGTTAGCGAGTAATATAGTTCTTTTGGTTTCTCGTATTTCTAGTGAATTTTCAAAACGAAAATTTAGCATTTCAATACACCTTTTATTGGTTTAGAACCTTTCATTGTTTTAGCATCTTATATTTCCTCTATGGATGTGGCCAACATGAAATCTTGTGCAGGTTATAGAAGTATTCTCCAAATGTGGAATCATAAAGGAGATGAGACTTCTCTGCCATTGTCTTAATCATTCTCAAATGAAGTAAAATACATCCTTTTACTCTCAACCTTGTGCCTTAACCTGCATCTGTGTGAGTTTTTAAAGCAATGGCTACTAAACTATCCAGCTATTTATAGGATAATTATTAAATTTTGTTGCTTGGCATAGATATCTATTAAGTTGCTTGTTATACTTTGTTATATCTATCTTGTCTTGTGGTGCTTAGATACATGAGATGCTTCATGCAACTTTCTTTGACAAGTTCCTATGGTTCTGACATACAGGATTTTGAAACGAAGAAGTCTCGTGTAAAGATCTATATTGACAAAGAAAGTGGAAGGCAGAAAGGGGATGCACTTGTGACCTTTTTAAAGGTACTGTTGGAATTTGTATCACTAAATTCTGTATCCTTTTTAGCCATGGATCTTATGTTCTTTTTGCTGTGCATTTAGTAGATTTGGCAATCCAAATTTTGGATGGTACACTTTTTCGGACTGGTGGCAAAATTCCTATGTCTGTTACAAAAGCTAGGTTCAAGCAGAAAGGTAATACATAATATATCTGGATGGCAAGTTTCCTCCTGACAACAGTTCTTCATGCATAGGATTTATATTCACAGTCACTGTTCAATTAACATATATATATATATCAAACAATAAACTTTTTTGCTTAATGGTGGATGCTGGATTGTGCTAGATTTACGTGTCTTTTCATGTTGATTTGACAACCCTTTGTTGATTTCACAAGGGAAACATTCTTACCAAAGAAAGTGGATAAGAGAAAGAAGAAAAAGCTCCAGCACCTTGAACAGAAAATGCTTGGCTGGGGTAGAGTTTTTCTTTCACATTTTTTACTTTCTTATGGACATATTTGAGAAACAGAAAATTATAACTTCTTGCTCTTTCTCCAGATAATTTTTCTTTTTAGTTTTGGGGTATCTTTTTTTCCCCCTTTTCCGTTTGCACCGGAAGCAAGGAAAGAGGGGAGTATAAGTTTGCTATTGCATGCTTTTGACTCTTTCACTTATCACTTGTTTTAAGCTTACGATCACAATTTATAAAGACCCTGAATATAGGTATCGTAATCAAAGTGAATTGTGTTACCCAACGAGCTAACAAAAAGGAAAAGTAAAGAATATTGAATTTATGCGTAGCACTTCGAGTCAATTCTAACATGACTACACCAAATTCTATGGACATTGCTGCAACAATATTTTTGCACATATTAACTTTATGTAAAATGCTTCTCGTTTTTGCCTGCTGCATCATTGATTATCTTGAAGTCACTTTTATGTTATTGGATTTTTTTTTATTTGTTTTTGTTGTTAGGTGGTAAAGATGATGCCAAATTATTGATTCCAGCCACTGTAATTCTGCAGTATATGTTCACCCCAGCTGAAATCAAGATACTGCTAAGAGCACATCTTCTCCTCCTTCTGTTCTTAAATACAGCTTCTCAATTTAGCAATCGTTATTTGACAATTGTTGGATATTACCTAATCTATCTCTATAGGGAGAACTAAAATGGTTACTCAGAATCATGGAAATTTCTAATTAGGTTAATTATTATACCAAAAGATGGAGACGTTTTACTGTTTAAAGCTTTTCTAGGCTATTTATGTTGTGTTAATATTTGGATGAGAATTTTGACCTTGCCCTGGTTGTTGGGTCTAATCACATTTGAAGTTGTTTCGTTTTTGCTTTTCTGATTACAGTGTTTATCAGTTGCTATGTTAAATTATCTTTTGGGCTCGTAATCTGCTTTAAGTTGCAAATTCCTATTTTTGATAGGCTGATGAGAACTTACGTTTTGAATTGGAGGAAGATGTTAGAGATGAGTGTACAAAGCTTAGTCCACTGGAGTCAGTCAAGGTATCTGTTATGGTTCCGGTCAAGTGTCAATGACCTACTTGATTATCTTCTTGTCAATCTACAAGTTGTGCAGTTGTTTTCCTCAGTGTGTGCTTTGTTTTGCTGATGCTGTATGTTATGTACTTTCTGTCTTGCTAAAGTTCCACTAAGCTTGTAATCTTAACTTTGAGTAGAGTAATGTTGTCACTCTAAACATCTTTAGTAATGGTACTTTTTCTTCTTTCTATGCTTTTTTAGGCTAGAAAAATATAATTAGGGACTCTATTATATACGAGTCAAATTCACCTGTTGCTCCTATTTTGTATTAAACTTTTTAATACATTGCATGATGTTGTGGATTGTTGTACGCACCATCTGATCATTTTCATTTAGTGCCCTTTATTTATTATTGGTGATTTTTGTAAATTGAGTGCTTAAACTTTACTATTGTAGGTTTGATTGTAATAATCCTAATAGCTCTATTAGCAGCAGTAATCCCAAAAAGAAAGATGGATTATTTCAGGTTATGCCACTGTCAAGCAACAAGTACTTTTTTCCTCCTTTTTTTCCAGAGCATTGGATTTATGTGTTCAATTTATTTTTTATTTATAAAGTTTAAACTACCAAGTTATCTTGAGGGGTATTTTGTAATTATGAATTTGTCAGAAGCGGGTGATATGTTATTTCACATTTTTATTGGTTGGAAAAAATATGAAAGTGATCTATTTGAAAAAATCAGAATAGATCCTAAGGAGGCCCTTGTGAAACTATGGTGGAAGTTGTTTCTTTTTGAAAATTTTGAACTCATAAGGAAAGTGTTAGGGTAAATGGTGTAAAAGATATGATTTGTTAATGAATCTTGATAAGATGAAACTTTTGAAGCAAGTCTAGAGGATAACCCTGAATCCTGTGAAATACTTTTCTATCTTGCTATAATCTTGTGTATTTATTTTTAATTAAGAAACTAATATGTATGAAGGTTGAATGGTTAACTGGGTTTGAAGGTTTTTCTAAGAGTCTATGTTGTGACTATTTGGGTTGATTTTCTGTATTTTAATGTTTGAATTTTTTGGTTGGTGGCAGTTGAGACTTGGGGGTGTGTTTCATGAGGAAGAATCACTTGTATTTAGGTTTGTCTCTTTCTTTATTTCTTCTCTGTTTGAATAATCTATTCCAATGCTTCCCTATTCAGCTAGTTTCCTGTTTTATTTTTAAAAGTTGTGTTGCCTTTCTTTCTATTGTAGATATGAAGCAATTGTAGAGTTGTAGATAGTCTTTTTGCCCTACAAATGCTTGTTTGATGGGTCCAAGCAGATTCAAGAACCACACTTAAGCCTAGATAGCCCAAAGGTAATATTGGTTCCTTCACAGGTAGTTTTGTCATCATGTACCTTTATATTCTTTTTTTCAGCATAAAAAATGCTAAATTTGAAAATTAATATGGTTATGCATGTTGTATTCTATTCCATACTTCTACTTTATTTAAAATACCTAGAACATTATTTAACCTTCCTTCTGTTCATTTTGTTACAGAGCATCCTCTAACATGTTTGTTTTCTTTATTTCATCAATTTGGTGGTGAGAAAATTTGTGAGAGGGGCCCTTACTTTTGGGTGGTTGGCTTGTGTTTTTCCCTGAGATTTTAGTATCTTGGCTTTTCTAAAAATCATTTGAAAAATGCAGTGACTTTAATTCTTGTACGGGAGATCTTTTTCAAATATTTTGAGCATTGTTGTCACTTGGCTGATATTTTCCCTTTTGTTTGTTTGAGCTTATGATTTTTATAAATTGAGAAGCATAACTTTTGATATTTTTTGTTCTGTTTCTCTATGTTTCGAAGCCATGTGGTTGGCATTTGTGGAAGGGAAGTTGTGCATGCCTAAGGGTGAGAGCAGCATCATTGTTGGCTCTGAACAAATGCTGATGGAGATTGTTCACATTCATGAGAAGATTAATCGCTTTACTCAACTGGTAGTTTTGCTCTATCTTCTCTTTTCATGAAAAAATCGATTGATAAGAAAAGTAAAATGTGGAGAGTCCAACTTTTTGAAAGATCCAAAAAATATATAAAGGAAAAAAATCTTATTTGTTTAGACATGATATAGAAATTGAGGAACAATATCAAACTAATGGCCTTACGATGCAATGAGTAATAAGTATACGAACTGTTGTCGAGGAGCTAAATGAACAGGGAAACAGTTCTTTGCCGTCCGAGTTTGATCCTACAAGCTTTAAAGACTTGGCCATTTATGCTGATTCTTTTTGCTTTCTTTTTTTGTGTTTGGTTTTGGTTGTCTCCTCTTTTTATTTTAACACAGTTAATTCCCTCCTCCTCCCTCCCTCCCCCTCCTAAAAAAACAACAAACACCTCTGGATTTTAGTTGAAGCTCAGCTACACTAATGTTTTGTCTTGTTCTTGTGGAGTCCAGTTGGAGTATAAAAGGTGAGGTTCGTTGGGCTTTTGGAAGAAATAGCTCCTAGCGCTGAAGCACCCTCTACTGATTGTCCCATCTCATAATATCCTTTTGCTGTGGTTACTGACCACACAAGCTGTGCTGTCTCAGAGACTAAAAGAGATCATACACTGATTGCCTCTGATGTGCTTATTCAATCTGAAGTCTTTTTGGGGAAAGAAAAGATTGACATCAGTTATGAGTTCCCTTCTTAAGTGGTGTTTGGGTTCTAACATCTGCATATTCGATGATATCATGGCTATTGTGGCTTAATTCGTTTCCTTCTATACTAGATTTCATTCCCTTCACATTGGACTTTATGCATTTGATCACTGGGAACTTAACTTCTCACAGTTAGCTTGTTCAAGTAATTGAATGTTCTTTTTAATATGTGCAATAGACACCTATAATTTTCAAAGGGATTGGTCACTCGCTGAACCCAAATAATGATTCGGTAATTTAGGCTGTATTATTCCTTGTCACAGAAGTTTCCGAGGAAAAATTGTACTTTGTTTACATATGCAATATCTCAGTTTGTTTTTCGCATTTCAACTCACCAGATATGGTAAACTTGTGTTTTTGACATATCCTATTTCATTTCCCATTGTATTATGTCTTTTCAAATACATTAGAATGTCAAAGTCGTGGAATTAAGGAACCAGATACTTGAAACTTATAGAGAACAAAATTGGTCAGAAAACATGCATGAGTTTACCTGTAATAGTGCCTTATGTTGATCTTCTTGACTCTGTTATTCTGCTTTAGTGTTGTTTGTGTGTATATGTTAGAGGTGGACCCTGGAGGAGACTTAATGTACTCTCAGCTAGGTTTATGGTGTACTGGTGCTAGATAACATGTTGTAAGAGTATATGTATTACAACCAATTTGCTACTATAATGACTACCAAAGATATCTTTGCATCATTTTTCTTTCTTTTTTCCCCCTACGAGAGCCAATAAAGCTTGTTTTCTCCCTGGTGTGTGTGGACTACAACACTTGTGATAGTTTGGGGTGTCTGGGTAAGCAAAGCCTAAAAAATGATAGCCTATCATAAGTGGGAAAAGCCTCTACGTGTAGTCATTATCAAATAATATTTATTCTTAACTAACTATACAGATTATTATTCACCTTCATGAATCTATGTTTAACTGGGCGTGTTTTCTGATCATTCTAACGCACATCGTGCGATTTATGCCTCCTAGTTCTATATATACGGTTGCCTACATTCTATACATGGTCCTCTTTGTTTTATTCCCTTGCTTTATATGCTACATACTGTTTGGAGAACGATATCTATCCGTGAAAGTACCCCAATCCTTTTGAAAACTACATCTAGATCTTTAGGTACATAATTCTTTATCCAAGTTCGTATGAAGTAGTTGAGATTTGGATATTTTGGCTAAGCCCACGAGAAAATATAACCTTATTTTCGTTGGTAGTTTCATGTTTTATTTGTCTATTTTTAATTCTTACAGGCATTTGGTCAACAAAGTTATGAATAGCCAGCTATATAGCAGCGACCTCGACTCCAGCACCGCAATCTAGTGCTATTTTCTCCAATATTAGAGAGGTGTTTTTTACGAAAATAATTTGAAATGAGAAATATAATGGTTAAGTATCCGCACACAACTACTTGCAAGCTTCATTGGATTTCTTCAAGCTCAATAACAGTTATTGGCTCTACTTATTGAACTATCTTTGAGCAATTGTGATAGTCTTTATTTGGGACTTGCTTGAGTTTTGTTTGATGACAGTGTCTACAATAAGCAGTTTATTGGGAATTCCAGTGCATTAAATAGAGCTAGATTATCATTTAGAAGACGGAAAAATGTTTACAACAGAAAGGGATAAAATAATTTTGTGGGTTTAGGCATCAGACGTCTTTCTTTTTACACACTAATTCACGACATCAGACGTCTCATTATTTGAATTTCTGCTCATGTCATAAGTGTCAATGCTGCCCCATCTTAGAAGCTACTTGCAGAGCAACTGCTTTGTCTAGGTTAGACAATGAATGTCCCTCAAATCACTTGGTGAGAACGAGTCCTTCACTGAGAATCCATGCTGGAGAAAAAATTTAGTCTTTCACTGAGAATCCATCATAGCATGGCAATAGCTCTTCAACCTCAATTTGTGAACCGGAGCAACTCATGCTTTTCTTGATTTGGCTACAATTAATGAACTCAACCTCTGTGTGTATATATATACATACACACTGTACAGTAGTCTTTGATCAGAGAACCACGACTCACCACGAACATAAGATAATTGGTGGATACCTCGACCATACCACAATAAACAGTTGCACCAGGCAGGTGTTCTCTGTTTCTCTTTTGGGTCATATCATCACCAGCATAAATAGCAGAACAGTCTTTAACCTTATAAGATGAACACAATTCAGGATAGACATAAATAAAGTCCATTCAAGCATAAATAATCCGTTAAAAATATTATTATGTGCAGTCAAGAGCAATGAGTTGGTCTAAAAAGCATCAGCTCCTCCTACACATAGGAATTAGGGAAAGTGGAATATAGACTGGCCAAAGTGGAAGCACAAGCGGGAAGCACAACCAGTACCCAACATCAATAAACCGACAATTCTTTACAGGGTCATGAGGAATACCAAATGCTTCCAATTTCCTAGTTCGGATGTTGTATGAGACCACATCGTAGCCCCATTCCAAATAAACAACTTCTGCATCATACGGATGGAAACATACAAGAATGGGACTAGCACTACGGTGATACAAATTAGTGTCAACTACAATGTCTTTATTTGCAACTGCATGCTGCAAATGCTAGCGCTCAGAACTGTAGTCCTCAAGCACCCATATTTTGAAATGTGTAAATCCACTTTGTGGATGACACGGATGAGTAACTTCAAAATACTTGAGATATCCTTGATGGACACCACACATGCTAGAAACTGAACTATATCTTCCCCTGATATTTTTCCTGTATACATTAGATGGAAATTTGATGAGGCGGAACTTATTAGGACTGTTGTAAGGATCGTACGCTATAACTCCAAGGTCATAATCTTTCCAATGCAAATAGCCATTCAAAAGTACAGGCTTCTTGCGAGGCGAGACTTGAATTTTGAATCTGGAGTCAACAGTATATTCAACCCATTCTCCCATTTCAGAAGAATATACCTCAAATTCGAGGAAATTTTGTTTCATAGGAGAACAATGAATTAACACTAGTTTATAACTTTTCAAACTTCCTGCTTCAACTTGTGTAATGAACCCTGCACTAACTAGTCTGGAGCCGTATTTTTGTTGAGGAAGGGAAAACCATTGCTTGGTTAAAGGATTACAAATGTAGTATTCACGAATGTGATTGTCAGAATTGTCGTTATATTGGTACCAACTATATAGCACGAACCCGTTGTCAATACTTGAATGAAATACTTTTCCCCTTTTACCTTCCTGAGAATTTGGCAGATGAAGGATATGATAATTAGGGGAAGTCGAGTTACCAGGAGAATACATAATCTCCAACAACTTGTCCACAGGAAATTGGGACAAGTTAGAATTACCGTCAATAGATATTCTCTTGTAGATAAAGACCCATGGAGGGCAATACGGCACTGATTTTGAGAGAGCTAAGGCTGAGACTGAGGTTGAGGCCGAAGCCCGATAGACATTATAGAAACGGGCAAAGGAAGGATCTGAGATTAAAGAAAACCACTATCTTGAGACACATTTGCACCTAAAGATGACCTTAACAGGAAGCCTGCAGAGAACTTCCATCAAGAACCAGTCAGGAAAACAGCCATCCTCAGAACTTGTCGGACATGGACTTGTAGATTTCACATGTCTTCTCCTTTTGGAGAGCTTCTTCACATCTACAAGACAGCAACACTTAACACTTCCACTGATTTCCATCTCAATACTTTTTGGCATTATTGATTAGCCTATAATTTGAAAAAATTCCTCACAACGATCAGTAAATATTAGAGAATCATATTCAAACATTTAGTACAGTAACCAAATCTGAGTAATATGGTACCTAAAGTTCGGATTTAAGGTGCTTTATCAGATTTCATCCGATTAGTAGAAACACAACCACCACACCGACGTGCACGGAAATTAAATTAATCAGGACCAATTCAAAGAAAAGGAAAAAGAGGAGGAGAAAGATCAGTTTCACAGACCTCCTTGTGCAGCAGTGAAGAATCTCCGGCAAAGGGTCTCTTATAATTCCTTCACAATCTGCAAAAACTCTTCTTAGAATTTGGATTTTGCTAGTGTTTCAGGAAAATTGATGCTAGATATCCAGGAACAAAAGTGTTTGAGTTCAGAAAAAGCCTAGAATGGAGTGCAATAGAGTCGCAACAATAGCTATTTAAAGAAATTTTGGGGAAATCAGAGGCCTAATTGAATTTGGAGGTTTCAGCCAAATTGCCCGAAATTTTAGGGAAATCCAAGGCCAAATTGAATTTGGACGATAAGCTAAATTGGTAGATTTGAATTACAATAGGAATATAATTTGTTATCGCAACGAATAATGAAATGTGAGACATCTCACAGGGAAGGGAACAAGAAATTGCGATAGAGAGTGGTACAAAAATGGAATAGAAGATTCATTGCATTAAATCATTCTATACACGAGTAAATAATAAGAAGTTAAAATCATTCAAAACATCATTTATATTTTACTAAATTAATTTTTTAATCCTTCACTTTAAAAATGGTATCTTTATTTCTCTTATAAAATTAAGTTAATAAATTTGGTTCCAATCTAAATTGTGACTACTTTTTACCCTAAATCTATCATATGATCCATCTACGGTTATTTTTTGTGTGGCAAAAAAAAAAAAAGATTCCATTTGTATGGTCTTACCAATATTTATTTTTGTTATATTTGACTCAATTCATATTCATTTTTTTCTCCTAAAAAAACTGACTCAATCTATATTCATAGCTACAGCACTTGATAAGTATAAAATGTTAGTAATTCATATCATAAGTAGGTGTAGATAAAGAATAAATCCCATTATCAGTGTACTATAAAAGTTCAAAAATGATTAATAGTGACAAATATATAAACTATCAAGAACATCAATACCATTACATTTTTAGAGACTTATGGCACGAAGTGATTATTACTATAGGGCAAATTTATTCCCATGTATCAATTTGGGCAAAAATTATTTCTACCATACACTAAGCTTCTGATCAAACTAGCTATAGTGACTCCACCAACTAAATGTGTAATTATTTGATATATCTAAATCAAGTGAAAAATTAAAAATGTTAATATTCAAAGACACTAGAATGGCAAAATTTTCTTAAAAAATTGCAACTAACAAAACTGAGTACTCTTTATAAACCCAGATAAATGATGATCATGACAGTAATTTAATAAGGCTATTAGCTGAAAGGACACAGTATGAGAGAACGGGTATCATTTGGTGCCTCTATTTACACAAAAAAGGGTTAATGTTGGCATTTGAATAAGTTTCTACAATCAACCACAAATGATGTGGGCTTCATTTAGGGGTGTCAACGGGTCGGGGTCGGGGTCGGGTTCGGGTTGGAATTGAAAATTTCAGACTCAAACCCGTTTTTATGTAGTAGACTCAGATCCGACCTGTATATCTGACGGGTCTAGATCTTAGAGTTCCGGAACCGAGTCCGGGTCGGATTCGGGTCTAAAAGGTCCAAATTTAAATATTTCAAAATTAAATTCAAAATCATAAATCCAATCTCCAAATTTAAACAAATCAAATTACAAAAGTTAAATCACAAATAACTCGCAATAGTCAATCCAAAACTAATTACAAATCAATTTACAAAGTCATTACTAAAATGTTAATTTGATAAAAGAATGAATTTAGAAATATTTATATTTTATAAGTATTAATATATTGTTCGGATCTAGGTCGAATACGAGTCGGAATCATGTATTCCGTATCCTACACATTTTTTTTATTAGAGTAAACAGATCAGGATCCGACTCGGGTCCGAATCTAAACTCGACCCGTTAACACCCCTAGCTACATTGCATCTTGGCGCAATAGATGTAGATTTTGATTGTATGGATTTAGCCCCCGCCTTAAATTTTTAAGTATCAAATTCTAACAGGTCATCAACTTGTCATAATACCGTGTTTTTATCATTTTTATTCTTTAACTTAATTATTTTAAACTCATGTCAAAGAGTCGAGTATTATTCTAGACCCAACCGGGCATCATGATAATAAACTTATTCAATATTGTGAGTAAAATATAAATTACATATTGGAACATATTCAATCTATTATTATGTGATCTTGAAATTTATACACTTAATTGTCTGTAATTATCAATGCTGATTAGTAAACAGATCTACGTGAGTTTTGGGTCATATGACCTCTTTTAAACTTATTGAGATACAGGCTTGGGCTTTGGCTTTATTCTGAGCGAACTGAATGAGTAAAAGATCATTGTCTACTTTTGGGTTTCACAAGACAAAATACCTGAAAGTAGTTTTTATCAACTTTTGACGAGCTTTCTAAACTTTCCTAGAAAAACCGTTGCAGCTAATACGTTATTTGTAACTGAAATTGGTGAACAAGTACACTGTAAAAACATGAATCACTAAATGAAATTACTAAACTTTGGTCAAAATTCTTCTAAACTTGTTTTATTTAATTAAAATTCTTCTGAACTTGGTTTATTTAATTAAAAATCTTATAAACTTGGTTTATTTTCCAATAAAATCTTTACTTAAGTTTTTAATGCATATCGAAGAGACATGCTAATGTAAGGGCAAATTACGTTACAGGCCATAGACCACCAAACAAAGTCTATATCTAAACCGTATATAAACTCTATGCAAAGTGGGTACAATGTTGATTATTAATTTATTTATTTTTGTAATTTCCTTCACCTTAATCGTTAGAACAAAATTAGTAAGGAGATATTAATGACTTTCGCTCCATTTTCAATTTTTCTTTAATCAGTTTACCTTTTTAGTGTGCTAACACATAGGATATGCCTTCTAACTAATGTATCTTAAATTTGCACAAATAACATTTAAGCTCCCTAAAATTATATGTTCCGTCTTCCTGAACTTAGTTTTGTAGTGTTTTGCTTGCGTAACTTGATATTGTATTTCAAAATATCCCTTTAAATTATTTTATCAGTTATGCCTAATGAAGCACATATCTTTGTAAGGCTAAAAAATATTAAAGCAAAATTATGAAAAACTCTATTTAATCCAAATTCTTTATTTTGGCTTTTCATGTTTTTAATGGTTATTTTCTTCTTTCTTTATATCAACATAGTTCATAGTCACCAATATCAACAATTTAAAAAGGGACTACAGACTTGGTCGTTTGCAATTTTGATAAGTAAACTGGAAAAAAAAAGAGGGTTGATCTCCGCATCATACTTCAAAATTATTGCCAATGTGATTTAGCGGTTAATTGCTAATGACAAGTGTTGTTTATGAACTACATTATATCAAAAGAGAGAAAGAGGGAGAGGTGTCAATACTCATATGATGGTGATAAACAAGATATAGGTCAAAGCTAAGGGTTAAATATTTAATTTGGTTGCTTTGACTGAATAGATGTTGTCTATATAGAATAAGCAAATTAATGCACAAAATGATTAAATGAAAGAGCAAATTATCCAGATGGCCACTAAATTTTTGTAATCGTCGAGTTTTAGCCACTGAACTATTAAAAGTCTGGTTTTGATCACTGAAATGTATAAAGTTAATATTCAAGACCACTCCATTAGATTTAATAGTTAAGTATGCCAGATCTGAGTGTTCGTGCGATTCCCAAGACAAAAGAATGGGGCAAATCAGGGAGGCAATTGATGGGGGTAATAATGATTCTTTTGGCATTCTACCAGGTAGGATTCGCTTAGTTTCGGTGGTAGCTGGAGCAAAACATTTTTGTGGGATTCAAGAAGATGATCATGGACTTGAATGCTGGGGGAACTTTAATTCGTCTTGGTCTCCAAAGAGTTCTAGTTTTCTTACCCTTGCTTCCACAGATTTTGTTACCTGCGGCATCAGGGAGGCTAATCTAGTACTTGATTGTTGGTTTGCAAATGGTACTCCACCTTTAGATTATGATCCTCCGTTGCAGTTATGCAGTCCCGGATTATGCAGCCCTGCTACTTATGGTGAAGGAAAATTTGCCTTTAACGCCAGCATTCTCAATGAGCTAGATCTGACCAACTAGTGTGTTTGGAAAGATCTCAAGATTTGTTCTCCTTGTGCGCAAAATTGTTCCGTAGGATTTTTTCACTTCGAGTGCTCGTACTGAGGATGCTGACAACGTTTGCACGGCTTGCTCCCTCTGCCAGAACAACTCTTGCTGGGATATTTATGGGCTCCAATTTTCGCCGGAGATGAAGCCGAAGCACCAACATCAATTGCGTGAATTGCTACTTATAATTGGGTCTTCTGCTTCAGGATTCATGTTGATTTTACTTGGCTGATACCTCTTACCCCGCGTCACATCCGCAAAAGGAGGAGGAAAAATGATACATTTTGCTTCCTGCATTGGCAAACCTGAGCAGGAGATTGAAGTCAATGGTGATCCAAATCCTCTTTCGTGTGTGGTCCAATGTCTTGTGATTGCCCAAGTGTTCCGGCTTTCAGAACTGAAGGATGCCACCAATGGTTTCAAGGAGTTCAATGAGTTTGGTAGGGGGAATACTGGATTTGTCTACAAAGTTGTTCTTCCCGATGAACTTTCTGAATTGCCCCTTGAATAATGTTCCCTCTTGAACTTCCTAAATTGCCCCTTTTTTTGTCTTGGGAATCACGCCGATACTTAGATCTGGCATAATTAACGACTAAATCTAACGGAATGGTCTCGAGTCTTAATTTTATGCATTTCAGTGGTCAAAACTAGACTTTTAATAGTTCAGTGACCAAAACTCGACGATTGCAAAAGTTTAGTGGTCATCCGAATAATTTACTCTTAAATGAAATGATGGAAAAATAAGCCACACTTATAAGCTCGGCAGACAATTCCAAAATATATAAATGCTCGAAATTAATCCCTACACAAATGCTATATATGTCTATTCCCATGTCTCGTGTAGTTTTACTATGAATTATATTTGAATTAACATTGTATATTGATAGCATATACATTAGTACCCTTGAATGCATGCCACTTAATCCCACATTAAATTTGAATTTTTTTTTTTTTTGCATATGTGATATACATTAAAAAATAGTAGTATATATATTGTCGTCGTGTATAAGAATAATCCTTATTTATTTGTCAAAAATTTATACTTATTGAATTTGTACAATATATATTGCTACCGATATGTCTTCAAAATATATACAACATCACAAAATTTCATATTATCGCATTCTTTTTTGATAAATACATTATATGAAATTTCTCAAATGGTTTCCTTTAATGTCGAAAATATTTATACCTAGAAACATGAATAATCATCTTGAATTTAGAAAAAAAGAAAAAAAAAATGAAGTCAGCTGTCCTTAGCTTTCATATAAAGGATGAGTCTTCTCAATACGAGCTGAATAGGCAAATGTTTGTACAAGTAAAATATAGTGATTTGCCTTAACTATTGTTCTTGATGTCCCATTAACAACTACGATAACCGTAACATTCTAGATGGCCGCCAAAACAACCAAATGAAAGGAAGGCTCTGTTACAAATCAAATTAGATTGAGCAACATTTTTGTTTTACCATGTCTAAAGGAATTAAAACAAAAAGTGCAAAAAAAGCAATGAAAACAAGTTAAAATAATAGAATCGAATCAAAGTTATGAGAGCCTTCAAATGAATAACCAGGGAGAAAAGCATTAAAAGGATTATTCAATTAATATGACACATACACTTTTTATTTTTAAATTTTCTAGCTCATAGCATATTGCAGTTCCATGCAAAAAGTTTATCAGCAAAATTTGTGATGTGCAAATTGATGTTGTCTGCTTTCAATTGTGCTTCATATAGTAAACTTTACAGGAGAGTAGATATTAGTTTGGGCCGATCAAATTGAAAGGTAAGACCTTCAATTTGAGAATGTAACGTCTAATATATTGAACTATCAAGAAGAATTACCAGCAATAGAAATAGATAGCCAGACATGAGTTCAACCCAAATTTGCTATCCATAGGTTACGGTTATCGATTACTATCTTTCTATCTTTGTTTATTGCTTTTCCTCCTTTTGCTTATTTTCCCCTTCTTGGCTAAGCTCACTTTTACAAATGTCCAATCAAATGTTAAAAACGAACATATGAAAAGTAGTTTCTTTCTTTCTCCCTTTTGCTTATTTTCCATTTCTTGGCTAAGCCCACTTTTACAAATGTCCATTCAAATGTTAATATAGCACATATAAAAAGTAAACCATTCCATTCCAATTCCTCAATGGAAACATCCAATATAATGCACGTTTCATTTCATTTTTAACTCCTCAATTTCCTAACTCCACACCCCATCTCTCTCTTTTTTCCCACACAAACACAAAAAGAGTGATAGATAAAGACACGTCTCGTATCCTCATGCTATACTAAACGTTCCATTTTATTGGCAATGTTCCCAAAATGGTAAAGTCCCCTCCAAAAGGTAAATGCAAAATACCACATTAAGGTGTTTGCTAGAATTAGTAAACTCATAATTTCCTTTCTATATTTTCTTCTATATTTGGTTACACTTTCCACCATTGGACCTGTGTAATTGAGACTTACCAAAGAAAGCTATGACATAAACCCCACTGAATTCTCCAAAAGCTACAATCTATATATACACACATGGCTATCTCTATATATCATATTCAAGAAAACCATAGAAAACAATCCCTC
Source organism: Coffea eugenioides (assembly GCF_003713205.1). Lineage (NCBI taxonomy): Eukaryota > Viridiplantae > Streptophyta > Magnoliopsida > Gentianales > Rubiaceae > Coffea > Coffea eugenioides. Next base: position 18,203,210 of record NC_040040.1, read on the forward strand.
TTGATATCATAGGGAAAAGAATCTCCAAAGAAGAGAAAATGGGGAGGGGAAAAATTGAGATCAAGAAAATTGAGAACGTCAACAGCAGGCAAGTCACCTTCTCAAAACGCCGCGCCGGCTTACTGAAGAAGGCTAAGGAGTTGGCTATTTTGTGCGATGCAGAGGTTGGCGTTATAGTTTTCTCGAGCACTGGAAAGCTTTATGAATTTGCCAGTACTCGGTATGTTTGTGATCTTGATCATAAGCCTTCTTGCCTAGATTTCATTTCTTCTTCTTGTTCTTGTTCTTTTCTTTTTTATCTGATATTTTTGGGTTTTTTTTTATATATATTCTATGAATTAAAATTTTCTTGAATATACACAGAACCGGATTTTTGGACCTTTTATGGCTGTGAATTAACATATCCTCTAAGCCCAACTCTCCAATGGAAATGAAAAAAAAAAAAAAAAAGAAGGCTTAAAGGAGTGATAAAACAATATTTTCAGATTCAATATATTTGGATAGAAACCTCAGTTTCCGTATCTTTTGTTTGTTATAGAAAAAAAAATAAAGAAAATGCAAAACTCTAGAGAATGGTCTTTTGTATTTAATTATTTATAGATGGCGGCTGTTTTATGTTTTTTTTTTCTTGAGATATAAACCTTGCTGCTCAAGTAAACTTGTCAATTCATATGCATTAATTTTTTTCATTTTTTTGCTGAGGCATGAATCAGTTTTCAACATTTTCTTTTCTTCCTCTTTCTGCCTACAGAGGAATGGTTATTAACCTATTGACTTTTCTTCCCTTATGTCATATTTAAGAAAATAAGTAGCAAATGCAATTTTTGCTAGATCCAAATTTGGATTCATTTCAAGCTGTTGATTTTTCTTTTTGTAGTAAATTACCGTGCGTAAATATTACCATGTGTAAATATAAAACCAAATATTTCAAGCTGTTGATAAATCTCAAAAAATACTTAGGTCAATTTAAATTTCTAGAAAGCACTGTCTTTTTTTTTAAAGAGTAAATCAATTATTCAACTACTATCCTCCTACAAACAACAAGCTATTGAAAGTTAGGACACATATAGGCCTTAATTTATTCTTTTGGTCATAAGTTTAATTGATAGGAACATTAGAAAACTTGGAATCTCGCTCTAAAAAAAAAGAAGTATTGTGACAATACTTTATACTCTTCCTAGTTCCTACACCCTATTAAGAGAAAAGCATGCAGTCCAACTAAGTCAACCAAACCTATTGACTAAAATTTTGACTAAACTCTCATTGGTCGAGAAAAATAATGCAAATACAGACTTTGAAAATTACTTTTGTACATCTTTTTCTCTCCCATTTTTGTCAAAAGGTCAAAAAATAACAAAAGGGGCCAAGTACACAACATAGATAAAGGATCCGTTGAAGCTCAATTAATTATCTAATGAAATCATTCCTAGTTTCATTAAATTTAGTCTAGACTAGCTCATAATTATTGACCAAGAAAATTATCTCTTTTTTTTTTTGGAAATAAGAAAATTATCTATAAACTTTGAAATTTAGGAATTTCGAGGAAAGAATTTACATGGCCAACATGGACATCCACTGGTTCAATTGGACAATCTACTGAAAAATGGGATGGGCCAGTTAACCACTCCCAGAGTGAAACATAAAGTTGAGACTAGCGATGCATCAACCTTGTTATGGCCCAACCCTTTGACCCAAGCAACAGAGACCGAAACTGAGTGTGGGCCCCCGTTGCCCGGATGTGATGTTGCGAATTCTGGGCCACAACGAATCATTTCTTAATTTTCTTTCCGCCAAATTTCTTGCACGAGATTAAAGGTTTCTTGATTAAACAAAACAAACTCAAAGAAAGAAATAACAAAATTCTTGAAGCAAAAGCAATACTAGCAGAAAAGTAAATGGTAAATTCTTTTTCTTTTTATGTATTTTGGACTGCCTGATATTTAGGATTAGTGGTTATTAAATAAAATTTTCACCTGCTCTTCTTACATGCATTTGTGTTTTGTTTCGAAGCATGGAGCAAATTCTTGCGAGGTACAACACCAATCCAGAATCTTCAAAGCTTATTACAATGGAGAATAAAACAGAGGTAAATTTTGCATTTATGATTTGCCAATACCTCTTAAACAGTGCTATGTATTTCTTTGTTTTAGGTGTACTTGATAATTGTAGTAAAAAATGGGCTTTAGATTATCTGCTTTTACTCTCTTATTGTACATATAAGATTAATTGCAATACTATTGCGGTTATTGTCAACATATCATGTAGTATAACATGTGGCGAAAAAGTAGTAACGGAATAGAGATTAGTACAAGAAGTGAGATAGAGGATTCAGGTCTAAACAATAGTAATATAAATAGTTGCTATAGTTCGACTCAACATGTAAAATAATTCAACTTTACGAGTTCAAAATTAATAGTTATTACTAGTTAAAAATCCTTGAATTCACCATGATGCCTTAAAGTGGCAAGGCATTCTTCAAAGGTTTTAGGTATTTTAAAGAGCTCTCTTAGCTCTTAATATTGAGAAACTTCATAATTTAAGCTCATAAACAAATGGGATGTGACTAACACGATCTGCTTCTTCTTGGTTATATCCTAGAATGAACCGCAGCCTCAGGCAGATGCTTTGAAATCTGAAATTGCGAAGCTACAGTTGGTGCAGCGGTAAGTCTCTGCTTTTGATGCATCTAAGTTCAAAATGGTACAATTCTTCTGAAAACAATATAAACCAATTAATCATCTTTAAACTTCAAGATCATCTAAACAAACACAATAATGAAAAGAAAAATTTTCACTCAAAAAAAAGTTTGATTGGACCCGTTTGTTTAGCAAATATTGGTACGATGTTACACAGTAAGATCTCTTTCACATACATAATTCATTCTTGACATAAACCAACAGACCACTATAATCTCAGGAATCCGTATAACAAAGGAGAGGGGCAGGGGGGGGGGGGGGGGCTGCAAAACATAGAAAAATATGGGTACATTTTCCTATATGCACAGGAGTTGGGATGCTCATTCTTATCATTTGGATTTTTCCAGTCAAATGACGGGCAAGGAACTTGGAGGGCTGAATTTTCAGGAGTTGCAGCACCTGGAGCATCAGTTGCATGAAGGGATATTAGCTGTTAAGGACAGGAAGGTATTTCTCGAAGGCATTGATCTTGAGTTTTGGCAACGTGCCTACATCAAGAATGTCCACAATTCTAGGCAATTCTTGATAATTGGACTAGTTAGGAAACAATCTCGTCTGATGGCGTTGATCAAGGTTTCCTTTGTATTGCAGGAGCAGGTCTTGCTGGAGCAGCTTGAAAAATCCAAATTGCAGGTACACTCTTTGTTCATGAGGCAGGAAAACTACACTTTTTTGTGCATTTTGCACTCTATAAGTCTTGGCAACTTTCCACAAAATGTTAACACCCAAAAAAAAAAAGAATATATTCCTTTCAACCACTCAATAGGTGGATATGGATATATAAAAGGCAGAGGACATTATTTTGATGTAGCACTTTCCTGGTTGCCCCCGCATTCCATATTTGAGCATATTGAACCTACATTATCATATTTTTAGAATTCTTTTTCCATTGAGAATGCACTCAGTTAATTCATCTGCAAGAATTTTGTTATAGCAGTAGTGCCTTTTTGAAGACCTATCTCTTAAATTGTACGTTACTTGGTTTATTCAATAAAACGACAAATATTATTTCGCTAATAATGGATTTCATTTTTCCATTCTTCTCTTTTCTTTTCCCTTTTTCTTTTGAATGTGGATGGTAGGAACAGAAGGTTGTGCTAGAAAATGAAGCTCTTCGTGAACAGGTAGGATTTAAAAAAAAAGTGTTAAAGAATTAGTGGCATTACTCTTGTATATGACACTAATTAAGGTTTTGGGGTTTAATTAATTTCGTATTTGCAAAATTCATGTAGGTTGAGGAGTATCGCTTAAGGTTGTATCGAGAAAATGGTCAACTTGGAAGGAAGAATTCTGGTGTATGCTCAAGCACAGTCTGTGACTGCAGATCAGAGAAAGATGGAAATTCAGACACTTCATTGCGCTTGGGGTAAATTTACTGGACTTCTCTTCTTCTTAGAAATAATATTTTCTATTATTTCAAAGCCTAATTTGACTTTGTTAGAAAAATTCATGAAATTGGTTTTTGCAATATTTCAGCGTGTTTGTCTGTTAGATAATATAAATTGTAGTTGAGGCAGACTATAGCATCATTTGTCCAGTGGATACACCTCTGGTTATTTTAGCATAATACACAATTTTTGCTATCATGATTATGTGTCAAAAAAAATGAAAGAATTTTATCATACACTCAAATACATGAATGGATAAGTTGAATTTGGACCTCCAAAGCAACCGATTACCATTTATTAAAATGTAGGAAGGATTTCTAATCTTTTCATTCATTCTCACATTGCATTCTGAACTTATATTTTAGAAATTTTACACTTTTTAGTTTTCAAAGGATCCTAAATCAGTTTAGACGGGGCTCGACCTGTAGCTTCTATCTTGATAGGGCGGTGCTCTGACCAATTGAACTACAATCCCAGCCAAAAAAGGAGATCTAGAGGAGATTTTTATTCTTTGTATCTCCATATCGAGTCTTTATAAAAGATAGAGGGTTATACCCTCTTGTGATAGATTGGATTGGTGAATTGGGCAAAATATTGGGCCGAGCTGGATTTAAACCAGCGTAGACATATATATTGCCAACAAATTTACAGTCTATCCCCAATAACTACTCGGGCATCGACCCAGATTGAATCACTTTTAGATTTATTGATAATCCATGATTAACTTCCTTTCGTAATACCCTACCCCGACAAATTTTCTTTGAGAATCTTAAGGACAAGAGCGTTCTTCACACTCAATATAAGGAAAATGGTGTGGACTGTGGGAGTTTGCACAAGCATATTATTACCTTATTTATGCTAGTTGTCTGCACAATTGGAGTGGCTATTTTGGGATTAATTCTAGCCATTTACCCTATCTTTTGCAGGTTATCAGTTGATATATGTCACAAAAGGAAAAAACCAAAGACTGAATCCACATCCAATGATTCAGAGACTCTAATGGTGTTAGAGTAGCCCTACCTTTATATCTTGCTCAATATATGGAGGCCGGTTGCTATCTTATATTAGTTAAACTTTCCTATTCAAGAACTCTTTGGATTGCGATTGTGTATTTGCTCAAGGTCAAAGTTGCATGAACTTGCACGAGCAGATGATGAGCTCAAGCCTGCAAACGATTAGATATGCTGGAAAACAAGTCTTTTAATTGACTTCAACATTTAAATATTGCATTTGGAAAGGCATGTTTTTGGACACCTTGCTCTTCCCTGCAAATTAAACATTATCTTTTGGTCGATAAACCCAAAGTAGGTTTATCAATGATAAAATCTATGACTTTTCTAAGCTGAACATTTGCTCCTGATGATGATAGGATGGTTGAAACCCCTTCTGGACGTTGAATGGCCGCTTCATAAGTAGTAGTATATTATGATTACTAGAAGGGGCAATTAACCGTGCAAATTGAGATTAATTAAATACCAGCATTAATCTCTTGAACTAAATCAAACATTTTACTCTTACTCCTATTTCCATTAAACAGGCTATCTTATCATTCAACATTAGAAATTGATTTTCATGGCAGAAATTACTCTGCAGGATTATATTATATGGGATGATTGATAAGGTAGCTACTAATTTGGTCGATTAAAAATAGGTTAATCTTCATTTTCTTGGTATGCAACACTTGATCTAACATGTTCTAAGCCTATCAAGTATTACATCACTTTGTCTGCTTAATTGTGTTTTCATTATGATACCATTGACTTCATTAACACCATCAAAATGGGATCCCAATGTCAACGGTGATATTAACGGGTGGACAGCTATAAAAGCCTGCGCCGCAGACGTATTCTGTTCTGTTACACATAAATGTATATATTATACGTTGGCCATGGAGGACCGAAGGTGACATTCTATTCGATTACAAACACAAATTGTATAGATCAAGGTCTCAATATATTTTTTTTTACCAAAATAAAAGGTCTCAATATTTTAAGTATTCGAAGGTTTTAAGTCATACCCAACTTGGGTATATGAAATATTTTTCATTCTCCAGAAGCCCTGGGGCTAGGGAAATCTTATTTGCCGGTTGAGAAAAAGATAAAGAGAGGATTGAGTCTTTATTGAAGAAATCACATTCCTATAATCCTAGACATTAAATTTTTGTAGTTGTATACTACTTGATTGTAGCCAATTGGGAAGAAAAAATAAAAGGGTTTTTTTTTTCCGAAAAAAGAAGAGCCTTTTCTGAAAGCGCTAGGTACTTCGTTAATTGTCTTTTCCTCACACATGTTGTCCTACGCATGATTATTCTATCAGAAGAAAAAATTTTGGTACTGCCAAAAGGAATTGACTTCAAAAAAAGGCTATATTTTAAAGGAATATTGAAATGTATATAAATAAAAAATTTCTGAGGAACTCAAAAACAAGTAAATTATGAGTAAGACGAGTTCAAAGTTAAGAAAAAAAAAATCAATGTATAGCATTGCATCTGTACTTGTGACCCTACAAATTTATTTTCCTAATGCAGATAGAATTTTTTAATTTTTCTTTTACAGATTTCTGGGCATTGTTGTGATCCTATCATTCCAAGGGCATCCAAAAATTGTACATTTAAAGATAGTATGAGGTCTTAACATAATGAAGAGATTTGAACTTGTTATTGGTTCAACAACGACATGAAAATGAAAAAGGGAAATTAAAATGAATTATTTTCTAAATACTGTTTGTTAGAACTAAGCCTTGGGGTACGTTAATCATTCTAGCCAACCATTATTTCTATAATTAGTTGTTCACATGCTTTTTTAATTTATTTTATTATTTAATTTATTGGGACGATATTAGAATTACATGATTCAAAATCTCTGGCTTTGATTTTCGACAAGGTTTTGTACTTAAATGGCTGAATTTGCAAGTTATGCAAGAATTTAACAAATTTACCTATTTTTAATTCATTATATTTCAAGAATTGGTTATATATATATATATATATAATATATATATATATATATTAGCAGTCTATCCTTACTCCTACACTACAAGGGAAGGAGAAGCTGAATTAGGCTGGTATGGAAACTAAGGTAAAAAAAAAAAAAAAAAAAAAAAAAAAAAAAAAAAAACTGCCTCCAGAACCTATTGGGCTTTGATTTTTTTCCTTTTTTTTTTGGTCACAACTCACAATTATATTATATTTGATATATGTAGTTTTGATTTTTGATACCATTCTAGCATTAGCATTGCATTGGTTTACTAATTATTACTAGTCTATTGGTCACCCAGCAGTGCAGACTATTGCGGTTACCTGGGTGCCCACGTGGCAAGGAATGTAAAATGATCCTAGCCGTCGAGATGGTTAGGCCACCAATCTCATTAAGGTATATTATAAGAGCAAAGCCCTGTTTGGAACCGGCCGAAATATAAAAACATTATTGTTATCTAATCTATAAGTTAATGATAGGTACTTAAACTAATTGTGATTATCAAATTAATCCAAAAGCCCTTGTGTACCATTCCAAATAGATAGGGACAAAGTGGTCTATATCGTCCTATTATTTTTTCGTTGACATTAATCATTTATCCTCCCTCGTCCTCATATCACTTTCAACTATACTCCCACGATTTAGGATTCTTCTCCTAGCTAGCTAGCTAGCTAGCCTAATATACTAATATGGTTTCTTTGTCAATTTTATTTACACCATGGAGGAGAATGAAAAAAAATAAAAATAGGAGCCCATGTACTAGGTGGGGTAGGTGCATCACTTGTTCATTAGCTTAAAATTTCCTCCTTATAATGTCAAATGATCATAGTTTTGGAAAAAAATAAGAGGGCCAGTGTGCATGTGTCTAATTGGTTTAACTGTTCAAAATAGATTAGAACAAAATTCAGTTTACCAAATTATGCTAATCTTGTTAATTGTAGTTCATTGTCAATGTATAAACCACTTCTTTTTACAACCTTTTATAGCTGCACTAATTTCTGCAAATATAATAGATTTACACAAAAAAGAATCTTCATGCAAGCTTGGACAAGACTTTCACTTTAAAGCTTTTATAAACAACGTTTTTGAAATCATACCATTGGTTATAACTTCAATTTTCTTTTGGGAAGTGCTAGTATTTGTATAGAAGAGTGTGTTAATTAACTATTGTGATAGTATGAAACTTGAAAGAATAATGTGTTGTTCCCAATAGAAAGGAGGCAGTCCAAGTGCTTATATGTAAATTGACATTCATGCTGTATACAAGCTATGTAATTCTACCATCATTTTCTAGACGATGAATGATTTGTGTGGTGCAGGAGGAGGGAGTATAAGTAAAGAATCAGGGTTCAAAATCTCTCACTTACAGTAGAATTTAAAAAATACTTTAATTTATTTTAAAGACAACAATTAATTTGAATTTATGGGAAAAAATGTGCTTCACTACAATTAACTTTGTCATTTGAAGACAAAAAAATAATAATCGCCTACTTCATCAAATATTTAATAATGGGCAAATTAGGGCTTTAATTTATGCGTTTTCGAGAGGCTAGTTTAAATTTGGTCCAATGGTAATTGCTGATGAGTTACACCCACACATGACCAATGTGAGCTTATCAATGTCAAGCATGGCCAAGGTCAAAGTGTATTTCTCTCCTACATTACCGACCATTTTGAGTCACCATCGCGTCTTAACTACCCCTAGCCGTAATGGCATTTTTTAATGCTACTAGGGTCAAACATGCAATTGCAAAAAAATCAAACCCATTGATAGAGGAATAAAGCAGCAATCAAACTACGGATGGAGGATAAAGGGATATATTATTGTTAGGACCTTGACCTCTTGAGAGAGGTTGCATAAGAAGCATCTGTGCTTCTCAATCATGATTATGGAACAAGAAATTCTTACCGTTCGCTATTCTATTATTTGGTCTCAACGACCGGCAACGCTTGGTCCTTTTAATTTCAACTTATACAGAATAAAAAAATTTATAAATTTTGTACCTTTACCAAAAAAAAAATTTAAAAATTAAAGCATGCCAAAAGATATAGCACCTTAAATTTCTAAGCTAATTATTTTACAAGACTTGTGCTCCCCTTCCTAATCAAATTGACACGGTGCAGAAGCGTGGCATGATGAAGGGGTTACACGAACACCTATCACAGTAGAGAAATCAAAGACAATACACGATCAACTCTCCAAAGAAAAATGGGATTCAATCTAGAAACAAAACAAGATTCAACAGGAATCTCCACTTGAGTGCATCCAAGAACAAGAATTAATCAAACACAAATGTGTTAAAGATTGATCATAATTGTCAAAAGTCTGATAAAATAAATTCTAGGTACGCCCCTATTTAGAGGTGACAAATTCTAAACTAAAAAAGAAAAGAAAATACAGCTAAAATAGGAAAACGACTAAAATCACGAAGCTGCACGCAACGAAGTCCAAGGCCAGACTTGAAGTCGATCTTGAGGCCGGACATGCTCTGATCTCATTCTAAATCAATCCTCTCCACTTCGAAAGAACTTGACCTCGAGTTCCAGAGGAAATTCATTACACGTATATGAACAAATAATCCCACAATCCTTCCTCAGAGTTTGTAGGATCGATGCTTGCGATGAAACTTCCGCACTAGTTATGAAAATAGGAAACTACATACGATCCTGAGATATTCAACAGGAAAATATTGTCCCCTGGTTGATAAGGAACTCTCTTCATGCTCAATTTTCACAAGAAAATATTCAACAGGAAAAAATTTATCAAACATAATCATTTCACCAATACTTATATTTTCTTGGCCCGAGAAGACAATTGATTTCGTGGTTGTGATAGATAACTCGCAAGGTGGTGGTGGATTTGCAATTGGAGGAACTTGATTGATTTCAATCTCCCTAAAAGGACTTTTATTTTCGTCATCTAGAATCACAAGTGCCATTACTTGGGGTTCTTCGATTGAATTAGGAACCTCATTTTAATGCCTTGGCACCTTCAACTTCCTTTATACTTATATTTAAATTACAATCCAAATGTGCCAGTAACAAATTAGCTGCAATCAACTGACCGGATTTAGATTCTGAGCTCGGCTTCAATGGCATGAGGACAATATTTTTGCCATATTTGACAAAAAGATAAATATTATCACATCTACTATATGTTGTATTTACATCGTACTGCCACAGCTTACCAAGCAACAAGTGACAGGCATCTAGATCCATAATATCACAGACTAAATCATCGTAATATTTACCAATAGAAAATGGAACAAAACATCCTGCAATTACCTCAACAAGTTCAACTTCTTGTACCCAACTAACCGTATCCTCAACAAGTTCAACCCCTTGTATATAACTAACCCTATTAGGTTTCGAATGCTCTTTAACAGATAATTTTAATTGATCAACAATTTTTTTAGAAACAATATTTGAAGAGCCACCATTGTCAATCACTAAATTAAGAACTTTAGTAAGAATTCTCCTGGTTTGAAATAATTGATTTCTCTAGGTTTTAATAAAAGTTCTTCTTACGATTAGGGTTTAATCCATTAAAATTTGCCAAAGTTTCTTCATTTGAAATTATGACTCATAGTCTGTCTATCGATGAGGTTGATGCGGACCACAATGAATAAGGGTGCGGTCGTGAGCAACTCTCCAGGTACAATCACCCTCTTCTTCGCGATCCAAGGGATGGTGATGACCATCAATGGTTGTCGCGGGAGAAACTTCTTCTAATATCATCTAACTCAGCACAAAAACATGATATGATGAAGGGGTTACACGAATGCCCTTCGCGATAAATAAATCAAGGGTGATATACGATCAACTCACTGAAGAAATTCAATCCAAAACCCAAACAAGATTTTATAAGAATCTCCACTTGACGCACTCAAAAATAGGAATTAATCCAACACAAAAGTGTTAAAGTTTGATAATAATTTGTCAAAAGTCTGATAAAATAAACCCTAGGTATGTCCCTATTTATAGGTGATAAATTCTAAATTAAAAAGAAAAAGAAATACAATTAAAATAGAAAAATTATATATCCCTATTTATCGGTGAAACTACGCACGATGAAAATCCAGGGCCGGACTTGAAGCTGGTCTTGAGGCCGGACATGCTCTGATCTCGTTCTGCATCATAAATTTCCTGCTTTTTGGAGATTTATTTAATTCTATCTCGATTTACACATTTCAAAGAAAACAAACTTGATTTATATATGTCAATTTATTTGGCAACATTGTAATTATATCCTAGGAGTTAAAACTTGATCAAACTTCATTTGATCTCTCTCTTTTCTGTTTTAGGTTTTTTTACGTCATCTTGTTTTCTTTTTGTTCTTGTTATTGTGCTCCTTTTCACTTTAATTTTTCGCTTTTTGTTAGAGTTATTTAACTCCAATTGGATTCATATTCCTTTTGTTTTTTATTCTAGAATAGACTACAAGCCTCACAAGGAGGTTCAAAAAAAAAAAAAAAGAAAAGGTTTGAAAATCAAATAAAAAAAAATCTCAAGTTTCAAGAGAAACTTAATTTTATATATATTTTTTAGAGCAACACAGCATTTTTATAACTTAATATATCATAATCTAGAGAGAAAGAAACTTGATTTACATACGTCAATCTTAGTTTTTGCAACAACATTATACGCTAGGAGTTAAAACTTAGTCATTCATGATTCAAAGTCTGCACGTGCAAGTCTTATGATGCTTAGCAGGACCATGTAATCATGAATTAACAAATCAATAGCATTATTTTATGCGTGTAACTGCGTATAAAAGCAAGTATAAATATAAGGCATGACTGTATGAAATGATCAGCATCATCACCACCACCACAACCCTCCATAGTTCCCCTTTATATTTCCCACCTCTCAAACACTATCATCACCTTTGTCGGCCTCTTCCACTTTTTCCTTTCTTTTTCTGTTTTGTCTTCATAACAAAAATTTAACAAAAGCTCAAATTTTTATCTCCCTTTTCCCTAAATTCCTCCCAAAAGTTTTTCCTCCACATTTGTCGAGAAAATTGTACACAAAAATTTGCCTTTCTGCCTTTCCATATTCTTCCTGCAGTAACCATGAAAAATAGACAAGTAATGGCTGTCAACACCCTACCAAGAACCAGCAGCTGCAGAAGTACACAAGACATTATTCCCACAAACTACTTAAGGTCATCATCTTTCGTCCCTGATCCTTCTGAAGAATTCTCCGATCGATCCCTCGTCCGAAGAGGTGGCTCCCCTATCTCTTTCCAACGTTTCAACAAAGCCCGTTATGGATTGTCAACTCTTCTTAGGTCATTCCTCAACATAATCTCCTTCCCAGCCATCCTCCCCACGTGCAGATGGCTTAACATCCCTACCCAACTGTCGATCACGCCTTCATTAGGCCGGAAAGTCACGGGAACGTTGTTTGGCCACCGGAGAGGCCACGTTAGCTTCGCAGTTCAAGAAAATCCCAGATCAGAACCGGTTTCTATAATCGAACTAGCGGTCTCAACTGCAACTTTAGTGAAGGAGATGTCATCCGGGTTAGTGCGAATCGCGCTGGAGTGTGAGAAAACTGTACCCTCCCGTGGCCGGTCCACCAAGCTGGTTAGTGAACCAATGTGGACTATGTACTGCAATGGTAGAAAATGTGGCTACGCGCTCACACGCGCGTGTTCCGACTCCGATTGGCACGTGCTTAACACCATACAGAGCGTGTCAGTTGGTGCCGGAGTTATTCCGTTGATGGAGGATGGCCGGAAAGCCAGTGCTTCGGAGGGGGAGTTGCTGTACATGAGGGCCAGGTTTGAAAGAGTTGTGGGGAGCCGTGACTCGGAAGCTTTCTACATGATGAACCCTGATGGGAATGGAGGGCCAGAACTAAGCATATTTTTGCTTAGGATTTGAACCCCAAAAGAGAAAAAAAATGTTATATGGTGTATAATGGAAAAGAATTTTATGGGTTTTCGGTTAATTCACCCTACCACTTTGTATTGTGCATTAATTTACTTAATCAGTGAGGATTTGATGTATCAGTTTTCTGTTCTTGATTTGGTGATGGACATATTTTTAGATGAAACGAGGAAGGAAGAAAGGGTTGGTTTTGGTAGCAGAGAAAATCTTTGCGCATGCAGGCACAAGATGTCACGGTAGATTGAGATGTTTGTGTAAATTAATTGGCTATGCAGTATTTTATAGGACTTTGTATGGATCTTATAATTTAATATTATGTTTCTTTAATCAATTATTGTATTGTTTCTGCTAAGTGTCCTCTTGATGCATCAGCTAAAGCGCCTGCATACTCTTCATATCACTATCGAGCCGGTTCTATATATAATTCTCAATGGAGTTCTCTTATATGACTTTGGGAGGAATGCGTTAACTCAAATAGCTATATAGTTTTTTTGGGAAGAAAGATAGAAGCTATATAGTTTTGGAGTTCTATGCATTAGGACTATTGACTTTGATGAAAAGCAGGTCATGGTCTACTTTGTGATATATTTATGTTTTTATATGTGTCAGGACATGTGACATATTTTGTCTTTGTCATATCTATCACGAAAATGATGAAAATGGTAACAGCAACTTTTGAGAAATTAGTTTGATGCGTAAGTTTGGATACCTTATTTCTTGTGAAATTCTCAAATCTCAGCTATTGCTAAAATCGCCAGTTTCTGATGATACTCTCCTCATAAAAATTACAAACCACAATTAGGGTGCTATTGCTCATCTCAGATCCCCTACCACTTTCTAGGCCAAAAGAAAAAGTGACTGAAAAGACGTTCTGTTTTGTTAAAGTTATTCTGCTTTAATTAGGCTAAAATAATGCTCTGCTGCTAAGAAGTTTTTACATTACTTAAATTTAAGAATTTCAAGGGCTCCTTCTCTTTGCTGGTTTTTCAATTTATCACAAATTAATGTACAGTCTGGAGCCCCGCCAAGACTCATCTAGCATTACATTTTTTTTAATTGCATTTTAGTAAAGAAAAGGTGAGATTTAAGGAGTTAAGAAAGGGAAATCGGTGATTTGAATTTAGAACCTCTAATTTCTGAGAGTTTGATTAGATTGATTGTCAGCACATAATGATATTATTTGTGCTCCATAGGTAAATTAAAACTAATGTGGTTGGAGATGAGCTAGCCCAGAAATTCAAGGAATTAATAGTAGTAAAATAAACAAGGATAGTAGAGAGCATATGCATTACCATTATGGCAAGAATTAGATGCATCAAAAGTTTGTATCTAGTCGTTAAAGAGTCATGATAATGACCCACACAAGAGAAAAGTGAGTGCAAACTAAAGGCACTACTAGACTTGTTAATTATTTGTGTTTGAGATGAAATCAAGTTCCTACACCAGATCCACTGATCAGTAAGACTTTCACTGTGCAGTTTTCTTGACATGTGATGTAAAAAGGTTGCATTATTCCCTTAATCTGTGATTCAGGTACCCACATGGACCAGCTTGTGTTTGTTCCTTTTGGTGTCTTACTTATCCCTTTATTTATTTATTTATTTATTTATTTTGTTGATGTAAACTGAAGACTCTTTATGGTTTATCTCAACAAAATGGTATACTTTCAACATTGATTATTTCTTCTTCTTTCTTGCTCCCTTTCCAGTAACTTACAAGGTGCCCTTTTGCTTAATTGAAATTCTAGATGTCACACAGGCAAGTAAATTCTAGATGTACAAAATAGTTATTAATTTAGAAGACACTCAATCCATACGTTATAGATAGATTCTTTGGAGTTTAGGGTTTTCTTCTGTCATTGGAGTTGTGTATCACCATATTTCTTTTGAGAAATGCATGATTGTTTGCACTTAATGTCTGCACTGGAGGATGCCAATCTTTAATCTTTCCAGTAAATTACTTACCTATATATATATATATATATATATACTCTCTCCTCGTCCCGTACTTATAGCTAAATGCTATTTTGGCAATTTTGAAGGTAATTAAAGTGAATAGGACACGGGAATTTTCTTTTTTTTTTAGTGAAAATTTTGAATTCAAAATCTTTTGTGTACAACCTCTCTTGCCTTGTCATCTAATCCAATCCTCCTAGGACATAGTTGCTTGTTGCTTCCTTTGAAGGTAATTAGTTTTATTATTCACTTTTGTGTCACAAAGACTACATGGTTTATGCACAACAATATAGTACATGGTTTTTGCACCTCTTGTCCACGGCTTATTCCAACATCGTCAAAAAATGGCATTGAAGGAAGAGTGTCTATGCAATATACAAAGGGAGAACGTTACTACATGGTGTAAATACATAATGTCACTTTTTAAAAATCCTTATTTATTATTAATTTCAAGGGTAAATTTGTTCCTATTTATTCCCCAAAAAAAAAAGTAAAAAAAAAACCTTCCCCACCATAGTGATCCGTTGAGATTACCCATTAATTATAACTGTCTCCACCAACTCTCACATATTCCTTCAACATTCATCATCTTTGTATACTAAAACCACTTTATGAAGAGAAATTTTGATAAATACATTTTTTGGTAATTACACATATACATTATGGTGTGCCTTAAGCGCTAGTATAAATAAAAATGTATGGCTGGGATTGAGAGTGAGATTAAAATAAATGTTGAGACTGAGATTGAGAGTGGGGATCAGAGGGGAATGGAGGACTCCAATTGCTTGGTCGTGTACTAAAAGTTACATTATTGTTGCTGGGATCTTGTTGGATTCAATGAAAGTGAGGAAAAAGGCACAAGAATACACGGGGTGTAACAGAAAAAAACCAAGAGATCGAAGTCAATTGGATTAATCTCTCATTCAACCTTTGATTAAAGCACCCAATCAGCTTTATCATCTGCAGACCATAGTGTATTGGAATTGTATTGATTTACAGACGATTTAAGTTTCTACGATATGATCAGTACTGTTATTTCTGCAAAAACATATTCACATGTATATATGAGTTTGTTATGATCACCATATGGCCTTTAATTTTGCAGTACTTTATATTTAAAATGAAGCATTTTGATCCCTTACATTTTAAAACGTTGCGCTTGAGTTCCAAAGTCCATCTCCAGTACATTTTTTGCCTGAAAAAAGTACAAAAACATCATGTCCAATGACTTATGGGCAAAATAGGAAGCATGAGAGGGAAAGGTTGAGGCTGCTCATTGGTTTGAGGGCATGTGAAAAAAGTTGCACCGTGGTTCCATTTTTGCTTCCAAAATTTTAGTCAATTGATATGTGATTCATGACAAAAATAAATAAATAAATGAATGAAATAAAATAAAATAAAGATATATCCATGTATTTTCAAGTGGAAAATTAGACAGATGATGGAGTTTATGACCAAAATACTACAATTTTAAAATGTGGGGGCCAAAATAATTCACTACTAATGTGTAGGGAACTAAAAATTCTAAAAGCAAAAATGTCAGATATCATTAGTTTGTGCGATTTTCCGATAAGAAATTGACCGACATAATGAAATTATATCATATGCTTGAGCCTCATCTCTCCTAGATTTTTCTAGTGGAAGATTTGTTCTCTCTTAGAATTTTCTTGTGAGGGGTTTTTTCTCATTGTTTGTTATTTCTCTCATTAGATCTAAGATTTCTCAGATTTTATCAGTCAAATCTAAAAATTCTTGAATTTGTTATGTCAAAATCTAATTTTTTCCTTGGACCAAATTTGTTTCATATTAGATCTAGCAGTTCAAAACATGCATAGAATGGAACTAGAGCTATTTATTTATTTAAAAGATATTTTGGAGTTTCATGATGCTATCATTTTATTTTTTGAGATCTAATTTTTAATTTTTCAGATCTAATGTACCTGTTAAATTGCAACACTGTTATTTCTATTACATGTTAATTTGTTTGATGTATTTTCTGCCATTAATGTAGATTTATGAGAATGAATTAGAAAATTCATTTATCAACAAAAAAAAAAAAACTTTCACATCTCGAAAAATTCATCCTCATCTTTTATACTTGATGCCGACATAATTGATATACTTTTTCAATCAATTTTTTATTTGAAAAAATAACAATAAGTGCTTGATTAATTAAGCTGCAGCATGGAAGGCCAGCTTCCAATTAGCTCTATATTGGCCATCAAGCGGAAATAAAACTTGCATTTATTAGATTAAAAAAAGGCACCAAACAAGAAATAGATTGCTTTTAAATTATGTAAATGCACTAAGCAAAAAAAAAAAAGAAGAAGAAAGAAAAAGATAGTGGATACATTGTAATACACAAATGGCAAGTATATAGTGAAAGTCTAAAAAGCATAAAAATTTGCAGAAACTATACATCTATGTCCTTCCCAAATGCATCTTTTTAATTGTTATTACCCGTCATTACCATCTCTAGTAGCTACATTTGTACCTCAATTCTTTTTAATGTTTTAAAAATTACTAGCATTTTCAAGACAACTAAGATCCCATGGTAAGTCAAAACTTTAACAACATATAAATGAATACTAAAGGGTCAAAGAGAAAGAGCTATCCTTACTAATCCCAAAAAAGGGTAAAAAAAAAAAAAGATAAAAGAAAAAAGAAAGAGCCATTATGGTGGGGAGGCAGTTGTGCTTTGTGTGCTGTGTGTCATTGTATATTCATATGCATATATATATAGTTGGCATGAAGTGGGCTAACTATTTAAACCCTAATAGGGATATAGCTAGTGACAATGGTGGGCAGCAAGTCACAGGGCCGGGCATGTAAAGACCACATACAAATATAATTAATTTGTCATCTTCATACCAGCTTATTCTCTTGCATGCATAATTAAGGCAATTCCATAATTAAACAATTGTAAAATTATTAAGCAAGATGAGTAGCTGTAGCTCGGAGCATTGGCTCCACTGATATTTGACAGAGATAGTTTGAGAAACATCAGTTTGAGATACTTATGGAAATATCAGCCAACTAATTCCATAAGATAGTATTAAGATCTGGCTTCAAGATTAGGTAAAGACACAACAAATATCTATGTATGTGAGTGTGTGTGTGTGTGTGAAAACGAAAGACATGCATGCTTGTATATATAGGTATGTATATATATATGAAAGAGTTTGTAGGCATAGACCTAATATGATTATTTGAAAAGTTAATTATAAAGGGTTGACTCTAATTAATTATGAGCAATCCTTATTAAGGTTTTGTCAATAAACTTTAGGGATCAACCTGCAGACGGTAGGATGTTAGGATAAAGTAGTACTGTGTCTGAATCTTGAACGGTAGATGTTATGCCTAGAAGGAAGCCTAGAAGGAAGTCAGAATTCAGAGAAGTATTTTACCTAGTTCAGCTTAGCAGACTAATATGTGAATTGGTTAATCAAGACAACTGTTCCAATTTTCAATCCTCCGAATGTTTTACTTTAAATGAGCATTTTAGAGATAAAATGCTTCCAATTTGTGGAGTTGGCAGGGAGCCCACGATTAGTAATCTTTGGTGTTCAAATGGAGCCATTGAAAAGTTAATATTGATTGAGTACTCAGTTGATGATGAAAATATTGTGGTGCAAGTTCGAAAGGCCAAAAAAAATTATCGAATGGTGTAATAAGTATTGAATATTCCTAGTGCTGACAGAAAAAGGAAACTACATTTTCATAGTTTCCAATGCAGTGGATAAGTAGTTATTGAGCTTAACTGGGGCGGGAGCCAGAAAAGCACATGGAAATTGAATATTTGTCATTTGTCCTGTGGGATCTCTGATATGTAGAACATATGCTTATTCAGATCGGATCAATGTGAGAAGATTTTGCTAAAAATCGTGACAAAAATATCTAAGTCGTAAGCATTTCTTGGTGAGGATACTTATGGAAATATCAGCCAACTAATTACATACAATAGTACTTCTAAGAACTGGCTCCAAGATTTGGAGGGAAAGACACAACAAACATATCACTCTGCGTGTGTGTGTGCAAAACACGTACATGGATGCATGTATGCATATGTAGATGTCTATATATAAGCAAGAGTTTTGCAGACGTACACCTAGTACATATGATTATTTGAAAGATTAATTATAGAGGGTTGATTCTAATTAAGACTAGTTCTTAATATTATTTTCTTGATAAACTTTACAGATCAACCTGCAGGCCCTTGGATTAGGATAAATAAGTACTATGGGTGTGTTTGATAAAACTGAAGTTTGAAAATTGAAAATTGAAATCTGAATTCATTAAATTAGTGAATAGCTAAGTACTAAATTTGATACTGTTGAGTATATATTACATTAAGTGATAAGTGAATAGCTTATTAAGATCTGAATTTATTAAATTTAAGTGCAAAATTGAGTTATCAAATAGGACCTATGTCTCAATCTTGACAAGTAGATTCTTATGGGACAGGAAGTGGACCCCGTAGACTAATCCCCTAGAGACAACACCCCATCCTCAGCAGCCCCATGCCACTAGACCAAGCCCCGAGGGCATAACTCTTCCTATTTTGAATCCTCCAGATGCTTTTACTTTGAGTCAGCATTTTAAAGACTAGTGCTTTCAATTTGTGGAGTTTCCAGGGGGCAAAATTAGTAATCTTTGGTGTTCAATGGGGCCGTTTAAAAGTTAATATTACTTAAGTGCTCAATTGATATATAGTGAAGATTCTATAATACAAGTTTGGAAGGACCAAAAAACATAAAATAAAAAAAAATCGGGAGGTAAGTAAGGATTTGAGATTTAGAGAGAGCAGTAGTGTAAGACAGAAAACAGAAATTAAGAATTCATAGTTTCCAATGCTCTAACATGCATATTCATGCTAGACTGTAACTAAGCACCAAGCAGAGAATGTCAGTATTGTATGTTTTTCTTCTCTTTTTTTTTCCCTTTAATTTCTCATCTTTGTTCTTTACCTTTGACTCATCTTCATAACCAACTGAAGGTACCAAAAGCCACCGCCCCGTCAATCTTTGACTCATGAACGAGGCCACCATGTTCCAATTTTTACTATTAGCAACAATAAAAAGATAGTACTAATTTCAACCAATTACTCATTATTTACTCGATATGGTCAAGAGTTTCATGCAGTATATGCACATGCATTATCAAGTTCTTCCTACTTTTAGGCTGGCAACCAAAAGCACATATAATTTTCTTCCATCCCTTGGAAAATGGTATAGAGGAAAGGGCTTTTTCTTCTTTTTTTAAGTCGTGTGCATTTCTTGGTGGGGAAAAATTTTATGGATTAGATTCTCTAATGAGATACTAATCACAAGAAGATAATGCCAAATACATAAGCTAGTTTATTCTAAGCACTTAGGCCAAATTAAGTATCTGTCCAGCCAAAAGACGTAAAAGTAATTAATAAGATTGTTGGTTGTGAGATATTTTGAGATGTGGCTCAGCAGGTCAGTTACACTGAAAGACTAAAACAAACATTTGTGTAGGGCCTTAATCACTTCAGTAAACAAGCCACTAATAGAGAAAAGTGAATTTTAAAATCTAGTTAACGATAAAGGTGTATTTGTTGATAATAAGAATTTTTTTCAATTTAAAATATATTGTCAAAATTCCTGCAGTGGAATATTTCACCTTTTCAAATGTTAAATTAGTTTAAAAGAAAAAAAAAATTAAAGGTAACCTAAAACACTTCATGACAGTTTTTAGTTTCAAATCAGTGAGATTAACTATATTTGAGCAAGCAAGGACATGCCCTCATCACTTGCACCTTTGATATATGCATGCTTAGAGCATATATATAGGTGGTATTAATACACATACAATATAATTCCTGAGCCCTACCCTCAATTTGTGGTATTGATTCATAGTAATCAATTTTTTTAATTCCTTTTATAAACTAATTTAGAAGGGTAAAATGGTCTCAATAAAAAACAAATCTTAGTATTTATGATTATGTGCACATTGTAAATTAATTACTCTACCACATTATTCACAAACTCACACTATTCAAACTTCTCCAATTCTCCATTCTGAACCCTTTACCTTTTTTTTTTTAACTAAGCACTAGAAGATAATGCAAAAGACATAAGCTTGTTTACTTTAAAGCGCTTAGTCAAAGCATCTTTTCTGGCAAAAGACATCAAATAAATAAGATTGGTGGCTGTGAGATATTTGAAGACGTGGCCCAGCATTGGTCAGTTGTACTCGAGACTAAAAAAACAAATATTTATGTAGGGCCTTAATCAGTTTGGTGAACAAGCCACTAATCAAGAAAAGTAAAAGCGTAGTATGTATTAAAATTTTCTAACATTATTAAGATGTTAAAAGATCTTAAGTGAAGAATTAATCTTTACAAATTTAAAACAAATTGAAACTAAACTAAAACATTTCATGACAACTTTTAGTTTCAAAAGAGTTGGTGAGATTAAATAATTTTGAGCAAGTAAGGACAGGTCATACCAGTAGTTATTTGAGTCAATCTTATATACGTTGATGTTTTATATGTTAGTGGAATGAATGCATGTCACCTAATTCTAAATTGAATTTTAATTTTAATTTTTGCATACATGATATATCCAACACTATTATATGCACTGTCAGTTTTATAAAAGAGTGGTCCTAATTATTTCTCTTGGATATGTCACTCATTATGTAAGTTATGTTGGTAAGTAATTTATAAGTACCACGAATTATGATTTTGGAAGTTTATTTTGGTCTATGGAGCTTATTCTGATCCACAGTTATGACCGAAATCAAAACTACCTAAATATTTTGTTGACAAAAAAGGAATCCACCTTAAATATATGCATGCTTGAGCATATATATGTGTAACTATATTTATATTTTTGGACTAAAGTAGTCTTGTTATCTTTTTCTTTTTTATTTCTGCTTTTTCCATCCTCTCTTGTGCCACTAGTTACTTCCTTTTGTTATTATTATGTGTACACTTACAATGAATTTTTTAAATTTACTTTAACTTATTTTTTTCATTTTTATTGTGGTATATTTACTTTTTAATTTTTACTAATTAACAAGTTATCACGACCTATATGTTATAACAAAAAAAATTAATGTTATATTGCAAAGTGCTATAAGTATTGACGATCAAATTATAGCTTATATTTAATCAAGGACAAATAAAATCAGAGGGAGGATTGGATTGGATGGTAAGATAAAAATGATTGTAAGTAGGAGGTCCTATATTCAAGACTTCTCAATTACCAAAAAAAAAAAGTACAAATAAAACCAATACAAGTAGATAGATCGTGGAAAATTAGGGTTAATCAACTACTTGTAGTAAAAGATAAAAAAAAGACCCCAAACATTAATTGATCCATATGTTATACTTTTTAATCTTAGAGATTGAATAATTACGAGCTGCCGAAAGTAAAGAACAATCATAATGTTAACACCATAAAGAGGCAACAGGTCTTCAAATGTAAAATGAGGTATAGCATTTATGTTGCACACTTTAATATGTGGATATCTATATCTTTAAATCGATCATAATTATATCCCTAATTAGGGAAAATCTTTCAAAACGTCCATCATATTTTGTGAAATGAATTTTTTAGTCCCTCATTTTAAAAATATTAACTTTACGTCCTTTACAAATTCAAGACAGTAAAATTAGCCTCAACCTAAATATTTAATCACTTTTTAGCTTGAAATTACTACATGAATCACATGCAGTCATTTTTTAATGTACAAAAGTGAGATCCCACTTTTTTAGTAGCAAAAATGAACATGAATTAAATCAGATCCCATCTTTTTAGGAAAAATGAATAAGATTCAGGTCAAATCTCACCCTTTTAGAGACAAAAATAAACATAGATTGGATCATTTGATTAACTATAAATGGGATCTAACTTTTTTGCCCTTAAAAAATGATCATGCATGGATCACGTAATGGATTTAAGGTAAAAGGTCATAAAAAAATCTAGGTTGGGATCAAATTTTACTGACTTAATTTTGTAAGGAATGTAAAGTTTTCATTTTAAAAGTGAAGAATGAAAAAATTCATATGATGAAATGTGAAGGACATTTTGAATGATTCTCCCCTCCCCCTAATTAAGTTAAATCTTAAGAATGACATATATCAATGCATCAGGGTGTATAACATGAGTGTTACACATTAGTGTATATCAAAAGATCCATGACCCCAAAAAGTAGGGTTGATAACTGAAGCTAATTGAGTTTGGAGTCCAAAAATATAAAGAAATTGGCATGTCGGATAATTGGCTTATGTAAAATCTAGGGTTATTATCACTTTACCCCCTTAACGTTTGGTACTACTATCAATTTTCCCCTTAACGTTATCTTTTAGTCACTTTACCCCCAAGACTAACGGTCAAATTTAATGGAGTTTGTTAATTAAAGTGAAAAGACATGTTTAAACCTTAAAATTATTATCAATTTACCCCCATAAAATATAGTCTCATTATTAATTTACCCTCTAGAGTTATTTTTTAGACAATTTATCCTACCATTAAACCAACTTAGCAAGTTAAAAAATTTTAGAAGAAAATACCCTCATCTTTGCATAACAAAAATAATAAAAAATTTAGAGTGACTCTTCTCCTTTTTAGTATCAAGAAAAAAAGTCAAAGTATTAATTTCTTTCTTCTTAGCAATCTTATTAATATTGAAAAAAACTAAAAAGATAGAGAGGTGAGGGGGAGGGAGAGAGGGAGAGAGAGAGCTCAATTTTTTTAAAAAAAATTACAAATAAAAAAGAATTAAATACTTTTATTATTTTAAAATTATTTCACTTTTTTGTTTACCACCAAATTCCAATCCTAATCTCGACAATCTTAAAGTAATACGCTAATGTTAGACTTTTCTTATTTTCTTTTTTTGTAAAATCTAATTTTTTGTCTTCTTCTTTCCTATCTCCTTTTCTTTTCCTAGTATTAATAAATGTGAAAAAAAAGAAATTTGAGAAAACCCTTCTATTTTTATGTTTTTCGATCTCTTAAAGTAAAAAAAAAGAAAGAATAACCATTCCAACTTTTTTATTTTTAATTATATATAAACAAGGGTAAATATATTTAAAATTTTCTGACCATACTAGTTAGATTAACGATGAAGCAAAATGCCTAGAAAATAATGTTAAGAACTAAAGTAATTGTATCACTATAATCTAAACGAATAAAGTGATAATAACAATGTAGTAATGCTATAAAATAAAAGGGTATTTTTGTCCAAAATTTCTTAACATGTTGAGTTGAATTACTTATGGGGGTAAAGTAACTAAAAGATAACGTTAGGGGGTAAACTGATAGTAGTGTTATTATTTAAGGGGGTAAAGTGATAATAACCCTAAAATCTATCATCTGGCCATAATTTGTCATTCAGAATCCCGGTGACAGTCGTGATTCTTTCCCATTCTAGCCAATGTCTTTGTTCGGCAACTCACTGCATTATGGATGAGCTACAACATTATTATCAAGATCTGCTGCATCAGCAATATGCAATGATCATAATCGAAGAAATCAAACAACTTGTAGAATATCATTTGTTAGACCCCTCGCTAGAGCTGCAACGGCCATGGCATCTATTATTTTTTTCCTCACCATTGTATTAATCCATGAAATAAAATAACACTGTGTACTATTTAATTTTGCCATTGGGATATGTTTCTCTTTAATGTAGGATACTAACATTGACTAAGAAGGCTTTCATTTAGTAGCTAAAATTGATGTCCTGAAAATTAAGTCCTGGATTTGATTTCTCATTCTCTTCTCCACTTCTTAAATTTCATTCTTCCCCTACTTACTTCAAAAAAGGGGGAAAATGACTAACATCATACATTTATCTTTGAACGAACAACTACTAAAATAGGGAAAGAATGAATCTAACCAACAACTTGCGTGATTTATATTTTATTACAAACGATATCCACTCTTGTATATTCACCTCTAGAATGTAAAATTAGTTTAGTTTTAATATACGACAAATTAAGGATTCCAAATATTGGGATTTAAAAATCATATAGGAATGGCAACAAGGGCAGGCGTCCTTACGGGAAAGTCATGGTGTCGAGGATAGGGCGGGGGGAAGGGGGGCAAGAGACCGGGAAGGATACCCCCATCCCCGTTCCCTGTATTAAGATAAAGTTAAAAAAAATAAGTATTTATATATCATTTTCTACACACACACACACATTATAATTACATATGAATAATGTATGCATATATCATAATTTCTATGATAAAATGATTATTTGATTATTTTTATTTTACTTGAACTTTTTACATATTGTAAGTTATTTACCAAAAAATAAAAATAAATATGATGGTTGTGAGTTTAGATTTGCTATACAGATTATAGCTACATATCAATAATATATGCATATCTATTATAATTTTTTGCCCAGCATATCTATTATAATTTGAGAGCTAAAAAATTATAATTTTTAGATCAAATAATGATTTGGTTATTTTTAGTTTACTTCAATTTGTTTTTACATATCTAAGTTGTTTAAACAAATATGATGGTTATAAATTTAGATTTGCTTTTAAAAGTAGAGAAATGAATTAAAAAAGATCAAATTTTAACTTTTGATTTCATATTGAATATTTAGATGAGAATATAAAAAAGTGATTTACAATATTGTTGTTAATTATATATATATAATTAATTAATTAATGTCAAAATAAAAAGTAAGAAATTTAAGTAAACAACCATAGGAGCACCATGAGGAATGGGATAAAAAAATGGAGGATACAAAGAGCGTGGGGTGACATTTTAGAACATGGGACGGGATGAGGACGGATCCTCTATCCCATCCCCGCCCCGCTGCCAATCCCCTCATTCTTTATGGGATCTGCTGGAGCCAAGCTTGACCATTTTGGTTGGCTAAACAAGGGGCTACATTTAACATAAACTTCGACCTGACAATAAATAGGCCCAACATTGGCCTATTTTGAAGTGAGGCCGATGTAATTATGGATGACCTAAAGTACACTTATTGTGGCCCAATTAGAACTGACTGTCCTTGAAAAGTATACTGACGATAAAAGGTTCAAACTGTCACGAAACAGACAACAGAAAGGAATTAATTATAATTTCCATCATGAAGCTATCAATTCTAACACTTTAGTACCGTATATAAGTTTAGGAAACGGGGCAGGAGCGGTTAATGCCCATGATTTGGACTCAACAAATTGTGTGATTCAGATCACAAGTTATACATCGATTTTCACACCGTGTGTGGGATCCATAAAATTTTATACTAAAGTTACACGTTGTGCAAACAAAGTTACGCCGTATGCAACCAAAGTTATGCGCTGTTGAAAATAGCCAAAACCGTTGGGAACAGTTGCACCTGCAACCGTCCGTGCCCCTTGTCCATAAGTTAGTAACATATCGCTACGCCAATATTTGAATTAGTTGAATTTTTGGACCCCACAACTACAGTAGAATATTTGTTAAAAAAAGAATAATTAACAAGAATAAAATCAAGAAATTTTTAAAAATTGACTATGAAAACTAAAATTTTTAAATATTGTGTCATGACTTTTAAATGTTTTAAAATATATGTACGAGCTTCTCTTAGAATTTTGATTATATCTATGTGGCACATACAAAACTACAGATTGAAGACAAGTACTATAAACAGAGTTTTATGACGTAATGTTCAAATTTTAATACCTTTATCCTCTAGCAGTAATCATTTGGCATTTCCCAGACCAACTTTATTCAATTTTCTTATCCCTTGTGTATCCAATTCATTTTCTTTGAATTGATAAACAAGATAATTTCCATGTAACCAAAGAACTAAAAACATAAGAATGATTCTAAAGAAATGCAACTTTGGGACCAATAACATAGAAAAAAGAAAACAGACACCTGTTGACATTTACAATCTCATTTTTTGCATGTTTATTAAGCTACACATGCTATGCACACAAAGAAGAAAGATTAATTTATCTCTGTAGATCCTCCTTTTTTTTTTCTTTCTTTTTTTTTTGGGCAAGATACTTGTCAATTTAAAGTTTTCTTTTCAAAAGATAGTTTTTCATGGACAAAAGAAATTACCTACTAGTTTAGTCTACAAAATTTAACTCATTGGCAGATGGTCCAAAATATTGCTACATCGAGATTAGTTTAGAATACAGTCACATACTTCTCTAACTCAACATTAATGTCACCAAGCAGGATGTTCAAATGCAACTCATTTAGGTTGTTATGATTAGGAATCCCTGCAAATAGCTGATTCGACTAGCAACCTCCTCATGTCTATGTGCCATCAATTGGTTGAATTAGAAGTATCCAGTTGCAGCTTCCAGAACATGTTGCTGCAATAACATTTATTTATAAATTTGAAAATTAATGAAGCTAGAGTTAGAATAGGATGTATCTATGAAAACATAACACTAAAATACATAATTGAAAACATGTACTTGCATGTCAAATGAGTTTTGGTAGTTGTGGTTCTAGTCTACAAGGGAAATTTTGAAACACACAAAAAGGGATTCAAGGAAATTCATCAATTAACATAATTGAGATAAATTTCAATAATCATAATGTTGAATGTCAAAGTGAACTATTACAACGTTATAGTGTTTAAACAGGAAACACGAAGTGAAGGATTACCAGTTGCTCTTCAACTTCGATATCATCATCTCCAACATTCTCATTCGCACGGAATGAATTCCACAGTGAACGTAGGAAATGCGAAACCTCTTCGCCTTCCATACCATTATTTCCAACACTCTTGTTCACACTAGATAGATATGACATCCCTTTTCGTAGTTGCAGGAGGAATTTTTTATTTTAGAGAAAGAATTGTGATGCTTTCTTATATTCGATTAGAGTCGAAGGATTTAGCTACAAGGATGATGTGAAAAGATAAAATGTGGAAGTTATAAAAAAATGATTAGCCTTAAAATTTAGTTGAATCCAAAAAAGATTTTTTTTTTTTGAGTGATTCGGTAATAACATTTTTATTCTCAATTGTTCAATATGTTATGTGATTGAACCTATTACCAAGTCTAATGAGTTAAACTTAAAATCAAAGTCAAAAGGTTTAGTTAGAGGTGGCAATTTGGATTGAGATCCATTTATCCATCCATATAATCCATAATTAAATGGATTTGAATTATCCATTTATGGTATTGGTTTTAAATGGTTGATCAAAGTATAACCATTAAATTAAATGGATTTATATGGATTATTCACCGAAAACCATATATATCCATTTACTTAAAAACCAAATAAAAGAAACGGAATGACTAAAAACCATATATTTCTTGTTGCATGTTTTTCAACTCAATTCCAAGCAGAGAACCCAACTATAAAAACTCATCTTTCAAATAGTCATTCTCCCAAACAGCTAATACGCATGTGACATTTCTATAAATACTCATCTTCCTGTACAAGAAGAGCCCCACAAAGAATGTGTTGTGTGCTTGGAGAGCTTTCAAGATCGGTGAAGTTTGCAAATTGCTGCCCATTTGCAACCACAGCTTCCATGTTCAGTGCATAGACTTGTGGTTGCTATCCTGTCTGTCGAATATCTGCTAACTCTATTTAGACGCAATAGCTAGTGAAAAATATTTAATCTCGTGTACGGCTCTCGTCATTTTCTCCGGTGGTTTTGGGATTTGGAATTTGGGCTTGAGCTAGACTCCTATTTGCCTGAAATTATGTTTTGTTTTTTTTTGGCCCCTGTGTAAACATGTAAATCCCTTTTTAAGTGGTTGGCTCTTTATTTGCGTTCAATCTGATCTTAAGAGTATCAAGCAGAATACTCTTAAAATAGAATTCTGAAGCTATCTAACTTGCACTTTAGTGATCAAGTGGTTTGTAGGAATTTGTGTTCACCATGCTTATTTTGATACTGCTTTGGTCTTGATAGAATTATTTAAATGGATTATAAATGGATAATTAGTTTTTATTAATCCTTTTATTAAATGGATCTAAATGGATTGGATAAATTTCATCCATCATCCATTAATTCAAAACCAATTATGAACCAGTTATCCATATTGCCACCTCTAGGTTTCGTGTATATTTTCTGTTTGCTCTTTACTACATGCCTTTTACAAAAACAAAAAAACAAAACTAACATTCAGGTTTCAATGACTGAAAAATACACAAAAAAAGAATTAGAGGGTGGTAAATCATTAATTATTCCACCAAAGTGACTAAAACACTCTTAACTATACTTTAAGATAAACTTCAAATTTTTGACAAATTATACACCGAATTGAAACATACTTCCTAGATTGTTTGAAATCAATTCTTTTAAGAGTGCTGGAAATTTAGCATAAATAAGATGGAATCAAAATGGCAAATTAACAAGACTAACTTTTGAAACACATATAGAAGATGATTCAAGGGAAATGCATCAATTAATCCTTGACAGTAATAACATAATTGAGATAAACTTCAATAATTATAATGTTGCATGTTGATTTGAATATTATTTCGTCATATCGCTTAAGCAAGAAACAAAAAACACACACTAATAAAGGACACCGATTAAAATGAAATTATAATTTGGCATAAAATAAATGAAATTAAAATCATGCATCACGTATTCAGGTGGATATACTTAAAACATAAAACACAAATTAAAAATTTGGATTGATTTTACCCTAAAAATTAAGGCTCTATTTGTTTTAGAGAATAGGAGGGAGGGGAAAGGAATGAAAATGGAGGGACAAGATCTTTAATTTTTGGATTGATTTTTGAAGAGGGAAAGAAAACGATAGGGATGGAAATGGAGGGACAAGATCTAGTTTTTGTTAGCCCGCTTTTCCATCCAAAAGTGGGTAGAAACGGAGGGAAAGAATATGAACATTTGTAAAAATGGTAAAATTTTCTATAAAAGTTAGGGTAAAATACATTAAATTTCCTTGTGATTTGGGTTATTGTCATAAAGTCTTCTCATTGTTTAAAAACTCTCAAAGAACCCCTTCATGATTTGAACTAATTTGGGCAACGAACGGAAATCATCCAATTTGACGGGAAGTGAATTACACATGCTTGATAAGCGAGTGCGATAATAAATTAATAATACACCAAGGATAATGTGATAATTTTACATTTTCTTTTCTTTTTTTCCTTGTTCTTCCTTTTTCTTCTTTCTCCTGAACCATCTGGAGTAGAAAAATAGAAGCAAAACAAAAGCAAAATCAACACCAACCTGTGTTAATCTTACTTTTCTTTTTTTCTTCTTACCTTCTCTATTTCTTTTCCCTCTCTCTCCCATCTACTGGTGCAGCAAACCAGAAAGCAGAGATGGAGGTGTGTCACCACCGCTTCTACTGCTGCGTGGTAGTCACTACAATTTATTGCTGAAACTTCACCAAATTTTTGTCCCAAAGTCTATTTACAATTATTTGTCACCAATTTCACGTGAAGAGTCATGAAACTTCAAGAATTTAGATGAAATCTGAGATCCAATGGTGTTGAAGATGACGATGAAGGTGATGACAATGGCAGTTCAAGCAGCAAAAATTGCCATTGATAGATTGATTCGTACACTTCCATCATTGTAGCAGATGAATTTAGTTGGCTGCTGATAGTTTTAATTGTTCGATGGGCTTCCTAGGTAAGCTCTCTCTCGTGGGACTGGTGATGAATTTGATGAAGAGGCTATTTCACTTACAAGCGGAGTGAAGGTGGTTGGGGACATAGAAAGCAGGAGTTTGAAAGAAAAGAATTGGTCTTCTGCTTCAGTGGGTCAGCTTACAAGACTAACAGAACACCTTAATGAGGAGGACAAGCCAGAGTAGAAGACGCACCCCTGCTCGTGGGCCATTGGCGGTAGGGTTATATATATTTGAAGGATCTTAAATTTGCCTAAAAATTCTTGTATGTGTCTACTGACTAACACCATTCTCTGGACGGGATGGGCTTAGCTTAGCGGAGTCTTACAGCTTGCGTCTGATCACTGCCTCGACTGGTTCAGTGTTCAATGATAATAGTAGTAAGGCGATGGGTTCTTAGCAATTTCTCGATCTTGGAACGATGATGACGATGATGAAACCTTATGCTTGTGCCTAATGTAAAGAATGATGCTGCCAATGATGAAACCTTGACGACGGTGTTGGCAGCAGTAACAATAGTACCGTGGGTGAGTTGTGAATTTGTTGAGGAGTTTGAAATTTGTTTTGCTCTTTCATGGAGTTTTTTGAGATAGAATGATAACAGTGATAAATTCTTCCATGAATATGCAAGATTTGAGAGAATTAAGAAAGTAAACTTTGGGTCTTGTCTTGATTTGGATTTTCAGTTGATCGGTGGCTGGTAATTGGTGGCTGTTCCACTGTTGTCAAAGTAAAAAATGGAGATTTGGAGAAGATGATTAGTTTTGAAATTTCAAATGAGCCACTTGATGTTTCTTTATTCTCAAATGAAGTGAGAAAGTTTTTAAAATCTTATGTAAACCCTGATCTAACTTTTAGTATAGGTTGAACAAGATTAATATAGAAATTTCATATTTTTCCGTTAAATTGGATGATTTCCATTCGTTGGCCAAATTAGTCCAAACCATGAGGGGGTTCTTTTGGAATTTTTAAACAATGAGGAGGTTTTATGAAAATAATTCAAACCATAAGGGAGTTTAGTGTATTTTACCCAAAAAGCTATTATGTGTTTACAAATTGATTTTTAAAATTATGGATAAGAAGTTAACTAACTCGCAGTGGTTTCCTTTCAATTCCTTTTGTAATCCAAATAAAATGCATGGATTCTGATTTCCTTTGGAACTCTTTTCTTTTCTTTTTCACTAGAGTTCTCTCCTTTACTTTTCTTCTCTTTCCTTCAATCCAAATGATGCCTAAGATTCAGTGCAAGTAAAATGAAATTAAAAGCTTACCTCCACCTTTTCGCTCTTACGGAAAGCCTTCTTTGCTAAAAACTCAATCACCCTCGAGAGTTTGGACACCTCTTCTCTCACATTGATTTCATCTAGATAAATATATAAGTAGGTTTGATCTATGCAGTGACTCATAACTTATTTTATTTTTTAGTTAGGTAAAATTTCTAAGATCATCATACAATACTCATTTTAACTCACTTTTACAATTTTTAAAGTATTATAGTGAGACAGATGCTACATAGGTGAAAAAAATGCAAAGGTACGGGTGACCTTACTTTTTGGGTTTGGTGGATAAAAATTAGGGTTCCCTATTTGGAAGATAGTTATGTGATTATCATCTACTTTTTTTTTCTGAAAAAAATTATATTCCCATTTTACCCTTAAATTGTAAGCATGTGAATTAGGTGTGCGCTTTTTAGTTGGAAAAGTGATTGAAAATCAGCTCTGGATTAAGCCATTAAGGAGCACAATTTTTTTTAATATCTAAGGGACTATTTTGATTGATTTTAAATATGAGAGACTAAAAAATATTTTCTTTTTTTCCTTGAAAACGTAAGGGACTATTTTGATGATTTTTTTGTTAAAAAATGTCAAAGGACAAATAAAAAGAAAAGAATTAATTGCAATTTGCACCTCTAATCTATAAGGGATAGCAATTCGCATAGAAAAATATTAATTTTAAGACTCTAACATAGTATGCTAATTTAGTACTAATTTACATAAATGGATTGCAAACTAATAACTTTGTATAGTCATTTTAGAATGAAAAGACTTTAATACATCTTAAAAAGGGTTTTCACACATGAAAATTAGAGGCCACAAAGTCTTTTCACTAAAAAAAATATTAAGAAAAATTCATTAATTTGCAACTGATTTGATCAACGTGTCATAAATTATGTCTTAAAATGTTAAAATTGATAGTTGAGAGGACAAAATGAAAACCTGGGATAGTTGAGGGTGCCTATCGCAATTAACCCAAAAGAAAACGGAAGACAGGGTTTAAGCGTTTAGTTGCAGAGAAGCCATAGCCAGAGCTAGTCAGGGGTTTAAGCTCAGAGAAACAGAGAAAGAGAAGAAAAAAAAAAACATAAAAAGAAACAAGTAAAAATGGGAGGAGTGAGAGATGGGATAGTGAAGAAAGGGAAAGGAATTTTATTGGGACAAATGGGATTCAACAAGGGAGGTGGAAACATCAACTGGTTCCCCGGTCACATGGCCGCCGCCACTAAAGCAATCCGCAGCCGCCTTAAGGTCTCCGACTTTGTCATCGAAGTTCGGGATGCCCGTGTAAGTTGTAATTGAACTGCCAACCCCTTTATTTCTGTTACTTGTTTCTTTTTTGTTTGGTTGTAATTTGTTTTCTTTTTTCGGTGAAATTATATTTACAGATACCATTGTCATCGGCAAATCAAGATTTGCAGCCAATGCTTTCAGGGAAAAGAAGGGTCATTGCTCTTAACAAGAAGGATTTGGCCAACCCTAACATCATGCATGTAAATGTTGTTTTGTTTTCTTTTTTTCCCGTAATTAGTAGTAACTAGTAACACATTGCGTCGGTGAACTTGTCTGAGCTCGTATTCTTGAAAATTTGGTTATGTTTTTGTATCGTATGTTCCGTTTTTTTTTTTTTTTTTTGCTTTTTCCTTTCTTTGGTTAAAATATGGTATCTAAATTAATTTTTTTGGGCTGTATATGATGATCTTGTTCTGAATTTAACATGTTTATCTCCTTAAGAAAGATGACTTAGTTGATTTGGCTAAATACATTTGTTTGAGTTTTTGGGGGAAGAATTGAAAAAGAAAAATATGGACACAACAGTATTCCCATATGGAAACAGCAAAAGACTTTTAAGGCTGCCTATGTAGTAGTTCTGTGCTTTCAGAAGTTACTGGACTTTTGGGGTGTTTGATGCTACTTAATGGCCTATGGTTCTGTCTGTCAACAGAGAATTCCATTGGCCGTTATAGTTTGAGGGCAAAAAAAGTTTTATTCTGATTATAAAGATGTTGCATAAGTTTTTTAAAATTGCTTTGACCTTCCCCAACAGTATCAATGTGAAGATGGGTTAGCTTTATGAGATCTCGGTATTATGATAAGATTGGCTTCTATTAACTCAGAGGGTTCTTGTGAAGGTAAAGAGATAAATACGGCGGATGTCTATGTGATCTACCCTTTAAAATTTTCTTACTTTTGGTTATTTACTTGCATGCTGAAATAATTGAAGAAATTGGAAAAGAGAAAGGGAGAAAAAAAGGTTGTCACCTTTCTTTTTACCCCTTTTCTGCTATTCTTTAGTTTGTTGGTATTATTACGGAGGACCTTGTAATAGCTTGTTTAGGTGGTCCAGTGAAGTGTGGTTTCAGTGATTTTGGTGTAGAGGCATGTATCAGTGCCCTTAAACTCCTGGTATAGGTAGTTTTTGTGAAAGATATTAATCATTTCATCTGAACTCGTTTTTGCATAAGAGATTCTGGCATAATGAAGACTGTTTGGTACCTTTGGAGTGATTTCTCTTTGTTTGGTGGATGCTGGATTTGTTTTAATGATTGAACCTGTTTGTTTTGGCTGTTGAAGCCCAAGTAGGGTGAAATTGACTGGTTTAAGTTCATGCAGAGATGGATCCGTTATTTTGATTCGTGTAAACAAGACTGTCTTGCAATAAATGCACACAGCAAAAGTTCAGTTCAACAGGTTTGTACTCTTTTTCCCCCCTCAAGTGCTTCTGTTCTTTAAACCTTTTTGAACTTTATAATTCATTACCATGGTATTTGTTCCTGAATGTGTTTGCTTTTGGTTATGATGCTTATTTACAGTCATTTTGTAAGCTTGGACCTAAAGCATCTTGTAAGGTTGGACCTAAAGCAAAGTCCTATATCACCTTAAACATTGTTTGTTGTTGTACTTGCAAATTTGGCTAAACAAAAAAATTTCAGATGGTTGGCTTTTACACATAGAATCAGAAATATCTTAGCTTAGAGAACCTATTTCTTTTTGCCGATTACTATGCTAATCACTAGGATGATTCTGTCCATTTAAATTCTGGAAAACCTGGAAGCAAATATTTAGAGAATATGCACTTAAACATTTTCTTGTGAAATTCCAAATCTACCCATCAGGTGATTATTATAACATCAACAAATGCTACTGTTTGTGGGTGTCCAATATGCATCACCAGTGCAATTGGTGAATATCTCTTCTTTGCAGTAGATAGGGATCAAACATTCTGCCGCTTTGACAAGAGAAGTTGTAACCATTTAATCAACATGAATAAATTATTGCATTTGAGACAGAGATGGAACGATTACTTTTATACCTCATTAGGAGTGTGTGTAGACTTCCTCTCATTTTGAGCCTTAAGGCAACCTTTTGCTTCATTTCTTTCAAAGACATAGGACGTCTTCAATGTAAATTTTGCTGTTCATCCAAACTTGTTTGCTCTCAATTTTGCTCTGACATTAAATGGTTTATGAAGCTTCTTGATCTTGTGGAGTTCAAACTGAAGGAAGTAATCTCAAGGGAGCCTACTCTGCTTGTAATGGTGGTTGGTGTTCCAAATGTTGGCAAGTCAGCCTTAATCAATTCAATCCATCAAATTGCATCCTATCGCTTTCCATGTGAGTTTTTTTTTAATGTTGTTTTCTGTCTCTAAACGTTTCCACTTTTACCAGTACTTTCAGGTTCCAAGTCTTCCTCCCCACCTCCCCCCCAACAAAAAAAAAATAGTGATGGTCCATTAGTAGAAAAGTAAGAAAACAAAAAGAAAAGAAAATCAATGAGTAATGATGGCCTCTGATTAATCTTAGTGCAGCATAAGACGAAGCGAGCTACAGTGGGACCATTGCCTGGAGTTACTCAAGATATTGCTGGATACAAGGTAGAGAAGCTCTAAAAAGCACTTTGAGGTCCTCATTAAAAAATTGATTAAGTAAACAATTCTGCAGCTTCATTAACATTGATATGTAGCACTGCTATGTAATACATTTTAGATTTAAATCTTTGCAGTCTTATTCTGTTAAAGCTTATTTTCCCTCATTGCGTTCTCTTCTTGGGGCACACACTGGCCATTTATATGCTAAGGAACATTAAAGCTTGGTGACTGAAATTGTAGAGTTTGTTATATTAGCTGTATGAGAGTTTTAGTTGAATGATTCTAGGACCAGAGATAGGAAAGGTGGGAAATAAGAATTTCTTGATAGATAAGTCATGAAATGATTACTCATGTTATGTACCATCTTTATGAGAGCTTGCCTAAGCAGCTATTAGCTATTTTTACATTTTTAAAGAGGTTTGAATATCTATTATTTTTCTTATCTCATACAACCATAATCTTGTAATTAAATGGATGAGTAGTTTGATGTTGTTACAGAATTCTATTTGACCATGAGAATTTACTCTTCTGCTTAAAGTTCACTCAGTCATCATCTATCTACACCTCTATTAGAACTGCAATATTGATCACATCTCATACTTCTTTTTGTCTTATAATGCATGTTGTGAAGTTTACTTGATCTACTCTTGATGCTGATTTGATTGCCTGCAGATTGCTCATCAGCCTAGCGTATATGTTTTGGACACTCCTGGAGTGCTCGTACCAAGTATTGCAGACATAGAGACTGGATTGAAACTAGCTCTTGCAGGTTAAGCCTATTTCCATGTTAAAACTTAGCCTTTCCTTTTTTAGACTGCTGGGCAGGTAAGTCCACATAGAGGAAAAACATAAGGAGAAGAAAGAACAGATGAGGAATGAAATGATTGAAGCTTCACTAAAATTTGATATACTGCTTGATTAAAGAGTTTTACATGTTGCCTCGACCCATAAATAAACAAAAGGTAAATAGATGTTAACAATCTTATAATTCTTACCAAACAAGACTGGTATTTGTGAACATGATTCCTTTAACTTCTTTTTGTAAATTTTATTGTTTGACTATGAGCATATGCAAGGTTTGGGAAACATTATTGATTTGTTTGGCTTCTCCTGTTTATTAAAGAATAAATTGGAAAGTTTCACTGCAGAAGAAAGCCGTAATTTGTTTTACTTCTCCTGTTTTCTCATTGTTTAATGTCCTGCAAAGCAAATTGGATCTGTTCCTAAGTGATTGTCTGTTGAATGAACAAATAGGACATGAATGTAGCTTGGTCTAGGAGGACCAGTCTGGACTGCCAATGTTGTTGTACTATATTCAACTTTAACTCAACTTAAAATATAGTAAAAAGATAAGTTGGTCAAAGCGAAAACAGAAGTCTCATATCAGTTCAATGTTCTCATTTTTCTTTACATCTTTTAGCCACATAGTATTCAAAGCAGGCATCCAAATGAAGTTGTATTTTTGCTGCACCCATCTTATCATTTGAAATGCTTATCCAATGTATGCCGCATTTGTTGAGTATTTAGATATGCAAACGCAGGCTCTGTTAAAGATTCTGTAGTTGGCGAAGAGCGTATTGCTCAATACTTGCTAGCAGTTCTAAATA
This sequence comes from Coffea eugenioides, assembly GCF_003713205.1. Classification (NCBI taxonomy): domain Eukaryota; kingdom Viridiplantae; phylum Streptophyta; class Magnoliopsida; order Gentianales; family Rubiaceae; genus Coffea; species Coffea eugenioides. The sequence goes on from NC_040040.1 coordinate 18,240,448, forward strand.
CTCGTGGAACTCCATTTCATTGGAAGCCCTTGTTTGGCAGAGTAACTGAGGGAGTCAAACCAGCACATGATGTCAAAGATCTTCTACCAAACAGGAGAAAACCCCAAAATAACTCTGATGTGCTTTATGTTGAGGTAACTCTTGACTTCTTGATCTCTCACAGAATGTGTCTCAAGCGAGTTCAAATGTGAAACCCAAAAAAAAATAAAAATAAAAATAGTAAAAAAAGAAAACTGGATTGCTCTTGTAAGTCCTATATTATACAAATACCATGTCAGTTAAATTCAGTTTAGCCCTCCAAAAATACATAAGTGCATCAATAAAGCAACTCAAACATAAATTATCTAAAATGGTAGGCATGTGGTGCACACCTACTATTGAAATTTTTTCTAAAAATCTATCCATCAACCCTTTTCATATTTTGCCTAGAATTCAATTTTGACCTGTGCAATCACCAAAATATGGTGACAGCTGCAGCACAACAGAACATTCCACTCAACCCAACCATGAAACTTACACCAGCACTAGGACTTCGGTGGCTCCCAAACTTTAATCACCAACAAATCAACCATAAATCCAACCAACCAGAGTCAGCATAGTTCAAAACTTGCAATAACTATGAATACATGAGAAGTTCAATCTTGGTATTCTGAGACACGATTTTGATAAATAAAATGCTCCACGTGGCATGAATTAGCTAGATCTGCTAGAATCTGGGTCAGAATATATAAGAAGATCCCCCATCCGCACCAGCCTCAAGATAGCAGACCACATTCTTACCTCCTAAACCTGTGATGCAATGGAACTCTGGTAACCGTAATGGAATTTCTAGGCCAGGAATATGAACCAAAGTTTGATGTTTTGGAGAAGAAATCTAAAAAGCTTGGGATTATCCAATTGACAACATTTGCATCTTTTACTGGGCTCTGTTGGAATTCACAACTATCATCCCCACTCAAATTGCTTTTGTTTTATTGCGCATCTGATAGTTTTTGGTTTATCCTTTACGAAGCATCATCTTAGAGTTGCCAAAAGAAAGGCACATGAGTCTACATCATCTTTGGTCTGTGACCCCCATCAATATGTACCTTGTTTCTTTATTCCCTAATTGAACAGTTCTAACTTTGTTGCTGGTAAACAGTAATTAACAGAATACAAGCAGCACAAGGCAATCTAAAAAAATACAAATTCATATCTTTATGAATGTTTTCTTTGCAGAATTATGTTACTGAAGTCAAACGTGTATTGTACACAACCTTGTCTGAATTTAAAGGTAGTTTGGAGAGTGAAGGGGACTTGGAGAACCTCATAGACCAGCAATTTGATATGCTCCAAACTGCGTTAAAGATACCTCACAAAGCATCAGAGGCGCGTACAATGGTATCTAAGAAATTCCTTGCTTTGTTTAGAATGGGAAAACTTGGTCCTTTCATCCTTGATGATGTCCCGGATATTTCTTGAGTCTGTTTCTTATAAACGTTCTTGTAGTAGATTTTCCAATTTTATTGGATGTCCTCCAAGGGACTCTTGTACTGTTAGATTTTGGTGCCCCCATCGTATACTGTACATGTAATTATTGTTGGCTAGGTACGGTGGAAATTGTAATTATGACACTTACAGAAAGGCTGTTTCTGAGCAAAGTTTCTGTGGATTCCTCAGATTTTCTATTTGCTGTTCATGAATTTGTTGTAAAAATTGTCCTCTGAACCATGTAGCTAGCCGTGGTTGAGGTTTAACCGAAGCTTGCATGGTGTGAAAACTAAGAGTCCTGTCATATTTGGTTGAATCACTCCAGTAAGCAAGAATTCAATTTTTCCTGTGTATAAGAATAACGTCAGATTATTAGCAAAAATAAGCATTTTGTGGGTTAATTTTTTTTTTTTTTTAACTTTTGCTAAATAAACTGTTGGCTAATTGGTGTCCCTATGGGCATTTTCTCAGTCATGTAAGAAATGTCAATCATGATTCCACAAGGTGCGATGGTAATGAGACTCAATCTTTATTTCACTAAACCTCGTGCTGTATTCATTGATAGTTTAGCATACAGGAAATTGAATCCTCGAGGAATTCGATCTTTCATTTTTCTAGTATTACTAAATCAATTCTCTGTCTTTTCTTGGGGTTTTTTTGGTAGTAGCAGCATCAACTGTGCTTTATTCCGAATGAAGCTGGATGAAGCTAAAAGGCCTCAGCTATGACATGAAGTTCTGATGTACAAAAAAATTGAACTTTTACACTGCAGTAATGCTTTGACATGTTTGAACTAAAGCATTTACAGCTCTTTTTCAAAACCCACCGTCCCCCTTTGAATGGTACAAATGCTTCTTTTCTTTTTTTTTTTGGTTATCTGTTTTTTGATAACTTAAATAAGTTGTACAACAACATGGCATTTTCTCAATGATTTTGAATGTCAAAATTGAATTGCCAAAATGATGCATCAGGAGTACGAGCATTTAGGAAGAAGGAATCAGAAGTTTGAACTCATTTGTTGGCTTCAATGAATTCTCTGTACTCTTTCTTCATTTTGACTCCTGGCACAGTCCTGCAGATTCAAGTGTGCTGCTAGTCAAATATGAAGTTAAACATTTGATTATGCAATACTAAGCATGACATTAAAGCATGTTTAGTTGTCACTCGTGATCAAAATTTATGGGACAAAGGCCACATTTAATACAAGAAACAAACAATGAGCCAAACATTGACTATATACAGGCTGTCAGGAAATACGAAGGTTTTCCAAAGTCAAGTTTTCGGGGGCAAGCAAGTACTCTGTTATTTAGCTTTGGCCTGAGTATCGGAGAAGATATCGGGTGAAATTTGCAGACTTTGATAAGACAAGACATTTTTTGGACAAGGTATGTTCTATGAGAAAGCAAAGCGTTCCAGATCAAACTTACTTCAGCAAATCCTTGTCCTTGAAGAACTGTACGCATGGTGTTCCCATGATTCCAGCTGCTTCAGCAACCTCTTGGTCTTCCTCAATGTCAATTTCAACTAAATGTACATTGTGGTCAAATTCATCTACCACCTGATGCACAAATTCAGAAAGCTTTTTGTAAGAAAACGGAGTTTCCTGTCTTTCAACAGGAAAATTGGCAAATTAGACAATATTATTCATCGATTTTAAAGCTTGGAATCTGTTTATTCCTGGTTTCAATGTACCAACAGTGCACGGATTTGATTAAGTGTGATATTAATCTTCGAATCCACTAATAGTTTCTTAGGCATACACCTAGTCTTGGCATCTAATGGATGATACAAGGAAATCAAATTTTGCTTAAAGGGAATTTCTGAATAAACCAAAATTGCATTTTAGTTGACACTCATTCATACAGTTTCAAAAGATCATTTACTTGGAGCACTCGCAGAAGAGATTTCTCATGCTAGATGCACTTAAACGAGAACTGTGCATGTATCCAGTTGGGAAGTAGGTTTGTTAACTCACTAGCTTATGCTTTGACATGCTTTAAGTCCCCAGTTACATATTTGCTTACAAATTTAATGGAAAAATAGAAGAAATTTGCAAGGAAGACTAAAATGGACCCTACATGTCCCGAGAATATTTTAGATGCGGGATGTCGGTGCTATATTGTTTCCTTTATTTATTTTTGGTTCTCCCTAGTGCTTTTGTTAGTCAGATTGATAATCCATAAGCAGCATGCTATTTCAGATTCACGTGTAGAAAAAAGGTCAAGCCTAGTCTTATTTCTAAGGTTCACTACCTCAGGCAAAAATTTGCACTTTTGAACCAACGGAGCATGCATGTAAAGGAAAACTTGATTTATTAAATTAAATCATAAGCATGTTGGGCCTTACCATTTTTGTTTTAAAGACTCACTTTCCATTCAAGGAAAGTGCTATTAGACAGTTCGAAAAGTAGTAAGAGACGAAAATGGAATATGTATACATTATAATTAATTGCATCAAAGCTTCAGATAGCATAACTACGAAGGATTAACAGTCACGATATTTGCAACTCTCTGACTTGCTACTTCTCAGTTCCTATGATAAACACAGGACAGCATGCCTGTATAGCTATGTATGCAGATATGACTATTCATGAAAGAAATATAAGAAAAGATCACGGACAAAATTTCTTTCTCCACTAGAGTATCAGTGGCGTACCTTGTTGAGAATTGGTTTCAAAGTTCTGCAAGGACCACATGTCGGTGAAGTATAAAGAACACATACAAGTCGTGGACTTTCATGGTACAATTTTCTTAGAGCATACTGAGATGGAAAAGGAAAAAACAAATAAGTTTACAGAGAGGTAACATGTATCAGAACTGATAAATAAGCATCTGGGAGAAAGCCAAGTAAAGCAACCAGATTCAAGGATGAAAACGTATGCTCAGAGGTTTTTTAAAGAGGATCTTATACCTGGCCCTTGTGCTTCGTAAGCGAAATATCAAAACCTTCTTGCACATCTCTGTCTGTAAGCTCCTTTCTAGCCTCTTCAGTTTTAGGCTGTCAAATGGAAAGTGGGGGCAGCTAAAAGTTAGCATTTCCATCTCACATGATCCAAAATCAGAGAGTTACTTTACGTTTTCTCCCTTCTGTCCTTTTGATGTTTCATCACTTTTTCCTCCTTTTTGTATTAAGGTTAGGGACTCGTGAGTTAGGATGTCATAGTGAATCCAGCAATATCAAATAAAAGAAATGGACAGAGAACTCAGGTGCAAATAGTCAACCTGAACCCTAACAGATTCGGTACGTGGGTAAATTTGATAAGCACAAGTAACAATACACCAAAACATTGCAGACATTGTACACCCTATGCGGGTGTACACATATAGATGTATGCAAATACAAGAAAAGGACGCATGCACTATAAACTGCAAGCAACAACGTAAATGCAGCCTTGATGAACTTTAGTGCTCAACAACTTGGAAGTTTCACTTGAAAACCTCAACAAGGGTAAAGTTGTATCCAGTTTAAGAAATGTTGTACCAGATACTTGGGAAAACTTGGAGAAATCCACCATAGAGACGCAATATACCAAAGCGTAGTACTTGATATACAAACAGAATTAGAAGGGAGAACTAAGAAAGCAAGCTAGATGGTAGTCAAAACATTAGGAAGTAAAATACCTGGTGAAATTCAACCACAAGATTTTCACTTGTAAGATATCTTTCCACTGATAAAGCAGCAACACATCCTGATCCAGCTGCGGTTATAGCTTGTCTCCATTCATGATCCTGCTCATGGATGACAAAACAAGATTCTAGTATCCTGTACTGTGTAAAAACATGTACATTCAAAATATCTACTATCTGTCATATGATGAAATTTGCATCCTCCCAAAAAATAAATGAAGCAGTTTCATATTTCAAAAGTGACTTTTTATGGCGTCAAGCATACTGTTTCCAAGCAGTGATTAGTATGATAAATGCAATTTTCTCAAAAGTGCTTAGTCAATAACCCATGCTGACTGAAACCTTGCTGGTCAAGAAAGGGGATTAGAAACAAAATATGACTCTTGTTCTGGATTCCACTTGGAAATTATAATCCAAGTGAGGTTAATGATATACTAGAATGTATTACAGTAATGGAATACGAGTCATGATTATACACCTTCCCTCCACTTTTTACGTCGACCAATTTGACTTATTACTAATCAATTTCTCGTTGTGGACTCTGGGTAAGTGGAAAAATAATGATTTCAATAAAAGTCACACTACGTTCAAACATTTTCCTCTCTGGATATATACATCAAAAGTTAAATCAACACACTGATCATTACAAAGTGATGTGACAATAATGAAAACAACTGTTTGCACTATTACCTGTACATCTCCGGCTGCAAATACACCGTCCACAGATGTTTTTGCAGTACCCTCCTCAACCAGAATGTACCCTGTGCTATCAAGTTCTACTTGGCCTTCCAACAACTGGCTATTTGGTGAATGACCTATCCCATAAAATAATCCTTTTGCCTCAAGCACCGATTCTTCGTGAGTATCAACTTTTCTCACTAAAATGCCTGACATTTGCCCTTTGTTATTGCTGACAACATCGACTGTCTCTGTATTGAAGTGCACGGTGACATTTGGATTGTTGAAAACTCTGAAACATTCGCCATAATCAACCTGTTAAACAAACATTCAGGAGTAACAACTTAAATAGATCACTCATTAGTTATTCAATTCACCAGAAAAAGCAGCCAAAACAATAGATGCAACTTTATTTACACAAGACACACACAACCGAGGCAACAAGTGACAACGAAAATCAGCACAAATAAAATTCACTGAATAAATCATCAATCTATTTCCACGGTGAGCATTGTGGCAACAAACACTTCTTATAACAAAGTTTGACACAATTTCCAGACATATATGGATCGCAGAAGAAATCTAATACAACTTTACACCCTTTCACAAACCGAGTATAAATGTTGATTTCTTGCTGAAAGAAAAGAGCTTCGTCTTAAAAAAAAAAATTGGAATATGGCAGTATCAAAAGAGAATCATGGCACAAACTATGCACATGCTTTTCCTTCAAGTAAGGGTTAACTGCAAATAATAACAGAAAATATGGAAATTCTTTCAAGTATGATTATATAGGTTGAATAGGATAAAGAAATACCTGCTTATCTTAATTTATGCTGGTATTACAGAAATACTATATTAGACCTGGTATCCTTCTTATATTTGTCACAGTTACATGGTTTCCATGAAAAGCCGCAAATTTTCTATAAAAGGGAGTGCAAACAGCCAAAACAAAAATAACCTGAGAGATGAGTAAACCGATATGAAGTCATAAACTGCAAGTTCCATGTTATGAAGTACACAATGACCATCCAACAAATTACTAGAAGTTAAAAAGACTACCTAATCAAATCATGTGGCATTCAACAAATTTCTAACATCAAACTAGATGCCTTATCTTTCACATAGTGGTGCATTAACCATGGTTTTCTTTGAAAAGAAGGGAAATGACCAAATAAAGGTCTAACTTAAACATGTGGCCTAAACCCGTGGCAAGACATGTTTTTCAATCACACAAAGATTTTCCAAACAATGCAACTAAACTAGTAAGACATTCAAGCAACAGACCATTGTGTCTCTAGAGTGCACCAGCTCTCCCTCTCTTTCTGTCGCTATTTTAAGGAGAGAGAGAGAGCTCTGATATTAGCATTTCGAAAGACAATTTGTGTACACTAGCAGCCACTTGCAATTTAGAAAAGTTATTTGCTCAAGATCTACTCTAGTTAGATGAAAGAATGCACCTCTTCATCCCAATAATATTCACACATGGCTTTTGTGACATTTCATCGTCAATTGATAAATGAAATCATTATTGTGCTTAAAAAAATAAAAAACAAACAATCAAATCCAAACATATCTCCAGATCTTTATAGTATATATGCAGGAGACTAACCATAAACTCACAAAAATAGACAAACAACCTACGAGTTCACTGCAGTTCCTTCTCGCCAAACACATTGAATAATTGAATCATACTCTTAGAATGCTCAATCCATATAGGCTATCTATTTTCTGTCTCAGAGTGCTCAATGCATCTAGCTTTTTATTCTCTGTTCTCTTTCAATTTCTTCTGCATTTTTTCAGTGTACAAGTTGCATCATCAGATGCTAAGGACCAGTATCCAAATCTCTGGGTCAGCATCTTAGCAAGTTCACGCCAATTTAGTCAATTGTTTCAGTGTAATCATGTCACTGGTAATAGTTGGCAACGTTTATTTAGAAGTGGGACATCTCCTACAAGGAGAACTATATAGTATGAAAAAGCAAATAAGCAACAATAAGCAGCAGTCATGGCAGAAAAAAGCTGAAAGGGCGTATTGAAATTTACTTTGGATTCTCTTATATAGGCAAAGCAGAAAAAGAAAAAGGACTTTTACAAGAAAAAAGTCAACAAAAGTGCCTAAAAGGGCAAAAAGTGGAACAATTATGAAGTCAGTAAATGCCTTACCAGCTTAGTTCCTACAGAATGCAAGTGAAGCAATATAATGTGATCACTTTTTTGCGCTGGACAGTTTCAGAAAGACAAGAAGATATGCAAAGAGAACAAGTGAATGAACACACCTATCTTGCATTGCTTTTGATGCTCTTAATTGGTCCCTACGAACGAGTAAATGAACATGTCGAGCATATTTAGTCAAATATAATGCCTCCTCTGTAGCAGTATCGCCTCCTCCAACCACAGCGAGGACTTGACCTTTGAAAAGCGGTGATGCTCCATCACATATTGCACAGGCACTAATTCCTCTACTCCAAAATTCATCTTCACGAGGAAGTCTCAACCTTTTTGCAGTGGCTCCTGTGGCCACAATGAGGCTATGGCACTTTACCTGAAAATAAGCATATAGCAAAAGGTGAGGCATAAAAAGGTTCTAGAATGAACATCTGAGGAACAAAGTTCCATGAACACAAGCCAAAATCCAATTGCCTGGTGTGCTAGCAGGGAAAAAATCATGTCTGTTAACATCACAGTTTGCTCAATATCTCATAAGCCATGAAATAAAGTACGCATGACCTCATAGTGAACACAAACACATGTAATCAAAGGACCAATAGAACAGATGACAGTACCTTGACATTCATAAACACTACCCAGAAGATAATAATAATAAAAAAAAACTTTATATTAAAGGGTATCTCGTACTTCTATGGGAGAAACAAATAAATATTCAAGAACAATAGGTACAAAATACTGCCTTTCAGATTTCCAAAGCCAAATTAAGAACTCTCACATCAACAGCAAACATTTCTCACTTCTCAGCCTCAGGCCAACTTATTTAGTAATTGGAAGGAATCCCAATTACAGTTGGGAAGGTTATCCCACGAGGAAAGCTTTTCCAAACACCTCACAAAAATGAAAACCTCAAAAGGATTGGGTTTACTGGAACTGCAATCAGTAAGTTGAGAAAATTATAGACTATAGATTTCTTATGCTGCAAGTAGACAATTAACAAAAATCTGTTATTTACAGGGACAAAGCTTCTGCACTCCAATAACAAGTTAGAGTAGGACCAAAACAAATTCTTTTCCCACTCTAAAGCTACTGGCTCAGATTGATGCCCCAAGAAATAATTTACTGAAACAAATTCCAAAGAATTTCCTCAACTTTCATATGGAAAAGTGTTCCCTTCAACGTAAAGTTATATTTTCAATGGCAATTTTAGTCGAATGTCTGTAGTCATTGTACTCCAATAATTGAATCATCAGACGCTAAAATAACACATCAAATACTTATAAGCATCACCTTGCGTTCACTACTTTGCACGGTGAAAGGACGATTCTTCACATCAATAAACTCTACGTCCTCCTGGAATAGTTCAGATCCCCAGCGTTCAGCTTGACGCCGCATCCTAATGAATGAAATATTATCACAATTCTTATAATTCTCTACAAAATAGGTACAGCAACATTGGCTGCCAAAGGATCAGGAAGATAGACAAAGTGACACTCATCTTTATGTACCTATCCATTAGGTCCGGACCAGTTATTCCATCTGGAAACCCAGGGAAGTTCTCTACTTCCGTGGTCGTCATTAATTGTCCCCCTGGAACGCCACCTAGTTGGTATCCCTCAAACACAATGGGCTTCAGGTTAGCTCGAGCAGCATAAATTGCTGATGTATAGCCTGCTGGACCTGATCCTATTATTACCAAATTTTCCACGGTTTCATCTGCATGAATGGAAAAGCACAATATGTCAAGGAAACTCCATGTTAAACTACAAAAGAAGACACCTGTGAAATATCATCAAAATGGAGTACAGATAAGATCAAATGAAGGCAGTGGTTGATAACATTTTGCAACTATGTAGTTCGTTTTCTTTTTCTTTCCCCCCTGAAGAGCAGCAGGAGTTGAACAGTAAGTAGCTCAAAATAAGATAGGCAAAATGAGGGCCTGAACACATGATATCAACCGAGTGATCTCAAAGCAAGATATAACTTAATTCATATTTCTGTTGAAAAGTGATTTTTCAATACCAAAGAAAAGCTATAAATAAGGTTCACAGAATCTAAACAAGAAGACCACTGTCAAAGAAAGTAGCTCCTGTTAACATTCCTCTTATACCTGGTCTCATAATAGTTTGTGCTAAGTCCTTCTGGGTATTACCAAACTAAAGCATATTTCCATTATTAGAAAAGTTTGATTCTTTATTTAACTGTCAATTACTTGAATTGGTTAATAACTTTCTATATGTTTTTCTTATAAAGCTATGGCAACAAACAAAGCTGTGGATGGAATACCAACAAAACATGGTTCTTACCCATGGCATATCGTTGCCTTTCCCCTCTACACTTTTTATCAACGATTTTCAAACAGTACTATCCTTTTACTGTTAACCCCTAAAAGACAAGTATAACTTCACAAAATTGGATCATGTACAGAATAGCCAACTAAAGCATGATCACCTATTTGTCATCAGTTCAAAGCTCAAAAATTTCCTCCTCCAACCTCAGTATCGTCCAACAAAACGAAACCTACCGTCATCATTCCTCAAAACCTTTATGCCTCTTGCATAATTTAGATTCCAAATAACAATTCCCCAAGCTTATTTCTCACAATATGGATTGCTTTCCAAGTACATATAAATTTTGCTCTATTACCAACCAAATCATTCTCGAAACCACAAGACCTCACCACACACTTCCTCAAACCACTCTAACCACATTAACTTTGGCTTCCAACTTAATTTTACAACGTCCAATAAATCATCATCGAATGCCTTCCCACAGTTGACACAAATTACAATCTTTGGCCCAAAAGTAAAATCAATATATTTCATCAATCATTTCCTTCAGCAACTAACAACATCAACATCCCCAAACAGATACTACAAAATCCAACAAAGCGGAGCATGCATTCCCATACAACTCAATATGGAACTCGACATAGGATGCTCCAAATTCAAAATTCCCAGTTTTAAGCCAATTTAGATTCCGTTCGATCACCTAGACGCTAAACTTAATCACCTGAAGAGCTAGAAACTTGTTCCTCCGCTGAAGCAACACCAGCAGCAGCAGCAGCTACTCGAAATGACGGTGACCACCACGGCGGAGAATGGCGACGAGTCAAACCGCTGGACGGTGAACAAACTCGGGCAGTTGCGTGCGATATCGTTGACCGGTTTCTAACTAAGAGAAGGCCGGCATTACTGAGCGCAGAAGCAGAAGAAGAAGCAGGCGCCAGGGCCGGTGCCGGAACCGGAGGGAGTCGGTGAGTTGCCAAATTACTAGTAGTTCCAATAATGATTCGCATGGTGACAGGAGGGAGACCGGCGGCGACGGCGGTGGTAGTGGTGGTGGTGGTTACTTTGGTGGGAGTGGCAGTGGCCGCCATTGGTTTCGGACCATACAATGATATCTTCGTTTTAGCCCCCAGAACCAGCTGATGAAGTCGTCGTTATTCAGTCCAACGCTTTTTTCCAGATTTTCCTTTTCTTTCTTTTTAAAATTTTAGTTTGGGATAATTTCAGAAATTTTTGAGTCGAAGTGTACTACTATTAAATTTTGTAGTATTGATTTTCCTTGTTCTGTCGTTTGTTTTGTCTGGGGTTGCCGAACGCTGCGTTTGGTGGCGTCAAAGAAGAGGCCTATCCTTCATATCCTTCCTACCTAACTACCTCTTTGCCATGTGCCAACCCAATTCTGAACAAGATATAAAAGAATAACAACCTTTAAAATTAATTTTTTTCTTTTTTTAAAAATTAATAGTAGTGATTGAAGATTGAAAAATGAATCAAACTCTATACTCGAATCAAATTCAACTCATTAAGAGTGTAACGAGTTTGGTTTATTGGATTAATCAGGACAAACATAAAACAGTATTTTGTATTTAATAAAATTTTAAACTCATTTCGAACTTGACTCAATTTGCAGGAGATGAAAGGACGTATGTAATAAAAATTCAAACTATTTGAACTCGACTTAATACAAAAAAATATTTTTGACTTCGTTTTAATAAAATAAACGTGTCGAACTTGAATAGAGTTTTAAACTCGTTACTCCAATAATAATAATAAATTATTCAAAATAAACAAACAAGTCTGAAATATTGGAATATTTTATTTGATTAAATTCGTTTACATCCCTGACAGTGATTTTTTTCTTACGGAATTTTGCTAATCTATATAGATGAATTCGAGTTATATAAAATGTTTCTAACTAACAAAGGACATCATTAAAATGCATTTTCAAGTTCAAGAAAGACTTTAGTCTTTGCAAGGGAAAGAGGAATTAAAAAGAGTTTTAGAGTCAAATGTGAAATCTCATCCTTAAGTTAGGCTGTCATAGAGAGACAAAAGATTTAAAATGCTACATACAAATAGACAAAAATTTCATGTCACTAAATTGAAATGTAATATGTGTGAGTAGGGGTGGCAATTTTCGACACGACTTGAAAACACGACACGAACCTAACACGAAATTAATGGGTTTGGGTTGAGGTTTCGGGAATTTGGGTCAGAATCGGGTTGGACCCGATGAACCCGAAAAGAAAACAGGTCGATTTCGGGTCAACCCGTGGTGACCTGATATGACCCGATATGACCCGTTTACGAATTAAAAATAATTTAATAAACATAAAAATAATTTTATCTAACTAAACTAAGTTATTCTTTTTTTCAAAGGCATTAATTACTTAATCCTAAATGAATTTATTTAATTTGCGTGAAGTTGAAATTATTATATTTGGACAAATAATATATTATATTATTTTTTTACTTTTATACTGTTTTAATTTATTTTATATTTTGTTTGGGATAAAACACTTTTACGGTGTTTAATTTATTTTAGATTTGGTTTGGAATTATTTATTTAAATTTTTATTACTTGATTATGTAATTAGTTTTGTGAGAAATTGATTTTATTAGAAATTACAGTGATAAATTAATAAATTAAAATTAAGTTTCGGGTCATTTCGGGTCGACCCGTCAACCTGTCAATCTGAAATTTTCGGGTTCGGGTCATCATACCTGACCCGTCACGAGTTGGCGAGTCGGGTTCGGGTCAACAGATTTTCTGACGGTTGACCCGAACCCGACCCGCCAACCTGATTTGGACCCGAATTGCCACCCCTACGTGTGAGCCTTAAGTGGACTTCCCTTTTCTCTTCTTTTGAAAGTTCTCTTAAATGAAATTTCCATTAGTTGTTTCTGGACTGCTGGATTTATCTCAGATCAAATATTTGGGCTCCCGTGCTGTAAATAGACTTGACAACTTTAGAAAGGCCTGACCCCACTCTCAGAGATATCATTAAATTGACTTAACAGTTGGACTGCCAAACAGTAATCGAATCCCTGCTCAGGTTAAGTGTAGGCTTAGGGCCCATTGGGCAGCTGAGTAGTAAGTCACATTCCTCTCCTCTTGAGTATTGCATGGCTAGAACTTTAGAGGCTATGGGGGAAATCAAGTTGAATACCAGTTTTTAAATTTGTTGGTTAAACTTGTGTTCAGACTTGATTTGTTTATTGATTAAGTCGAACTCAATTGATTTGTTTATTTATCGAGTCAAACTCCACTCTTATTCTACAAGTTAAGTCTGAATATTTATCTAGAACAAAAATATGCTGTTCTATTAGAGAAAATCACATAGCGTTGCTCATTCAAATAGGAGAATTCTAGTCATGAAAAAGGATCTAATGGGGATTGTCCGATAATTGCGTCTCTTTATTGTTGACGCCCTTAGTTCAAGGAGAAATTGAGTGCTATCGCTTATCTCACCTCTCTCGAAATTCTTTTAAGTTAACGTTTGGATTAAGGGATTTTATGAAAGATTTGGAATCCTCTCAAATTCCTTTAATTATTTACATTATTTAAGAGGCATTTGAATTTATAATTTATTCTAGTATTTAACATATATTTTAATATTCATTATATTACAAACTCGAATAACTATTAAACAATTCAAAGAACTAGAGCGACTTGAACGAATTTCAAATCCTTCGTCAGATTTCTCAATTCAAACAAAGCCTTAAATCAGTTTTTTAATTTTACCCCAAACTCTCTCATCCTGGTTTTAAAAGCAACACAAATGATACACGCATGCATGAGATGTGTCTTTTTCCTTGGTTTAGACCGAGGCCTTCAAAGCCTAAAGAGAGAGCTTCTTTTCCTCAACTTCTTTTATAAAAGAAGAAAAACAATCCCAAGAGCCACATATCTCTACGTTTGTCTAAAGTTTGGATGAAGACGTTAAAATCTACTAGTAACTCATTTCCAATTCACACAACTTTCCACGTAAAACATTCAAGTGGGAATGCAAAGTATGATGGTTGGTGAAGGGGTTCCAAGGACAAAACAAAAACCATCAACCAGAAAAAAAAGATAGATGGCTGGAACTCTAGAAGTGCAAATCATGTTGTGAGAAAAAGGAAAGAATTTTGAACAGAAAGGTCAACAAAACTCAGCGTTGCCTACCAATTTTGGAAACTTCTTCTCAATATTTTCATCTCAGCTCATCTTGTTCAACAAAATACTTCCCCACCCCAAAACAAAACAATATATATATAATAATCGAAGGCTAAAAAATTCAAGCCCGCCCTTCACGTTCACGCTCCTCCCTCATGCAAGAAAGACATGTAAAAAAGTAATGCAAGAAAAGAATGTAAAGCAAAGTAAAAAAAAAACATAAATCCATCTTAATTATTATGCATGCATATAGGGAATCTTTCCTCATGTTGGGAGGAAAGATTAATAAAGGAAGTGTTTGGTGAAAATATCAAAACCTAAACATGGACGGACACCTAAAGGTTTAGGAGCTTTTTTTACTAATTTTTGCCACTGACTTTTCACCTTAGATTCCCTAGAATTTGGACTTGTTATCTGTGCTTCAACAAATCATAAATAGCTCCGAAGATTCGACAAATAAGGAACAACTAACAAATAAATTAATCGAAGAATAAATAAGAAAACTACCAAATTTTCAACTCAAATACATTTGGGTTTTTTTTTTTTATATATATATATAGAGGAAGACTTAACAAGCGCTTTTTAATTAGGCAATATTGATTTGTTTATTATGCTAGAATTTAATTTTTGAGAATATGAAATTCGCAACTATTTTCTTTTCCTTTGAAATTATATTTAAGATTCTAAAAGCTGTAGTTAGTTCATCCTATTTAAGATAATTAGATCTTATAAAAATGATAAATCATATTGCTTAAGATTTTAATTATCTGGTAAAAGCAAATGGTTTCTGCATACAAAAGTTAAGATCAAACATTGAGTTTTTTAGCTTTAAGAAAATCATGATAACTCGAACTTAAATTGAATACTTGTGAATCTTCAACTTTTATAAAAATCTCAAAATTTTTCTTCTTTTTTAAAATAATAAGAAGGGGTCTAATGGATAGTTAAACTTCACATTTTTTTTTAAAAAAATATGATAATCTTCACATACAAGCCATAGGATTGTGAGATAATGAAGTAACCAGCATAGTGCAATCACCTAGACACCGCATGTGTATTGTAACTTTCACCTTTTGTAGCACTTTAAAGTTTCAAAGAATGAGTTGATTAGATCTTAGACAAGTGACGTAAATCAAATCATGAAAAAATTAAGAAAAAAAAATTAATGTAATTCAAGGCTCGATCGGACGCCTATGAAAAAAATTAAAATTTGAGGGCTGGTTCGAGAAAAAATTGAAAAAGAAATATGTAAATAACAAAAATATGAGGGCTGGTTCGAATGATCATAGTTTTCTTTTTGTTCTTCCTTTTTAGTTTTTCAATGTGTTTACTTCTATTTAATTCATCAAATGGTTGACATGAAACTGAATGGGGTCATAGAAGATTGTAGTAATAAGTAAAGAAGGTTATAGAAGCCATTAGTCATGGTTACACTACTATTAGAGAGCATGAATTAGTTGAATACTTCATGACTTTGGGGGCCTTAGTGCTAGTCTAGAAACCTAATGAGCCATATATAGCAAAGCTTCAATAAGATTGAGAATGAACCATAACCTTACCCTAGCTCACCGGATACTTAACAACACTAGGAAACATTCTAGCAAATCGATTTCCTAGTGAACATCAATTTCAAGCGTGACATGTAACCCTAGTGAACATCAATTTCAAGCATGATCCCATTTCGATTTCCCACTGCCACTGAGTTTGTTGGAATCTGGCTATCAGACTTAGAGAAATGATACTATACTTGACCTAGCTACAAATTCAATCCCAATTTGTTTTTCATGTAAGGCTATGAATCTTTTCTTTAATAGCAAACTTAAGAATAAAAGTGCACCGGCGGCATCTGATAGTCAGGGGTAGAAAAGGTGCAGAAAGAAATAAAAGGTGAATAATAATAATAATAATTGCACCCTTTAATTTTAGAGCCGTCCGAGGCCATAGTAATAAGCTTCATCTTGAAGGTAAGTAGGTTAACATCAAATCACACGCGCCAAGTTGATGAGTAGGTTATATCAATCCCCAAATGAACCTTTGAGACAAGGAGGAGAAGAACAGAAAGTCAATAAAGTCATTTCTTCCAAAGCATTTAGATAATGACTGAAAGAGAAGGAAGGTGACAAAAATAGCAGCAAAATCATACTAAACGCTACATTGTCAAAGAAATTTGGGATTTGAGCAATTTGCACGTTAGACTCTTTAGAATAAAATAAAGAATGTACACGTAGCTGAGAAACAGAGAAAATACCAGCACACCTACACTTACTAATTATCCTAAATAAAAACAATAAAAGCATTATTCATTTCCATGAAAATCTTCACAAGACAATTCTGCTCAGTTGTTGTAATCACCATCTTCCACACGTACAGTTGATTTATACATGAACTCGTAGACGGTGCTATATGCATGCAAGTACTGTTGACCGTTCAACTTGATCTACAGTCACAAATTGACTATATATACCTAAAATTCCCATCAATTTCTGTTTCTTTTACATTTTTGTTCCCATTTTCCAATTGCTATTTCGAGGCAAGTTATATAAAGGGAATAAACTACATTAAAAAAAAAAGAGAGAGCGATTATCAATTCGATTTTGTACTTTTGAAGTAATGCCCATTAATAGTAATTTTTTTTTAAAAAAAAATATGTCCACTTATAGGTTTCTCTTTTACCGTTCTAAGGGAGAAGCAAAAATTGCTAATTTGTTAGAATTGACAAGCAAATGATCAATCTTCTTCAAGAATTAAACCTTGTGGATGAGGTAGTAATTCATGCAACCTAATGAAAATGAATACTATTAATTTCTAATTCATGGTTTGATGAACTCTACTTCACACGATGACATGATCTAGGTCTATAGAATATATATATATATATATGTGTGTGTATTTAAGTAGAAATATATCAAGCTTCAATAGGGGATATCTCATACACAATTACACACACATATATATACATATATACACACCTTACAAACACACAGTACACATAATATGCACACGTTCCGTTTGACAATTTGGTACACGTATGATGAAGTAGATGGGCAAGGTGTTGGCTAAGCTCAGCCATAATTCCATTCCTCTGACTCGTAACTATATAAGAAGCAGTAAGCGTACGTTTCAACAATTTCTGTCTTAGTTATTGGGAGAGAAGGACAAGTCAGCAAAGCTCTTGCATTTCTCATGAACTGCGGAGTCGTATTGGGCTTCTATTGCTGGGGTTGGGAGTTCTTAACTGCCCTTCTTCTCATGTCCTCCTCCTCCACCTCTTAGTTACCCTGCTATCATCACCATCCACTTAATTTCTTCCTTATTAATTTCCCAGCCGGGTCAGAAAGAATTCGATCATAGAGCAGGAGTAATCACCAAAATCTCTCTCTCTGTCTCTGTCTCTCTCTCTCTCTCCCCCTTTTTTAAAAATCCTCTCTATCAATCTTCTTGAAATATTCTTATTACCTATATTGTATTTTTGATGATGATGGAGCCTGAATGTGAGAAGAGTTTGCTTGAATATGTGAGGAAGTCTTCACCTCCACCTTTCCTGTTGAAAACCTACATGCTTGTTGAAGATCCCTCCACCGATGAAGTTATCTCGTGGAACACGGAGGGAACGGCTTTTGTCGTCTGGCAGCCGGCGGAGTTCGCCAGAGACTTGCTCCCGACGCTCTTCAAACACAGCAACTTCTCTAGCTTTGTCCGGCAGCTCAATACTTATGTATGTTCACTATTTTCCAATCTAAGCCAGTCTTCTCAAAGAAATCCAATCGCCACACAGCCCCATAAATGTGTGTGTGTCTCTGTGTGTTTTGTGCGTGTATATATATATATATATATATGCGTGTATATATATATATATATATATATATATATATGCGTGTGTGTGTATATATATATATATGGCTAGGTCAATTTCATTGAATTATCTAAGAACAAATGATCCCATTCAAACCCTCCGTCCTATTTTATTGGTCCAAACCGAAAGAACTTCTTCTTCTTTTTTTTTTTAGTCAAAAGCTTTTTTATATATTTCATTTACTAACTTGATACCACAAGCTCAGTTACAACAGGGTAACTACCCAAAAGCATTTTTATAAGAACTTCTTTTGAGTAATGGTAATTATTGTAACAAAAAAAAAAGTAGCTTCCTTTTGTATCAAAGATTATTTCGGGAATAATATTATAACACTTTTTACTTTTGTATCAAAGATTATTTCGGGAATAATAGTATAACACTTTTTATGATGATGTGATACATGTAAAATAAAAAGGCGATTAAAAATAATTTAAAATTTTTCCAAATAACTGTCCAAGCACATTCATAAATTTGTACATGATTTAATTTGTATACGACTCCTCATAATATGTGCTGATGCTTGCTTTGTGCATGGTCGTTGAACATTCTTATCGTATCCACATGTGACGTACAAGGCTGGTGGATATAGACAATTCTAGTCTTCCTAAATCCTAAGATTGAGTCATAGCGTTGAAAGGGTAAATAGTTAAGAACTATTTCTTTGACATCCTGTCCTGGCCAACCCCACAAGAGCAGAAAAAATTCGACAGATTCGTTTCACACATAACACACACTGTTCTTTGTTTTTTTTTTTATTGGGTTGTGATGATTTATTAGTGGTGGTTGTTAGATACCAATCAGCTAGCGATCCATGATCTATATCTGGAGAGCCACAGGTTGCAAGTCATGGAGAGTGGGATTGACCAATAAGATTGTCGATTCATGATTCTTGAGTGAAAATTTGGCAAATGTCAAATGATAAAAGCCATCCTGTAGTTATTGAATTCGTGTTGCTTTCAGGCTGGAAAATTGTGGCCATTTAGCGTTTATAATCTTCTAGTGTTTTTAATCTTGTTGAATTGATGATCCTGGAGCGTTACAAAAAAGATAGGTACTTAATTGGGTCCATCAATCAAATGAGTTGTTTGACGTAGAAAACCATGATACCTTTTTTTAATTAATTAGATCCTTTTTTTTTAGTAGTTAGATCTAGTTGCCATATACATGTGAAGTTGTATAGAGATGAGTTTCTAAACCAAAAGATATCCAAAGAAGGGCATGAAAAAGAAAAAAAAAAAACAATGAAAAAAGGAGGAATTAATAGAATAGTTCCCGTGTAAGAAACTACTTGCACTCTTTTTCAAATGCAACTTTTTATTTCCGTTCTAGTATAATATTTTCTTTACATGCCCATGAATAGTTGTCATCAAGTTAACTATTTTTTTTTTAACTTTACACGAATAATATATATACATGTTCGTGTAAAGAAAATTTGTGATAGTCCACGTAGGTATAGGGATAAAATCCGACATAAATATATTGCTAATGTAAATTTCTTCATATGGCCACGAATAACGCTCTTAAATCATTATATCTCGTATATGATATAACTCTCTTATGTTATCAAGATAAATACTATCGGTCGGTGTAGAAAAGATTAATTGTTCTGTATATTTATGATCAATACCTTTTCGTATAAAGGAGTTTTGTGACAAGGCATGTGCCAAAGATAGATTCTTACATAGTTTATGCTTATTTCAGTTTCCAAACGAAAAATTGAGTAGCTTTGTCATGAGCTCTTGATTATGTTCTTTTTCTAATATCTATGACTCAAAAAAAGGGTTTTCGCAAAGTTGCAACGGCCCGGTGGGAGTTCAGCAACGACATGTTTCGCAAAGGCGAAAGGGATCTGCTCTGCGAAATCCGTCGAAGAAAAGCATGGACTAACAAGTCACATTCTAATAATAATAAGGGACAACAAAGTCATCATCATCATCAAGCAGCTGCAGCTGCAGCTGCACCAACAAAAGATCAATCCGATGAAGACCAAAGCCAAAGGTCATCATCAACTTCATCATCGTCAGATCAGTACACTGTCCTCATTGATGAGAATAAACGACTTAAGAGGGAGAATGGAGTCTTGAGCACTGAACTTTCTACCATGAAGAAGAAATGCAAGGAGTTGCTTGATTTGGTGGCCGTGTATGCTGACCAGGCTGGGGAGAAGAATGATGGCTCTATTGTTGATAATGATGAGTTTGATGAGAGGCCAAAACTTTTTGGTGTGAGATTGGAAGTTCAAGGAGAGATAGAGAGGAAGAGAAAGTTTGCTGAGATTAGTAGAAATGCTCAAGTTTTTCTGTTTCAATCGTGCAAATAAGTGTACTTATTTTGTTGGAAATCTCTCACTTAATTAAGTATTAGATTTGTGTTTTTGCAATGTATTAAAAAGGAATGAACTGTGAAGATGGTTCAAACTTTAAAAAATCATTAATTTGTAAATTACTCTCTGTTTCTTGTACCGGGATTTCCATAGATGTTTTTTGCTATTATAACTTGAGTATATTTTCAAGGGATAATTTCAAAAGCCTTCCTTGAGGTTCTTGACAATTTCACCTAACTCTCCTCTAATTTTAGAAATTACACCGACCTCTCCTAGCATGCTGAGTTACCGAAAATAACTTTCACTTTCTTGCTGTTTTACATGGAAAAGAACTTGTGTTCATAAATGACAAGAAAAGGAAAATTTATTGGAAAAAAATTCTATGACGTCTCAAAACAATTGCCAAATGGAAAAATTTTTAGTGGATGCGCTTTGATTATGGATTTTATTGAAAGTAATTAATATCCAAGTATATGTAGAAACCATGGTATACATAGAGATGTGATTTTTTTAGGTTGGTAGCCTAAGGGTTTTCGATTGCTGGAGAATCTCTTTGCAGATTTTGTTTTATTGTTTTTTTTTGTTCAACATTTTGTGCCTTAGAATTACAATGGTTTGGATGAAATTGTTCTTCATGGCATGACTCTCGTGGTTGAAAGCAAAGAGGATTAGATAGTTTTTTAGTGTTATTTTTCCTCCCTAGTTGCCCGTCTGTGATAGTGGTAATAGAGGTGGACCTGGTGGTTATTGTGAAAGTCAAAAGATGGAAGTGTTGGTGGCTCTGATGGTAAAGAGAAGAATGCAAGATAAGTTTTTCTCCTTTGTAACAAGAAGAATAATTGAGGATTTTCAAACGACATTAGTGTCTTTTAAGAGATTTTATAACTCAAAAAATAAATATAAGAGAGGTTAGTGTAATTTTTGAAATTAGAGGAGAGTTAGGTGAAATTATTAGAAACTTTGGGAGAGGTTTCTGTAATTATCTTTATTTTGAAACCTTAGCATGTGTAGTTTAAAGTCGTATAGCCTAGAAATAAAGGTCAGCTTACTTACCGAATTATACACACTAGTATTAAAGACACACCTAATGTGTGTGCAGTTTAGAAATAATTGAATTGAATTAATTGTATATAACTTTTTAACATAATAAAATCCATACAAAGAACTTTCTAAAGTCAGATTATTTGATAGTTATGTTGGCAAGATGTGATTCGGAGATTAGGATAATAGTTAATTTTTATAAGGATAAAATTAGAAGTTAAAAAAATGAGAAAATATGTTTACACCAACGGTCACTTCTCTGGCTTTATATAGTAATGTATACGCATATTTTTTTATCTTGGGCAAATTATACTTTACCCTCCCGTGGTTTAGTATTTTATTACATAACCCTCCCCTATGGTTTCAAAAGCTATACATAACCCCCTTAAGGTTTGAATTAAAGTTTCAAAATGACAAAATTTGCAATCCATAACGGAGTCAACTAAAATATCAAAAATACCCTTATGTAAAGTTAAAAATTATTTATTAACCACAGAGGGTCATGTGTATATATTGAAAACTATAAGGGGGTTATATGGTAAAGTACTAAACCATATGGGGTTATATGGTAAAATATAAAATCATACGGGGTTAGAGTGTCATGCATGTTATGTTTATATATTTTGGTCACTTAAACCATTTTAGTTTTTAAATTAGGGTAATTTCGACATTTTCGTAGGTTCCATTACGGATGATCATTTCCGTCATTTTGACGTTTTAATCTAAATTATGAGGGAGTTATATATAGTTTTTAAAACCAAAAGGGGTTCATGTAAAAATTAGCTTTACCACAGGGGGGTAAAGTGTAATTTGTCCTTTTATCTTTTACTAGCTACATTAGGATGTAAAGTAAATAAATAATGTTGTACAAGTACCGAATGTAAGATTAAGTAGATAAATACGAATGTAATCATGAAAAAGTGAAGCTAATGATATAATTAATCCAAGAGAATTGGCGTCATTATCAATATACCATAATAGCACAACTAAGTGGTGAATTGAGATTTTCTAACATGTAACTTATCAATGGCATGATTTTCTAACATGTAAGTTATTGATGTCCTAATCTAAATGACCCGAAGCGACCGGATTGTCATCCCACTGTATATTCAAATTGATTTGAGAATGTAAACAAAATGATTAATTGTCTATTATGTGCAATACAGATTATAGTTATAAGGAAATGTAAAAGCAGAAAATAATCTTTCGAGGGTATGTCACAAATGAACAACAATATTAAGATTGAGACAACAGCTTTTGTTTTTTCAAAAGGGTTATTGTGACCAAAATACCTGACTCTCAGAAACCAGGACCTAGAAGCAATGAAGCACTAAAGAGCTTCTAGATGGATCTCAGTTCTCACGAAATTACTTCCAATTGCAGCCATTGTTTCACATTCCGTGTGGTTTATTTGCATGAATTTCTTACAATTCTTGACTTTTGTTGAGCATCGACTGTGACAATTTCTGAAAAACAACCACATATTGTGGCTTGAAATATTGAGGCAAAATATTCGACTAAGTCAAACTCACAAGATTTGCAGATTGTGGAATAGACACCTTTGTAGATTGAATTAGAATATCTGTTCCAAGAATGACACCTAACATCACGATGACTTCAAGTTATCGCCTTCTGTTTTCGGTCTTTCTTTTTTGGTAGCTGATTTTGTCCACTTATAGCTTGAACTATTGGAGTTAAGTTCTTGGTTGCCAGGGATAAAATTCAGATTTGAAATCTGAATCCGTTAAGTTACTCAATTGTTAAATCTGATATATTTGATTATATATCACATTGAGTAATAAGTTAAGAGTAAATCTTATATACACTGACAGTGTATATACTATCATCGTTCGATTCATGATATGTGTACAAAAATTGAATTTCAAATTCAAATTTTGTATAGTTGTCATTCATCCAACGTTGATAGTGTATACACTATCAGTGTAGAAAAGATTAATCCATATGTTAATAAGCGATAAGTAAATAGTCTATCACTTTTTTTTAGTAAACTTGTCACTTAATTAATTCAGATGCTCTATTTTTAACTCTTAAATGCACCCAAACATATTAAGATCTGACTTCATTAAACTCAAGTACTGAATTGGATTATCAAACAGGTTAAATATTACCTCCTTGGTCTACGATCATATGTACTTTGTGAAAGTAGAATTTATGATATGATCTAAGTCTACATCTTTAACAAATAAAAACGTGTTATAGCATTGACAAAATTCTGTTCAACATATGCTGTCAACACAAAACAGCTCATATAAAAAATTTAATATGCAGATTGGTGATGTACATGGTTAAAGTCCATATGTTAGTTAAAGCTTTGATTCTTTGTTTCTGGTTTCTGTTTTTTTTTTTTTTTTCCGTTGCTTGTTGTTGGTTTGCTGTTTCTGCCCTCCAAAACCAAGAAAACCTTGCATAAAATCTGAAATGTGTTGAGATTTTATTATTTTTTCAAGTTTTTAAAAATACCCTTTACATTAAAATTAGTTGGTAATGTTGTAGGTGTGCATATGTGCATATAATTCCTTTTCTCTCTTAAGAAGCAAAAAAAAAAAAAAAGAGACAATTTCAAGTTGAAACAAATGATGAGATGGTTGTGGAAAGAGACGTTCCTCTTTTGACTGCGACTCTATGTTTGGAGTGGGCATATGGGACACATTTGATTAGTGCAACTATAGATATTTCAAAGCTCAAACTCTGCAAATTTTGACTCTTAAATTAGGTAATGTTTGAGAATTAGATGAATGACTCATGTGATTCTTTCAAAAGCTTTGTCCATGTCCATGTGAAGGGTTGGAATTTTGTTGTGGATATCGTAGCTTCCAATAGTGAAGGATGACAACAAAGTCTTGGTCTCCTTTTCCATATTGTTGAGGTAGCAATAATGAGGTACTCAAATTGAATTTTGAAAAATTCCCAAACCAAAAAAAAATATAAAAAAGGGTTTTAGTCTTTAGGTCTAATTGAACCTAAAACTGGTTCTATATTTGTTCACATGAACTGTTTTTTTTTTTTATTTTTTTCCTTGCCAATCTGTTATCTAAAAGATTACAACTACTTGAAATATAAAATTGGTTTCTTTTTCTTCAAATTCAACAAAAATAGACCAAGCTAGTTTCATATGATATAAACTTACATTGGTTGGGTGAAGTTGGTGTTGAATGGAACTGTTGGATCCTTAGAAATCAGAAACTCATGACCTAATCAGCTTGAAAAATCCCAGTTTCCTGTATCAACATCTACTTTTGATGAAAGACTAAGCATTTAATTATTCGTTCAATATTGAATTTTATACTGGCCAATTATACATATTTTGAAATTCCATCGTTATTGAAACGAAATAAGTTATAATACGTTATAATTCGAAATCATGATTCATGAGATTGGCAAAATTAATGATTAAGCAAAAAAAAAAAAAGAGTTAATGATTAAAGCATCAATATAATCTCGGAAAATTTGGATCAATAATAAAAGAATATGTTAAGGTGTCAAAAGGCTTAAATAAATTAGTTGAGGGTGATCTAATATGTGTTAAAATGTCAAAATTACATGGACGAAAAGTGTAATCAATCCTTTAATCACACTACTATTTTCCAATAACCAGAACTTAGACAAGTGTGTTGGAATTTCCAAGAGCGTGAGAGCCACGCTTTGATTTTATTGTAAAGACTAGAAAGTAGAGAATTCCATTAATCTAAAACTTCTACCTAAATCTAAGTCAGTTGCCCCCACCACCAAAGAAGAATAGTGAAAGAATTTAGAAAAAGATGAATTAGATTATTGTTATGTTTTCTTCACTTTCTTGCATAACACTGACGCCATATCTAGCTCATGCACGTACAAGCTGCTGGATAAGTCCAAGGGAAGCTTGAATTGTATAACTTCTAAGGTCCAACATTTGATCTTAACTAGGAAAAATTGTTTATTGATGTTTTATCATTTGAAAACCAAAATTATTGCTGACCCAAACACCACCATGGATTATGACATCGTCCCGAGACCATAGGTCGCTTATAAGAATTCTTACAGATCGCTCACTAGCACAGTTCTTACATCGATAGTGAAATTCAAAACTGGCATCGTTTCGAAGCCATAGGTCGCTTATAAGAATTCTTACAAATCGTTCACTAACACAGTTCTTACATCGATAGTGAAATTCAAAACTGATTATTGTCGACTCAAACACCACCACAAATTATGGCATAGCCTCAAAAACATAGGTCGATTATAGAGATTTTTACAAATGACCCACTAACACAGTTCTCACATCGATAGCAAAATTCGAACACACGACTTTTGTGATGAAATTACCCATCCTTACTAACTAAGACAACTTGTGTTGGCAAAGTTTGGCCAAACTCCATTGGTGCCTGATACCTTCGTTGTTGCTACCCGAGTTAAATCTTCAACTAAGTTAATTGCTTGGGTTATTTATAGTATTTGGAGAAAACTTCACCACCATCTGTACCTCTTTCTCTTGGTCTTAATGAAAACCAAAATTGACCAAAAAAAAAAAACAAAAAAAACCTACAATGAGAGGGAAAAGGGTAGGAACTAGGAAGAAACACTGAGTATGAATGATGAGATAAAGCAATGAAAAAGTTCCATTATATAAGACAGATTTATACTTCCACAGTAATCTGTGAAAGGCAATACATTTATTGGTAAAATACTCCTAGTGGAGAGGACAGAAATGCCTATAGCGAATCTTCTATCTGCATCAAGGGGAATTCCTCCACTGCTTGCAGCAAAATTACCATATATATTGGAAGAAAAAGACCCTTCAAACTCTAAAAACAAGAAGGGATTAGCTTCCATTTAAGGTTATGCTAAATAGTTTTTATTTCATGTGTTAGCAGCAGCAAAATGGTTAAAGATTGTCTCTAGTGTTGATTGACTGATACTGTACTCTTTGATGCCCAGTAAATTTCTGCAGAGATGAAAAAGTACACATGATCAGTACCAAAAGCTTTAGAAAATGCTGATAATTCACGAAGAGTAATTACTGCACCTGTTACGCTCTAGGTGACCAAAAACATCAGCAAGAGAGAGGTCTTCCTCATAAGGCAGCTGCAACATTTTGAAGATAAATCATCAACTAATTAAAGATCCAAAAGCAAGCTTCCACATAATGTATGTACGAGTTCAATAGCTGATGCATTAGCATTTTTTTTCTTTTTAAATGCTCCTGCTGCTGCACAAAATCAATTTGCACATCCCCTATATACCTAAGCATGCAAGTCAAGCTTTCTGGTTAGTTACAACTTAGTTTCATTTAAGAATTATGTGAATCCATAATGTAATTCATCTTGGAAGTCTAATTCATCCTTCCAGATTAGTAGGAGAAGATAGCAACTGGATTCAAAACCGATTATGTTCATCCCACTGATCACCATATATTTCTTATGACAATCATAAGATGACATTAAAACAAGATTGCAGTCATGCATAAACCACAAGATTCAAATCTGAGGATGAAACAATTTGAATGTTCCTCGAAAGGATAAGGAAACCCTGTAAATAGATTTTAAATTTCAGTTTACGTAAAATTGTTCTCGATTCAAGTTAAATGGGAAGAAAAAAGCAAGGAAAGCTGTTTCTAAGTAACTCAGGTGCCACTGCGTGTTTTTAAAACAACAAAACAAATTTGTTTACTTCTTGTTCTGGCGAATAGACAAATACACCTCATGCTCACCATCTACATCTACTGACTATAATACTGCAAAATACAAGTAGAGAACAGGAAAATTGGGATACACTACTCATTTCTGTTACTTCCTACCATATATCTAAAAGCTCCTTTATTCTACCGGAGAAAAAAGGGGCATTCATATTCATCAGCAAATAAAACTAGGAGTCTTGATGTAAGAGTGCCAGGCTAACATATTCTAAAACAAACAGAGTAAATGCAAAAAATTTTGCATAAGTCATACCTGATATTGAGCACTCAATCCATTGCAACCTTGAAATGTGGAGCCAGGAAATGATGATTGGATAAATGAATCAATAGCAGAAAACTTTTCTTTGGTTAACCACCACTCCGAAAATACAGGCAGTGGGATACCACCTATAGTCATGAATTGCAACAGCTTTAGTATTTAATAAAGCGAAAGCCTTGGGCTTATTAACCAACCCAGAGATGAAAAAAAGAAGAAAATTCCAGGGTGTAAATTTGGCATTGGGAGAGGGAGAGTCAGAAACCAGAGCTGCTCAATTATTTAAATTGATCTGCACCATTTAAATTTGGTGAGCACATATTAATTGCATAACACAAAGTTCAAAGTATATGATTGTAGATTAAGATATTAGATTCATCCAGGAAAAGGATCATATCCACTCAGTTATGAAGCAATTGTCAGTTTCTACGGGAAGGGGAGACTGCAAGCGTAAGCGATGACCAAAAACAACACTACAGTGATATTTGAATTGTGTGAAACTAATAGATTGATGAAAGGCACGGACTTACCATCACGGACCAACTGCTCTGATAACTGCTCACCAGTAGCCCCAGATGAAGCATTACTCGCACTTGCAGATACAAGAGCCCGTACTCTTTCTTCATTCCCAAGCCATCGTCCAATTGCAACTATGATTTCCTCTGATAAGCTAATCTCTGCAACTGATGTGCTTTCTGATGCTATAGTGTCCTTTGCTCCAATGCAAACTTCAAGGTCACCAAGTATACTTCTTGTATGACATGGAACATCGAAGAGTTTTTCTTGTATTATTTGGCATAGATTTTCCATGTCTATGATGCTTACTTCTGTAGGTTTGACCTGTTGGTGAAATATAAGATTTCTAGCCACAAATAAACCATGGACAAACAATTTAACTAAGAAAATACCTCTAGTTCAAGATGATTCCCAAATCTCGTTTTTAGATGCTGAGGACTTCCAATGCATCTAAGCCTGCCTCCAACCTTTGACATTGTGTTTAGCAAAGAAAAAGCAGAATTTTTTTTGTGGGAGGGGTACAAGTTAGCACTACAAGATTTCGATTATATACATATCATAGACAAGCTAAATGCTACAGGACATACCATGATCCCAATCCTAGAACACAGAGCTTGTGCTTCATTCATGCTATGAGTAGTTAGAATGACAGCTGTCTTTCCTCGTCTGGTTGATAGCTGGGATATAACCTCCCACATGAATCGTTTGGCAATAGGATCCATACCTAAAGTAATTGTGGCATTAAATATTGGTTAAGCATCAGAAAATAAATGGTAGAAGCTGAAGCATAATTCTGCGGGAGAGTGAAAGAAGGATGTGACAGTAAAATATTAAAATACAGGATAAAAATGCTGTGTAAAAGACCATCTTTTGTAAGAATTATACGAATACAAAGAATCAAATGACTACTACAAGCCTGGCAACTGCTTCTTAAGTTCTGGACAGACTATGGCAGCAAGACAAGGAGCTAACACTGATCTTTACCTAACCTAGAGGCAGACCATGCACGATACTCCAGCATGAGAACTATTTTACATTGAGGATTAGACTATTAGGTTTCTCTTTGTAACAACAATTAAGTTGTTTATCATATAAAGCAATCTTAAACTTGCCGAATGACTTTTCCTGATATTCAGGTGAGATGAAACCCCACAGCTGTGCTAGCACAAGCGTATCATAATGGGTATATGCATGGTAGAAGCTTTTTAATATCTAAAAGAAGATGAAGGGGAAAACTAATGGGCATTAAGAATACTAATCACAATACACACAAACTAACATCAGAAGAATTAATTACCAGTTGATGGCTCGTCAAGAATGACAATGGGGGGTTCTCCGATCATTGCGATTGCAACAGATAGTTTACGCTTGTTTCCCCCACTTAAGGCAAACGATGGTTTAGTGGCATGCTTCAGCAAATCAAACTCCACCAGTTTTTCTCTAACAACCTGTTTAACGTTCTTACCAGCATTAATCATTGATGCTGTAGAGCCACAACTGATATTCAGATGGCAGATTAAAAAAATAGTGTCACAGTTTTCAGACTCTTGGATCTTACTATAATGAAATTGACTCATTCTAGTCCTGAACTTGATAAGATACATCCATTCGTCATCCCAAACAAGAAGCACTGAATTGTCTTCATGGATGTCGGGAAATAATGATAAAATATGAAGTTCAGGATGAATTCTTTTTTTAATAAGCACTAGAAAAGGTACGTAAAACCAAATAACATATAGTTCGTAATTTGTTCACCAAGCTTGAAGGTTTGGTTTGTCCACAAGACAAAATGCATTTAACATTGGACAAGAAAAATAAATAATAATCAACTATTCATAACAATACACATAGGAAATCTTTTGATTTACAGCAATGTTCATAGATCAACTCAGGACATTAATTTGTTTAAAGTTGTGCCCATGCAAAAGTTATTCAATATCAACCTTCACAGATAGGAGATAAATATGGGAAAATGAAAGTATACTTTCCAAGTAATGCTTTTTATAGCCCAAATAGCATCAACTTTCCAATTCATATTTGTCCCTCCAAAGTCAAGGCTGTTAATTCATAATACTCAAGTAGCAAAACCTTTGCAAATCTCTTTATAAGTTTAGTTCGTTAACATGGAAAGCATCTTCTTCCTAAACCACCAAAAAATTATCCATGTGAAACACCAATAAAGTAGGTAGGTATGTATGTCTCTTGCCTGCAAGCAAACAGGCCAAAAGTTTTGTATCAAACCAATGCCTCAAAGTCAAAATGGAAAGACATTACAGTTACACCAAGGTTATCCTTCTAGAGGTTGGCTCCTAGCATTAAGATGATAATTCCCCATGACAAAATAACAGCAATATAGGTCCATGAACTTCTCAGAATTTCACTATCAATTGCTCACAAGAATAAAAATAAAAAATAAATGGATGAGACGTAATTTAAAAGCATCAAGAAGGGCATACATCTTTGAGCTCAAATTCTGAAACTCCTTTTATTCTGGCATACAGCTCAAGATGTTCTTGAGCATTGAGAAACTCTAGTAGCGCATCAAATTGAGGACAATAACCAATCTGACACATCAAGAAAAAAGTTCTATATGTTAGCCAGGCAAAAGTTGACTTGATGAATTTAGAGATTAGATAAAGCACAAATAAACAAAAAAATCAAGACTTACAAGCCGACGAGCAGCCTCTGGGTTCGCACCTATGTCTTTGCCAAAAATAAATGCTTTTCCACTAGTTGGATGTTCTTCTCCTGCATTGAAATATTCATCCAACCAAGAAAAGATTTATTAAGTGGGAATAGTTTCCGACTACCTCTCATTCCCTGTTTATCCAAAAAAAGGGAAAAAGAAGGATACAGGAAGGTACTTAGAGAACCCAAATTAGTATGAAGCTTAGAGTCTATGCTGTGAGATACACATTCTTGGCAAAATCCAGATGTGCTTCACAGAAGTATATGTGTTTAAAGTTCTTCCCAAGTAGCTTGTTTAACCCAAACCAAAGAAGTTTAGAGATCAAAAATCCCAGAAAGACATACATATGCTGCTGAGAGTTTTATGTCTATCAATGTCCATATGCACATCTAAGCCAAAGACTGCATCCAGGTGTTGGGCTCATTTAAACAAGCCAGACTACACGAGCAGGCATCCTAGATTAGACAAACAATAAAACGACTTTCCTTCTTAACACCTTTACCTTTTGAAACAGTTGATAACTTTATATGGTAGCAGAATAGTTAGCAAAGATCCAGATATCAATTCTGAAAACCACACCTCTTCCTGCTTGCACATACTTGGCCTATCAAAGAATATTTAGCCCACACATGAAGCGGGTCTAAAAAGTGTATCAAACAATATTCACCCCTCTACATAGTTTCAGCTTTAGAATGATACAGTAATTCAGTAACGTAACCCAGGCAGATGTTTAGGGTTCAGCTCTCACCTTCAGCCATTACAAAATATTCAAAGTGTGCATGCTGAGGGTTTAATAAGAAGAATGCAAACGACATGTGAAATTGCATGCCAGGCAGTAGGATTAAAGAAAAAAAAAAATTTCCCGGTGACAGCTGCAGCGTTGTTATATGACGTTATAATGCAACACACGTCATCAGGTTGAACAGAGAGAAGTCATTGCTAACTGAGAAATTGCTTTGTTTTCCTACAAATTAACAAATTGAGGTCTTTTTTGTAAATTAAACTGTCACTGCTAAAGCATATTTAATACCAGAAAGCATGGACAGGGTGGTTGTCTTCCCTGCTCCATTGGTTCCTAGAAAGCCAAAACACTCTCCTTCCTGAACTGCGAAAGTCAATGAATCAACTGCTACTTTTAGCCTGTGCTTTCCTCCCGAATAAACCTAAAACAAGAAATATATTACTGGTAACTTTAAGAAATTCATCAAGATTCTCTTTAACTTGTTTATACATTTGGAGGGTTGGGGGACATTTTAGTATAGGAGAAGAATCATGAACGGGCTATGGACAGTAGGAATCAAACCACATACTGAGTTGAAAGAAAGACCCTTACGGGCTTCATTCATTCTTCCAAAAAGATACACTAATGTTACAGTGAATAGAAAGGTTGCATGGAATACCTTGCACAGATTGCGCAAATATATGATCGCACCATCAATTGAACCTGAGAGTACCCTATTTCTCTCTGTAAGGACATCGATGTCTTCATCAACTTTAAGAGCAACATCTCCTGAGGATGATTTCAGAAGTGGCTCTGACAAACTGCCAGAAGTTGCAAGTGAAAGTTTAATCCTCATCCACCACTCATAAGCTGTGGCTAAATTTATCTTGTGAGGTGGCAAGAGCTCTAGGCCAAGTGCTAGAAGGAAATATATGACAGCCTGTAAGAGGAATGACCAATCAGTACAGATAAAAAAAGAAAAAAAAATTCATATGCTCAAAATATAAACCAGAACAATAATGCATGCTACCAAAACCTATTGATCCACTAATCCACTCAAAATTCTGAATATCAAAAGCCATGATCCTATGTTATCTAAACCATTGAAACTGTCTACTTCCTTTTGTTTAATCACCTAGTTGAGTTCACAGAGTTGCCCACTCTTTAAAGCATCCACTTCCCCTTTAAGAAAGTTTTAGACATTTTCAATTTTTTAAGTTTGAATTCATTGATGAAACTTCAATGCTTAAGCTTGAGAGATCCAGTGCACTTCATATGTTAAGAAACTACTGCTGTCAATCAAGGACAGTCCAGCTATGCATTGCTACGTGGTATGATAGCAGCAAGACATCCAACATAGATAGTTCAGAGATAGGTAGCAGAAAACCTGGCGACAAACCAACAGATGAAAGATCTTAATAAAATGACTAGGCTCTATCTGCCCTGAGAAATAGGATAATTGAGGTAGAATTGTTCTATCTGCCTTCATCAATCGCAGCTACAGATCAATAATGGCCTAAACAAACACGCAAAGAAAGGACAGCAATTTTTATTTTTTTTTGGGTTCAAGGGAAGACAGACTCCAAGCCTTACAAGGGTAAAGGGCAAGAGGCTAGGCTTGAGAATTGAACCAAGGACCTTACTTTCACCTGGCTAATCTCCCTACCAGCTAGGCTAGCAACACTCTAAAGACTCAAGCACTTCAAACTTGTTTAAAGCACCTAAAATCAGTGCTACACCAGCCATTAGTATCCAATTCCAGTTCTGCAGCTTCTCCACTGAAAATTCAATCTATAACATCCATTAACCCCCCTCTTGCAAAATGAAAAAGACTTGCTCAATTACTAGTAAAGTGTGAGGCTTTATGTAAAACTGAGAGAGCAGAAAATAACTGCAAACTAGTATTTTAGAACCTATCTCCCAACAATTTCGAAGTTAAAATGTAGATTTCTGGAACTATAATCATGCAATCTCAATGATGAGAAAACTCGTCCAATAGGGCTGAAGAGTGATAATTTCTACTTGAGAAAAGCATGACCACATAAGCAAACCTAAAAAATAGCAAGACCACTATATGATTCCCAGAAAAACGTTATATCTTGCTTAAACACTGATTACTAGTACACAGAAGCAAGCTAATCTCATGCCATAAGATCAGAACAGCACCTCTGCAGCCAAGTAACAAAGGGAAGCACCCGTCACATTCCAGTCAAAAACTCTACTACCAGATCCATTCTTCATATCTTGTCGTAAAAGAGCTAATGAAGATAATCCATCGGCAAAGCAAAATCCCGGTGACAACCTGAAGAAGTTCTGGAAGATACAAATACGATAGTTAGTAAGCTCAATATCCGAGCGTGAAGGCTTTTAAGATCACCAGTCATAACCCTTGGCACAATCTTTTAAGTTAGTGAAAATTTCTAAGCAGTCACATATTGCCCTGGAGAAGAACAAAGTCCGAGTCACTATCATTTTTCTAGAACTCCATTAGGATAAATTTATCTACAAGATTTTGAAGTCTCCAGCACACAATTTTCTTGATAAAAGACAAAGTGACAGAATGTGTCCACCTCACATGAGAAACATCTAATAATTGGTTTACCTCTTATGAGTTCAACAAGTATCATAGATAGGACTGTAAAGAGGTGACAAGATGTTAAAACCATCAAAAGTTATTCAACTTGTTGGAACTCAAAAACTTGGAGGTGACAAAGGCATAAACCAAAATGTAGGAAACATTCACTGAATGTATGAAAAAATAGCTATACCCTTAAAAAGACTAATGACATAAGTTGCATAATCATCATCCCATTTGTAAACAAATCCAATCGAAAGTCCATCAATTGACTCTTTCAGAACATCAAATGCTAATCTTGAGGAATCAGTTTGCTTTGAAAAATGATGTAATAAAAAACATGTTGCTGCTCTATGCATGCAAACCTTGAGAAGGGAATTGGCCTGCTCTGTAGACTTCATAAGCCCCATTATGAATGATACAACCATGAGGATAATCCCACTGAAGAACTGGACCAACAGAACTATATTCTGCTTGTAGATATACAATGTTAGTGTCAAATAGGCAGAAAAGTTCAAACTTTAAACATTTGACAGCAGAATGATACCTGTGCCAGGCTGTGCTCCGAGAAGAAGAAGGTAAGGCAGTAGGTTGATGATGCAACTGCTAGTCCATATTCCAGTAACAGCATTATGGTGGGGAAGAAGGATTCTTTTCCAATAAACTGCTCAAGACCTGCAAAAGAAAAAATTTTCAATTTGTAGATAGCCACAAACAGTGGGAACATGAAATAACAGAACTTATAAGAGGAAGCAGAAATATGAAGGTTTACACCAAAGAATTAAAGAAGTTTGAGAAAAGCTACTAGTATTTCCCATAAAATAAACCAACATCTTATTTCCGTCACTTGAAATGGTATTTCCCATATAAACTGCTAGTTGATATGGTTTTTCTGTTTTGTCAGTTTTAAAAAGCAAAGTTCTTCTAAGAAGGCTGTCCTGCGTTGCTCATGGGATCAACTTTTTCAGCTAATATAAGCTTAAAGCCCAAGTCAAAAGCAAATGAAAACACCTCAAAAGCAGATTTTAGCTTAAAAAGCATGAATCAACTTTTAAGCAACAAGGACGGCCCCGGTTAAACAGTAAAAAAAATAAAAAAATAGAAGCATTTAAGTAAGATGCAGACAATAAGTTAAGCAAAGGATAGATTGTATTCTTATATAAGCTCATTGCAATTCAGTGGTACGATATTTAGCCATCTTAACAGCTTCAGCAGTCAAGAAAGTTTTGCTTAGTTTGCTAAGTTGTCTTCTTAACTAGGGAAACATAAAAGAAAGAAGAGGACTTGCATGATTAGTTTTTAGGAACAAAAGAATAAAAAGCTAGGACTAAACTATTCCACAGGGTTTGCTTTGTGAGTTACTCTAGGACACCTTAAATTTATATTTCCATCACAACCCTCAAAAATACCAATGAAACAGTTAAAACATGAAGTTAGGATGATGAAATGAAACATTAAATGCTCTAGAAATTGCTATTAGAGATGTCGTGTGCCTTTGGGGTTGCGGTGGCTAATTAAAAAGAGCTTCCCCTAGTAGGGTTTGTGGTAAAAGAATGAAGTGTTTAATTATATTGTTTGAAATGAATACTTGCATAAGTGGTTTTTCTACTTGATAATATGTAGTTGTTGAAATTATTAAAATGTATTTATCCCTTTATTCAGTTCGAAATTACGATAAAAAGGACAAACTTTATTTTTATTTTTTGAAACACAAAAGTTAATCCAAAAGCACTAATTTTGAGCTTGTGCTAAAAGTACTTTTGAGATAAAAAATGTACTCCTAAATTTACAGAATGATGCTTACCAAACACCTTAGAAGTGCTTGTATTGCCTAGAAGTACCTTTTTAGTAAAAGCACCACAATCCCAAATAAGTTCTCAATATTACCCAACCATCAAACGAGATGCCCAATCTCAACATCATCGAGGCTTTACTGAACTAGTCATGAAATGTTTTTGGGACGCAAAAAGGAAAATAAATAACATAATTTTCAGCTATGTTTGAACCTTTCTCCAGTCAATGCAGGCTGATTATCTGTTTTCACGTTCATCCTAACTTTTGTTAACTGTGATTCCTTTCATGGCATTAAGGCATCTGAAAAGTAACTCTAACAACAGAAGTAAAAGCAAGGACATTCAACTGAGAACGTAGCAGGCAATTAATTACGCAAGCAATTTTCCTCCAACTGTCCATGGAACATGTAGACAGCAAAGATCAAGAACATACCAAATGCAGAAAAGAGAATAATTGCAATTGATGAAGGAAATAAAAAGCTGATGAAGTCCCACATATATGTTGAAGCCCAATATGCCAATATAGATACCTGCATTTAATTGACTGTTAAAAAGAACAAAACCACAAAAACAAAGCATAGCAATAATTCCAGTAACTGGAAACTTCGTAGAAACTGAATATACCCCACTAATCAATTGCTGATGCTTGGCTTTTACTTCATGTTCCTGCATCAAAGACGATTTGTCTTAGAAATTCATAATAAATACTAAATTCATCAATGAGTTACAATAGAAGTTCTCCAATTTTTTGCAATATGGGAACCTCAAATAGCAAGTGATGATAGCGAGTTTAGTAACTAACTTTGGGATCCTTGCATATTATGGGTAACAACTTTAACTTTCAGTGACTGACAAAAGTAATATACAATAGGAAACTTATAGAACTAAATTTAGTGCCAATGCTCTTACACCCAGCAGCAAAGCCAAGACCCCAGGTTCAGTTATTGATTAGAAAAAAAGATTTCGAATGAGAACTTCCAGTGAGCTTAAAAATATTTTAAATTTTTGGTTTTCAAGTGGCAGTAATTAATTTACTTTGAAATTTTTATCCCTTTGTAATATGGAATAATTGACAAAATTTCAACTAGCCAGGTAGTCAGCA
This sequence comes from Coffea eugenioides, assembly GCF_003713205.1. Classification (NCBI taxonomy): domain Eukaryota; kingdom Viridiplantae; phylum Streptophyta; class Magnoliopsida; order Gentianales; family Rubiaceae; genus Coffea; species Coffea eugenioides. The sequence continues at coordinate 18,277,396 of NC_040040.1, forward strand.
AAAAGGAAAAATGAAAATTGCATAATTTTTTTCCCTCTTGCCTTAATTTTGCCTCCAAGACTATTAGAAAGTTCAGGAAAACACTGGGTCTTCTCTTTATATATCACTTACAAACCTGTTCCTGAGAACCAAACCATCACAATTATCATTTTCAAGAATGAGCTAAGGCAAATTACCTTCACAATAGCCACAGCAAAAGAGGCCGGAATAAATGAAAAGGCAATGTTAACAACAATAGCAGCTGAGAACGCATCAAGATCCTGCAAAACAACACAGTTTCATGTGAAAATGAACACAAGTCAGATACAATTAATTACAGAGAATCACATGGAACAAAATTAAAATTTTCAGCAGAGAGGCAGTAATGAATACATGACAACCTGTGGATATCTTTATGAGAATAAAATTCATTAACGTTGTGATGAGGGTTTGTTTATAAATCATTTTGAGCCACCAAGCGTCAAACTCAACAATGGACAGTGCACAATAAAATGTGCACTAATAAATCCAGAACAAAGTTCACAACAAAAGTTCTTTTATGAAGCTAATGAGTATTAAAAAGCCATGAAATGACTCCAACTTCAAACTCAAAGCTTCAAGATCAGAAAGGAAGACATGATTTTAAGATATCTATAGGGTGAATACATCCAAAAAGACTGGCATATTGTTTGTAAGGTGGCCTATAATATATATTCAAACAAGTAACTAGCAATCCATCCAAAGGTATGGTTAATAGACTCGTGAAATAAAGACCTCAGCTTCAAGAAACTATTTTACCATTTCTAGGGTATTTTAAATGATTAAGTAATAGCAAACCATACATGACGCTGCAGATGCTGACTTTCTGTCAGTAGCAGAGGATGATTCCGTGTCGTTATTGACATATTCTCGTTGAGGGTAGCCAGCCTGAGTATTGCTGAGTTCATCAGATTGATAAATGTTGGAGCAGCATGCTGGCAAGAACTATTATGCAGGACAGTATAACCCACCCTCCCATCATCAGTCTGATTGTCCATTACAATTGCTCCATACCTGCAAAGGGGTGCACGAAGTTGATAAGATAACAACAGATAATGAAAGAAACATTTAGAGGTTTCAAAAGATCATATTAGATAAGGCAGAAGGACAATATTACGACTTCAATACAAGCTCTCAACAAAATGTACTTTATCCTTGCCAAACCAAATGTGATACTTTGCTACTTTCCTTTACTGCATCAGAGAACAATGTTGACTTTTCTGAACTGAAATGTTTTACTCTTCCAACATATATTAAAAGGTTCATTGATGCACGCCAGAGTTTTCTTAATTCTATGAAAAGTAATAATGAAAACTATATGACCAAACTGCTTTACTACCTCTCCCCTCCCTCTGCCAAATAAAAGGAAACAAAATTGAAAAAGACAATATTTACTTTGTTATTCATATTGTATTTTTACAAATCCTATCTTAAAAACTGCATGCTGAGTCAAACTAGGCGACTCAGTTTGAAATAGATGTCGCACAAAATACGGAAGGTATGGTATCAAAAAGACAACCCAACCTCAACTAATTTAGTCTTCAATTAATTGCATCATTGTCTGTATTTTTTTCTCCTTTTATTACATAAACCGAGTTGTAAAAGCTCATAAACAAGCTCTGAGAGCATCCCTGAAACCCCTTTGTGGTTATTTACTAAATATCATAAGGCCAGTAGATATCTGCAGTTCATACATTTTATCCCAACCAACTAAATATTCAATAAAAATATCTGGTTGCAAGCATGATCTATTTAATTGCAACACAACTAATATCATAAGGCCAGTAAACAATCTTATCAACTTTGTCTGAAAGAGGTTAGATTGAAGGATGAAAAAGATAATAAAGAAGAAACTTAATTCTACTTGATCAAGCAGCAGAAACAAAATAATGGTAAAAAAATTTTATTCTAGATAACCATAACAGCTACCGAGACATATAATGTGTTAAATTCATGATACAAGAAGAATGAAAATAAAACCAATTAAAACTGATCATGTACTTAATTTCATATGCAATCAGGGAAGAACTACAAATCAGAGAAAGGAAACAAGAGAGATGCTAAAAAAGTTGTCCACAATCATGCACTACCCCTAACAACTCAATACCACGCACCTTGACTCATAAGATTCATTAAAACTGGACATTAGATATTCACTCATTTCAAGAAGGGCTGGTCCCAAAGTGGGCCCTGCAACCTGAATAGCATCATTCAATGCCATTTCAGAGTCAGGGAACTTATACGGAGTCTTTTTAACCCTCTGGATCCAGCCCCCTTTCAGATGCTTTGCAACCTACAAAGATAGCACAAACAAGGTGGCAAAATGTTATTCATTGAACAGAGACAGTTGATAGTCCACGTGAAGTTGGAAAGAATTTACTAACCTCCTGGGCAATAGGCCATGAGAGATCAAAAGGTATAGGACCTCCACCTCCACCACCACTCAGGAGAGGATTAAAGTGTGAGGTTGTGAAAGTTATTGACTGCTGATCTGGATGTGACTTAAGACTGAGAAAGAGAAGACCAATGAATAAGAACACAGCCGGGATTAACAGCTGAAAGACAATGGTCTTCCGATCCCTCTTAGCTGATATTGCTCTCTTAATAAGTAAAGCTTTCACATGCTTCCAAAATGTTGACCTCGAAAGCACAAAACAACAGCAGCACTGCATACTTAAGAACTTAAAGACACTTAAAACAGTTGCAAAAAATAGACCACATGCCCTCCCAACTGTGGTAACTAGAAGCCCGAGAACTTTAAAAAAGTTTGTGCACTGTTTGATATGGAACACATGGTTTGGAGCATAACTTTGACAAGCTCTAGAAACATTAGAATCAGATGAAGCTGCAGAACTGTTCTCTTTAAAGCAGTCAGCCTCATCAAAGTCACCCCCTGCTACTCTCAGGAACACTTCCTCTAAAGTTGTGACAGATATACCATAGCTCTCAACACCAATATTGTCGTCATTCTCTTGACCCCTAGCTTCAGCATTGGGGTTCGATCTTCTCATACACTGCTCTATTTCTCGAAACATGCTCTCAAATGAAGATGAGGATGACAGTGGAAGCTTAAAGGAAATTTCAGTTCCAACCTGCACCACCCAAAAAAAGACACCAACAAAAAATGTAATAATCAACACCAATAAATTTAGCAGATGCAATACCTCAACGATCAATACATGTGTCATTTATCACTCATTCTCACTGCAGAAAACATGTGTCATCATTTTACAAAAAAACCAAGATGTAGACAGAGAAATACCTCACTCACACATGTTGCAGATGGAATATGTTGATACACAATATCAGCAGCTGGAGAAGCACATGGTGCGGACTGAAAAAGGAAGTTAATCATAAGGCTAATAGAAAGGGAAGAAGGCCTTTTATATGGAAAAGACTGTTGAAGACTAAAAAGTAATTTGTAATAAGAAAAGACTTCACCTTTACCAAGGTAAGAGTGTAACCAACCCCATACTGGTGCTTCAGGTAAAGGGAACTGTGAAATGATAACAAAGTGAAGGAAAGGAATTACGCAAAGGACTTCCTCAATATATACCATTTCTTCTAAATCAAGTGTTCATAGCATTCAGATTGTGGTATGCTGTTTCTAACACTTTATCTCTATCTTCTTGTCCAGTTTCATGGTCAAATTTTTGATATTTTAGTGGAATAGATGGAGTAGAGCTGTCAGGTCTATGAAATCACCTTCAGTTGTTGTCAAATCATTGACAGTATCCTTGATAGCAAGAGGCATGGACTGTATGTCTTAACTCTCGCACCCCAAAATAATAAACTCATAAGTTCATGTTTCCTATTAAACCGACTTTTTGAAACCTTGCACGCATTTATTTAGTAATTCAACTGAGACCGTAAATTTACCAAAGAACTTTTCTGTTTCAAGCTTTAACAGAATACGCATTAAATCAAGTCGGAAAACAGGAAATTTACAAAAGGCCAAACCATGTTACAGCAGTGAAAATGAGTGATAGTCAAAAGATTGATCAGGGGAAAGTACCTTCCACAGCATTTCAGAGTACCATTAGCCATGATGGCTATGCGATCTCCCAGTACATCAGCTTCATCCATGGAGTGAGTTGTTAACAATATTATCCTTCCTTTCTTAATTCTTTTTATAAATTGCCACGTCAATCGCATTGAATATGGATCCATTCCACTTGTAGGTTCATCAAGAACAATAACCTTTGAAAGTGAAATGATATGATTGTAGAACATTTTAACAAGACATAATAGTCAAGAACGTTCCAACAGTCATACTCACCTTACTATTTCCGATCAGTGCAATCCCAAGGGACAATTTTCTCTTCATACCTCCAGAAAGAGCCTTGACAGTAGTACCAATTTTATCTGCAAGTCCCACCTAATGAAACATCCAATTACAAGCATTAATAAAAGAAACAGGAGCAAAGCTGTCAAGGAAAGGTAGCTGTAGATGCTACATTCCAGCAAGAAAATAATCAAAATATACGTAATGCTAAATGCATGCCGTGAGTAAAATATAGGAATAATTTCAGAAACCAACCCTGAGGTTTCTAAACACTATCACTTGGCACCCTTGAAGTTTCCAATATTACACTTACCTTCCATTATTTGAAATCTCATCTATGAAAGTAACCTTATGTCAGTAACAATGACACGGAAATTCATAATGTCTGCTGAAAAGCATTTTCATTCCCCATCTACCCTTGCATGGATGGCAAGAAATTAAAGCAACTGGTTTAACTTACAAGGGCACAAAACAGCAGAATAGAAGGGGATTGGCCAATTATTAACCAGGTAGGCTTTGCCCCCCTTGTTTTACATCCCCATGGCCTTCTTTAAGTTAAATTGATAATTCAGTGTGGACCATTGAAGGGCAAGTTGGGAATAAAAATAGTTTTCAGCAATACCTATGAATTTTGGAGTGCACTTCTACAGAGATATTGAAAACTTTAGGGGTGCTAACCGAAATAACCAGAAACCTCAAGGGCTCAGGAGTTTTCTCCGTTATTGCTCTAGTAAGAATAGGCAAGCGACCATCTTAAAAATGAGAGCTCCAAACAAGGATATTGGTTAAGTGAATCCACGAAAACTCATTTCAACTGATTGTATGGTTGGATTGATATACAAAATGGTTTTACATAAGATTCTCAAAAGGTCATGGCTCAGGCTATTTTATTAGCTGTCTGGTATGACAGCATCATGTAATCAACAGTCGATCCTAGATCAGTAGAGATGCATCAGCAGAATACAGCAATTGGGAACTTACTTCATCCACCACTTCAGTGACACTACTATCAATAGAGTCTTCATCGACGCCCTTTATGGTGGCAAATATTTCCAAATGCTCCTTCACCTGCAAATATTTCCAGATAATATGCTCACCGTTCCAAACACAAAACTTAGACATGGTTCAGGAACAACTAAAGCTCCAGCAACCCTGCATGAAGACATCACTGTCCCCTTCTCCAAAGCTATAAATTCTTTTTTCATTTAATGCACAAGAAAGGGTGGACTGCTGGAATTAGACCAGGCCAAAGACTAAAAGCCATGAGTATGCAATTCTTTAGGTTCCACACTTCCTCAATCCTCCCACTCTAAAGTTGACGTGATGAAATAAACATATCCATGACGTACTAATGCTGGGGATATTATTTGAGCAATAGTTACTCACAGTTAGCTCTGGAAAAAGAATGTCCTGTTGAGGACAGACACCCAAACTCTTCCGTATCTCATCCTGCAATATCAAATAGATAGTTATCAAGGTCATAACTTCAGAAAACATTCACATATAATTTGGCAAGGCAGGTTGGCCATCATATGCCCAACTAAGTTACTGATTATCTTGCCATCAAACCCTCTTATTCTTCGTCAGTTAAATGAGCTTTTAAAAGGAAACAGAAAAAGAAAGACAGCATGGACTAAATAAAATACAGATGCACAGAGATTTTCCATGGAAAACCACTGAGATGCAATATTCGTTGGACAAGCTAAACTGACTGTAAGAAACTAAAAATCTTACCTTGCTTAACAAGTAAAACTTCTCACACAAAATGAAAAGAAACTTTACAATGAGGACATACAGAAAACTTCTTGCTACTTTTTGAAAAATTAGTCTTTTTTTTGCAAGAATTTAACTTTCAAAATCGCTGTTTCATTAGCAGATGCAAAAGAGACAGGCCCCAGTCAGCTAATGTAATTGACTAAACCAGACTGATGGTACTAAATATTAGTTTTGTCACTTCAAAACTTCAACTTGTGTGCAAAAATAGATAAAGAAACCACATTACCATGTCAGTCAAGATGTTCTTTCCATATATCAATGCATCTCCAGAAGTAGGACGAAGAAGACCAACAAGCATGGATATTGTCGTGCTCTTTCCAGCTCCATTATGTCCTTCAGTGGATAACCATTTAAAGCAACAATTAAATGACAAATCAAACCATGATGATTAATCATATAATGTGATGAAATAAAGGAAGCTGCATAAGGCCAAATTCTTTAAGAATTTTATAAAGCAGAGAAAAATAAATAAAAGGAGTAATTATATTCTATATTCTATGTTCATAAAAGACAAGTTTATAGATGAGGTAGCTTAAATATTAAGGTATAGCCAAAAAAAGTGAGATCAAAGCATATCAAAGTCGGTCCCCAGGTTTCACAAAACTCTTGCAGTCATTTTTTGAATACGATCTATTGTGCTCATAAATCTCCATAGATTGAACTACAATAAAGTTCTTAAGAAGGAAAGATACCTATGCCAAAAAGCAAATACTTTATGGATGCCTGACACTCTGTTGAACTACAACTTTGGCTAGGTCAGCATATCATAAAATATCTAAGCTATTACAGTCTGAGAAGAAGATAGAAAAGAAACATTCCACTCCATCAAAGGCCTCACAAATAGCCTGTCTTGCCACATTGTCCAAATGGACAAGGTGAACACAATAGTTGCATGTCACCATGATTTATAAATCCATATATAAGGCTACTAACAATCCTACAGTTGGAAGGAAGAGAGATTATATCCATACTATGAACCTTTTTGACTTCCCAATTCACAACAGAACTACTTAACCACTAAGGCTTGCTCTTGAATTCTAACTATTTGGAATGACCAAAACCTGGCATGTGATTCTTCACACCTGAACGAGAGGAGCCACATCAAGCAGGAACTTTTAAGAAAGACAGCTAAGAACAACATACTTTCTCCAAAAAATAATAGGAGGAGCAATTCTGCTCTATCCAACCTATAAAGAATTCATGGAAAGGAGGTCTCATCACCTTGTCCATTTAGCAAAATCAAGGACAGACCCTAATAAATTGGTATAAAATCTTTTCTGCTAATTGTCTCAAGGAGCAAAACAACTATCAACAATTCCAAGTCAAAGAGACTTCCAAAACACTACGCCTTGTAGTTAACTGGTGCCAGGAAAAGCACTTCGTGCAAACTCTTGTACTCTATATAATGGGATGCAACCATAAGCATCAAGCATTCCAGAAGAATATCAATCACAAGCATCTTCAGAAAAAAAAGCAATCTTGTTAAGCACAAAAGAAGATACCAAGATTCAATTACTAATGCAAATATAAGTCAAAAGATCCAATTTTCTCATAAAACATGTCATATGTTGACATAAAGTGAATGTGAATACCAAGAAGAGCAAGAATCTGGTTCTCATACAGATTTAGCTGCAAAGAATTTACAGCACAACATGTCCCCATTTTTGTCAGAAACTCCTTGTGCAAATTTCTAATCTGAATGCATCTGGAAAATATAAAGACAAAGATCACATTAATAATTGAAGAAATCAGAGGCATATGACAGGTATTTGTTTGAAGATTAAATACAGGGGCAACTAAACGCAGCACATGTACCGGTTGTCAAGCTCTTGTTGCCTCATTTCTAAGCTCATTGCTTCTACAGCTGGGTTATGTACATCCTCAACAGGACTAGTCTCTTGCTTTACATGATGGTCAGTTAATTTTTCTACTGTACAGGAACGACCACTGGTACTTCTCTTCCTCCAAAAGGATATCTGAAACATGAAGTTCCATGGATAACGTATGCCATTCTCCTTTGGAAGGACCTGAACACATCAAAAAATAGTTAATCATTAATGTGTAATAAAACTTAATCAAGGAAAATCTCAAAATATTGATGAAGATACAAAGTCTATTAAAAAGGACAACCCCGTTAAAAAAATACAATCTATTGGATACTAATGATCGGTTCAACTTGTAGAGATGCCCTATTGTAAAGAGCAATTACAGCAGCTTTTATGGATATATTAGTGCACACACTCCTGGCAGAATCAGAAATCAGACAAATTATTGAGTATGTACCTTATCCAGGTAAAGGCCCATTCCACAATACACTACTGTGTCAAACAACATCATCAGGAGACAGACCAAAAAAGAAACTCCAGATGACTCCTGGAAAAGCATAAAACTTTTAAAACTATGAAATATGGTCTTGGAGAAGAAATATGACAATGCACAGAACATACACGCCAGATGTTGCTCCAACGAAGTCCAACATGAGCACGTTCATAGTCAGCAAAGTTGACTGATCCCAAAGCAAAGGCAGTAGGTGAAAGGACAGAAGCAGTGACCTTTAATGCCCTACATGAATAGCATGAAGGGATTACTTCCTTGCAGGAAAACACAATTTGTTATCTGACATGCCAGCAATACTAACATAGAAACAGCCTCATCATTGACTGTGTAATATGGGAAGAAGGCCCCCAGGAAAGAAAGGGTCCCAACTGCCACAGCCGTTTTTGCCCGTGAGAAGAAAGTCGAGATTAGAAATGACAGCGATATTGCACTGAGTCCAAAAGAAAAGAAGTAGATGAAAACCAGTGATTTGTCACTGTACTCGAAAAGAGTATTCATAGTGCAAAGAGTCAAGATCCCAGAAGAAACTGCAAACTGCAAAACAAGCAAAAAGGAGTTTTAAAAGAGAAATGTAAAACCACACACAAAACTTGGCAAGAAATTGCCTGAACATTTAAAAACGAACTTACCCTAATTGACGACACAGAATATAAAGTACATGGCATACTTCAAAAATGACGGTAAAACCATCCAAGAAAAAATTATCAGACCAAACAACAAAACCATTTGTGATTCTTAATATTAGCATAGTGGATAGTATATTTTAGTAAAACGGGAAAACTGGTAAGACATGATTGGAAAACAAGATAACTAGCAAGAACACAGTTCCTGATAAAATGGATCAGGTAAAGTGCAACAGGAAAACAAAGAACAGAATTTTTAAGTACTACAATCACAAGAGAGTGATCTTGAAGTGGGAAATCAGGAACACCAACAGTTACAAATTGCAAAGTAAAACTAAGGAAATAAATTTGGAAACTTAGCCACCATTACAGTAACTTTTCTTAATTGCTTAACGGACACTAATTCCAGCAGAGACGACAAAAAATCAAGAACCTGGGACTAAGCTTTCCCATAATTTACTAGTGTTTCACTGCAGACAAAGTGTATGACCAGACAAGCACAGTAAATAATTTCATCACAAGACAGAAGAGACTTAATCACACAAATGAAATAACAGACTTGCCTCCCCCTTCCATTCTAGGAAGACACTTGTCCAGTAAAACTTTTCTGGTTATTTCCCTCTCAAAAGGTAGACATGAAGCTCTATATAGGGAATCTTGCTTCACCTCTGAATTTGGGCATAATTTAAGAGCCGAGAGTTGAAGAAACTTGTCAAGGGAAATACTAAAGGTCATCTTCCAATCACACCAAAACTTCTAAGCGATAATTCTTCCACTAAAACCAATCCAATTAAGCTACAGAGATAATAGAGGTTCAAAATTTCTTAACAATGAGCTAGACTCATTTTCTTAATTAAAGGCCTTGTTACAACTGCTCAAGCTTGATCCCTGTAGCTATCACTGCTATTCTTTATTCAATCCCATCCTTCCAATGAGGCATTTAGGGCTTCCTCATCTCCTTTTGGATCAAGGTGCTACCAATGATACAACTGTCACTTAAAGTATCTTTCATTCTTTTCTTTCCCATGCTTTCCTATAGAGAGTTGTCATATCCCAACTCTGCCTTCTTTCTTTGTGTCCCTAAATTTTAGGTAGTGGTCTCACAATTTCAAAAGACAGATTTCATTGATTGTGGCAGAGTCTGAAACATCTTACACACAAACTAGATGTTCCATTACTCTAAATAAAATAAGGTTACTGCTACTTTATTGCTATCAGGTAGATAGAAAAACAATCTTCAACAATTAGATCAAGCAAAATCTCCAATTGGTACATAAAGCCTTCCATTTAAACTTAGCAAGGCAATATTTCCAAGTAATAAAAGAGGATTCATCCAATGCTTAGAGGAAAGCTATCAATTTGAAGTACTATTTATGACTATAAATAACAGCCAACATGAAGATGTAATGCCACAATAACAGTGCAAATCAAAGAGAAGTTATTTTTACCTGCAAAGCATATGTTATCCACCAAGAAAGAAAGAATATTTCATCTTTCAATCCCATCATGTAAAGACCTTGTTTTATCTTGTGCTCCTGAAGTATTAGCAGTTCAAATGAACTCATATCAAATGCTTTTAAAGAACAAAACTTTCAATTTTTAGTTTTAGCCAAAAGAATGCAATTCAGAGGAAGATCACAAGTTCGGATAGACCAAAAAAAAAAAAAGCATACATATGACTGACCTTTTCAAAGACAGAATAGCTTATAAGACGAGATATGGGGTACAGAAATCCAAGCAAGTACCTGATCAGAAAATTAAAAAAAAAAAATAGTTTCGATTGAAAGTCAAAGAAAGAGTATTAAAGCTTGCACAGAAGTCAGAAAACTTGAGCAAAAAGACCATAAAAAAGAGAGGTTTTAATATACATACAGTACTCCCATTACTTTCTTGACGATTGACTGGAACTCATCATCAGTATATTGACGAGTTGGAAATGGGACTATGCTTATGTTCGAAGGACTGAACTGGGTCCAAGGTACCTCAACAGCCGACCTTATGCTGGCTGATTGCTGAGGCAACCCACGTTCTTCAATAGATAAATTAGCTATATTCTGCTGGGAAACAAAAATAATGAAAGAGTCCAGGACTTGTTGGAGCTGTAAGAAGAAAAGTAGGAGCAAAAATCTGATTAATGGCTCTGCAGAGGTCCGATACCAAGGAAAAGAAAACATATAATAACTTCACGAACTGCAGTTCATTAAAAAGGTTAGAATTCCAAACAGGAGAAAGTAGAAGACAAACAAAGTTCTTAAAATCATCCAGCAGAAGCTTCAGTCAAGCTAAGAGGTGGTAGCATCTAGTTCTCTAACAATCTTTGCATACATAACATCACCCAATGATTAGGATAAACTTTCACAGGTTAGCTGACATGCTTAAGAACTACTAAAAATGGATTATTCCACAATCACCAAGTTTTAAAGACAAGCATCAAGTGTAAACATTTCAAAAAAGAGGAATTCACCCCAAGAAACCTACTTTCAGAACACCGTCTCCATTTCCCTGCAGTGTAAGAAAAGCACTAGAACCTAAGAAACTACCTTCTCAACTAGTCTAGTATTAGCCAAATAAAGATTATACAAGAAAGCATTTTTGAAATGTAATTCTATTAAGTTTGTGAGCTCTGCATCCAGGACTAAATGACAATTGTGTTTAATTCATATGAATAATGTGACATTAACTGCTCAAAATGTTGAGAAGAGTCATAACAGTAGAAAAGCAATTTTCGGATGAATAAAGAACAAACTAAAGGCTACAAGAAAAGGGAGACAGAAATGTACCGTCAAAAATCCACTAAAGCCATATTGCAAAATTGGAACTGTATTGACCCCTAATTCCAAGTCATTCATATAAGGACCATTCACATCCATGATTGTTCTGACATCAGGGAATCCTGAAAAAGCCCATGTGTGGTTCAACCTTATGCTGTAATCAAACATCTCAGGACCTTGATTATGAAAAACAACTGCTCCTCTAATTTTTGGATTTGTGAAGTTCCTACACACACCAAAAGTGAAAGGAAACTAAGATTTTTCTGGAGATTATAACCTGGAACAATGATTTCCAATTTCAAGTTAAACTTTTCTAAGCAAGAGAAAAGACCACAAGCCAATAACCATAGAACATGCAAAACTAAATTTTCTAAGCAGCTAATATCATTGACACAAAGAAGACTTGTATACTACTGCATAAGCAATGTAAATCAGTTGGTAGGAATTAGCTGTAATTAGTCTAAGAATACAGCTATGTAATTAGTCTAAGATAGCTGCTGTAATTAGTCTAAGAATACAGCTGTATATAGTCTGTAATTACAGACTATATACAGCTGTACATGGCTGACCATTTAACCTAGTTACTTGTATAAAATAGATCAATGAAATATATGAAAGATATACTTTTTAGCATATTTAATAACTTGGTATCAGAGCCTTGGGGTTTTTCCTTGCTCTCCTCTTCTCTGAAAATTCCGGCCATTCTTTCAATAGGCCACACTGCTGAAATTTCTTCTCTAAAACACTAATCATCACAATATGTCAACCAAACCTGATGTTGAATCTCCTAACAGCAAGAATCTCTCCACTCTAACCATACAAGATGCTTCTTCTTCCATCCACATTAAATTGGATGGCACTAATTATCGAGTTTGGTCCAAGATTTTGGAGATGCATATTGCTGGAAGAAAAAAAATGGGCTATATTAATGGAAAAAAAGCTGCACCAGCAGTAGATGATTCAAGTTATGATGAATGGGAAGCTGAAGATTCTCTTGTCAAATCTTGGCTCATTAATTCAATGAGTGATAATCTGATATCTCACTTTGTACAATGCGGCACAGCAAAGGAAGTTTGGGATGCTGTAAAAAGAAGTTACTTTGATGTATCAGATTCCTCTGAAGTTTATGAACTAATGAAGAAGACTTTTCATTTACAACAAGATGGTCGGCCTCTAGCAGAATATTACAACGAATTAAACTCAACCTTTATGGAGCTCGATTATCGACGGCCCAATGACATGACATGTGCTGCTGATATTGAAAAATATAGAAATCGTATTGCCGAAGTTGGGGCATAGAAATCACTATATCGGACAAAGCATGTTGAAATTGATCGGACTTTGATGTAGTTTCTATCTTTGATGTAGTACAGCTGTATATAGTGATTTCTATGCCCCAACTTCGGCAATACAATTTCTATATTTTTCAATATCAGCAGCACATGTCATGTCATTGGGCCGTCGATAATCGAGCTCCATAAAGGTTGAGTTTAATTCGTTGTAATATTCTGCTAGAGGCCGACCATCTTGTTGTAAATGAAAAGTCTTCTTCATTAGTTCATAAACTTCAGAGGAATCTGATACATCAAAGTAACTTCTTTTTACAGCATCCCAAACTTCCTTTGCTGTGCCGCATTGTACAAAGTGAGATATCAGATTATCACTCATTGAATTAATGAGCCAAGATTTGACAAGAGAATCTTCAGCTTCCCATTCATCATAACTTGAATCATCTACTGCTGGTGCAGCTTTTTTTCCATTAATATAGCCCATTTTTTTTCTTCCAGCAATATGCATCTCCAAAATCTTGGACCAAACTCGATAATTAGTGCCATCCAATTTAATGTGGATGGAAGAAGAAGCATCTTGTATGGTTAGAGTGGAGAGATTCTTGCTGTTAGGAGATTCAACATCAGGTTTGGTTGACATATTGTGATGATTAGTGTTTTAGAGAAGAAATTTCAGCAGTGTGGGCTATTGAAAGAATGGCCGGAATTTTCAGAGAAGAGGAGAGCAAGGAAAAACCCCAAGGCTCTGATACCAAGTTATTAAATATGCTAAAAAGTATATCTTTCATATATTTCATTGATCTATTTTATACAAGTAACTAGGTTAAATGGTCAGCCATGTACAGCTGTATATAGTCTGTAATTACAGACTATATACAGCTGTATTCTTAGACTAATTACAGCAGCTATCTTAGACTAATTACATAACTGTATTCTTAGACTAATTACAGCTAATTCCTACCAACTAATAAGATAAATCCTACAATATTGGACTCCAACGCAAAAATCAAATATATGGGAAAACAACAATATTCATAACTTTTACGTGTCAAAACACCAATGATTGAAATATTGACTAACTTCAAACAAAAAACAATTTATATGTCAAGCCAATCATCCAATTATCGATAAAAAAGACCAACTCAACAGAGTACATGAAGAAACTCAAGTTTACTGCTCCCCAAATGCAGTACAAAATTATTTTCTGACAAGTAACTTCAAAAGTACTGCAATACTAGAAGAAACTATGCAAGTAGAAAACTGATAAGGAGATATATTTCTGCGAGAGAGAGAGAGAGAGAGAGATATTGGACCTCTGCAACGATAAACTATGATCATCTACACCTTAAAACTTGCATATGACGGACTCAATAAGTGTATATGAAAGTAAGAATGAAAGTTTTTCCCAATGCATACCACCTCAAAAATAAAGCTGAACAACTAAAGTAAAAACAAACTCTTCTTTTCTCAAGGTTTGTAATGCTACTTGTTCTTTTCACTACCTAGGGTAGTGAAACATTTCTTTAAGTGATAGCCACTTCACATTCCATAACAGAATACAATAACTGGATAATAAACTTACTTTTCTTTATCATAAGCACCATAATGTTTTGAACGAATGTAGGTGTCAAGCTCTTCTTCATCCGTGTAAACTCTTGCAACCATCTATGCAAGGGTGAAATTTACAATCACGAATTAAACAGTAAGAACATAAATGTCAAGAAAGATGATTCTCAATTGTTTGAGGAAATGTAGAAATTATACAAGAGAAAAAAAGAAAATATTATTTGGTTTAACAGGCTAATCAGAAGAAAGCCACTAAGAGATGTAACTAGAGATTCTAATATGCTAGTGGTTAAGAAATTACAAATTACAGCATAAAGACTAGAGTTCTAGATAACAATATGAGCTCCCCATGGTGAGAAAGTTAAGCATCCAACAAGAGGTATACAATGAAAATGCTAACTACTAATATACAAATATTATGATAAGGTAGAACATTGTCGATCTTAACCTATTCAAGCTGAAGACAAAATAATGAGAGCCAAGACAAATTTTACAACATAAATAACACGTGACAACTTAGCCACATGGCAATTGAGAACCTTTACTGAGTGAAGGAAACAATTCCAATACAACTTGTACATATCTCTGAAAATGAAAAACTAAAGGAATTTTTCAGGAAGTCAGTCTAAGGACATCAAGGAAAATCAGAAAGTGTAAAGGTGTACTAGCTAGAAAATCTCCAAGTGAACAACAAACATCGGTGCTGACTTCACGGCTCAAAGACATATATTAACATTCACATGCCAAAGTACAAATTATGCAAGAAGACATTAAAAAAATAAAGAAATTGTAAGCTGACCAAATCTAATAATAGTAACCACCATCAGCATTCAAAAAAGAACAAATTAACAACTTTCTCAAAGACTGTACTACTAGAATCAAGCCAGTTTCCCAATTTCTCACAAGGAAAAAAACGTCATGAAAAATTTATCAATTTATTCTAAAGAAAAGATTTAACAATTTTGACAACATACCTTCAGCAGAGGAAATTTTAAAGATAATATATTGATCATCATCTTTGTCTCATTTGTATCAGGTGCAAAAGCCAAATGCTCCCCTTTGGCTGACAAAAACTGGAGAATGTCGACAAAAGGCTGAGATATATCACTTTTTCCCACTTGTACAAACATGTCTTTTCGAATATACCTACAAATGGTTACCCTTACATTAAACTAATCAAATAATGAGTAAATCCCCATGTAAGCATAAATGGAGTATTTTCTCGTAACTACGGACAAAATAAGAACAAAGATCTTTTACATCCTTCAAATGTTACTTTTTATTCAGCCTCTTTTTTTTTTCTATTTCCAAATCTCTTTTATGTTCATCTGCCAAGTAAGTCACCATTTACTGACAGAAATTTATCATTGAAAAACAGGATAAGATTTAAAAAAATCATTTCTGCAATTATCAAAGGCTAAACAATGAAATTAAATTTTCTAACAACCACCGATTAGTATTAGAAGTAACATTTTTCTTTTCCAACCCATATCCAAAAAGAAAAAATTTACATGTTCTCTTACATCCCCAGAGAACACAAGCAGCAGAAACTTCAACAATTACAAAGAAGTAAACAACAAGAGAGTTCAGGACTCTACTATGCCTAATGATTAATACCACATTGTAGCACAAACTCCGAATGTACACAGAGAAAAGACTCACATTTTAAAACTTGACTGTTCTGTTGAATAAAATCACTATAGAAAGTACTCTTTGTCGCTAGTCAAGACAAGATTCTTTCCATGTCAAGTTAGGTAATGGATATCAATTTTGACTGCTACTCATCACAAGATTGGCATGTATATGGTTGTTGCATTCTACTTGCAGGGATTGAGAGATCAGAGAATTATACAGGAAAAACCAAAATGCAATTCCTGTTAATCATCAATACTCAATCACACTATATGCATGTCCAGTCAGAGTGGACTAAGTAATTGGGATCTTAAAGGACTTTGTGAACAACAATCAGGTAGACAATTACTGGTTTCCACCGTGAATAGGGGAAACAAATATTCATATATTAGGCTCAAAAAAATTTATATATTAGCAAAAAGAGTTAAAGAGCGAAGGGGTTTGATAAGTTTTGACACACTTCATCTGTTAATAGATTAATAGATGCCAGATAGGATGGTTGACGGTGAAATAAAGCTTATGATTGTGTGGTTCTGCAGGTGGTCTACTTTAGAGCAATGAGAAATCAGGAATAGCCATATCAGGTTCCTGCATGCTTACATGCCATATCACAATGAAACATAAGTAGGTGCATAAAAAACATACGCTTGGGCTGGATGGATTCGCAAATCAGTTTGCGACCTCACAGCTATTAGCAATAGCATTACAACAGTGGGGAGCAAAATCTGTAGATCAAGAGAGTAAATTACAAGTGGTAAGCTTCAGTTGATTTGATAACAAGTAATGCTAGTAAGCCCAAAATCTAAAATTGAGAGTAAATTGTTTTCAAGATTAACTTCCAACCGACCAGAAAAACAGAGTTTCAAGATTTCAAACTTGTGAAGACAAATCAACAGACCATTCTATGATAAAAGCATAAACAACACCCATATAAGAACATGTCCTGTTCATTTACAAATGAATGTTGCCTTTTTTATTAGAATTAAACTATCAACTTCTTCTATGGTTAAGCAAAAGACACTCTCATTCAAATAGACAAAGAGAGCACAATCACCCATTAAACGGAACTCTCAATAAACCAAGTTATATTCCATTTTTTTACCACCAAAGAAGAACAACATATTAACTCTGAATCAAACTCTTGAAGAAAAGGGCAACAAAATCAGCAACAAAGAACCAATATTAAAGACCTCCAAGGAAAACCACCATAAACTCCACCAAGATCTTGAAAATCACTCACTGCCAAGATTAAGACTATTTAAGACAGAGAAAGGAAAGAAAAACAATTCTATGTATACTCAGATTTATATGAAAAATCATCATTTCTCACCAAAAAGGAAAAAAAATCTTGCAAATTAACTAACACTCAGAATCCTGCACATGTCTCATTGGTTAGAAACAATGATCATGAATTATTTCAGTAAATGAGATTGCTTGATCACAGTGCGGATGTGTTTCAAGAGTGTAGGTCAACACTGGGGACTGACGTCCATAAGAGTAAGGAAATGCCATAAAGCAACTATAAGATTCCCAATTTATATGACAATGGCCGTTGTTCATTCAAGAAAATCTTGCAAACATAACTGACCCTCAAAGTCATGAACATAATCTATAGAGTAAATCTATTGGTGGGCAATGTTTAAATAAAGGAGAACTCCTAATCATAGCATTAAGCCGTGCGCAAGTGTATGTTACTTAATATTTAAGACTGGCCTTAACGAGAGTAACAAAAAGCAAAAAAAACGAATTCCGTTGTCCAACTAAGCTCTCCAAGTTTCAATGTAAATGGTCATTGTTCATCCAAGAAAATCGTCAAAACTCCAACTTATTCCAATAACGAAATATAATGACCACGAATAATTCAATAAAGAGTACATACATTTATCATAATAGTAGTGTCTGCATAAGTGCGTATGGCTTCCAATTTAAGGTGACCAGATTAGAATTTAAACTCGGAAGGGGGGAGAAACACAAGTTATAGTCCAAGCAAGCAATTCAAATTAACTTATAAAAGGTCAGGCCAATTGATTAACTACATCTATAATTACAACTTATTCTGTAAAGAGTACTGGTTCATCACAGTGTCAAAGTATGTATTTCTTCAACATTCAAGACTCAACTCCAGAAGAATTGAAAAAAGGCAATTTTCACAATCCAACCTAGCATTCAAATCTATAAGAAAAAGGCATTGATTCATTGAAGAAAATCATCTTTCTAACTGAACCTCGTAGCCTTGAACCTATTCCATTACATAGAAACAATGATCATGAATTCTTCAACAAAAGGCCACTCTTTTATCACAGTATTAGTGTGTGTAGTGTGTGCAATTGTTGCTTAAGATCTAAGTGCTGACCTCTGTAAGAGTAACAAAAGGGTGTCGAATTTTCAAAAGCCAATTCTTGCGAAGCATAGCCTTCAATTGTTTTCTTGAGCTCCTCTTCATCTCTTCTTCTTTCACTTTATTTCTCTCCTTCTTGCTAATATTTGGATGATTCTCCATAAACCCTTTTACTCCCATTCTTGATAGACCAGAATTATGGTCCCTTTCACTATCAGAAATCACCTTAAACTTCAACTTCAAGACGTACAAGAAAACATTACTAGCATGAGTATGAAGACAACTACTTTTTCTTGTAACTACTGCGCACCATTTTCTTACTTTTTTTTCGAGGTTTAAAGGGACTAATTATCAATAGACTGATAAAGGAAAAAAGGGGTTCAGACAAAGAGATGGATCGAGCAGGTGGCACGAAAGAACTGAAAGGGGGAGGAGTGAAAACATATGTAGGAAAGTTGATTCTGATGAGTGATGACACTTGACGGGGGTCTTCGTTAAAAGAAACTTCAATTGAAACGTTTGTCTATTCTTATTTGTTCTCTTTGAAATATTTTTCTCATTCCTTTTACCGGTATTCTCTTCACTTTGCTCCGGCTCCCTGACTTTATATGTAGTTACTCCTTTGGCCCAATAAATATGGGGGTCTATTTGTTTGGCTACTCGTTAAAATATGTTTCACGTGTCATATTTTTTAAAATATAAATTTAATTAGAAAAAATAAATAAGTACAAATGAGGGTTGATACAATTAAATAGAAAAAGTATATAAATGCAAGAGAAAGTAATAATTGTAATATGTGTGTATATATAGTAAGTTAGGTAAATTTTAGGTGTGTTAGTAAGTGCTCAATGAGCACTCATTAAAAAAATCCTATAATCAATTATTCGTTGGATTTGTAAAGACACTATAATTCACCAGTTAGGGGAGTTTTACCATACCTTTTGAGCACTATACCAATGAATATCAATTCATCATTGGATTTGTGAAAAAAAAGAAAAGATATCAACCTTTAAATGATTTTAGAGGTAATAATATGATAAGAGTGTATTGAATTATAATCATAGATAGAAATTTCATAAATATTAACCTGTTTCAATTAGTTGAAAGGAATGCATGGAATTCCTGCTCTATTCTTCTCCTTCTTCTCTACAATTTTAAGATATGATGGACATTGCTAAATTGTTTAAGGTAATCACGAATTGTACATCATTGAATTACAATAAGATGCTAAGATGCAGCCAATAAACAATAAAATTCCATGCGTTAGAAGTGTGTACAAACATTCACCCAAATCGATTTATGCATATTGAACTCATTCAAATTATTAATCGCAGTTTATAATTGTAGAAAGTGCTACATAACACAGCATAAAGTTCAAAAAATTAGGTTAAAGCATTTGTATTGTACATTCATTTCTTTAGTAATATTTAATACTCTAAAGACTAGTTACATGTGAGTATTTGGTACTGTGTTAGAGAGGTGCCAGAGATTTTGAATTGTGCAATGCTAAAATAGAAAATTGAAGTGTTTCAGATTAGAATTTTAAGTTCCGACGAAATAATGGGATGTTCAATTTGTTTATCTTTTAGTCAATATAGTTAAACTTTAATAATTTTTTTAAAAAATGTAGCAAGTTGAGAACATTAATGTCTATCTAATTTTTCATTTTCTTGAATATTTCCAGCTTGAAGTTAGTAATGCCCAACATGGAATTTTAATTTTTTTTTAATTCATGTAAAGCAAATGAGTCAATTAAAAGTACTAAAATCCTGTCAAACCTTCGAAGACTAGAACAATGAAACGAACAGATATTGCAGTAATTAATAATGAGGCCATAATCCTTTGCTCCAAGTGTTGTGTCTTACCAAGTTGTCTTTATTTTATTTTTTTGTAAAATCAAAATTGTCAAATCTTTTGATAGACTAACTATTTACACCAGTGCAATTGGTAGGCCTAAGGGGTCAGTTATTATTAATTTTTGATTGTAAATCAATTAGTTACTTAGTATATGCTGCTGTAGAGAAGGAATAGACATCAGGAAAAGCAAAAATATATGGTGCCAAATCTATAAAATTGGCAAAATATGGGGGCAACACCTTTAGCCGTCACAATCAGGAGTTAGCCGGGGAATGTCGCCCCTGACCACTGACTAAATCCTTCTAGAACCCCACTTGGCTACTTGGCTTATGCCACCTAGTAAATGTCGACGAAATTCATAAATCTGTGGTCCAATGTTTTATCCTTAATTCATATG
Source organism: Coffea eugenioides (assembly GCF_003713205.1). Lineage (NCBI taxonomy): Eukaryota > Viridiplantae > Streptophyta > Magnoliopsida > Gentianales > Rubiaceae > Coffea > Coffea eugenioides. The sequence continues at coordinate 18,298,285 of NC_040040.1, forward strand.
ACTCGTGTATGTTACGCAGTTGACCATTCATAAAAAAAAAATCAACCTATCATATTTGAAAGATTGGTTGAAATAATTATTATAATATTTTTATGATTTGATATATATGAAATAAAAATAATAAAAAAAATATTCTCAAAAATGTTTTTGCGATAAAGTAAATAATTTTTGATCACATAATTATTATTTAGACATATCAATTTGAAATAATTTATACTCTCTATATACTTTTCATTTTGGAATATATCAAAATATTTGTCATATTATAAAACTTAAAGCCGTTTTTAACCTTTATTCCGAATGATGTCCCTTCTTTTATTCAAAGGTATCTTATATTCAGATTTAAAATTTGAAATTTGTAGAGTAAAATTGAAAAGAAAAGTATAAACTTCATAATCAAAATATTATTTTTAAAAACGTTAGATTCCCGAAATATAACAAACAGATTGGACGGAGGGAGCATTACTACTTATTTCATATTTTTTTGATAATTCATTTCTACCTTCCAGTAATAGTTTCCTTAGTTTTTCGTATTAATAAACACATGTCAAAAACACATTCACCATTTAAGGATTTGTTGTATTTTTCATTATACTAACCAATAATAGAAGTAGAGATCAAGGCTGATATTTTCCTTAAGCACAGTCCAACATCAAAGAGTACCGTTCGATCTGTTATCACCAACTTGATGTCGAGGCGCCACGGTGCGGCGGCTGAGCTTGTCTCCATCTCATTATTGCCCACGCAGCCGACCCCTGGCCCATATCCCTTCGCTTTTAAGCCTGAAAAATAATTTAAAAATAAGACTATTCTAAACCACTTGTGGAACTCGTGGCAGCCACCATAACTTTACATGCATATCCTCCCCTCGTGGCAGCCACCATAGTTTGGAAAACTGTTTTCGTCCCCCCCTCCCCCCGGCCCCCCAAAAAAAAAAATTGTGTTACATTTTGCAATGAAATTGGATTTCTCAACTGTAAAAATTTAAGTTCAATTTTTAGATAGTAATGATCATACAAATCATGAGAGATACATCACTTGTTTCTGAATTATATTTGTTGCAATGATATATTTGTTATGTATGACAAAAAAAAAAAAATCTGTTTCTAAAGCTTCCACCCTTGGTTTGGTAGATGATTTTGACAATTGATAGTCTCTAGATTTGATTGCAAAAAAATTGCATGTGCATTTCATTAAGGTGATTTGGGTTCTTTTCGGTAGATTCGCTCTTCATTTCTCGCATTGTACATCTAAATATATGACATGTGTATTCATTTACTAGAAAGAGACATGATCGTTTTAAATTTGATTAATCCTAATTTTTGTTAATAAATAAAGACACGTGTCGTGTATCTAAACATGTACTGCGAGAAATAAATAGAGAATCTACTGAAGAAAAGTCAAGTCCTTCATCAAGGAAATGGTTGGTTGCAAATAAAAATAAAGTGAAGAAAGATCCTTTTTTTCTTTTTTTCTTTTTTTGTAACCCTTCCGTTCTTTCCTGCACGATTTTCACTTCCGATAATACTAGATATTGGATTCGAATCATGAACTCAATAGCAGAAAGAACAATAAAAAACATCTCCTTACCATTGGACCAACCTTGTGCGATTGATGCGCATAACTTCAGCCCACCGCCGCTGAATTGCAAATTTATATAGTAGTTCATACAATTGACTAATTGCTAGTTGATTTTTGACTCTTCTAACAAATTGGAATGATGTGGCGAGAGGACAAGTGAATTTAGGATAAATTATCTTTGTGTATGGATAGCATAAAATACACCTTTCCCTTTCCTTTTTTTAGGTTAAAAAAAGGAACAGTTCTTTGCATTTTGTTTTTACAAAAAAAAAAAGGGGGGAAAAATGCTCCATCATTTCTATAATTTTTATTCTCTATCCATCCTTGAGGACGGCGAAAATGAACAAAGATGAGGATTTCGTGGTTATTCGTTATTGGTGCTGTTTATTTGTTTATAGATCATCAAAACTCAAAAGATCTGCCTCCAAGTCGTCCTCTGACAAAAGTGATCTTGGAAAACAAAGCAAAAGAGGTGCAACGAACTTTTTCTAGCTTGGATTTGACGACTTATTCAAATTGAACATTTTAACCAATTAATTATTCAGTTTCCTCCGTCACCATTAAAATTATGTTACTGCTTTAGTCACAAAAAAAAAAATTGCACAACGTTATGTTGTAGTGGCATACAAACTTTGACATTTAACTCCATTTTTTTAATCTTCTATCTTTGAGCGATATTTCTTAATTAAAGAATTATTCAAACTTGTGATTTATGCACATTCTAGTGCACGGTAATTACAAAAAAAATTTTATTTGTCAATAAGTTACAATTTAGTATCACGAAATAAGATTATAAAAAGAAATAAAACACAAGTAATTAATAGTTTTATAAATTATTTATAACTAACTAATATAACAAAATTCTTATTTTACCACCAAAATTTAAAAATAATAAACATTGAATATGGATATTTTTTTCATATTAATAACAAGATTAGTAGTAAGATAGTATCTTACTTTCTTTTATTTATCGTGTTATCCTTTGTCCATTCTTTAACGAATTCGCCAGTATAGTGCTATCAAGTTGAGTCGAACGTGAGTAGCACAATGTTTGATCTCGAACTCAATCAATACCAATGCTACTTGTGCTCGAGTTTGAGTTCAATTTTTGATAAGACATGAACTCATAATAGCTATTTTATAATTTTATATATTATATAAATAATACAACTATCCGATTAGACTCGTTGAATACTCGAGTACTAAATACTAATGCCTGAACTTGACACACTATATACATTGAGTAGCTTGAATTCAAGTTTGAACTTGATCAACTAAGTGTTTGATCAAGCTGCTCGCAAGTTATTCAGAAGTAACTTGACCCGCCTACACACCCCATTCGCCGATAGGATTAGGGATGACAACAGGGGCGGTTGCCCGAGGGGAGTCATTGGGGCGGGGGCGGAGGGGAATTTCTCCCCCCGTTTAGAAAGGGGGCGGGTATACTCCCCTGCCCCGCCACCCGTTTGAAAATATATATATGTACATAATTATATATATAATGATATTATCAATTATACTACTAATTATACATGTTTATTAATAAGAATTATTAATTATTTATACTAAATTTATTAATACATTTATGTTAATTCCTAACTATACTTAATACAATAACACTTTTTTCTAAAAAAAAATACAATAATAATTTAGTGATTGTATTTGTATCAAAAGTGAAAATTTGATTATTTTAGTTATATTTGTTTTATCATATTAGATTGTATTCAAATAACCTTTGTTTAATTATTTTTATGAGTTTCAATTGTGAAATTACAATGAATAATAATTTGGTGATGTGTTGATATTTTAGTACTTGATTATTTACTCAAATTTAATTATAATAAAATTATATAATAAATTTTTTTAACCCTACGGATGCCCCCTCGGGGGAAGCGGGGCCGGGGTGGATCAGGGAAAACCGGGGGCGGGGGGATTAAAATGCAACGGGGCGGGGATTGGGGGAGGTGTCCCCCGCCCCATTGCCACCCCTAGATAGGAACTCCATTTCGGACTTTAGGCTGAACTGCAAAACAAATTTAACTTGGCTGTTCTGATGCGTCCAAGTACTTAAGGCCAAAGCCCATTCCTCCGAATAGGCCGCAACAGACAACAGGCCCATTACTGCTCGCCACAGTGCTCCGATTTCACGCAGACGAACTTCTCAGCGCCACCAATTGAAAATGTTAAGAAAGACGACTTCCGATGTGATTTCCCGTTCTTATTCGTATAACCTTCACCGTCGCCGGGCATCATTTTCTTCATCTTCTTGCAAATTGGCGGTCACCAATGAGGTTCTCAATATCATTGAGCAAATTAGCCCAATGGAGCCAGCTCTTGAGAAGGTAGTCCCTTTTCTAACTCGTGAAGTGGTAGCTTCTGTTATTGAAGAAAAAAAGAAAAACCTTGAATTGGGATTTAGATTTTTTATCTGGGCTATGAAGAACAAGCGTCTTCGCAGCCGGGCTTCACATAGGTTAATAGTTGACATGCTTGTTGGGGATAATTGTAGTGGTAAAAGTGGTCATCTTGATGGGTTTGAGTTATATTGGAGGATTTTTGACGAGGTTAGGAAACGGGTGGGTCCTATGGATTCAGCTGCATTGGCCGTATTGATTTCGGCGTATTGGAAGATTAAAAATGCTGAAAAGGCCGTGGAAACATTCGGGAAAATGAGAGAGTTCGATTGTACACCGGATTTATATGTTTATAACATAATATTGCATGTTGTAGTTAAGAAAGATGTCATTTTGTTAGCGTTGGCACTGTATAATATGATGTTGAAATCAAATTGTAGGCCTAATTGCTCGACTTTTAACATTTTGATCCATGGGTTGTACAAGAGTGGGAAGACTCAGGATGCGTTACATCTGTTTGATGAAATGCGTGATCTAGGATTGTTGCCTAATAAGACTACCTACACTATGATTCTCTTGGGTTTGTGTCAGGCGAAGAGGACTGATGATGCACATAGGCTGTTTAATTTGATGAAGACTAGTGGTTGTTTGCCGGATAATGTCACTTATAATGCTTTGCTTAATGGGTTTTGTAAGTTGGGCAGGGTTGATGAGGCATTTGCCCTGTTGAAGTCTTTTACAAAAGATGGCTATGCCGTTAAACTACCAGGCTACAGTTGTTTGGTTGATGGCTTGATTAGAGCCCGTAGGATTGATGAAGCACACGAACTCTTTCAGAAACTTTTTGAGATTCCTGTGATACCTGATCGAGTATTATATACGACTATGATGCGTGGGCTATCGCAAGCTGGAAGGTTAAAGGATGCTTTGAATCTGTTGAAGGACATGACACAAAGGGGTGTTGTACCAGATACTCAATGTTACAATACTTTAATTAAGGGGTTCTGTGACATAGGTCTGTTAGATCAAGCGCGGTCTCTTCAGCTAGAAATTTCAAGGAATGATCTCTTCCCTGATACATGCACTTATACTGTTTTAATTTGTGCTTTGTGTGAGAATGGCATGGTTCGAGAGGCGCAGAATATTTTTGATGAGATGGAGAAGATTGGCTGCTTTCCCTCTGTTGTAACCTTTAATTCTCTTATTCATGGTTTATGTATGTCTGGTCTGCTTGAGAAAGCTCACCTTATGTTCTACAGGATGGAGATAGGAAAAAACCCTTCATTATTTCTAAGGCTTTCTCAGGGTGCAGATAGAGTTCTTGATAGTGCAAGCCTCCAAACAATGGTGGAGAAATTGTGCGACTCTGGGTCGATATTAAAAGCTTACAAGCTTCTCATGCAGCTGGCTGATAGTGGGGTTGTACCAAATGTCATAACATACAACATTTTGATAAATGGCTTATGCAAAGGTGGCAATTTGAATGGTGCTTTCAAACTTTTTGAGGAGCTCCAACTCAAGGGGCATTCTCCCGATAAAATCACATATGGAACTCTAATAGATGGGCTTCAGATGGCTGGTCGTGAAGAGGATGCATTTAAGCTCTTTGAACAGATGAGTAATAATGGATGCACGCCTGGCCCAGAGGTTTACAAGTCACTTATGACTTGGGCTTGCAGAAAGATGAAGACATCTCTGGCTTCTAGCATTTGGTTGAAATATATGAAGGCTGTTGGTGGTGAGGCAAATGAAAAAATTGGGTCCATTGAAAAACATTTCGAGGAGGGAAACTTGGAAATGGCTGTTAAAGGGATACTTGAAATTGATTTTCAGTCAGTAACTTTTGATTCTGCACCTTATAATATTTGGCTCATTGGTCTGTGTCAGGCACAAAGGACAGAGGAGGCTTTAAAGGTTTTCTCCATCCTTGAGGAGCTTTCTATAAATATATCTGCTCCTGGTTGTGTGATGTTAATCCAGAGTCTTTGCAATGATGGAAAGCTGGATCAGGCAATTAGCATTTTCCTGTACACTCTGGAGAAAGGCATCCGATTGATGCCACGAATCTGCAACAATCTACTAACTATGTTACTTCATTCTCAAGAGAAGGCGGAGGATGCATTTTATCTCTTAAAAGAAATGAAGTCCATGGGATACAATTTAGATTCCTATCTTTACAAAAATACTAAATCCCTTTTAATTCATCATAGATATAGAAAAGTAAGAAAACTGGAAAGTGTGTCACATGGGTAAGTTTCTAGCGATTGGTTTTCATTCAACGTTGCAGATTTTTGGCTTCTCTGCCCCATCTGGAGAGTACTAGGAGGTTATTTTTGAAGTAGTGTTTATCTGGCAGATTAAATCCACAAACCCACTTCTGTTGGTCTAAAATTGGGTAATTTGGGTTCCTACATGAGTTATGGCTTGGTTTTCAGTTTCAGATTCTGGGTTTCCATTTCTCCAAATGTTTTGCTTGAAACTAGACCTGTATGCTTAAGACAGAAATCATTGGTACCTGGTCTGTTTTGGGTTCATGAAGGTGGTCTATACTGCACTAGTTGACTTCTATTTCCACCCTTCACATTCCACTTCAGCAGCCGCTCATATGCTTTTCTGGGTAAAGGTCTCACTTCTGAATTCTGAGTCCCTTGAAGAATGAGTTTGGTCTTTTCTGCATGTTGGCACCATGATGATACATGGATCCTATTTAAAGGACAGATGCTGCTTCTTCTTCTTTAAAAACTGAAGCAGTAAGCATAAGCCATCATAAACATGACAAGATGATTCTCAGCAGTTTTGCTTAAAGGTTAAGAGTGCCATCCAAGGCAACCATGGAAGAGAGCAGTTTCTACTAGAATTGACAAGGGCCATAAGCTGCAGTTCAATGTGCCATGAACGTGTTGGATCTTCATTCTTCACCGCTGTCAGTGGGTAATCACTTTTTCTCCCCACAATGTTTCAAGAATTATCAACCTACCTAGGGTTATTTCCTTTTGTTGTTCCTTATTTTTCAATGTATGTATTCCAGCCTTCTGCTTATATTGGATTTATTCTGAAAAACTAACTGCAAATGACGAAAGGTATATGGATTGGCCTTTTGCGAGAATTTAGCAATCCAGATTGACTCTGAACTCCAATAAGCAATAGCTGATGGTGCGGTTTTCCTCAAATTATTTGATATTTTATATAATTTTATTTCTTTTTCTATATCTGGTTCTCTGCTGCCATTTTAATGTCTTTTTTGGGTGTTTTTGGGAAATTAATCTGGTTGGTTGTTGCTGTACTTTCTTCTTTTAGTCTGAATGGTTTTCTGGAGTTCATTATATTAGACCGGAAACCCTGTCAATCGCATCAACGGTTATGGTTTTTTAAGGGATATACTCTGAAGCATGAATGGTGGTAGCTGCCACCCTGCTGGTTGTCGAATTCTATGGATTGGAATTTGCAAGCTAGGATGGATTATAGCTATCATGGGTGTAGCATAGTTGTTTTGGCAGTTCAGTTGCTTTTGAGTATCTAACTTTGCACTTGGCAGTTACTACTTTTTGGGGTTCATAGGTACAACTTCCATGGCCCTAAAAATGTAGTGGCGTTTTGTTTTGAAATGCTTGGACCTATACAATGAGAACACATAAATGGCATTTGGAGCCTAAAGATTTCATGACATGTTAATACATGTACCTTAAGCCTGCTTGAATTCACGAGTGGGAATATATTACATGTTCTTTTTAAATTATGTTTTTAATTTTTTCCATTTATAGATGTGATTTTGTTTTAACAGATTCCTGTCATGGTTCATTTTGGTCTGACATACTGCTAAGAACTTGGACATTGTATTCTAAACAGGTTACTGGCTACCTATTAATCGCCCAAGTCTGTGTTCTGTTCCCAAAATATTTTACTTGAAGGCCGACCTGTATCTTAAGATACAAGTTAGTATGTGGTCTGTTCTGGGTTCATGAAGGCGGTCTATGCTTCAAAAGTTCACTTTTATTTCCGCCCTTTGCATTCTACTCCAGCGGTCGGTCTTATGCTCTTCTCGACCGAAGTCTCACTTCTGAATCTTAACCCCCTCGAGGATGAGTTTTGAGTTTTTTGTGCATGTTGGTACTGTGATGATTTATGGATCTTATTGAAAGGACAAAGGTTGCTTCTGTTTCTTTCAAACCTGAAGCAGTAAGCGTCTCATTCATAAACATAATAAGATGATGCTCAGCAGTTTTGGTCAAAGTTAAAGACAACCGTCCGAGCAACTCTGGATGACTGCCAACTTCTTCAAGAAATGACAAGGGCTATAATCTGCTGTTCAGTGTACCACAATTGCATTGGAAATTCATTCCTCACTGCTGGTGTTAGTAGGTAATTACTTTTTCTTCCCATATGATATCAAGAATTTTCAAAGTAGCTAGGATTATTTCATATTGTTGTTCCATATCTTTTAATGTACTTGTCATCCTTCTGCTTAATTTGGATTTCTTTTGGAAACCTAACAGCAAACGACAAGAAGTATACACCTCCCAACTCCAAAAAAGCAATAGCCGATGGTACTGTTTTTCGCAAATTATTTGATTTTTTAATATGACTTCATTGATTTTGGACAATCTGGTTCTTTGTTGCCATGTTGATGTCTTTTTGGGTGTTTTGTGCGCTTTTGACCTTTTGTTTTTGCTATTTGGGAAATCAATCACTGGTTGGTTGTTGCTGCACTTTGTTCTTCTAATAAAATTGCTTTTAGGGAGTTCATTATGATCAACAAGTATGATGTTTCAAGGAATGTCGAATTGTGCTGACTGGACTTCGCAAGCTAGGCATGGATTATAGCTATTCTTGGTGTTGCACATTGTTTCAGCAGTTCATTTGCTTTTGCATAGTTGATTTTGCACTTGGCAGTCACAACTTTGTGGGGGTTTTTGGTACAACTTCAATGGCCCTTAAAACCTTTTGCTGTTTGGGAAATTAATCACTGATTGTTTGTCATTGCACTTTGTTCTTTCAGTTTGAATGCTCTTCTGGAGTTCATTACCATCAATAATTATGATTTTTTAGGGGGATACTACGATGCATGAAGAGTAGTGGCTGCCACCCTGCTGGTTTTTGAATTGTGCAGACTGGACTTTTCAGGCTAAACATGGATTATCGCTATTCTGGGTATTGCACAGTTGTTTCGGATAGATCAATTGCTCTTTTCCATAATTGAGCTTGAACTTGGTAGTCACTACTCTTGTGGGGTTCAAAGTACAATCTCGATGGCCCTAAAAATTTTGTCCTGTTCTGCTTTGTAATGCTTGGACCTATACAGGGTGAATGTATGAATAGAATCTGAGGCCTGAGCATTTCTTGATTTGTTAATACATGTACACTTAACTAAGGCTGCTTGCATTTACAACGGGGGAATGTATACACATGATAAAATACAAGATGTATCTTCTGTTATTTCATGTATAGATGTGATGTTTTGTCAACTCATCAGTTTTGTTTTGACATACTGCTAAGAGCTTGGACAATTGTACCTTCTAAACAGGTTGCTGGTTACCTATTGGTCGCGCAACTCTCGACTCCTGTTGCTCTTTCTCTCTCTCTCTCTCTCTCTCTCTCTCTTTAATGTTTCTTTTGTGAAAAACTCTTTCCAATTGCATTATGAATGAAATTTCTCCACAGGTTGTTAATTAACACACCACTGAATGGTCTATTGGCATAATATCCCTTTTCAGTCAGCCCCAGGAGGCCTGGTTGAATTGTTGAACAAACAACCATATACAGGTTCAGCGTTACAGTATTCGATTTAAACCAAATAATTTTGTTCCCTTTCCAAAAACTGTACAATAGGGAGAAAAAAAAATTTAAAATGAAGCCGGTGAAACTTTACAGCGCAAAACCGATTAAAAATCAAGCTAACTTTCCATTTTCACTGACTTGACATTATTATGGCCCTTCACTTAAGCCAAAAGTAAACTCGCTATCGTTTTCTCTGGCTTTGAATTACATAATCTTTTGGACTACACAGTTATAAATCCTGCATATAGGCGTTATGTATCTCTAACAAGTAATGGGAGAAATCACTAACTGATGACAGTTGTTTCGTGAAACAGAGCATCTATTATAGCGAGACATTTACATGTTATGGCTTTTTCCCCCACCCCTGATGCAGACTCGGTGATTTGAGAGATAAGCTGCTATAATCCTTTCTGTTATTTATCACATTGAGCAGACGAATGAAACTAGATTCCTGAAACCAAGCCATGGAAGTTTATCCAAGCTATGTAAGAACATCAAGATTATGCACTCCCTGTTTCTGCTGCAACTGCCAGATCATTCCTATAAAATTTTTACTCCACCTATCAATGCTTGGGCTTGCGAGGAGGATTCTCTTGGCTTTTCCAGCGATGCTTCAACCTTACTTCTCTTCTTCATGGATTCTGTCAAGCATTCAAAATTGTAATCAAATGAAATGAGCAAGAGAAAAAGTTTCTTCCTGCGTATGGAAGACATGGAAGGATCAAGATAGAAGATCCTCAATTTCATCCTTGTTACTTGGGCATGATGTGCAAGGTAACTCTGGTCCTAGACTTAAGTGGAACATTTTCAGTCAAAAAATAAAGCATAAGCAATTCCAAGCTATTCACATTCGAAGAAGAAGTAATTATAGAACTCAAAGATTTACATGATTAAATGCCTTTGAGAAGGTTTCCTGAGGAAACCAATACAAAGCCAAACTAGTTGTAGCTTGACTGAAGTTGATTAGTCAACAAATTCCAGGCTTGGTCAAGTCAATCAACTCAGTGATATATTATCTGCAATTCAGTCTAAAAAGTAGCAATTTGGGTCAAAAGCTTTTTGCAGTCAGACTCAAGGATTATATGAAGATAAATCGAATTATCAAAGCCAAGCGATTGTTCAGATGCCACTACTTAGAGCTACACACACATTGTGACAAAATTGAAAGCTTAAGCATGGAATGGAATTCAGGTTCTAATGTAAAATCACTTTTAAAGTTAAAAACTCAATTTCAGGAACCTCTGATTGCCTTCTACTATCTTATTTACATGCATAAAAATAGGTCAAAAGCAATTTTCCAGAAAGATTCCTCAAGATAAAAGCATGCAACAAATCAAATCTTTCAGTTTTTTGAGGCTTCTTCAGTTTCTTAGTAAGAATAGGGAGTGGTATTCTGCATAAATAGTATGCAACAGAGATGCTAATTGCCCCTTTGAGTGCTAACTTACCAACACACTCTTGTATGGTAGCTCCATACTGAATTCCAGCGCTTTTTTGAGCAAAGGATAGTATGTCATGGTACATTTTCATTGAAGGCTGAATTCCTCCATCCTCCATCCATTGCAGAACCTGCATCAGAATTTAGCTGAATATAGCTCAAGGAGAGACTGAATGAATGAGTAAGATTCAGTATATTCCATTTCCAACTACAAATGGGAACAGCTATCTCATATAATCCCAACTCAAAAAACATGACATGTCAAGTGCTTCCAGCCAGAAGCAGGATGTAGTGACTTTTAACTCCAAGATTCCTAGATTTCATGCCAATTGAGCAGTCTTCTCAAACAGGCAGAGTAAATATAATACCAGATTCATAATCTTGTAACTGGAACTTCTCCATCTATAGCTTTTCCCCTATATAATATTTAAGGACAAGTTTACCTGCATAATCCAGAAGGGTCATCACCTAATTCTTACATGAGCATTTTGGTGAAGGCACATATTTTAGTTTAGTAGTCCAATGATCATGACAATATGTCCAGATACACAGGCACATGCACATTGATGCATGTCTATATCAATGTATAAACAGGGAAAATAACAGAGGCATTTTATGAGCTTACCTCCACATATTTCCTCCAATTTCCAGAAGCCAAAAGATTCTTTAAGAGAATTGAATACGTTGAGAAGTTGACTTCACTACCTAATGCCACCATCTTGTAGAATAACTGTATTTGATACGAAAAGGATAATAAAGGCATCATGACTCAGACTTCAAATTAGGAAAGAGAAAATAGATCCTACTTTGCGTCAGGAAATGCTGTTGCATTTATTCTAGGTATAAGAGAAGAATAAATGAGAAGCTTCCAATTACCTTCATCATGGTTTCAATCTTCCCAGATTTCCCGATAGAATGCAAAAGTTGATTAAGAGTTCCAACAGAGACAACAGCTAATGAAGTCTCCATCATTTTTATAATTTCAGTAGTTCTTCTCCAATCTCGCAAGCTTCATTCACAAACAAATGATTTAAAGACCAGGAATAGAAAACACAGTGGAATTTCTGAAGCAAGTTCACAAGTTGCTATCCAGTACCAATCACAGAAGTTTTATAATAGGGAAAACTCCGCTATAATTCTACTAATCCAATAACATGAGCATAAAGGAAAACCATCACATTTGAGATAATTCCAGATACCCCTAAACTTTGCCAGTCAGTGATCAGTTGCATTCCTAGTTTAGCTCTTGTATTTTTGGGTTGACAACAATAAGACATTGAACAAAAAGAAGAACTGAATTGTTCTGTCATATGTTTTGTTCTGGACTCTGTACAACATTTATACAAATGGAATTTGACTTTTGTCAATTCCATGAAATCTGTAATTTCCTAAAAATTAGGAGCTAATTTATTCTATCCTAAAATACATTAGGAGTAAATTATTCTATCCTAAAATAGAGCAGAAATCATGGGATATAGCAGAAATCATGGGATATACATAGAAAAAGATATTCTAGATCTCAACACTCCCCCTCAAGATGGTGAATAGATATTTTCCATTCCCATCTTGCATGTAATGTCTTCAAAGTTGGAAGTTGGCATTCCCTTAGTTAAGACATCTGCCAATTGATTATTTGATGCTACATATGGAGTGCAAATCATGCCACTGTCCAGCTTTTCTTTAATAAAATGTCTATCAACTTCGATGTGCTTTGTGCGATCATGTTGCACTGGATTGTGTGCAATGTTGATGGCAGACTTGTTGTCGCAATAGAGTTTCATAGGTCCTTCCCACTTGATTTTAAGATCATCAAGTATTATTTTGAGCCATAGCAATTCACAAACTCCATGAGCCATAGCTCTAAACTCTGCTTCCGCACTTGATCTTGCAACAACCGATTGCTTCTTACTCCGCCATGTCACTAGGTTCCCACCAAGAAATGTACAATATCCTGAAGTTGATCTACGATCTACAACAGAACCTGCATAATCAGCATCAGTATATGCCTCTATGAGCAATCCTTCATTTTTCTTGAACAAAATTCCTCTACCTGGTGTCCCTTTGAGGTAGGATAGAATTCTATTGACAGCCTGCAAGTGTTTCTCTCTTGGATCATGCATAAATTGGCTTACTACACTTACAGCAAATGCTATGTCCGGCCTTGTATGGGACAAGTATATCAGTTTCCCAACCAACCGCTGATATCTTCCCTTATCTACTGTGCTATCATCCTTCTCTTCATTCAATCTCAAGTTAGGCTCAATGGGTGTACTTGCTGCCTTGCATCCAAGATTGCCTGTTTCTTTAAGCAAGTCTAAGACATACTTTTGTTGGGAAACAAAGATGCCTTTACTTGAGTATGCCACCTCAATGCCTAAAAAATACTTCAGCCTCCCTAGTTCTTTAATTTCAAACTCCTTTGCTAAGCACTTTTTGAGTGTTTCTCTTTCAATTGGATCATCCCCGGTAATGATGATGTCATCTACATATACAAGTAGAGCTGTAACACCTCCTTTTGAATATTTTATGAACAAAGTATGATCTCCTTGACTTTGTTTGTATTGCATTGCTAGCATCACTTTAGTAAATCTTCCGAACCAAGCCCTTGGCGATTGTTTTAATCCATATAATGCTTTCTTTAACCTGCACACTTTCTTTTTAAAAAACATTTCATTGAAACCCGGTGGGGGTTCCATGTACACCTCTTCTTCTAAATCCCCATGTAAGAATGCATTCTTAACATCAAATTGCTGTAAACACCAACCAAAGTTAGCGGCTAAAGACAAAAGAACACGCACAGTATTCATTTTTGCAACGGGTGCAAAGGTCTCTTGGTAATCTATCCCATATGTCTGTGTATATCCTTTTGCAACCAACCGAGCTTTATGCCTTTCTAATGAACCATCAGCTCTATATTTCAAAGTAAACACCCATTTACACCCCACTGTTTTCTTTCCTTTGGGCAGGTTTACAATTTCCCAAGTCTTATTTCTCTCTAGGGCATTCATTTCCTCTTTCATAGCATGTAACCAGTTCTTATTTCTAAGTGCCTCTTGTAGTGTTTGTGGGATTGAAATGGAGTTGATGGTGGTAAGGAAAGTTTTATGTTGTGGAGAGAGTCTATGGAAAGACACGAAATTTGAGATTGGATGCTTAGTGCATTCTCGTGTTCCTTTTCGAACAGCAATAGGCAGGTCTAAATCATTAAATTCATAAGGAGCAGAGTCAGATTGAACACACAAAGGAACAGAATTTTCAGTACCTGATTGTGGTTCAGATTCTTGGATTTGCACAGGTTCAGAAATATGAACTTTCTTCCTTGAGTAGACCTTGAGTGGTGTAGTTGGATTTAAACCAGATTTTCCCTCAGCTCCAAGATCAGGGTCAATTTCTTTACTGGCATGTTCAACTTCAAATTCAGGTTCAGGTTCACTGCTAGTATGTTCTCCTTTAGAATTTGGTGTATGGTCAGGCTTGAAAGACTTTAAGTTTAGTGTAGGACTTTGAAGATCAAGGAGAAATTCCTTATCTTCCCAAGAACTCTCCCCCTGGGGATGAGGATTGTTACTTTGAGAGTAAGGTTCATTTTCAACAAATGTGACATCCATGGAGGTAAAAATTTTTTTTGAAGGAGGATGATAACACTTATATCCTTTCTTTGTGTTTGAGTATCCCACAAAAATACATTTTAAAGCTCTTGGATCAAGTTTCCCTCTTTGGTGTGCATGAACATGTACAAAAGCAACACAACCAAACACTTTTGGTGACAATGTGCAAGAGACATTAAAATCAGGGTAAAAAACAGAAAGAGCAGCAATGGGACTTTGATTATTTAGTACTTTTGAAGGTACTCTATTTATCAAATGTGCAGCAGTTAAAACAGCCTCCCCCCAAAAAGTTTTTGGAACTTTATGTTGAAACAAAATTGCTCGAGTCACATTGAGTAAATGTCTATTTTTTCGTTCAGCAATCCCATTTTGTTGGGGTGTATCTACACAAGATGACTCATGTATTATACCCTCTTTTTGGAAAAAAGATGAGAGAATTTGATTAAAATAGTCTCTTGCATTATCAGATCTTACTCTTTTAATCAAACTTCCAAATTGTGTACAAATCATTTTATGAAACATTGGAAAAATACTGCTTACTTCTGATTTTTCTTTCATAAGAAATAACCAAGTAGTTCTAGTACAATCATCAATGAATGTGACAAACCATTTTGCTCCAGAAATACTAGAAATTCTACAAGGCCCCCAAATATCAGTATGTATCAAAGAGAAAGGTCTAGTAGATCTTGTATTACTCAATGGAAATGATAGTCTATGATGCTTAGCAATTTCACATGTATCACAATGAAAACTACTAACATCTTCATTCTTGAAAAGTGAAGGAAACATGCTTTTAAGTAGAATAAAAGATGGATGACCAAGACGGAAATGATGAAGCCAAATTTCAGATTTATTATTTGAGGAGCAGGTGAGGGATAACTGATTTTTGTTCTCCTTGTTGCCACTCATCTCCTCAAGGTAATAAAGCCCATCATTCACCTTAGCAAGTCCAATCGTCCTCCCCGTAACCAAATCCTGAAAAACACAGTGAGTAGAATAGAAAATTACTCTACAGTTCAGATCTTTGGTAATTTGATGGATGGATATGAGATTGGAGGACAATTTTGGGACATGCAACACATTATTTAGGGACAAAGAATTTGATAGATTTACTGTCCCTTGGCCTGCAACAGTTATAGGAGATCCATCCGCAACAGTAATTTTTCTATTTCCAGGACATGGGTTGTATGTTCTAAATCTGATTGGGCTGTGAGTCATATGGTCAGTAGCTCCTGAGTCGATGACCCAAGAGCCTAGAGAAGACATGCTTGAGGCACTTAAAGCATAAGAGTTAAGGTACTTACCTGATTGAGCCAATGAACACGTACTAGAGGACTTTTCAAGGGAATTTAGGAGGTTTCTTAGCTTTTCGGTTTCTTCTTTCTTGAATTCTCCCATACCAGCCTGGTTGGATTTTTCTTGTGTTTGGTCTTCTCCAGCAGTTAAGTGGACTTTTCCCCCTTTGAATCCTCCTTTACGACTAAGGACTTGTTCCTTTCCATGGAGTTTGAAGCAATCATCTCGCGTATGGCGTGATTTTTTGCAGTACGTGCACCAAATTGTGTCTTTATTTGACTTTGTAGAAATCATTGCTGAGCCTTCTAATGTTTTAGGCTCTAACATGACTTCTCGCCTATTCTCTTCAGCTCGAATCAATGATATTGTCTCATTCAGAGATGATAATCTTTCCTTCCCCAATATCTGGATTCTGACCTGATCAAATTCCACATTCAGACCTGCAAGGAAGTCATAAACTCTATCCTTTTCGATAAAGTTTTTCAAGGTGGCTGCATCTTCACTACACACCATCTGAACACACCGATATTGGTCCAGTTCCTGCCATAGATTTTGCAGAAGGTTGGCATATTGAGTAACAGAAAGGTTGCCCTGTTTAGTGGCTGAGATCTTTGTTTTGATCTCATAGATTAGGGCAGCATCTCCTGCCTTTGAATAGGTCTGTCGAATAGTAGTCCATATATCTTGAGCTGTTGGTAGGAACATGCAAGTATCACTTATTTCAGGTAACATGGAGTTCCACAGCCATGACATGACCATAGAATCCTCTTCATCCCAAGCAGCGAATTTAGGATCTCTCTTTTTCGGTCCAGTTCCATGCAAGTGGCTGATTTTGCCCTTTCCTTTGAGAAATGTTTGAACAAATTGTGACCACTTGAAATAGTTTTTCCCGTTGAGCCTGTAGGCTGCCTGGATACTCTGCAAATCCCCTGTTTGTGGAATATTTGAGGTCTCTTCTGATTTGGTATTGGAGTGGATTTCTGATGTTTCAGTTTCAGACATGGTGGAGGTTTCAAAGAAAAATTGGCAATGAAGGCCTAATGAAAAAAAAATCAGCAATGAAGGCTGGAAATTGCACTTGGCAATAAAGACTTGAAAAGAGGAAAGCACTCAGCAATGAAGGCTGACAAGAAGAGGTCCCAAGAGCAAAAGCTCTGATACCATGAACAAAAAGAAGAACTGAATTGTTCTGTCATATGTTTTGTTCTGGACTCTGTACAACATTTATACAAATGGAATTTGACTTTTGTCAATTCCATGAAATCTGTAATTTCCTAAAAATTAGGAGCTAATTTATTCTATCCTAAAATACATTAGGAGTAAATTATTCTATCCTAAAATAGAGCAGAAATCATGGGATATAGCAAAATCATGGGATATACATAGAAAAAGATATTCTAGATTTTCAACAGACATGCCTTTGAATGATTAATCAATTTGCACTAGCATGTTAATCAGAGATGACCAAGTATTTCACCATGTTCCAGAAACCTATTAAGTTACATGAGGAACACTAGAAACCACTCAACATCGTTCCCACTTTCTTATGCTAAGCTGATTTAGCATGTTTTCTTTTTCTGTAACTTAAAGCAAAAAGCTGTTACATGATGCAGTAAATTTCGCAAGTGCCACTGATCCAACCAGCTAGCCACATCCATAAGTGCATTGTAAATATGTAAAAAAGAACACTTCAAATCATGCTTATAACCAGGCCACAAAAATCAAACTTATACCCACACAAAATAACAGAATCCAATCATATCCGTTAAAAACTGCAGAAGGATTCTACAATAGAGAAATTAGCATTGTAACGTGAAAAACATGCTTAAAAAGTGAAAAACTCACATGGTACATGCTGAGATAATTTCAGAGAAAATAGCATCTGACAAGGGGATCTTCTTTTCTTTCATAAAATCTGCAGCAAGCAGAACTTTTCCTGGTTGGCATCCTCTATTAAAAGCTCTCATAAGAGTTGAACAAGCTATAGAATCTGGCTGGACACCATGCAATTCCATTTCTTGAAATATTGCAAAAGCTTTCTCCCAATCATCTGCATACGGAATTTCCACAAGACATTCAGTTTGAGCTTCTTAATATCAGTAAAGGATCCCCTGTTTTTGGGGTGTTTTTCAAAAACTAGTTTTTCAAATACAATAAAAATTTTTAAAAAGTACTCTAAAAGGTAATCTAAAAATTAGTTTATATTTTTTTTAAATTTTAAGAAATATCTCAAAATATATTCTAAAAACTCTTCTACTCTTAAATATCCTAAAATATTTTTTAAAGATATTTCAAAATATACTCTAAAAACTCTGCTACAGTAAAGTTTTTCAAAAACATCCCCAAAAACAACTAATCCAAACAGAGCATAGTCCAACATAGGATCTTACCACCAACACTATATGCATGTAGCATAGCAGTATATGTGACAACATCGGGATGAAAACCAGCCATCTTCATCATGGAAAACATTGATTCTGCTCCAGCAAGTTGACCCTGAGAGAGAGAGAGAGAGAGATAAGTATGGGAGAATCTAATTACAGGGACAGTAGTCACAAATCGATAGTCCTTGCCTGTTTACTATAGGCACATATAGCAGATGAATACACCTCTTGGGATAATGGAACTTTGAGGTCCAACATTTCATTGAGAAATTCAAGTGCATTAGAGAACTTTGACATCTTACAGCAACCACTTATCAACACATTGTAAGTGACAGAATCGGGTTTAACATTATGTTTCCTCATCGACCCATATAAAATTATTGCTTTATCAAAGTCCCCAAAATTCATGTAACTTCCAATCGCAGAATTATATGCAACTGTGTTCAATTTAATGTGCCGCAACTCAGCAGCTCGCAATATGGATTCAATCTTCACTTTTTGACAACACCTGCCACAGGCCGCCAACAAGGTACTAATTGTAACAACGTTAGGTTGGACGCCATTCTGCTCCATTTCATGCAACACTTCGACAGCTTCAGATAAAAGCCCATTATAACCAAAGGCATCAATGAGAGCATTATAGCTCACTAGATTTGGTTTGCAATGGTTCTGTTTCATCATCTCAAATATTTCCCTGGCCTTCTGTGGTTGCTGTGACCTTCCATAAGCATTGAGCAAAGATGTAAAAGAGACAACATCTGGCCTGAGTCCCTTCTGTTTCATCTCATGAAAAATTGATAAGGCCTCTGTACTCATCCCAGATGAAGCATGTGCACCAAGTAATGCATTATATGAAACAACATTAGGCTTCAAACCTTCTGCTAGCAGTGAGTTAAAAACAGCTTTGCAGTTTTCAACCTGGCCCAAAACCGAATACATATGCATGATACTAGTAAATGTTACAACATCAGGGTGACATTCTGCTCTTTTCTCTCTCATTGAATTAAAAAGTTGAACAGCTTTCTCATATTGACCAAGCTTTATCTGGCAATGTATAATAATATTAAGGGTAGTAGTGTCAGGACGAATATTTGTTCCTTTCATCAGTTCAAAGTAGGATAATGCTCTAGAATATTCAGCCCCACTTTTATATGCAGATAGCATTATATTGTGGGTCACCAGATCAGGCCCCACTCCATTTTCGGTCATTTGCTTGCAAACTCTAAGAGCTTCTTTCCAATTACCAGTAGATCCACATGCATTGATCAAGTTGTTGTAAGTTGACCTACTTGGTGGAATCTGCATGAATCAATCAAGGTCACAAAGATGTCTATACAATGACAAATCTTCAAAACAGATGAAGAGAAACTTCCAACTTTAATGTAACAAGAACAGTTGACATGGGTGACCATGATTAGAACTATTGAAGAAGTGCATCTAGCCTAATGAATTTTATTCTTTGTCAATTGTTTGATTCTAATGGAGTTTGATGGAGTAAGTTTTCAGCATCTTCATGTCTTTTCAACCCATTGATGGAGTGAAAACTTGATGTTTGTTAAAATATTTCACCTCCAACATGTTAATGTCACTAAAGCTTTCACGCTATATCATTCACACAGTCATGAATAAGGGAACGAAAGCAATTGTGGTAAAATAACTACAATGTTTGCTTGCAGGCATGTTGAAGTGGATTACTTTTAGCATACACTAATTGAAAGCTAGAAAAGGAATCAAAATCAAGAAGAAAGCTCAGATTAAACTACAAAAAGATTGATCAGGAAAGAAAAATACAATTACACACAGCTGCACGAAGCATGTCTTCCATGATATTCATTGCCCAGCGCCACTGACCAATTCGACCATGCACATTAATGAGTGCATTATAGGTTTCAACATCCGGCTTGCATCTATAAGGAAAAGATAAGCAACAAGGGCAGGAATTAATAGAAGCTAGATGGTGGATGTTTTTACAGAAAAAATAAAGTTCATGAAAAAGAATACCTCCACTTTTGCATCTCGAAGAACAAGCCACGTGCTTGATCCACTTGATTATGCCTAGCATGTAATCTTATCATCATATTATAGATATCATTTCTTGCACAATATATCTTCTGATTCTTCATCCAAGAAAACACTTGAATGCTATGTTCAATTGAACCTGTTTGAGTTATTTCCTATACCACATAAACACAAGAAACTCAACGGTCTATATAAAAAATATTCAGATGATCAAACAACAAACCAAAACAAGAAGTCAAAAGGCTAATAAGCAAAACAAGTCATACGCTATCAACAGGATTTCGAGTCGCAAGCATTTCTTCGTTTAAATGCAAATGATGGAAAAGAAACGCCGTAACAAAAAGAACTCCTTAAACCACAAATTCAAAGTTCAGCACAAAATTAAAGTCTTAATTGTTTAAAATTTTCTTTTCGCGCCACAAAAAGTTAAACTAAAAGGTTAATATTTCAAAAACCAAATTTAATTTGTAAACGAGTCCAATCAAATCGAACACAAACATATTAAGCTCAATGTTAGAATTTAGAGCCAAGCTGAAACAAGCAAATCCAGCTTGAGTAGCTTGAATACTAAATGATTAAATACAAATTAAGTCCCAAAAGATTCACTAAACATCAAAGTTTACTTACCCTGATAAGAACCGGGAAATTCTTGCGGGCAAACCGGCCAGCCCAGCGGTTCAAGACGCCTTCAATATCCTCAAACCGGTTGAGCGCCATTATCTTCTCCACAACCTCTGAGATGGACCAGTCCTTCTGGAACCGGTCGGTTGAGACCCGTAAACGGTGCCGCTTCGGCAAGTCGGATGCCCGGAGCCCGCTGACTTGTACAGAGACACGATGGGTCCCATTGTCGTAGTCCACGTGGGCTTTCTTCTTCTCCTTGAATGCTTCCTCGTTCTTGGGTTTTTTGCAATGAATTGTTAACCGGGTTGTTCTTGGACGGGTTGCATTTGCGGGTTTGGAGATGGAGTTTGGTTCGGGTGGGTTGGAGAGCCTCAGGAAGGGGGAGTGATGGGGTAAAGTTGCCATGAGAGGGAGAAACGGAAGGTTTATCTGTTTCGGGGGGCTCTAAGGTTTGTAACAGATTGTGATGGTGGGAAACGCCTCCGAAACGACGACGTTAAGTATTCAAATGGTCGAATTTTAACGGGTTAATACCACTTTGTCCCCCCAAACTTTGTACGATTACCCACTTCAGTTCCTAAACTTCAAAATGGGACACTTAAGTCCCTAAACTTATAAATACCTCCCACTTAAGAAAAATTGTTAACAATCCTCAATGCCGTTAGTGGTCAAAGTGTCCCATTTTATAAGGGTTTAGGGATTTAAGTGTCTCATTTTATAAGTTTAGGGACTTAAGTGTCCCATTTTAAAATTTAAGAACTGAAGTGGGTAATCGTCCAAAGTTTGGGGGGACAAAGTGGAATTAACCCAATTTTAACAAAGGGGAAAGAAGATTTTAATCTATACTATAACTCATATATACAGTTTGAATTTAGAATGAAAATGACTTGGATGATTAGTATTAAAACTTGCATAAAGTGTATGATTAATGTTTAAACTTGTACTGGATGTAGATTTAAAATAAAGGCGTATGGATTTAATCCTTCTTCCAAAGTTAGTTTATTAGTATCTATATTACTTATTGATTTAATCCTTCTTTCAAAGCTAGTTTATTACTCCCTTCGTCCCATTTTGATAGTCCTATTTTTCTTTTTCATCTGTTTCAAATTGTAGCCCACTTTCCAATTGAAGAATATAATTATCTTTTAATTTCTCTAAAATACCCATATTCAATGTAGGTTGTTATTAGTATAAATAACTTTATTTAATATAGATTGTTAACCTACCCTATATAATACATTTAGATTTAATGTGAAATAATGTAAAATGAGGATTGATTCTTTCTTGACCATCAATTCAGGTTCTCATAAACCATCAATTCAAGTTTCCATGAATAATTAATATAAAGTTGTTCTCTATTTAACGTAAGGGTATTTTAAAAAAATAGCAACTTAAATTTGTTTTTCCAACAAAGTTAACTACTTTTTCTTAAACTGTGTAAAAGAAAAACTAGGACTATCAAAATGAGATGGAGGGAATAATCTGTATTACTTATTTTTCCTATCCCAACTGAGTTGGGACTGTTTTATGCAAGTAGATTTGGTTGCATCTTATTTGCTAGGCCAAAGAAAATTTATCCTATTTTTTAACTGCATTAACATGTATAAGGTACAAGTGAAATGTTTACAGAAATCTTCAAAATTAAGAAAGGACACACTTTTTCAACTAAAGAAAATTGCTCCCCTGACTTGGAAGGCTAGAGGGGTTCAAGACAATCATTTACGATCTCGGGGTTGGAAAAAACACAGTTAACATTCATTTTAACTTGAGAAAGAAGAAAATTGCTCCCCTGATATATCTCGCTGTAATTAATCATGTACAGAGTATACATTCATTTATATTACCACATAGCCATTAGGACACTACAAATATGGTCTCGGGGTTGAAAAAAAAACAATACACGTGAACGTTGCTCGAGGATGGGAATAAACAAATAAAACTGGTACAATCACACATTCGCTGGTAATCAGACAATATACATCTTTGGGTCCTTCAACGCCCTTTTGCGGTTAACACTCGGCAGCATCCAAAGGATAACTGAAACTGAAGTCCATTGTTCGTCGAGAGCAGAGTGCTTGCAGACTGCAGCCTCTGCGTATATATTTCAACTTCTCCAGTTAACCAGCCAATGTGGCTGAAACTTCACACTTCATTCTCTATATTGTCTCCTCCAAGCTCTGAAAGTGCTTGACCTTCATCTTCCGGTTGTATCACCGACATTTTGAAAATTCAGTGCACACAGAGAAGTCATTCTGAGTGCAGCTTCAATTTAAATTTACCCACTTAATCACACGTCTATCTCATTTATTAATTTTCGACTGCTTCTTCCCTACCCTTTTACGATTGGTTAGCTTGGCAGCAGGTTTATGAGTTTCCCCATTCCTCAGCTTAGTTTCTACAAAATCCCTCTTCCTCTTCCCCCTTGACTGACCCTTCATAAAACTACCCTTTCTATCTCTTCTTTGCCACTGAGACTGCTTTGCATTTTGTCTATCATGATTGGCATCACCCTCTCTGTCCACTGACTCTTGTGATTTGATGCTACTAGCAGGCTTAAAAGGCTTTTTGGCACTAGGAAGATTGCCTTTCTGTCTCTGGTGCCTTGCTCTTTTCCTAGATCCAGTCAAACCTCCTCCTTTTGTTAAACTTGTAGATTCCTCGTACTTTCTCTTTTGCCACCTGTGCTTGCTTGAGGGTTCATACAAATTTCAATTTCAGAAATAAATGTAAAAGTCACATAAACCATCAAATGAGGAGAAAAGGTTTTCACAAGTATCAGACCTCCCTTGGGATATATCTGAAGGATTTGATTCAGTCTCAGTGATGCCAGCATCCTTAGAACTTGTCTTGCCATGACGATTCTGCAAATTGAACAAAAAATAAACGAGAAAGAAAGGTGCAAACTATGTGACAAGCACATGGGGGAACAAGAGGAAGCATGATGCAAGCAAGCATAAATCACAGAATAAAGTACCCAACAACCTATTAGATAAGTGGAATCTTGACATTGTGATGTATGACTTGCAACTATAGTGCAATTATTTGGAGACCTCATAGTTGAACAACTATGCTGAATAGGCCTAGTGCTTCCATAGCTTTAAGCATTAAATAAAAGTCCACAATAAGAAAATATCGTGTATTAGCACTTTTAAAATGTCTCTAGAACTTAATTTAAAGGATAATGCAATGCATGAATTTAAACATTTACATTGTTCAACATCGACTTGGTTTCTTAACTAACTTGACAGTTAAATTTGGTTCTAGATGCCCTTGTACAAGCTTCAAGATTGAGTAGCTTGATGTTTCTTGTAGTCAATAGTATATTGAGCCAAGCTGAAGGCCAAAGTTTAACTAGTTAATTAATTCAAAACCTGTCTAACTTAAGTAGGAAATGTCATGTTAATTCAATCTATACCGTTGCACATTGCTGACAACAATTGTTTTCTGGTAGGTGTGATATCAAGTCTACAAGATATGAAACCTAAAGGTGTTATATACCACAAAGAAACTCAGCAAGGACAGAGAAGAATGGTACCTTTAAGACGCTCCTTAGAAAATCGTGATACTTCTGGGGTGCAAGTGACTGTATTGCTGCAACTCGACACTTTCTCACCATGATCTCCAAGATAACTGTGACCTGTTATTTGCATGCCACAAGCATACTAATTACAAATCTCAATGCAAAAATGCAAATTCAACTGAAGCTACAGCCATAAATCGTAAGCAAATAGCAAAAAACTGAGAAAAAAACTACGAAAAGGGGGACATCTATGCATCTGTTCTGGTTCACATGCACTTTTTTTTTGTTTTTTTTTTGTTTTGTTGGGGGGGGGGGGGGGGGGGGGGAGGAGAGAGAGAAGTCTACGCAATTTCTCCATCTACTGGTAACATTCAACTTCCAATTTAGACAAACAAAGACAAAAAAGATATTGACTTAGAATAGACAGCACATAATCATCAGTGATTGGTCCTGCAAAATAGTGAGCAAGAAAAAAAGAATAACAATATACTAATACATCGATCTCAATACCAGGAGCTGAGACAACGAAAAAGCACAAGCAGAATCACCCATTGCAGGCTACCACAAAGAATCCTACTAAACGAAAGATGACCTAATGAAAATGACAAGGCAGCCAGCACCTTGACTTCATGGAGAGAGTATTTAAATATTAAGGTACAGTGATAGAAATGTGTGTGAAATTAACACCTCGATATTCCAGAGTCTAACTCTATTACCTCTCCAAGATTCTCAATCCTTGTTGTTGGGGAATGTCAATTTTACTGATAATATGGAAGACGACCTCTCTCTCTCTCTCTCTCTGTGGAAGCATGAGAAGTCAAACGTAACATACCTTTGATCTGAAATGATGGCGAGACACAGATGACCAAGGTAAAATCCCATTGACAATGTCAGGGAGAAATTTCTGCAGGTCATTTTCTTGAAGACTTGATACGAGTACTTTCACAAAGCCCAGAACAGCCTAAAAAAGTTTACTCCAGATGGCTCGTAAGCATGAATGCAACAGTTCTAGGTACTTATTGTAAAGAAACAAGGGAAACTTACTTTTATAATCTCAATAGCTTTACTTTGCAGCAGAGCCAAAACAGATGGAATCAGGTCAGGTACAGAAAGGCATAAATCTGTATCATTATAAACAAGCACAGACAATGCAGAAACTGCACCACTCCTTATATGGGGGGACGACCCTGTAAGATAAGCCATAACCTGAATATAAGAACAACATAGTCAGATAACACAAAAGCACACAAAAAGAAAGCAGATACAAGTAGAACTGAAAAATGATCAGGAAAGGAAATGGCTAATGACCATATATGTTCCCTGCGACAAGGTAAAAGCACAAAATATCATCTCTGACATTGATAATGATCGCCAGTAACATAAACCTAAGGTCCCCTATGGACTTGAATGCAAATAAGACAAAATCCTTAATGATTTCTCCATCTGTTCAACCAATCTGACTTCTATGTGCAATAGTGTCCTCTTAGTTCTCTTTCTGTGCCCGTGCCATCATTTATTACTTACAAATCATAAAAAATGTCTCTTAAATGAGGTTCCAGATAGTTGAAACAACCAAGTCCTACAGAGGCATCAAATCACTTTAACAGAATTAAGTTGCGGTTTGGCAAATTTAGACATCTGCTGAAACTGGAAAGATAATGCAGATGTAAAATCTCATAAAAATTTTCCAGTCCTAAACTTACTTTCAATGAAAAAGTTCCTTACATTTCTTTTATCAAATGTAGTTTAAAAATTCCACACTTGCAAGAAGCAAATACAGGTAGGTTCATACTCAGGAAACAGATTGTGATCATTACTCTTTTACCCATTCTCCCAATGAAACTTCGTGTCATATGTTTATTGTATTACTTGCAACCAAAATATGTAATAATACTACTTATTCAGCTAACATATATGAAAACGATATGTTTACCATGGTGATGAAATTGTGAAAATGTCCATCAGAAATGGTGCAGGAAGTGCTTCGCAAGCTCGAACTGATATCAGTAAGGACATCATAAGCTGCTTTTCTGCCTTCTTCCGCAGACTGAACAAGAAACAGCAGCCAGAATTTTACATTAACGACAACATTAGACACGAATTCATTGTATTTGACACGAACTCTGACAATTTCAGTTCTGCTGCAATGAATAGATACTTAGCAAACGTGTTTAGAACACGCTTGAAATCACTGAAACTGCATTTGATAGCCAAAAGATCTACAAGTACATGCCAATGAATGTCCATTTCATGTAATGAAGTAAATGTAGGTAGAAGGGCAAAATGGTTGAGTAAAAGAGCAAGCAAGCAATTACAACAACTTCATGAACATTGAATGCAAATCTGAGATGATAATTAGTTGCAAGAAAAGGATGACAGACAAAACAGTTGTATCCCTGAATAAACTTGTAGTTAGATAAAGGTAGTACTAGAAACCTTGAAACTGCTAACATATGCACATGGCCTCCCTATTTAACACAAGTAACTTCATAGCAATTGACACAAGTACAAAATTTGACTTCATTCGAGGACTTGTTTGATTAGGTTTAATGCATGTGTTAACATTCATATTCGATAACACCCTTGTATCCCGAAGCAGAACTTCCTGGTACACTTTGCTCCTCTTTGAAAATAACACCCCTTCCCCCTTCCAACACCCCCCCCCAAAAAAAAGGAAAAAAATTAAAACAGGACATTTGGTGGTTTTTCATTAGAAGGAAAAAAAAAAGAAACAAAAGAAATGAGTAAAATATGGTTTGTAGTAACAAACCTCTTGCAGTAAAATATATATATATATAGATATAATCTACACTTCTTTTTTGCTCAAGTTTAAAAGGGCTATTTGAAACTAGTAACTTTTGACCATAATTTAGCATAAATACAGAGGATAACTGTTCTCTTTCACTTTAAGACGAGATAACCTGCACGTGAATTGACTACTCCAGTTATGATCAAGAATATGTTGGAAAAAAAGAATTTCTTGTAGTTAAGGTTCCTGACTGTTGATGGACAAAAGAAGTTCCCTTGTCTCTTTTTCAAAAATCTTTATTGACTGCGGGTTTCCTTTTGCCCTCAATTGACTACCATTTTCCTTTATCTTGCCTTCTTTTTTTGGGAGAAAGGGAGGAAGAGGTTGACAGAGTGCATCAGAAAATGGAAAATAAGCCTTTCTCATATTATGTCATATCATACTACAATAAATTCTATCTAGTGTTTCTTACATCTTTTAGTGCAAGAATAATCTCGTTCAGGATAAGAAAAGCCTTGGTGTTTTCATCATCCAAATCTTCCTGCAGAAAACAAATCAAAAGGTTAACATGCATTCAAATATACGTGAAGAATTAAACGGATATAAAGCCAACTTTACGAACACATAAAAGCAAGTTCAATTTCATTACAGTACTTTTATCACCTACAACATCAAGACCACCTACACAACAATTTCTAAATAAGGATACAACACTAAAAAAAAAAACGCTCAAATTAGCTCATTCGTATAGGAATAACAAAAAACACCAACAATAAGAAGCCCACCTTTACTGCATGGATAAACAAGGTTCGGAGACAAGCAAAGCGGCTTTTAAGCGAATCAATATTGTATGGAGACTTCAGATTCAGCAACAAGTCCATCAACTCAGCAAAGTGGGAAAAGCAAAATGAAGGATGCTTCTGCAGACAAGATCACGCCAATGTCAATGACTCAAAAGCAAATAACAGTTTGGAAATCCCAACAGGTGCAATACCAAAAACACACCTCTAATATTCTGCTTAAAGTCTGATATGCTTCAGGCTGGCCAGTTCCTTCCAACACCTAAAAACTTAATATTTTACGTCTACTCATCATATCAATCATCCAATACGCAAATAGATCATCAAAAGCTTCAGTACTAGCATACCTCTAAAGCATGTTTCGTAAACTTAAATAGCAGGGTAATCAATTCCTCACTGGCTTTATCAACAAAACATGATGCTAGCTTCAGCAATATGCACCTTTGAAATGAAAGCCAAAAAACAAAATAATAAATAACATAGAACGATAAATACAAACAAATCATAGGTCGGATTCAACAAGGTATGTAGATCATTAAGAAAAGAAAATCAAATCATACAACCCCAAGTCCAGAATAGCATAATTTTGGAAGCATTATAAACCACCTCTTCAAGTAAAACTATTCTATTTGCAAGTTCTACAGCTTAGTCATTAAACAAACAAGCAGTGCCTGTACACACACACACACACACACACACAATGAGATTAGCTGGAAAACGAAGGGGAGAATTGGGAATGGGAATAGCACAAACAACAAATTCAGCTTTTCTGTAGCCAATAATGGAAGAAGTCCCCTAGTCACAATCCTAATAACCTCTTATATTCTTCTTACATCAACTGAGCTAGGACTTGCAGAACAAAAAGAAAGCACATATTTCAACAAATGAAAAGCCTTGAACAAAATTTTTAAGTCAAAATGAAAACTAAGAAGAACAAAAACAAAAATGAACAAAATGAGTTGACTGTGGCTGCTGTGATTGAATCAGCTCTGACCGTAGATGAAGAAAAACTCAAGCTCTAGATTTAACATCCTGACCTGAAAATTATACACCAAGAGTCCAAATTTTTTATATCAAGGACACCTGACTCATGGAAAGGGTATTGTACTTTTGGACAAAAATCAGTACCCTACAAGCATAGGCTTCTTTATTTTGGAGAGAGAGTATCCTATGCCTTGTCAGATCTTTCTTTCTCTTTTGATTTTTTTTAAGGGGGTGGGGGTTGGGGGAGCTTCAGAAGCTTCATGGGCCAATTCCTCAGTAGTACAAACTGTCCCATAGACCTTTTGTTTCCCAAGTTCTTAGGAAGTTTTTCTACCCTATAATGATTTCAGGGACCTGCTAGGAATGTATAGCCACATTTTTATGTCTCATCTGTCAAAGATTAGTTACACCTCCTGGAGAGATACCAAATGAACCATCTTTGCAGTGGCTGAATCCGGTTTCTTCCCATTTTTCAAGTGGCCACAACACCACAAACCATGAACCATACAATTCAACTAAACATATAGTGTATATCTGCTATTCAAAATCACCTTACCTGTGATTTTGACTTAAAACTGTGTTCAACCATAAATAAACAGTATAAAGATAAAATACGTGAATGAAACTCAGCACGGAACAATAAGAAGAATTTTGTAAGCCCAAACAGATTATCATACAATTAGAAGTTATCTCATGACCTGAGTCCAGTCCTCCTGGTATTTTGTTGTTCATAAGGATAAAGCAAGTGGATCCACTGTCTCCACTTGTGGAGGATTTAACCCATAAAGTCCAGCTTCACTACACACGTTTTCCATAGAACTGGAGTAGATCCACCCCGAAACAAAGCATCACAAGATCATTTGTTTCGCTAAAAGAATTTGAGGACCAGATGGGTATGCAGATGAAACTCTAAAAAGCGCATGCATATATATATATATATCCTTGAATGCTGACTCCCACATCCATCCCAACACCCCACCTCCCCCCCCCCCCTTCCCCCCAAAAACACAAAAAAAATATTAATAAAATCACGATGAGCTCACACTATATAAAATGAGGATACATACTCCAACAGCTTATAGCGGGTCCATTGTCAGGAGTACAATAGCTTTCAGTAAATGAGATTTAAAAAAAATAATAAGAAACAAGAATATTAATATTCCAAATACTAGCGTCTATATGCTTACAGTATTTACAATATAGCTGTGAACTGTTGCAAAAATTACTACAATCATAGACACTTAGGATTTCCCACTAGAGGGCAAACATTAGAATCCACAACGTAAAAGAAATCCCAGCGAGGGCATGGATCATCAGAAAAAAGTAAAAAATGAAGGCATAAAGAAGGTAGTGATGATGAGGACCCTGTTCCGAAATAGAACAATTAGCATGAGGTTTCTGGTATAAACTATGAACTTAAGCTTTCTATTAATTTTATGACTTGTCAGGGCAACAATAAACAACATGTAGCAAAAAGTAATCTGAGATACTAGGTGTCAGGGCAACAATAAACAACATGTAGCAAAAACTAATCTGAGATACTAGGTGACAGCAAAATGATGCAGGACAACAGGAACGGAGTGTAAACAACCAAAAAATAATCTTAATAGTTTAAACTTAGCAAAAAAAAATGTACCTCTCTGTATCTTTCTCCCTGGAAGTGGCATTAGTTTCGTCATTGTCAACTGAAGCCTTAATATGAAACTCCTCTTCTCCAGAGTCAGCAAGGTCCCTGATCAGCTGAAGCCTCTCCAGTGAAGAAATAAAAATCTTTTTGGTTGTCAAAGGATCAGTAATAGATGCCAAGCATCCAATTGCATCCTGAGAGTTAAAAATGTCAAATGAAATGCACATTAATAAAGCAGATCCAAAATTTGATAATAGCATTGAGCAGAAGCACCAAGCAATTTGGTGAGTCATCAAGTGTATATGCATGATGCACACTGACCCTTCATAAGCTTAGACACTGACCTGAACATAAATAGAAAAATGGGGACTATGCATAGGTAAGCAATCAAGCATGACATGATCTGGCAGAAATTAGACCATGAAGGAATTCACTATGAACTTGGTAGAAAAATGACCATAGCAAGAGAACCTTCAAAATTTCAAGTCTATCAGGAGGCAAGTCAAAGAAGATATCTATCAAGGCCTGAAGCAAAATCTGGGACCATGATGCCAGAGCCCTCATATTCTTGCTTGCGATCTTTTTCGAGTAAATCTGATCATTCTTCAACTCTTGCACAGGATTTTCCATCTTTGATGATTTTGCACCAGGAAGCTCATCAGATGCAAGTACCTTTTTGTTTTGATCTACTAGTTCCTATGTGGAACAACAGAGAAGGTAAGACTAAAAGACAATCACTAGAAAAGAAACATAAGGCTGAATAACAGTACTGCAAAGAAGCAATGAGGAACAAATTCTTTTTACTAGACCTTCAAGGCAACTGCCACAATTTGAAGCATAGGTGGGTCTTTGATACAAGGTATCAAATGTTTGGCTAGAGCTCCAAAATTCTGGTATGTGTCAGTTGGAAAGCGACAGAAGGAAGGTAATAATTCCCAACAGTTGCAGGCATAAGTCTCCAGATCTTTGCCAATTTCTGATTTCTTAACTGGCAACAAGGAAAACTTTCAATGGATATAAAGGAAGAGTTTGAAAACATAGATGCAAAGAAAATAGTACACAACATAATAGCAAACAAGAAGTGCCTGCAGCTGATTAAAAGGAGACATAACTGTGCCTGTTCTTTTTTGGATTTTTAATAAGAAACTTATCCAGTAGATCATGAACAATTCATTGCATCAAGATAGAACAACAGATTAAAGTTACTAGACATGCCAACCTGCTTATCAAGGAAAATCTACATTTTTTTCTATTCTAGCTTATTGGCAAAGGAAAGATATTTTCAAAACTAAACACTACTAGACAGTAGCGTATCATGCCAAAATGAAAAAAAAAAAAAAAATTCAAATCACTTGTATCATCAGCAACCCCCCTTAACATGTGCAAGAGGAAATACAAAGTCCATTTTCCTTTGATCAGCTAATCCAGCAGAGCAACAGCTGTTTTTGACATTTCAAACACCTTATATTAGAATAGCAATCACCTAAATAAGAGGAAAACAAACATAAATCATGCTTGGCTGCTGAAGTTTATGATACAGTACAATCTACAATCCAAGATTCTACCCTCTTTGATTCAAGTCCTCCATTTTTTGGTAAGTGTAAAGGACTGCCAGTACATTACCCCCATGCTACTACAATGAGCAATCTCCTTGACTTGAGCAAGAACTTCAAAACTATAACGAGGATCAAAACATAAATGACTACGGCAATAATATCAACAACTTCTTTGATAATTTCTAAACCATACCTTTACTGGATTCCTGCTGTAAGGAATCAGCAAGAGTTACAAAATACTCCATAAAGAATCCTAAAGATGATCCCACTACGTATTCCTTTAATATCGGTATCAACCATGTGTTCGAACAGGAATAATCTTTTGTATCAAGGGCGATAGGTAGAAGAACAAGTAACTTTTCAGGCCCCATAGCAATAACTGCAGATCCAATACACTTTTTGAGCTGTAAAAACCAAGAAACAGATGCTCAACCTCTCCAACAGTATAGTTAAGCAACTAAGCAAACTTAGACACCCATGCAGATGATTGGAAGATGAGGGAAAAACTAGTCTATCTTCCAGGAGTCTTAGGGTAAGCAATTAAGTGCATGAACACTCTAGGTTTGACATACAAATGGAAGAACATGCATCTGATGCAGGAACAGTAATGCAAACTTAAACAGGACAGCAAGATATGAAGATGAATCATACAAGTGCATATATTCATTCGTTTGAAAAGAAATACTCATGCAACGAATGTATAATAAAATATTAACTTGGTTATTTAATAAATAATTGCATTTTTTCTTATAACTTGATAAGTAACTTGCCAATGAAATCTTTGACGCTGCATTGACTTGGTTGCTTAATAAAATAAATCTTTGACGCTGCATTAACTTGGCTGCTTAATAAAATAACTTTACAAAAAATCCCCTATAAAGAAGCAAAAAAAGAAAGGGAAAGAATCAAGTTAGGAGAAGCTTCAGACTCCAACAAGCCAGACCAAATTGGAATCCACATCTTTTGGAGGACATGAATCATATCAAAAACAACTTCTGTAAGATGGCATACCATAGGATAGTTTCAAAATCTTTAGAGTTAATTAATAAGAAGCTTCAAAGTACACTTACATGTATTGTGTCAGAATCACCACTATCATTAGTCATCATTTGAGCGAGTTTGAGTACTATACTCTTCAAATAAACGTCTGACACCTCTCCTACAAGCAAACATAGTCACAGATTAGCTTGCATTTCAGAGTGAAACACTATGAAGAAAATTTGTGTCTGCATAGCATGTAAACATGCATTAGAACAGCTAATTACAGGTGCAAATGTATAAGACATTTGCCACAGAGTAATGAGTTAATGCTGCTATCTCAAAACAGAGTGCATAACTTTGTCAGGCACTAATGTTTCTCAATCAAGAGAAAATACAGAACAAAACTTTAAAAGGGGAAAAAAAAGTCAAACTTCATCTTATCTCAACCATTTTTACTTAGAAACACAGCTATGAAGTCATCAAGGTGGTCATTTCAGAAATGCATGGGATTAGGGTCAAGCTTAGGAACATATGGAAACAACTCTAAGTCCCAGGGAAATCAGATGCATACTTCTAGACAGAAATTTAGAAACAATAAGAACTGCCAAGGAAAATAAATTGCAAGAATACAGTCCAATCTCAATTATTTTGCTGAGATACATGGGTGAAAAAACTAATCACATGGGGATTTCACAACGATATCAAACTGTATGCTTCTAATATAAATCTTCTCAGTGAAGGAGCAAACAAGGTAGATGTCATACAAAAATATCCAAAATGAAATTATTAAAGAGAAAATAAATATAAAACAGCCATTCTCACAGGGAAACCTACACAAATAAGTGTTCTCAGTTGGACGCTACAACTATCAAACACCTGCAGCTAATAGCTATAAGCTACTTCTGAATTACGACATTGATAAATTTATTCCTATCAAGCTATGAGTCAATAAAAGTAGACTGCATCTTTGCATAACTGTACACTTACTAAGTTTTAAGAACAAGACAGAGATGACTTGCAGAAGCTGCTCATTTGGAATGCCAACTTGAGCAGTCAACAGGTCTTCGAAGACTCCACAAATGGATTTTACTGCTGTTCGCTCAATAAAGATAGCCTTATCATCTTCAACCTGACCTTGGATTGCTAATATAACTTTTCCATCAATATGAATGTTGATCAACTCTTGCAAAATATTTGAAGCCTGCAAAGCACTAGCCTCAGAACTGAGAAGACCTAAACAGACAAGTCAATAAGTTACTATTAGTAATTCCTGAACAACGAATCACAAATGAACCATCATTAATACAAAAAGAAAAAAGACAGACTTGACAGACTTGCACAAAAAATTAATGAAAGTTTAAAGTTAAAAATATTACTTATTTTAGGTTGACTGATTTAAAAAGCAAGTGTTCAAAACATTGTGTTCTCACATGCACATTAAGAAGAAAGACGATAGGAATACCCAAGTAACTTTTCTTTGAGACATACATTTAATATTGAATCTGAAAAAAAAATCTGTTGGCTAACATGCTTGAAAAAACATAGAACTTTGGATTATACTGAAGGGACATGATAACAAGTATGTAACTCTAACACTCATTTGTGGATACTTAAAGTAACTTAGACAAGTATGAAAACAAAGTTTCTCATTCAAACTCAAAACCAAAAGCAGCCCAAATTCACTAGTTCAGAAAATAAATGAAGAGAGTAAATTCTTTTCTAAACAGAACAACACACCAATGGTGGCAAAATGTGCAGCAACTTTGCAAAAGACTGTGCAAGTAGCCTGAAAAAGGCACCAATGCAGCTACTTAAGATTTTCCCATAAATAACAAAAAGAAATAAATTCCTTTTCACTACTATTGGGATCTTCTCCGACAAAAGCTATTTCATTGCGTTCAGTGAGAATATATAATCAATTGAAGGATTTAACCAACATGGTTCCAACCAACATGCCCAATTTCTTTCAGTTGACGGCTGTCTGCCAGAGATTTAACAACAGCAGGTCAAATTAATGAGCCCAAACAGCTCCATTATGCTGTAGAGGACTAAAACTCAAAACTCATCATTTTATAACCTCATCCTTCTTTTAAATTTTAATATATAACTACCATTCCGGTAGGATTACTAAAAGGTGCCACAAACCAGTCTGCATAATTGCACAATAAGAGTAATGTTGCTCTTGCTTTTGTAATACGACAAAAAAAATCATGTTCATCAATTCCTTAGGCTGCCCTCATTTCCTCACTTAGAAATATGGAGAGGATAATTTCTCAAGTTAAAATCTTAACTTCAACAAGGTATGGTGGTTTTCATCCAGAAAGTTTTAACCAATTCTTGTAGATCTCCAGAAACAAGATATACCAGATATCCAGTCTCGATTTACCAAATTCTGATCTCAAGAACAAAATTAGTTACTGCATCCACAGCCTGAAAGCTAGTATTTTGTTCATAAACAGCACATCCATTCTGGGCCAGTGCAATACTATTACATGTCAAAGCCTAGAATTGTTTTCTAATTCCATTTTAGAACTCTTGAATTACATCCTGAACCTCCATGTACAAATGCAACCATAAATCCGTTCCTTAATTGTCTACTATCATGCCACAACACCTTGATCCCTTCATCTACCTCTTTAATTACCTTAAGCTACCCAAACTTTTAGTCTACCTTCTGCTTATGTTATTACAAAAAACATGATCACCTGCATGACACTCTCCCATTCCTCGTATCCTCATACTTCTCCATAGCCATTCTTAATATGCCACTTTTAACCAACAAATTTGCCTTTGCAAAATGAGAAAACAAAACCTGAAAAGCATTTAAAGCTACAAGTCCACCCTTTTGCAAATAATTGAAAAGATAGAGAAGCACTAATACTGTACAAAGGAATCCCAAAGTCCACCATATACAACCACAAGAAGCAAGAAAAAGCTTATAAATATTGATAGCATCCAAAAAGATATGCACGGCACATTATAGGTTTAGATTCCAGGGGCTAGTTAACTGATGATTTATGATTGAAGACTCTGTTCCAAGATCTTTTTTCCTTCTGGAGGACTCAGTTTTGCCCTTACCATTTTACTAACAAAAAGAAGGCCTACATCCAACCAAATATCAAGGTTTCATTTTCTTCATTCACTGTACTACATTTAAACTATTTTTCTAATATTTCTGGCCAAACTGAGACAATCAGACAAACCTATGGAAGTCCACATAAATTTTTTTATAGAATTGAATAAATATTATGAATAGTTTTATTCAGTTCTACACTTAAACCAGTAAAATTAGAAGCATTGCAGCCTCCTCTTCAACCATAGAACACAAGAACCGGGAGAGGTAACTTGGAAAGCTAGAATATAAAGAATTTATGTCATATACGACTAAAAACAAGAATGACACATTATACCTGCCATCGAGCCAATCACTGAAGGTAGATGGTTGATCCAATCTGTCATCTCACTAGCATGAATTTTGTTAATAAGATCTTTCAATGAAGTCGCAGCAAAGAGTACAGAGTCCATAGGATTCTTGTCTTGCGAAGATATGTAAGAGACAAGGGATTTAACAATGTTCTCGGCCTCCGGGGCAATAACTTCAGAGCTTGAAGTTTCAAACATAATTTGGAGAATCTCAAAAACATGCTGGGCCAAAGGCGAGGACTCAGGCTTCAGAAGCTTCACCAATTGAGAGAGTATTTTTATACATACTTTGACAGAAAGATAGGGAACAATACTTTTCAACATGTTCAAAGTATAAAGAACTTCTTGGTGTTCAGGTTTAGACATGATATCTTTTTTGGATTCATCTGCAGCCTTTAAATAACTTATTTTGATTGCCACAGGCATGTGATCCTTGAGTAATGAGTTTACTAATTTGCTTGCCTTCTTAATTACAGAACAAGATTTGAATGACTTGAAAACAGCCCCAATACAATCTTGAGCACATTTCCTGACCTGAAATAATTATTGTCCAGTGAAAGGGGGTAAGGTGGTAAGGTAAGACAAAAGAATAAGTTAAAGCTCACTTACATTTGAGAATATAACCATAAACTCTGAGAAAGTAAGAGCCAAAAAAAAAAATCAATGATCAAATATTGAACCGGCAATAAGGATTCCTCAGATAACTAAATGTTTAAGGCATGTTTACTCCTTGAATGCTTCAGGTGCCCAATTGAAAGGGCAATCGACCTTTATTTCTTATTACTGAGTGACAGCTGAGACTCTTACAAAATGAATTGTTAACCATACAGAATCATTACCCAGCCAAACCCACCAAAAGAAGGTAGCCAACGACATTTTCATTCCACTGAATCCTACCAGAGTTGGCGGGATAGTCTAACTATCTAATTAAAACCACTCAACTCGACATTTTCCATTTCAAAGTTGCTAAACTCCATAAAAAGTGCATCAACATCCGATCAAACGGTCACAAACTTCATAGAAAATGTTGTACATAAGTATATCGCCATGGCAAAAATTACAAAGCATAAATTTATAAACCAATTATTACACAATTCCGTCCCTCAATATCATCCACACCGAAAAGCCATGTAATAAGTATACAGGAAGAAGACAATGGAAAGAAACCTTTGGTCTCTTATCAATGGAGAACTTAAGAAGCGAATTGAACCCCAGCTGAACAGAATCCCAATCCTCCAAATCACAAAACCCTAGCAAAACCCCTAGAGATTTAACCAAAGCTCTAGCGCTAGCATTCCCCGGAGCAACCTCATTAACATCACTATTTATCTTCTCCACCACAACCTCCACAGCCTCCTTTGCTTTATCCGGCGAAATAGCATTTTCCGGTACTAGCGGAAGCAAAATTGATAGAAAAGACGAAAGCGCGGCGAAAGCGTCGGGGTCTAATTCTGTTTGGTCGGAGAGAGTGGAGATAGTGGCGGCAAAATAAGAGAAAGGAGAGAGGGGGAGGGATTCTGATTGGATAAGTGAACGGGTGGCAGCCGCGGTGGCGCAGAGGTGGCGGTGCTGTGGTGCGGCGGAGTTTCCGTATCGGTGGAGGAGTTGCTGGCAGATGTCGGAAGTGTTTGAGAACGTTT
Source organism: Coffea eugenioides (assembly GCF_003713205.1). Classification (NCBI taxonomy): domain Eukaryota; kingdom Viridiplantae; phylum Streptophyta; class Magnoliopsida; order Gentianales; family Rubiaceae; genus Coffea; species Coffea eugenioides. The sequence continues at coordinate 18,336,644 of NC_040040.1, forward strand.
CCATTATGGACTGGCGCGGCCAAGGGCGGTGGCCGAGGGCATGGGTTTTCTTTTGTTAACAGGTTTATCAAGGGTTTTGGAGGTCAGTCCCTTAAGTAACGGTAAGGTTTTAAATTGAGCTAAAAGCGCGTTTCGAAGCTCGCGCTTTAAGGCGCGGATTTGCTATTTCCTGATTATGTTTGGGCCCAAAGAAACCCAGCAGGCCCATTCTGTGTGTTTGGCAGCCACGACCCAATTGCAACCTGCACAACATGATTTCCCTATGTGAAGAAGTGCCCGTCTAACATACGTTAGATAAAATATATTTCATGTGTTAAATTTTAAAAAATGTAAGAATAAATATTTTAAGTGTTAGATTTTTAGAAATATAATATTAATTTAAAAAAAGTATATAAATATAAATGAGGATAGTAATTATTAGTGTCTGTATGTACATAATAGCTTGAGTGGAATTTAGACGTGTTAATGGATTTGAAAAATAATATTGGGCATCCTTAATTTAAAAAATTGTTCTAAAAATAATACTGTAGTACTTTTGTGATGCAGTGTGCGTAAAATAAAAAAAATAATTTAAAAGCTAAGGAGGTAACTAAAAATCGTGTTAATGATAAAAGTTGTAAAATAATTGCGAGACAATTAAGCAGGTTGTATAGCGACTTGTCATAGTTATAGACCAATTATTCATATGGCCACAGTGTTAACTTGGTGATGTTTGACCTCTTTCAACTGTAACTCAATTATATAGGAAAAGGAGACAAATGACACTTCCAACATTCAGTAGCTTTTGCTAATTAGACTCAATATTCTTTTTTTTGGGGGGGGGGTCAAATTAGACTCAATATTCAGCTTATTGATTAATTTTAGATCCTCTTTGAATGGACTTGAGAATAAAAATTAGGACATGTATATAGTTTTAAAATCTTAACTTCTCTAAAAAAATTTAGGGATATCCCTTGAACATAAAAGCAAATTGGAGGAAAGATGTATAAAAGCAAATTGTTTATTCCGCGCTTGGATCCTAACACTTAGTTTCTTGTAAAAGTTGAGGGAAGACAGTGAACTGCATCAAACAACACCGCATATATATATTCCAAAGCACCAGGACTTTGTTTTTACCAGAGTTTGAGGAATGGAGCAGATAAAAGAGAATTTGTGATGATCATTTATCAGTAGCTAGTCTATATAGCCTAAGACGGAGATGTAATTGGTTTCAGGATAATTCTAGTTGTCAAGTGCGCTCCTCTTTTCTTTAATTATGAAATGAGGCGATTATTGAAATGACTGAAGAAGGTGCAGATTACTTTGCGTCGAATGTGTTGGTTTACTATCCTTAATGCATGAAGCGTTTGCTTGCTGCAGAAAGGTTGTTCCTCCTCCTCAGCGCATTTTCACAATCATTTCAGAACCAAGGTTGTGGACCGAAGAATCAAGAACTTGAGCCAGGGATAGCAACAATTTCTTAATAGTTTCAAGATCTCAAAAAGATAAGAAAAAGGAATACCATTTTTTTTATTTTTTATTTTTTTGCTGCAGCTAATTGATAAATTTGCATGTACAATTATCCAACTTCAGGGATGGGGCGAGACGATCGTACTGGGAGTGCAGCCAGAGGGAGAGTTGAACCTCAATTCTCTGGTGATGCTTCGTAGCGGGAAAACCATCATGGGAGTTCTTCTTTATGGGTGTCTTAAGCCAAAGGCTGATAATCACATGCTGCTTTTTTTTTTTTTTTTTTACACGGACCATGTCTCGACTTGAGTCACTTAGGACCCAAGCCAACACACCAAATCGGAGGATACGCCGCAGCCCCCCACGACGCACCCAGGTTAGGCAGAGGAGTTCAACTCTAGGAAAAGATTCAAATCCAGGATCTTATTGAGTCCAAGAACCTACTTTACAGCAAGACTACTATTTTCATTGGGACTGATATTCACATGCTTGCAATGTTTTACATGGAGAACGCATTCTTGAAACCCTTAAAAAAGTAAATTCAATACCAGCTCTATTTGCCAATCTTGATCTCCACTATTATTTCCTTTCTATCAAGGATTTAATGGCATATTTTCAGATGGAATAATTGGCAAATTTACTTAGACTCTCCAAGGCTTTGATTTCATGATTCTTGCCTTTGCATGATCCACGAGATAAAGTGAGTACCAGATTTATCTCAAAAGAAAAAAGCTTGGAAAAGCAAGGTAACAGGAGGAAAAGTAATCCTGAGTTCCTCACCAACTTCTTTTACTTTCTCCCTTTATTGCTTGCTTTTCTCTTTTTTTTTTTAAGTTAAATTTGGTACTGCTACTACATATCTTGTGGGCCATGAAAGAGCAACTTTGGAATTAAAATGTCCGTTACGGAACATTTGGGTCAGATTAGACAGATACCCACAAAATTACGATTATCCAAACTAGTGACCCACGTACATTCAATACGAGTGCCGTGATTGAAAATTTTTCTCAAAGTAATGGATCCAGAACCAATCAATTCTTAGGAATTGTCAAATCAAACCATTTGTCCTTATTTCAACAAAAAAAATCATGGGCTTCTTCGCTAGAAGAACTTTTATTGTCTTGGTCCCGATTCAATACTAAACAAGTTTGAACTAATTAAATACTTGTATAAAAAATTCTTCAAATTGGTTTGTCGTTTCCATAAAGGATATAATTGACAATTTGAAGTCGAACATTATCCCGTTCCTGCAACAGATGGGGGAAAACTATAATTGATAAATCATGATACAACTTATCGAATCAAAAAGATCGATTATTTGTCCATTACAAAGAATAATGAAAAAAGAAAAAAAAATGATGGTCTTCAATGGAGAAGCGGAGAGGTAAGATTACATTAGAGTAGTGAAAGTGGGAGTGACCAACTACTTGGAGATGATAGCGAGTGGTTATGTGTTTAGTTTGAAATTGTGCAAATAACGAATTACATAAAAATAACAGTAATCTATATTGGAAAATCTTTTTAATTTATTAGGGATAATTTTACCCGCAAGATTGGGGTTATAAATGAAAATTAAAAAAGTGACACTGTAGATTTATACCACACACTGATGCTCTCTCTTTATCTATTGTATAGATATCTTTATCTATGTGTTCTATGTCAACAACTTAACCCAGGTTTTTTCCAAATCTTACATGATGCAAAGCTTGAGATTAACCAAAGTTTTCAAGTGCCTCAGATGAGATAAATAAAGTTCGAAGACATCAACAAAGCTTTTGACCTATTCCACCAGGGTAAGTGCCTCAGATGCGTCATTTGGATGAATGAATAATCAAAGAGTACTAGCATTTTTAAGTTGTACTACGTTTTGATTCTCCTCCTTCAGTTGTTGTGAAAGGGAATGTAGTGGTAGACCCTTTTAGTCAGACTGCAATGCCACCATGTCTCAAGTTTTTTCTAACAAACAATCATAAGTTTCAGGAGTGAAAACTGTAGATTTGCTTTTGGGGCTGATTCTCTGTTTTAATGACATTATTGTTTGGCTGTTTATCTCCAAAAAAAAAAAAAAAAAAAAAAAAATCTATCCCTGCTATGATTTGAAATACTAGTAGCCCTGGTAAGCCAAGGATCTTGAGCCAAGAATCGATTGGAGATATCTCCAAATGCATGCTTCTCCAAAATGTTAACTCATTTTCATGAAGTGCCATTTTGAGAAGGATTTGTCTAGTCGGTGCCTTGAGAAGTGGGCTGGATGTTACTCTTTTTGCAAAAGGATAAATTTTTCTGCGAAGTGTTGCCATTCAAGAGGTTGATGGTAATTTTGAAGGATTCAAAATTAATTCACCTTTTCAACGTGCTTATCATGTATCTTTGAGGACCATATAGAAAAAAAACCTTTTAATGATACTTTTCAAAAATTAACCCCCCAAAATAACCATCTAAACATTGTCAAAATATCTTTAAAAAAAGGATAAATTACATATAACCCCCTATAAATTCATTTGTTGTCACATGACTCCCCTAATGTTTTAAAATGTCCACTTCACTCTCTATGATTTTATATAAAGTGAAAATTTGACGAAAAATAACTTATTTAACGTTATTAATTGAAATATCAATAGTATTCTTATTTAAATGCTAAATCAATTGACAGTTTAACTACCTTATATAAAAGTATAAGGATCACAGAGGCGTAAAGTAAAATAAATATTTACACAAATTATAAGAGAATTATATGGAGATTAAGATTTTATCACATGTACTTTTAGAGCACATTTGGTACAAACACTATAACTAATTGTGCATTCTATCCATTTTCTACTTACATAAAACTATAGTAGAGTTATGTGGCTATTTTGAAACCTTAAGAGGGTCAATTTAGCATTCTATAAATTACAGAGGGTTATAAGTAATTTACCCTCAAAAAACACAAAAATCGAAGAGTTTTCACTCCTACATATTCATCATAGGTTGTGTGTATGGATTTTTATTCCCCAATTGTTCGTTCTATATAACTTGCTCTCTCTTGAGTGGAATTATTACTCCACAAAATTCCACCCGTTCCAACAAAAACCTGTCATGTTGGCACTTGTTTGCACCACTAACCTTACATATGGATCTTTTTTCACAAGTTTAATACAACTCTTTTCAAGGGAAATTACATTATAGTAGTAGTTTCTCAACTCTCCTTATTTCCTACCACCGACGCTCAATAATGAACCAACCAGCTGCCATAAATTTTGCAGACTCAACATATATATATAGGCCCCTCTGCTGCCTGAATAAGCTGCAGGAAGATTCCAGTGCTGCCATTGCTTTCTAATCGATGCATGGATCAGTCATAATACCAAACAACTCATTTACAAACTGGCCACCCATTGATATGAGACAGCTGAATTATGATAGCCGATCCAAATCTACAGAGCCAATAAATAATCATTACCATGCACATTAATACGTAAAAGAACTTGACTTGAAAACAAATTGAGTAAGATATTCAGTTAGTAAACGATTGAAGTTCAATGAAGATCTAAAGAACTAAAAGCAGCATTGTTTCAAGGACTCTAGACTCCTTCATACAAATTAATTTCCGGGGTTTGTCGTGGAACTGTTGAGATTAATGCAGCAATTGGCCTCCTATGACAAGTTGCAGCACCACCGACTTTTTTTGTGGTAACCAACAATGTGAGTACTGATATTAGGAGTTTTTCATGCCAGTACAAGAATATAAGGAAATGGCATTGGACCCCTCCATCAGTTTCATAGATTTTTCTGGATTTAGACCCCAGTTTGACAAATACTAGGCAAGAAGCCACACGCCTTTCGGAGTACCATCCGACGTTAATTAATTGCTTGAATGGAGTGGGGTTCGTGGGGTAATATTATTGTTTCCGCTTTTCTTTCCACTGAAATTTGGTAGCATGCATTCAATTTGTGTATCATGCAGTTACACATGTAGAATTCAAGAATGAAAAGGACATAACATTGTACGATTTGTTTTTTTTAAGTAAATAAAAGTTTGAGTGAATTCGACTCTGATCACTGTCACGAATCAAGATATTATCCCTGACATCGATTTATTCTACGTAAAAAACAATCTGTGTCGGCACACAAATGCAAAGCCTTTGAAATCTTTCTTAACCTTGAATTTTTCTGAACAAATTTTTAGCATCAAAATCAGATTGTATTGTGTAATTACAACGCGGATTCATTAAAGAAGTTTTTCGAGCGCAGACTCAACTAGTCTGGTAACTGACCTGCTGTTTGCTCAGACTTGGCATTAAAACTCATCAAAAGGGGAGTTGCATCATCGATTTCAATAACACTGGTTCAAACAAATCTTTGCATAGTAGTATATAAAAGAATACATAGAAGCTCAAATTTGTTGCCCATTAATCAGACTCATAATTATTTAGTCAATAGAATTGATAAATCACTATTCGTTGGATAATTCTTTTACTTGAGAAATAGCTAGTAGCAAATCATGACTAGTCAAATGAAAAATTCTATACTAGACGACATTCGATTTAAGTAACGGAAACAAATTAAAAAATAATCTAAAAATGTCGTAATTTTCTATCATTTTAAAGATAGATACTTGAGAAATAGGAGTAAAATTTAAAAAAAAATATATAGCCTTAGGCCGTCCACGACATATCACATTGGTGACACTACTTTGCCTAGTGGAATAATAAAGATTGAAGCCGCCCTTAATTTGGACCACCTTTTGTGATGTTACAAGAAATGTTGCTCACTTGCCGCTGTTTCTTGATAGAGGCTGCTGCCTAACTGCATGAGCCATGTCGCCCCTAAATGCATCTAATTTCACGACATAACATCTTAAGCTTGTTGATTGATAGACCTCAATGGAGAATTTCATCACAGTCTTTTCCTTCCTTTGATATTGGGTTTTGAATCCATAACCAAGCCTTGGTAAGAATTCTTTTTGTCCAATTATAGCAAACCTTTTGGTTAGTTTTTTAAAAACTTCTTCGAACTTGTTTCCAACCAGGCACAAACTTATTTGGATAAAATTGAACTAAATACTTTGAGTACAGGGGAGGATTGGGTTGGATCAGGTGGTAACGAATGAGAGGTTGTAAGTAAGAGATTTTGAATTCAAATTCTCTCACTTAAAAAAAAAAAAGTATACCTAACGATAGATAATTCCTTTACACATTTCCATCTCTTGTGGGAATTTTATATCTTTCATATCCTTGTTAACATAACTAGTATTACGCAAGCACGATATGGTACTTCATGCATAATTCAAAAAAAAAAAAATTTCTTTTTATATTACATACATTTTCAAATTACTTTGAAAAATGCTTGTATTTTTTTCAATAAGCGCATAAAGCACAAATAAACTATTTCTGCATTATATTTCACCAATTATAAATCCGTTTGTGAGGAATTTTTAAAGTCCCTATTAAGGTAAAGATCTATCTTGTGAGTTCTGCATAGAAAACGAAGGCTTATTTCTTTTTTTATTCATCCCGGTATATAGTTTTACAAAAGATTGATAAATTGATAAAATTCTAACTAATCTAACATCTCATTCACAATAATAGAATTTAAAGATAATGTTGATGTAATATAACATTTGTAAATGATACCGAAATTTTTCATAATTTTCAAATATATTTGTTAATATTCACATAACATTTGATACGTGTAATTTTTCCAAAATTGTATTAATTTTATGATCAATGTAATTTGAGAAAAAAATACATACATGTAATATATTATGTCATTTATGTACCCTATTTTACTTTAATCCATAATTTCTTTTCGTTTTGATCTTGATGGTTGCTAGAATTTAAGCATTTAAACTTGTGCTGGGCACAGGTTATAACCTCTTCTGATTATATGCCTTTACCAAACTAGTAAACATAGGAAGATAACCAATTATGGATAGGCGAAGAATACTAGTTCTAGGATATTTAGCCTTGACGGATAACTTAGAGAAACTAATTTACCTTATCTAGGAGGACTATTTCTTAATATCTACTCTCTCTCTCTCTCTCTTATAAATAAGAGGTTTTGAATTCAAAATTTTCTACTTACAATCTTTTCTAGCTTACCGCTCAACCGTCAACCCAACCCTCTTGTAATATCTACACTTTTAATATTCATATGTTAGGAAATAGTCTTTCAAATTCGGGGGATATGGGATTGTTACGATCACCTTTGTGGTAAAAGAAGGCAAAACGAGATTAATATGACTACTTAGAAAATTCTCTACAAGGCAAAACGCCATACAAGAAGAATTGAAGAATGATAGTAATATTTTAAGTTTCATCAATCTTAATGTATGTTGTCTCTATGACAAATTTTATATAATCCCAACAACGGATAGAGAGCATGAATTGTTATATAATTTTGGATTACTTTTCTATGCACTAATAGTATATACACTGTCATGTTTAGATGAATGCCACATGTGCTCAATTTGATTTTCAAATCTAAATTTCACTTATATGGCATTCGTTTAACGATAATAGTGTATATATTGTCAGTGTATACAAAATTTATTCAATAACTTTTCTTTGACTCAAAGAAAAGAGAGAATTAAAAAAAAACTGCTGAAAGTTTTTTCTCTTGTTAGTTGTGACCCAAAAGAATAAAACAAGGATAGTAACAGGAAGGAAATGGAGCCATGTCCTAGGTTTTCACCCCAAGTTGAGCAGTAGATCAGCAGAAACTCTGAGTCATAAAGGCTACTGTGTAAGCACGGACACATGCAAATATAGGCAGGCATCAGCTTCTTCTTCCACAAGTCCCCTCCCCCTCCCTTCTAGAATAGGCTAGCTTAGATGATAGGAATTCTATCGTATCGAATAAAAAAAATCAGCTTCTTCTTCCAAGTTTTCCAACCGTAAACACATGTTTCATGGAAAGTTCTGTGGTACCACAGGCCACTTTGCAAGGAACACACCACATACTCAAAGACATAATGCTGCGGCCTGCAGGAAGGCCTCATTGGGACCAACAGCTTAGCAGGCCTCCCTTTCTTGAAGGACCATCACTCCGCGTCCTCTTTCTTACCACTCTTCTTCTTGTCGTTTAATCATATTTATCTTTTCAATCTTAGGTTTAATTTCTCTCAGTCCATTTAAACTTTTGAGCAAATAGAACTTTACCTCTGAGTTGCTAGTGTTTCTTGACCAGAATACCAGCCAACTTTAGAATAATTTCAGTTCAATTTCCTAAATCTCTTTTCTGGAGGCAAATTTACACCCATACTTGAAGGATATTTTATTTGATAAATTCGATACGGTCGTCAGACATAACAACTTGAATATTGAGGATACATTTTCCATGCCTGTTTTGTTCAGAATTCGCACTGATTTCTTTCACATTGACTTAATTGAAAAAACGACAAATCCCTTAGCCCATAGTGTAGACGGCGAATCAATTTTGAAGTAACTTACCCTCCACCGACCACTTCCTTGTAAAATCCAAAACCTACCAGAAAACGAAAAGACACCAATAACTGCAGTCCTCTTAACTTTTCGGGTTGGTTTTCCCTACATATATACATATATATATGTGTGTATATATACATATATATATACATATGAAATTGGCGTTGGTTATGTATACTATTATGGGGCACTCTACTAATTTTTCTTTCTCGGGCGATACTAGTTTGTGTTTCTTCTCAAAATTTGAGCTGTTTTGTTTCCTTGCATATTTGCATTATAATAACCTGTGAATCCTTTGTTACATGTTGTGGTCTTAGGTATAGTTTTGAAAGCTATTACTCATAATCTTAATATATTGCTACTTTAGTTTATGGTAAACTGGTCACTAGCAGCTTGGTCAGATGCTCACTCGAGTTTGGTCAAAATCAAGCTCGAATATGCTCATTAAAGCCAATGAGTTAAGCTCAAAGTGTAGTGATATTATGCTTGAATGCTCATCAACTAGGACGATAAATATAAATATGTTAGTTTTTTAATATCTATGTAAAATTAATAAAATGTTTGTGATTTTGAATAATTTACATGTTTTGCCTATAAGTAATTGAGCCCAAACTTGAGTAAAGTCAAATAATTATTCAAGCTCAAGTTTGAATAGGGTAATATTCGTGCTCAAATTGATTACAAATCTTTAGTTAAATGGAGGAAAAAAAAAAAAAACAGAGTTGGCACTTATAAAAAGGAAAATGTTATTTTACACTCCCTTTTTTGTTATTTGCACTTTCACTATCATTTTTATTATATAGTTTTCATTTATTAGACTGTATGATATAACAAATGGTAGGAGTATGAATGACAAAATATGGAGTGCCAATAACATTTTCCTGTAAAAATGACACAAAAATTTCAACAAAGAGTAACATAGATACGCAGAAACAAATACAATGTGGAATTTATAATATTTTTTCCTCATCACATAGGTAGTAATTTTACGAAATTCTAGCTATGCGACTTTATTTACTTGAGTCCCAATTTAAGTTTCTATTTTGATTGTGTCTAGAAGTGTCAAGATGAGTGATTTAGGTAGGTTTGAATAAGTCATAATTGGGTAATGAGTATAATTATGTCAACCCATTTAATAAATGGGTATAAGAATACTCAATTATCCATTTATGAGTCACTTAAAATTCTAATTATTTTTTCTATTTTTCGCACGTCATTTGACAAGAAATAACGGTATTTTATTGTTATTAGATTGATGAGAAATTCAAATCTATTTACTTAACACTAAAGTTGAGTTTAAATGTATAGTAATTTTTAAATGAATGAGTCGAGTCAACCCATTACCTACAAATTAAATAGATTTAATTGGATATCATTTAGATCCATTCAAAATTAATGGATAAATTTGAGCGGGTTATTGATTGACGAATTTGGATATGAATTGTGATTGACACCTCTAATTCTGTCCTTCTTGATGCCTTCCGATTTCCATCACTTAGCCAAAAACTCAAAGCCTCAAAGTTTTCCTCTACATCAAAATAATTGGTTATTAACCCTTTTCTCCCAACAAAATTTGGCATCACTCCTACGTTTGAACTTTCTAAGTAATTAATGTGGGCTTCTAATTAAGGCCTAAGTTGTCCTGTCGGCAAGCTTGCATCACATCCTGCAGACATCACACGCATTGTCTAGTCCACATTCTTATGGGAAGCAACAATTCGGTTCACTAAACTTCGATCAAGAAATAGATATATATAATATCTTTACAAGAAAATCCACATTCCTATAGTTTTAATTCACACCCCTAATGTATAATGATTTGTATCACAAATATTGATAACTCATATTATTAGCATTAAAAGTTATATCGGGTATAGATTTAGGGTGTAAAGGCGTGAATTTAGTACCATCCTTCTTTATTTTCTTATATATACCAATTTACATGCCTATATTATAACCTTTTTCCATAAATTTTCATAGTAGGAGAGGATTGGAATTTAAGAAGCGATGAGAGACAAAGAAGATTAGAAGCCAAAACCTCTAAATTTTGATACCTCAACCTTGGCCACTTATACTTATTATGGATATATATATATATTTGTATTTATATAGACACACACACACACACAAATAGGCACATGTAGTATAAACTAATAGTAATTGAAAGTTCTCTTATTTTCCCTATCAAGAAAGAAAAACTAATTAGTTTTTTAACTTCAACTTTGATTAACCATAAAAAAATTTAGATTAAATTAATTAACCAATTATTTGAATCGAATTCCAATCTTAATTCAACTTAGTTCCAATTTGATGAATTTTATTTCTATTTTAATTTAGATTGGAACTTCACATGAGTAAAATAAGGTTTCGACTTAGATGGGGAATCACGTACTATTGGTTCCTTTTTTTAAAAAAAAGAATTAGATTTCAATTACATTAATCTAACCGATTATCAAGCCAATCATTCTCACCCCTATAAATAAGAATGTTATCTATGCATTTTTCAGGTAATTCATAAGTCCTCATTACTGCACTTGAATTCAATTCTGTTATTTGAGTCATTCCTGTTTCCTACCACCGACGCTCAATAGCCAAAGTGGCTGCAAATATTGCAAAATCTATACATAGGCCCCCCTCTACAAAGACTGCATTTGCTGCAGTTGGAGGCCTCACCTGTGCATGAATAATAAATCCAAACAACATAAACAGCTCATGCACAAAATACTCAGTACCCACCACCCATGAACGAAAAAATGACCAAGTAAAAGAAGAGAAGAAGCAGGATCGTCTCCTCAAAAACAGTACCAAGCTGATCTCAAAAGAAGTCTTCTTCCTGAAGTAAATCAATTTCGAGGGCAGAACTTTTCGTTCCCCTCCTTTTTAATCTTTTCCTCACCACTCCCGACTCAGCTTTCTTTTAAAAAAAAGGTTTCTTCCCTGCTAATGGCTCCTTTTTCTTTACATTAATTTTCCCTTAAAAAATTGCAACATGTCTTGGGGAAAAGCTCCTCTTTTTGCTAAGCCACATTATTAACCAAAGCAACCCTGAAACCCGAATTTGGGGAACTCCCATGGTAGTCATATTATTCGTGTTGATTTGTTAATCCCAATTTTAAGGCACTCGGAGCGTAGTCATATGATTTGTGTTGATGATCCGTTAAATCAAGTCCGTTTAGAATCCGGGGAATGTTGGATTGAGCGGTAGGGTGAGAGGAATTATAAGTAGTATGTCTTGAATTCAGCATCTCCTACATAAAAAAACCAAAGAAAAAGGGTAGCAAAAAAAAGTCCGTTTAGAACTCTAATACTTAGTGTTAGGATTGCATTTGTTGGGGAGTTTTTTTTTTTTTTTTGGAGAAGATGATGTGAAATTGTGTAAGGAATATTAACAAAAAAATCTAAATTTTTTTTAAAAAAAATTACAATTCAAACGAGGCCTAAGTCCATCTAAAATTCTAATGATTAAATAATGATTCCAGTTCTGAATTTGACAATGGAAAAAACTCTAAGAAAACTCTCCGGATCATTAGGTCAATCCCAGTGGTCATACAGATTCTAAACCTTCAAAACCTTATATGGAGAAAGAAATTAAAACAGAAGAGCGTGGAAATAAGCAGAAGCATTGAACTCTTGTTGATGATGATGTCTGTATCAACTAATTAATTATGTCTCTATCAACCAAATTAGGCGCTCAGATAACATTACACTTAGTTTGGATGTCAAAAAAGTTAAATATTAGAAATTGTATCTTAATTATTAGAATTAGAATCAGATTGCTTTTTGTATTTAGAATGAATTTTTAATATAAAAATCTTTTAATCGCACACTTGTAGTATGAGGAGGATCTATCCAGAGTCTGGATACTTCATTTTCTGAAAACCCTTTTTTTATAATTATTACAACATCGCAACACTCTGTGATATTTGAGAAATTTTTTTTTATTATAATATTAAATATAACGCTTTTTTATGACGTGATGTATATAACATTTATAACGTGACGCCCGTAATCTTAAACATCATTGAAAAAAATAAAAAAGTTACTTGAACAACTTATTTATGATGTAAATGAATTATTTTTTTTCCTAAATAATGAGTATTCAAACACCCAATCATGTAGCTATAGGTAATACTAACAATTATCCTCTAGCTAAGTTCTATATAATTTTTTTTTTGGAGGTATTTACACTTTTAAGTAACTATTAATTGAATAATTTAAATTTTACCCCTATAGTTGGTATGGGGCTTTAAAGAAACCGACGAAGTAAATATTCGTTCTTTAAACCTTTGTTGTGACCTGCGAGGGAATCAGAGTCGTCCTGCTGGCTACTGCTGCTCCCCAAGTAAAAGCCCCCATCAGTTTACCACAAAGGCGATAGTGATATCTATTGAGAGAGAAAGGCGAGGCAAAGGAGACTAGAAAGAGAGAGGGAGCGGGCATATGAGATGAGGAATGGGATTCCCAGGAAAAGCCAAAACCACCTCCTCCACCGGCACCGGCAGTGACCATCGAAATTGGGGGATGGGCTTCCTCTTCATTCTTTTCCCTGAAGACGAAGACAGTAATAATAATGATTCTACTTCTGCTGCCTCCTCCATTATTAGCAAGAAAAGGCATCAAAATGTTTTCAATCCTTTTTCGTCTTCTTCAAATTCTTCTTCTTCTTCTTCTTTACCTTTACCAATATTCAGACGCTCAAACTCAAGTCATCTTCTCTCCAGAGCTCAATCCACAATTTCCATCTGTGCACTTCTATTCTTCATCACTTTTCTCCTCTTCACCCTCTCCACTTTTGAACCTTCCTCCCACTTTACCCCCAGAAGACAGCTGTCTCAGTTTTCTTCCTCTACAGTTTCTCATAAATACAATAATGATTACAACAAGAAATTCAAGAATAGCTCAGCATCTGATCCTTCCCTGCCACATGCATTGCAAGGGATGGGAACGTTGTACAGAAGGGGAACAAAAGCCATGAATGACCTCGTTGTTGCTCATGTTTCAGAGTCCTTGAGTTTGCATGAATTGAAATTGTTCTTAAGGCTGTTGTACAAATCTTCTCTTACCTCCCGAGCAGACCTCTTGTTCATATTCCCTTCAAAATCGGCTTCTTTTGACTCGGCCATTCTCGAGGAGAACGACTCGTTCTCGCAGCTCGTTGATCACTATAAAAAGTTGAACTCAACTCAGAATTTGAGCTTGACCCAGTTCGTGAAATCGAGTAAAAAGGATAAGCAAAGCGGGGAGCCAATCTGGGGAAGGAGAATTCGGAGCAATTTTAGTGGAGGAAACGAGACTGAGTCGACTCGGCTGAGTTATGGCTCGGTGGTGAGCTTTGATGTTGATGAGCTTGACCCGGAGAACTCGTTAGCCGGATTTCTGGACCATGTTCCAATGAGTTTGAGAAGATGGGCGTGTTATCCGATGCTACTGGGCCGAGTAAGGAGAAATTTTAAGCATATAGTGCTCGTTGACGCGAAGGAATTGTTGTTAACAGGTGACCCGCTGAGCCGAGTTAGGAGCGCAAGTCCCGAGTCAGTCTACTTATCGATGGTGACTCAGACTGTTTCCACTCGACACGGTAAGAAAAACTCGGAGAAAACCCAGGTCAGTGTCAACCCGGCAATAATAAGAGGCGGGGCTCGAGGGGTCAGGCGATTGTCCAATTCAATGCTCACCGAGATTGCTAGAGCAACCATGCAACGAAAGAAGAAGAACCCGGTGACTGAGTGGGGACTCTTCAATCAACTCGTTGGGAATGAGTTCTTACTGAAGAACGTAAATTTGATTAAGTCAACCGAGTAAATACCAGAACTGAGTTCACTCACTGGGTCGAATTCGAAACCAGGTTCCCCTTCCTCGTCGATATCCAAATTTACAGTGGTTAGACGCGGTAAACAGTAACTTTGATGTAAATTCTAGTGTTTTGAAAGATATATTGTGTTCTTCCCCACTAGAAATTTCAGTTTATAGAAGTAATTGTTTGTAGCCAAAGGACATAATTATAATTATTAGGACAGGAAATTAAAGATCTGAATTTTTTTTTGGTTGATGAAATAGTAGTGTTTGTTCGCATACTGATCTGGTGAATAAAATTTCAATAGTTTTGTGGTAATATGTTATTTTTTTTCATTAATTTTCTCTGCAGTAGTAGAAATGATTATGGTAATTTTCATTAGCAAGGTAGGCCTTGTGACATAGCCACGCTTGAACAGTATGCTTTTCCTTTAAGTAACTGGAGCTTTTGGTTAAAAAATAATCTCCAATGTAAGAAAGATTAAAAAGAAACTTTTTACATAAAAAAATCTCAAAATTAATAAACTTTGCTTGATAGAATTTAAGAGCAGAAAGATAATTTTAAGCTGATAAAAAACGACTTGGATATTGGTGTTCAAAAGAAATTAGTGATTAATTCTTGTTCGTTTGGATTGTTTATTTTCTGGACTTTTTGTAAAAAAAAAAAATGCATTAGAATGATTTTAATATATATGAGATATAAAGATAATTGAAAAATGTGCTCACGAAAAATCTAAATTTTTTTTTAAAAAATGAAAATCCGAACAAAGTTGGGTTTTTTTTTTTATCAACACAGGGAGTATTCCAATTTTACCAGACTAATCTCCCTGCACCCATGCATCCCGCCTCCAAGGATATACAAGCGGTAGGAGAGGCGACTCGAACACGGGACTTCGGGACCAAAGAGGCTTCTCCGAGACCATCCGAGCCAACCCCAAGGACAACAAAGTTGGGGGTTTGGATGGCAACATTTTAGTGGATTGGGGCCGAAATGGAAATTGGATAGGGTAACAAGGTGCCAGAATATGAATGTCGTTAATGTTCATCCGCCAACTGTGACCTTCTACTGCAGCATTGATTGTTCATCTCTGCCAATCGTCATCACTCTCAAACAATTATAGCCCCATATTGTTTTCCTCTTGTTTTTGGCAATTTATACCTTAGCAAAACCAAAAGTTGCACATCTAAATTCCTTACCAATATTTTGTCCATCAAAAATTGCATAAGAAAAAAAAAGTTCATTTTAATATGCATAAGAAATTTACGGAACTCCATAGTCAAAAAAATTCACTTAGGAGCCAACTTTCAGTTATAACACAACTAGCCCATCTTTACACTAATATGCAAGTCAAATTGCTAGTGGGCAATGGCCAAATGCAAAGAAAGAAGTACTGTTATGTTATGTTATGTCGGTTGCTTCTTGTTCTTCTTCTTCTATTCTCCTCCTTGCAATTTTTTGTGGTTTTCTTATTTGCTAGTGGTATAATTAATTTACTACTACTGGTGATCCACAATGGCTGGTTTGCTTTTTGGAATTAAGGTAATCTACTACTAGTTTTTTAACGCACACTAGAATTAAAGTATTTAGCCTGAAGATTTTGTAGGATCTCTACAACAGTCTTGATTGATTAGTAAGTCACATGTGGACGGTGAAAAGTTTCAAGTAAATGTTTAGAAAACCGTTTGCAAGATTCATTCAACATGCAATCACTACTACTGTCTGCTATTAGTAACAGCACATTACAAGGAGAAACAATTAGTAGCAAATAACATATATAATTAGTTCAAGAATTCACCTGCAAAAAGACAGACTAAAAATCACAAGGCGTCTGAACGATAAATACAAATACGAGAATATATAAAATCAAAGAAATGGAACATCGAGAACTAGGACAGGTCGAAAAGGTGAATTAGGGCATTTTTCTCGACTATAAGTTTTACAGACGTTTTTTGTTTTCGTTATAGAGAATTAAAATCAGTTAAAACTATTATTAGTTAAATTTAAGATTCTAACTTTCTTAGTTATTAAAAATGCTAAAGTCCAAATACAAAAATAAACAATAATATCTAAAAAAAAAAATCTGATTATCCAAAATTAGAGTATAGAAAATCAAGTAAAATAATCAAAACAAGAACTATCTTATAATCTAACATAAAGAAATCTTGGCTCTAAGTGTTACCTAACTACCATCATATGCAAAAATCCTACACTACATTTGCCTACCTTTCAAAAAGTTGACAAAAATAAAGACAAGAATGCTCTTAAGGTGGAGAACAGAGTGAAGGAACGTGTATATATATAAATTAAAAATGGAGGGAGATCTTGGGGAGAAAGAGAGCTGGCAAATATGATTATAGATCTAGCGAAGACTCATGGAGGGAATGTGAGCCACCTACTACTACTCCTCCTCCTCCTCTTCCCGCCCGGACCCGTGGGCGGAAGTCGCAAGCATTGATTTTTTTTTTGTTAATTTATTGGGGTCAACCTGGATCAAAGCATTGATTGATTCCACATGATTTGGGGCCTTTCCACCGCGTTTGCGCTTTCTTCCTGTTTTATTATGATGGGGAAGCATAAAAACGTGCTAACTAACGACTGATAACGCGCTCTTCTGCTTTTTAAACTTTGCCCAGCGCCAACCAAACACATTCATTATTAATTACTCCCCTTCCAGGCAACAGACGAGATCAAAGAGACCAAGATTTTCCTTTTTTTCTTTTTTTTTTGAGCAAAACCATGTAATTCTGACCCACAATTTATGGCAAAAAAAAAAAAATCTTAGTTTTGTTAGACTCTTCTTTCCTCCTAATTCTCAATTTTAATTATTTTCACTACTAAAATAGAGCATTTTCGTCAAGAAATCAGTTTGTTTGGATTGTAGTTTATTTGGCAATTTTTATTTGCTTGCATCATCAACGCATTTTTATTTGCTTTTTTTTTTTTTTTTTTTTGAGCTGAACCATGCAATTCTGACCCACGGTTTATGGCAAAAAAGAAACAACTTAGCTTTTGCTAGACTTTTTCCCCCTAATTCTCAATTTTAGTTGTTTTCAGAACTAAAACGAAGCATTTTTGTCAAGAAATCAATTTGTTTGGATTGTAGTTTATTTGTTAATTTTTATTTATTTGCATCATAAATACATTTTTATTTACTTTCTTTTTTTTTTTAGCAAAACCATGTAATTATGACCCACAATTTACGGTAAAAAAAAAAACTTAGCTTTTGTTAGACTTTTGCCCACCTAATTCTCAATTTTAATTGTTTTTCCACAAAAAGGAAGCATTTTCGTTAAGAAATCAATATTCATAGTTGACCATGGTTTAACTTGTCACGTACCCTTACTATTTTAATCTTCATTGTAGTCGAATATCTAGTGTAAAATAGAATAGAGAATGTGTATGGATATCTAATTGAAGGTGTGTGGATATAATTTTCCAAAAAATATATATTTATTAATGAGATTAAAAAATCCTTGTAAATTGGTATTCAAATCTAAATTATGGGAAAAAAAATTCAATATTCAAGCCTGTTCGAATTTGCTCTTTTTGCTCAGTTGACCCCTTTTTACTGATATATTTGTTGTTCTATTTCTTGCTATTTCATAATTTAATTAACATAATACATACCAATATTTGACCTTTCCTCCTCTAATCCTAGTTTAAAGTCATTCTTAAGCAAGGCAATAGATAGGCATTGAGATTCGCACATTAAATAGGAGGAGAGATGGATTTGGTGGCTTAAACAAGGAAGTATAAGTGAGAATGTGAAATGTTTCAAATTCACGTCTTCCAACTTATGCTACAAAAAGATTTTAAAAATAACAATATTAATTATTAATGATGTGCGAGCGTGAGCACCTAGGCCGAATCATGCTTATTACTCTCTGATTAACACTCATATTTTTCCGACTTCGCATACGATCCGGATCGCTCCTATAGATTCGGATCGTACGATCCTACGATCCGGATCACGATTTTGACAACATTGATTAACAATAGTCTCCAATCGATTATCGATCTGTCTATTTATTAGTATAAGCCCTACACTTGGCTGCTATAGAATATTTTTTTGTTTTATTCTTTTCTTTTTATTTTTGGAAAAAGGCAGGGCTTTCATATTATTGGCTTTGTGATTTAGAAGCCTATTACTGTAACTTTATCAATAATTAAAGAGTCTGTATAACGGATGCAAAACTTCAAGTGTTATATTTTTTGAAAAGATAAAATTAATTGAAAAAAGTAT
Organism: Coffea eugenioides; assembly: GCF_003713205.1. NCBI lineage: Eukaryota > Viridiplantae > Streptophyta > Magnoliopsida > Gentianales > Rubiaceae > Coffea > Coffea eugenioides. The sequence goes on from NC_040040.1 coordinate 18,355,557, forward strand.
ATAAATGTAAGGGAGGGTAATAACTGTAAGTGTGTGTATATATGATAAGTTGAATAAAATTTAGGTGTATTAACAAGTATCTATTAGACACACGTCAGAAAAATCTTTTCCTAATTAGTCTTATTTTTTTAAAAAAATATAATACCTGAACTACGTCTTAACACACCCTTACTTTTAAAGTAGATTGATGATGTGGTATTTGCTTTCCTTTCCTAGCAATTCTTATATTGAATAAAAATTGTTCATGATTTTTACTGGTCATGACCGACTGATCTTCATTTTTTTTTTATTACTTGCTTTGAAAATTAAAAAGTAAAACAACAAGAATAAAGATTGTACCAGGTGCAAATTCAAACAAGTTTTTTCACCTTGATCAACAAATCATGGAAACCAATAAAAACTAACGTTTGAAAGCATTACATCCAAACACTTGGGGCCACCACGTAGCTGCTTAAGGTTCTTTTTTCTTTCTTCTGATCTTTTGAAAAAAAAGAAAAGTCCCATAACCACATGTGGTACGTACCATAAAAAATTATTTTGGTATATCGCATTATTCGGAAAGAAGTTTTTGTTTCTATTGAAAAAAAAAACGTTTTCCAATTATCCTTTCATCTTCTTAATTACTGCCTTATCTCACATACAATCACCAAAAAAAAAAAGAAACAGTTTATTATTCAAAAAAAAAAATGTTCAAATTATCTTCTATCCAAAACATACTCTACAATTTTCATTACTTCAATTGGATCATGTCCCTGAAAATAGCAGTTTGTACAGAAGGAGGGATGTCATAATCTGATTCAACAATCTCCAATCATCTCATGGTTTTGGATTGTTTAATCCAAATTCGTAAGTAATTGCTGATTGATTCTAGTCATCCATAGTGCTTCTTTTTCTGCTCATTAGCCGTCAAGTCCAAAAAGTGTTTTTTATTTTTTTTTTATCATTGTTAGAAGTAATTGAATGATAAAGTTCCTTTATCTCTCGTTTCCTTCTGTCAAATGAAAATTTAGATTTTTGGTTTACATATGCATTGCATGCTAGTACAAGTTTTTCCCATTCCTACATAGGTTTAGTGAGTAAAATATTGAATTTAATCATAAGTTAGAAAAGGTAATCTAAGTTGTAGTGCTTATTTAATAGTATTAATATAGAGTTGAGTCTATGCAACTTAAAAGTTTGTAGACATTAATTGTCACTTTCATGTATAGTCCATGGTACCATACCCAAGGTTTAGTATTATGGACTGGACCATATTAGTTGTCACTTTGTATTCTCATTGAATTTTAAGTTATTCATAGAGGGTCCCAAATTTCTTGTATCCTTTCAAGGGAATATATACATATATATGTATGTATATGTACGTACATACATACATATATATATGTATATATCTACACACACATAAGCATTGGCCACTCATTGATGCACTTAGATCACATTTAACCTACTATATGAATTCAGACGTTAACAATTATTATCTTATTTTACATTTATATGATTTCTTTAATTAACATTACGTTTTCAAAATATGAACATCTGAACTCCATTTTAATGAATACCTATTGGACGCCTGTTAGACAGACTCTTATTTGATTTCTATTCCTAACCAACAGACATACAAGTAAAAGAAATGAAAAAAAAAAGTAAAAGAAATTAGATAACATCATTGGCTCCCACTAAACGATAGCCTCATGTTTATTGTCTGATTACGTATCAAAACATGCCCAAAACGACAAGTGATAGAAAGGCATTGCTCACCTACATGTGGGAACCTCTTTTATTGTTTAATCCACAAATTGATACGTGGGAACCTCAACTCTTGATTTCTTATTAATCTGCTTCTCTAAAACTGTAGTAATATATTCGAACAAGTATGAACTTCCAAGTCTTGATAGAGATCTTAATTTACTTTTTTTTTGGAGGGTTCTCTAAAAATTATAGTCAATTTGATTTTCTTGCAAGGAAACTGGACCTCTCGCTATCGTGGTGACATATTCAGGTGAGACAAGAATCGGATGAAACATTGCAATAATAATATTGCTCTTTCAGCATCATCATTATATATATTTTTTTCTTGCACTATTCCACCAGTTCATGTTCTTTTTAGCAAAAGAAAACAATCATCTTTTTCACTAAATCTGCTGTAGTTTATGCATAAATAATTTGTGACACTTTAGATAGTACATTTAAAGTTACTGACATCATGCTAATATGCCAAGCAAAAATTTCTTGAATGTTTTTCTTGACCAAAACATAGGGAAAAAGAAGAAAAAAATAAGGCCTACCACAGCAAAGTAAAATTGAACCAATAACGTCTTTTCCACAAATTAAAATGCAATCCATCGTGATGAAATGAAAGTCTCTAGGCTTATGACTTATTGGAGACCATTATAGTGAGCAAATTGATGGTGGCCAACAACAATCTACACATCCAATTCATTTTCTAGCTAAGATTTTGGAATATTTTCTTCCAAAAGGGATATGGTGCAAGCGATTCTTGAGGATCTTGGGACGATGTAATAAATGGGATTAAAAGTGGAAGATAAGACCGGTGTTGGAAAACTTTTTACTTTGGATCCTCTCAAATATTGCATACCTTATTGTGCTATGAGTGCTTCATCATATTCAACCATCTTGAAAAATAAAAGGCACCGACAACAGGATTGTATTCCACCTGTCAAGGCCTAATTCGTGCCAAAGTTAAAAGGGGCAACCACTCTTTTTCTTCTGTATGAGTTGAAATGAGCTAATGGTCCCAAATTCTTCAAAAGTATGGACACTGGAGAAAATTTTTCAATCAATTCATTCAACCATGTTCACTTACTTTTATGTTGCAATGAATACCATAGATATATATTTTTAATGCAACTAAGTGTAACTTAGTTGAAAAGGCGCTTTACTTATTATAGATAAATCTCGTATTCAAGTCATTAAGGGATAGATAAAGACTCGGAACTGATTCTTTTTAAAAATAAATAAAAGAAAAGAGTACCATGTTCATTTTAAGAATTCACCATTTCGAGAGGATTTATGCCTATAAACAACAACTCCATTCTATACACAAAAAGTATAACTTGTCATATTTATCATTAGCTTGCAAAATAGGACAAAGGAGGGTGTGCAACCAATTCCACGTGCCTTCTTGGCGAAGGATTGGATCCAAGACAATTTGAGGTGGACTATACACATATGACAAATTTGATATGTGATGAGAAGAGAAGTAACGAGTGAGGTGATGATCAATTTGTATGTATGTGTGAACAAAACTACAAAGCTTTTGCATGAGATGGAATGCTCAAGATACAGAATAATAATGTTCCAAAATGTTTTAATTACTTCTTTCTTTGTTTTTGGAGAAGTGAGCAAAGCTCCAATATCAAATTGCTTGTGTGACCACAGGCTTTAGGCCCTAAAGGCTCCACAATATGTTAGATTCATAAAGACTGGAGCTCATACATAAGCTTAAATGCTTAAGGACTCTATCCTTAGAAATTCTGCTCACATAGTGTAGAATCTAAAAGTTTGTGCACCCTCAGACATGAGCCTATAAAATTCTAGACCATAGAAAAATACACACAATGACAATGGAAAAGTCTTGATGATTCTACTAATTTTGTGAGAGGTCATCAATCACATTAATACAGCCAAATTACTAAATTAATTTTTGGTATGGGCCTAGAGTTGCTAATGGAGCATTTTTTGGGGTTAAAAATCTAGAAATGTGCATTATTATACACCACATACATATGAAGATTCCGTCACCTATAAGACTACGCCTTAAATCACTCCCATGTAGCATGCATGGGATTGGAAAATTAACAAATTGAATATCAAAATTATTGGAATATCAAAATTATTGCTCCACTCGAAATATTTGTATGTATTGCTGGCCAAATTATACAAGATAACGTGACATTATTGGACATGACATTACTATTTTCTCCACATATATATATCTTCTGATACTTGGCTGAATAAAAAATGAAGCTAACTGTACTAATTAGCGTAGAACTTAGCATAATGCAACAGACAAAAAGGGATTAAAAATCCTGCCAGGAGATGTTGTTTCTGTATAGATTGCTTTCTGTCATTAATCATTTTATTTATGGCCAGTTTGATAAGTATGCAGCAATCCAATTTAATGGTTTGTCAATAGACCATATCTAGTAGCATAATTAAGGTGATGATGTGATACTTTCTGAATAATTTAGGAAGAAATCATTTTATCAGATGCTTTACTTCACACGGCAAATTGAACAATTTGTTTCATGTGATTTGACTAAACCCCTTTTTGCCTATGTCAATTGTTTGTAGTTTAGACTATCTTTTCTCTGGTTTTCCAAACACTTCAATCATTATATGAATTAAAAACAAGAATGTCCTAATCACAATCTTATGGCAAACAAAACAGCCAAATCAAGAAAACGGTACATGCACCAAATCCTCCCATTCTATGTTCAAGAAATACTATTAGTAAGACATTCCAAGACAATCTTTGCTCGTCTATTTAGGTGAAATCTTTCTGCTAGCCTCCGTTTGTTTTCTTCCCCTTTTGCACTTGATACTTGGCATCAAGAATAAATATAATGTTTTTGCCGTATAAATGACAAAATCACAAGCCAGAATATATGTTTTTCTTAACCACCAGCCTAGCCTTTGAGCTGATGATCACCACCAAAGCATTAAAGCTTAGTGGGGTGGGAGCCACATTAACAATGACTTTGCTTTAAAAAATCTAGGCGGGTGTACACTGCACCCATTTGGTCCGGTGATGGTTCAGTCCTCTCCGAATTACCCCTGGCCCTCCTTAAGTCCGCCCGCTCCCCCTAGTGTAGGATAGATTAGGTTATACAACAGTTATCGTCGCTAGAAAAAATAATGTATGTCTTTCTTACACGTGGCAGTTTCTAAATTGGCCAAGTTGCCATCCCCCATGGCCAATTATTGAAGAGCTAATAACCTAAGCTTTGTTAACATGGAAAGGTGATGAAAAATTTTAGCAGAAGTTCCATTGGCATATATGCTCTCACGGGTGGCTTATGAATGTTCTGTCATTCACATGACAGAAGACCAAATCCTCAAGCACCATACAACACACATATATGCTCTTGTTATCCTGTTTGCCAAGTCACTAAGTCTACCTGCCACTAACATGAGGAAATTAAGTGAAAAGTTTGATTCTATCTGGGATAAATTCCAGGTGTTGTGTCATCATAATATAGTCTTGTGGACTTTATAAATACTTCCACAAAAGTTGGATGCAATGATCTATAGCATGTGTGAGTGAGTTGTTTTGAGGAAAGAAAACAAGGTTCACAACACTTCCTGGTCCCCAACAAGAAAAAAGTTGTAGTAGGGGATAATTATAAGATGGACCAAACTTAAAAGAGATTCCCTAAACCTGTAATCGAAAATTTTCTTGGATTTCTAATTTCTAAATACTGTAAGCCAAGAAAACGGGGGAAAAAAATCTGACCAGTATGCCCTACCCTTGAGCTCGTCTGCATGTTATAAATAATTTTGGATATACAGGTGAATTATGTAACTGATATAACAAGAATGGAGGCGTGTGGATACCCAACAAATGTTTCTAGCCGACCAAAAAGAAGAAGTGATGATCAAATACCACAAGACTGAAATTTTAAAAGTGTACAAGGGTTCTAGCAACCAGATTACAAAAAAGGAACGTCATTTCAAAGTAGTGGTTGCTATGGATGAATGTTGTTCATAAATACCCTGATGATTCATCTAATATAGTACTTGAAAAGTTTGATGAATGAAATGGAAGTGCCAAAAGTTGTAGGGTAAAGATGACCTAAAAAAATCTCCAAAACTCCTCTTTCGGCCCCAAAATATTTAATATGGCTCCCAACGAGCAATAAAGAACTGTTTTGAGTCTTTATAGGTGAGAGACTTGAGCAATCATCATGACATTGGAAGGGCTATAAGCCCTTCTGTCATGCAAGATTTACAACCTGGCCTTTCTTTTTTTGGGGGTGGTCCAAGGTAACTCACAGAGCTACCCCTCATCCTCCCTCCCCCCCCCCTTCCTCTCTTTCATCCCCACCAAATGAATTCCAATAACAGAAAGAATGGATTTGCAGATAAAGTATAGAACAGATGATTATCCCATGTTTGCATGACCTATATCCCTGGGGTATAACTTGATTGATTGTCATTATTGTGTCCATTTCAAGGCAATTGTAAGCACCAGCATTTTCTAAATCTTCGCAATAATCCATGAGGTGACAACCAAATTGGCATGTGGAGTTCACTTTTTCACAGCAATTAGCAAAGGGCATGTGAAGACATATTCCTTTAAAAGCAAAAGGAGAGGAAGTGAATGTCAAATTTACAAGTGAAAAAGGTACATCGGGTTCAAAAGGAAAACATGGCCTGTGACTGAAATCATTACTCATTGACCTCCTCAGCAGCGAGAAAAGTCTCAGCATGCATAATCCGCCATATTTAGTACTACTAAATACAGCAGACATCCTTAAAGATGCAGGACAACTGTACCCAAACCATCAGTTTGTCCTACAAACTGCTGGTGTAGTCCCAAATATAAGTATTTGGGACTCTCTACAAAATAGACAACTGCATGGAAGTAGATGTTACCAGTTCTTGGAATTTGAATGGCTAGTCCAGATTGAGCTCATCTACCAATGTATGAAGCTCATCAGTTATTAAAAATTACTATGAAAATTAAGCTTATAAAGAAATGTTTTATCAGTGCGGTGGACTCCGTGCAACTTGCAGATGCTAGAGAGCAACGCATTGCAGAAGAAGGTCCATCCACAATAAAGATAAATTTACCAGGAGAAGCCAACAAAGGCACAGACACCAAACACCAGAGGCACTCGAACAAAAAAGAATTCAAAAACAGCAAGTTATTAGGTCCACTCCAATTGTTTAGCTTACACGCAGGAAACTGTGTGGGTAGCATATATTAAGAATCACAACCTGATTACATTAGTGGCCTTCATGAGGCACAATTAGAGTGAAAAGAACTCTGAAGGTGAGGGAGAGAGAGCAAAGAGTCATAGTAGCTACCGATGGTTACGAATCATCCATGCCGAGCAGAAATATGTACAGTCTCAATCTATGCATTTCCAAAACTGTACCACCATTAGTTCCCCTACTATTTGAGAAAAGTAGAAAACTAGAAAGCAGTCTGTCATTAACTTTACGACTTACTTACAGTGCAACAAATATACATCATTTCCATGAACCAAAAGAATGTTCTGTAAACATAGCAGAAAAATAAAGGAAAGAGATCTGCAATAGATCACAGACTGGGATACATATTGACCAAATCAAAGAATATGACACTCCTCTTGTTTTTAAACTACAATCTCTGGATTGTGAGAAACCCAGCAGGACTAAGAAGCGGGAGAAGAAGATCACACTTCAAGCCGGCACCACATAATCAAACCCGTACTAACAAAATCTAGGTCACAATAACGCAGACAAAAATTGCTATAAGTGCAAACCAGGCATGAAATACCTATAAAAGCAGGTTGCTCTGGCAGAGAAGATGTCAAAACCGAAGTCCGCAAGTATAGATAGAAAAAGAGTTGATAAGATGGTTGATGTTTTGGATTTTGTTTCTAGAAGAGATCAGCTTTCTTTTTCAGCATGTCTTGCTTCCACTTAGGCAATTTATAAAATGCTTCTTTTGTCATTCCCAGTACAGCCTCAAATTCCTCATCAGAGAGATAAGCCTGAAAATCACGGGAGGCAACTCATTATGACTTTGCTTATCACTAACTGACAATCCATCTACAAACTCTAATTAGAACTCCTATGTTGTCAAGATATGCCATACTCTAAATCCATAAATTAATGAACCAACTAACCTCCCTGCGTTTAAAATCAATGCCAGTGACAGGATTGTCAGATTTAGCCTTCAGTTGTTCATAACTAAATGTACTTTGAGTACTTTCACCGCCATTCTCATCCTGCTCTGAATCTGGCTTTGGTTCTGAATCTTCTCCATTGGTCTGAACTGCAAGCTCAGCTATCTCAGCCTCAACTTCTGACCCTTCTTTAGAATCTTCAAGGTCCGGAGGGGAATTTTCACTCTTCAACCCCGATGCTATCAGCATTTAATAAAATCTTACATTACAATATGCAGACATGCTTTTAAAACAAGAAAAGAAAAAACATCACCACCAAAACCTAGTGCTTAAATTATGTTTGAAATTAGGAATGGCTTTTCAGACATAAAGACTGACACCAGCAAAATGGCTTAACTAGATTCTACATAATTAGCTTCAAATCTGATTTTCTAAGGAGCTAAACAGTATCAAATTTGTGGAATATGCGAACTCCAAGAGTAATCTCTTAAAACGCTCATCCTTGTGCTTTATGTGAGTAGCTAACACTTAGCATGAGATAAGAAAAAAACTTGCCAAATATTTCTGTTGTGTATCACAAGTGCGGAAGAAACATAATCCAGGTTCAACAGACAGATTTATTTATGCAACAGCATAAGAATGCTGGGTAGTAAATCCAAAAGCCATAGGTACAAAGCAATAATGACAAACTAAGAATGATTCATATGATTACCAGGACTGCCAGTTTCCGATGTTGGACTTCGACCAGGTCGAGCTGGAGAAGAATCAGGTGACCGCTTTTTTTCAGCAGTCAGAACAGATGATAAAGCAGCAACAGCAGCTGCTCTTTGTGATCCCTGACTCACTCCTGCAGACCTTGCTGCAGGAGTAGGTTTTGCAGAACCAGTTGAACTAAATGCAGAGTTTAAAGCTGCTAAAGCAGAAGCTCTTTGAGTTGGTCCGCCCTGATTTGTACCATTTGAGCGTTCCTGGTGGTCGAAAAACCAAAAAGGTCAAAACATAACACACCACATAGTTAGCAAGAATTTCCACATATCACCAAACAAAACAGTTTAGACAGAAACCAATAAATGCTCCTATAATTCAGCAACTTTCCCATCAAGTGGGCAAATAATATATTACACCTTAACGATGACTACCATATTTTCTCTTCAAGATCACAAAAATTCAGCGAAAAAGATTAAGCACCAATACCATGAAGCATGACTGCCCAACATTATCATTTCCATAAAGCTGGAAGTGCAAGCAGAAATATTGCTACCAAGCATATAGCTTAGGTATCAGAGAAGGAACCAGAGGGCCCCTTTAATAAATTAGGACATTGTGAACCATTTTTCCTTCACTTTGCAAGAGAAATAAGACAAAACAGATTCGACATCCTTGCAACAAGTTTCTCTGATTATACTTTCTTTTTCGCTCAACTGTATCTCAGATCAATACATAAAATCAGAAACATAAAGAAAAATCAGAGCTACAAAGTTTGAAAACTGCTATTACAAGCTGTAATCTAGCCATCAACTTAAGTAGTTAGAATTGAAAGAGATATATCCTGTGGATGATGAGTTAAACATATCATATTCTTGTTCTTACCTCTGTGGCATGGCTTGCACCAAACAGCAGCAAAACCTTCTTCTGGAATGAGTTTCCATGTGCCTGTTATAGTGAAAGACAATTAATAGCATTCTCACACACACATCATCTACTCAAAGGAGGCAGTATTGAGACAGAGAGATTAAGAGATGAGTAAATTGACATCCATATGGATGTTCAAGCCATGACAAAGAATGCCAATGAACTCAACTAATGGCACAATCACTTTGAAGCCCCACCAGTGTATCTGATTTACAGACATAATAATTAAATGATGTAAAATGACACGGGATATTCACAAATGTGCAATGACAAACCATATGACAAAAATATTAGCCCACATCTAATTTTGATGAACAATAATTTTCAAAGAGATATCAAGCCTCAAAATGCTCAGAAATATGGGAGCAATTGCTAGTATGAAGTAAATCAACTAACAAGAGAATAAAAGACCGGTCACACTACAATTAACTTCAACAGTAAACGACCTGAGATAAATCATGCCACTTGGAGACACCCTCCAGCATACTACATCACTAGCATAAAAAGACAGCAAGAGAGGGTTCTATTGCCATGAACAAATCATCCCATGAAATAATTTAAACTGCAACCCATTTCAAGAGCGTCACTCTTTTACAATTTCTCATTCATTTCTAAGGGCATCATGGCATTGCTTTTAACACTTTGTGTGTTAAAAGCAGGACCAACAAAGCATAAGTGCAGACCATATCCAAGATCTCCCGCTATGCCTACAGAGTTGAGATGAATCTCTGTGCAACTATCAAGCACAAATGACACTACACCGTGAGATGAAGTCAGTAAAATGAAGAACTGTTTGATACATCAGACACCAGAATCTGTTTTTTATTTTCCAGATTTGGGATATTCTCCTTGAGTGTAACAGCAATTTAATATAAACTAGTAATTCTCCTTTCAGAATATCTTCAACAAAATCTGGGATCCATAAGCTCATGAAAGCTAAGTGTGCTATTTTCTGAAAAGCTAGAATGGAATCTTGACCAAAAGGGGGTTAAAAAAATTCTTCCCTCTTATTTGACTATAACGTTCATTCCCCACATTGCCTCTGACTGAATGCAATTTGTTAAAGGTGATTAAAGCATGTCATATACATTAACCAAACATTAATAACCCTAATCCAGTATCTCATCAACAACTGCAAATAGACACATTAAGCTTGTACAAGGCATAAATATTATAGCAAAAGATTCAACAAAAAACCTACTGATTCTAACTAGGAAGAAGAATGAAGATTAAACTGAAATGGAGATAAAATGTGTGTCAACATACCATAGCTTTTGCAGGATCCCATGAAAAATATGTTGTGAAGAAGCAGGGCTCAAATCCTTCTGTGACTTTGTATAGTGGAACCTTAGGAGACAGCCCCTCCAAAGATGCAGCCAGCTCTACATATTTCTGAAATGATCTCAGTGGTTAGTAAATGAAAGGAATAACGACATGTCAGCAGAGTAGATTACAAATGCTAACAGCAGCTTAAGTTATACCTGCCCATTTTCAAAAGCACTCTGCTTGTCTTTAGCATCTACTGACTGACCAACCCAAATAAACACTTCAGCATGTGTATCGAGTATCAAAACATCCTCAGTCAGCAGATCATCTTGGGAAAAGTTGTAGACTTCTTCAATCTAGGTTTGATAATTAGCAAATGTTAGTAATAATACATAAAGTAAAACTTGCAACCAACTTTAAGGTCAAGCACATACCTCAAATTTCCCTGACAATCAACATGCGGCAGAAAGCATCATCAAAGAAACAGTTAGAAGTTTGACATTAAAAGAAGTAGACATTTGGATGACTAACTAAATGAGCTACCTTTGTTAAATGAAAACGTGAACAAGTGGGGATCTCTGGACACCTCTGGAGTCACTTTCTTACTGGTGTAACTTTGCTTTCCTCCCAGAGCAAACCAGAATGCAGAGCTCTCAGTTCCTTCTTTAGTATGTTTCATAGCTACTCCTGGCTGAAATAACACAAGAAAGTGGACATGAGCACAAGAAGTGACCAGTTCAGTTTTGGATACAAGATTACAGTCAGGCTGTGGGGGAGGGATGGGTTGGGTGGTATGGGGGGAGGGAGTGTAAGTGAGAGGTCCTGGGTTCAGGACCTCCCACTTACACTAAAAAAAAATAGTAAAAAAAAAAAAAAGATTACAGTCAAGAAAGGAAACAAACCTAAATTAGCTGTGTAAACTCCTTAAATTTTAGGCTCAATTCTAGAAACACAGCAATCTTGGAAAAGCTACACTAACTACATGATATCATGGTAAAATCTTTCTCAAGGCCAAAAGAATGTGCTCATTGATATCCAGAAGTCTTGTCCCGCCACTAACTCGAAACTCATGCTAAGACACAATCAGTCCAACATCTCCAGATAATCATGTGGACACTTTTCTTATTGCTTTCACAATGCCTTTAGGCCAAATATTCAATTGTTTTTGCCAAACATTTTTGTCAAATATTTTCAGAAACTCTTACCTTCAAAAATTCAGCAACCTTAGCCGCTAATTGCTGCTGCTCAAATGTACTCTGACTCCCATGCCAACTGAATAATGAAGAGCCAGATTGTAGAAGGAAAGATTCATTAGAGTTCAACGAGGCTGGAACCTGAAATGATGATAAGATGCACCTTAATCAACTCAAGATATAAATGTAATTTCTCGATTAGATAATTTATTAAAAGAAGCAAACAAAGTGCGTATTCAATTAACAACCATGTTCATGACAAAAGAGGAGACGAGGAAAGAAGTGTTAGAGAAATCAAAGGCAGGCCAAAAACCAAGCAACCAAAGAGGGGCAAGAATCAATATAGGTCAAATTTTAATTCCTATTGTCAATCATTTAGAAGGTGATCAATTGTCCTAAGGCCTGATTTATAATATGGGGAAGCTAAATAAGAGAAGATCCCCAGTATTATGTCTCTAGATAAAGAATTACAAAGCCCTGAAATCAGTGAATTAGAGCCAACTGCACTACTGATTTGATTAAGAAAAACTTCTTTACATGAAGCTCAAAATGGACAAATAAGTATTTCAGTATGCAGCCCGAACAAAAGGTAATCCTGAAAAGGATACAAGGCATCCATATCATTTATGGCCAATTCATAGCCCATAACATATTGCAGCACAATTTTTGCATTAAAATTCTGAAAAGGACTAAAGTTTTTACATAAGCTGCAGAATGGCAGCTTCTCACAATAAGCTTTTCCAGCTTAAAATAAGCTAAAATCAAAAGTCAAGCAAAGACCTTAAACCTAGGTATTTTTAAGCTTGAGAAAACTATAATAAGCTATTCTTAAGCAACTGAGGAGAGACCCTATATTCAATTAAAATGACATTACTATACTTGAATTCTAGACAACCAGAAGGTTGATGATTAACCATATGAAATGCACCCAAAAAAAAGGTCCTTGAGGAAAGAGCCACCAATGGAACAAGAATAAGAAAATAGTCAGTATATCTATGAATCTTGAAAATCCTATGGAAAATGACATCTGAACAGCTGAAGTGGAAATTGGATCAAGCATACCGCATCAACTTGAACTACTATGTCATTATGCATTGATGTTCCAGATATCCGAATGAGTGCAACGGAATCAGGAGTGTAAGTTTCATCATTCAATCCTTTGTCAGCTATGTAATTCTTATACCCAGAGCTGACTCCACCCTGTAATGGAGCAAAGAATCAGAAGCAATTAAACCAATACATTAAAAAAGTCAATCAGCATCAAAATTGCACAAAGACCAAGTACCTTAAGGACCACCATTGGCTGAAAGATGGCAACAAACTGCGGCGGCTCTTTCCCTTGATATATCCTACCCTGTACAATAAGTTTATCTCAATATTCATTTCATGATGCTAGAACAGAAAATAGAGCAAAAGAGAGTAGCAGTAACATTACCAATACAGGTCTTCCCTTCAGCGAGTTGCACATTGTGTTAGCTAGCCCGGCGGCCATAATTTGGTCCTCCTAAAGTCCGGACACAAAAATTCTCATCAGGACCAAAACAAATTATACATGTGCAAAGTTTTCAATGACTGATAAAAAAGAAATTTATCGTTTGTGCCAAGGGAAAGTATTAACATCGGCATATGGATGTATGCCCAGGACATGATGAATGATCATATTAAAAAAGACATCAAAAGGGGCTGAGTTTTGGAAAGATTCTTTCCCCCTTGGTCCCCTACACGAAAAAGTATAATAGAGGGGGCTTCACTTAATAAGTTTTACTGGCTCAAAGGTGAGACAGCCAATTACTTTAATATACTGAAAGTACGGTGATGAAAACAGTTTGCTATCAGCGACATCATTACTAATATCACTTAACAATAAAGCTCTCTTTCTGCAGGACAAACTAAAGCTCTTTAACTTAACCGAGGGTAAACTTGAAAATTGCAGACAAGCTCAAATGTATAAAGAACTGATGAATGCAGTAAAATGAGAAGCAAGTAGTTCTTATTTGGGGCTGTAAAGTGACAACAGCAATTACCTGAATGCTATCCTTTCCAATCCAATAGCACAAGTAATACTCTTCTTTCTTATCATGAGAATGGTAGGTGTAGAGAATGATATAGCAATCTCCGCTAAAGAATTTACCAATATCTTCTATGGGAACTGGAGTCTTTGCACTGCCATTAATGCACCAAACCTGGATATGGTATGAAAAACATTAGACACAAAACAAGGTAACCAGATTATGAACCCTCAGTAAAGATTTTATTAAGAGACATACCTCAATTTTTCCACCTACTTCTAGCAATGGAGGGACTTCTTCATTCACTGGAGCACTTTTACTTGCTCCCTTAACACCAACACCTTGTTGCTTCAGCAAAGCTGTCAAGTATGAGAGAGTTCCAGAATTAAAGAAACGCACCCAACCAAAGGTCAAGTTTGTTTTCAAATGAAACCAACTTACCTGCTACTTTTCCTCTTCCCTCCTCAGCAACAGGTGCTGATCCTGATGGCCAAGAATCAAAGTTGGACTTAAATGAATGCGTCTCATAACCTTGAATTAGCCGTGTTATACTGGTTGACTTCGGTCTATTTTGGCCAACAACAAACTCCTGAAAGTGCGAGAAAGGAGTTAGAGTTTGCATCATCTAAAGAGCAGAAGAAGAATAAGTGTAAAACTTGTACCTCAGCAGCTTGAATGGCAGTCTTCCTCTCATCGACTTGAGTTACCCGGCCAACCCAAACAAAAATCTCAGAGCCACAATCCAACAAAAAGCACTTGTTATTCTCCAAAATAGATTTTGAAAGTTCATCATCTACAGGCTTAACCTGACCATCCACAACACTAAAGAGAGCCAAGCCAAGGGCAGAGTATCAAAGTCAGCACCTCATATGAAACTAGATCAAAGCATCAAATCACAATATAAAACAGCTCAATACATGTGACTGCATGAGAGAGAGAGAGAGAGAGAGAGTTTCCTCAAATTATGACTGCAAAAGTAAAAGATCATCCAAACATTTCCACAGAAACATATGAATGACAAAATATCTGCAGATACAGACAACATTAATGAGAGCTGCAGCTATCCAAGCAATATCATATGTTTCGTGCACTAAAGTACTCTCACTCTATTGAATTGAGCATTTATTTAATATGAACCAAAGCATGCACTCCTAGTTTACATGTTGCCAGTCACAGATGAGAACATACTGGACAATGGATGCTTTGTATAGAAAAAGACAAGAACATTTGTAAAGTAACAGTCTGGATGAAGTTAATAAGCCAGAGGTAGAATGACAACAGAATCAAAGAACAATGACTAACACATTCAGAATCACTTCGCGTTTATGGTCATTTCTAACAATTGAAAAAGTAACAAATAACGCAAAGAACTCTAAAAAAATGATGAAGTGAATAACAAAAAACATGGCATTTTCACATCCAAAGAAAAACGATCTTCTTTTGAGCTGTAAATTTAGTTTCTACTGGAGTTTGTGCCAGCTGCAGACAACAGTTTAAATCATGACTCGTAAGTGCTTTTCCATTTAAGAGAGATAAATAACAAGAAATGAAGGTGGAACAAAAGGATAGTACAGAAGGGATTATTACCTGTAGAGTTTTGCAGGAGTCTTTTCTGGAATAATATCATCTTCACTAGCAACCTTTTTTCCAATTGGTGCAAACCCACCAAAAAGAACCCAGAATTCACCAGAATCGGACTCTGTCTGCAACTTTCCATCATCTAATACAGGAATAAATATTAGTATAAGCAAAAACATATTATATGAAGCTGTACTAAATAATCATTTATATACACTTGGACTAGTTAAAAAACTGAAGGAACATGATGAGACTAGAGAAGCCAATAATATCCTTACCAACAATTGCAACATCACATGTCCCCTCATGATACTTTTCCTTCAAAAACTGAATTACTTCCAGTGCTTTGGCCCTCTCCTGTATGTTGGAATTTGCACCATTGAACTGAAATATTTTATCTTTGGTATCCAGGATAAACACATCATCATGATTCAGTGAGGACCGAGAAAATGGGACCTAGGAAAAGGAAAACAAGCTTAGGCCTCTTTGAAAATAGCTCGATTAGAATAGCACAACTATCCAAATTCTTCTATACCTGCTTTAACCTTACAACACGTTTTCCTTTACACACATACAACCGTGTTTCAAATTCTTCCTCCTCGGGTTTCTTAAATCCAGATGCCACACCACCTTCCAGCGGTATAATACATGGTTTGAAGTATGATAAGAATTTGTCAGACTCATGACCTTGGAGTTCCCTGTGCTGTACAGCACGGCCACCAAGAATTGCATCAAGTTCAACAGTTTTGATAGCCGCCGTTCCAGCCTCATCCTGTACCAAAGTTTCAGAATGATAGTTAAATTTCACCTCAGTAATGGTTTTTACACAATTAAAAAGAGGCAGACAATACCTGGCTGGTATCCTTTCCAAGCCAGAAATGTATGTCATATAAATATGCTCCTCCCTTGCCAGGTGATGTCTGAAAGTGTAAATGGAAAATACAGATCGATATTAGTTTTTATAAGTTCACTGGATCCAAACTTAAAACAGGATAAAAAAAGTTAGCTCTTCCTTCAGTCATAAACACTCAATTCGTAAAAATGAGGCCCAAAAATAAGATAAAAAAGAAGAAATATCGGAAGCCATATGCACCTGCAGGACAATGTATGAATCACCCGAGTAAAATTTACCATAATCAGATTTTGGTAAAGGAACTGGTTGGAAGTTCTCAATTCTCCAAATCTCTGTCCCTCTATAGCGAAAGTTAAGTTCAGCCAAACTATGGTATGGTCAACATAAAAGAAATTTAGCACAAAAGGTATCAGCAAAGACAAACATGCAAAATCCATGAGCGTGTTTGGATTGAAGATTATTTGGAAAGGTTTTTCATGTTAGTATAGTAGCAATTTTCGCAATGTGATGTATGTGGGATAAAAAGGTGGTAGGAAAATGTTTGGAGGGAATATTAAGAAAAACTTTGTGGAATAGCACTCAATCCAAACAAACCCATCTCATTGCAACATGTGACTCGTTCCATATTTCATGAAATAAATGGAATAACAAATATTGAAAGATCAGTATAATCATCCACTGTAGTCTTTCAATGAGGATACATTCTCTGACCAGCTCCCTGAAATGCAGGTTCTAAAGCTTTCACAGAGCTCGACATCTTGTCAAATGCTTCTTGCAGCCAACTCTTCCAAGAAAATAGTGAACAAGACTTTTAAAGCTTAAAGGTCCAGTAGCCTTCACTCTCTGAACAGTGACTACACAAAACAAACAGCAGCAGACAGGCTTAGCAAGAACAGAAAACAATATCAAGTCAAAAAGGTCGAGTCCTATATCATGATTTTAGTGAATGATGCAAACTACATCAAAGACTACTTTGGACAGATAGCATCCATTGTAAAGAACATGAGAATGTTGTAAATTTGGTAACTTAAGAAACTAAACCCATTCCAAATATGGGAAAAGAAAACAAACTGGAACTTAGATGTCACAGATGTTCTAATCTTCAACAAGAAGCTAGATGTTTTTGTCAGTACCTTCAACAAGCAAATCATTCTTTGCAAGTATAAAATTCTAGATCACTGAGCCATTTTGTATAACAACAGGCTAACAAAGCTGCAGTGTAACTTGCTACCTTCAAATGACCTAAGAAAGTACCTGCAACCTGTTATGCTCCTGCCCATATCATATACTTCTAAAATGAAACCCCCTTGTTTTATGTCCTTCATTTAATACAAGCAGATTCAAACTGGACACACAAGTGAGTGGCATCTCATTAATCCACTCATAGTCAATGAAAAGCCAGGCAGCAAATTCAGAAGACATGCAGCTGAAATGGTCACCAATAGGTCCCCTTGTTGGGCTTAATATTGTGCATTCTTTTTTGCAAGATGTGATACATTAAATTCAAAAGGAAATGCTGATATAGTTTCAGCATCAAATAAAATCATCTGATGCATGCAGGGCAACAATCCCTATAACCACAAAAGTGGCAAAAAGCTGCTTTACACTTCTTTCTTTGATGAGTAGAGCAAAACTCAACTCACTTTTTAAATGCTCAACTCCCGATGAAAGACTAATGGTCTGGCAAAGTACGTTATGTAAGCTAGCTCGATAAAATGGCCTAGAAGGATAACAATAATGTAATTGATCATTGCTTGAGATTTTCATTGTAGTGAACCAAGATTTAAAGGCTTAAAGTGCAAGTGCTGGTAATATCGAAGTCACAGCATGGGAACATATCTCACTTTCCAGCTACGTTCTCCGCAGTCCCTGACATAATTTACAGAAGCTGCATCTCTCTTCCTTACCCACTCTTTGTAGCTTTGATGATCCAGAGCAACATTTTTGTGGGGTAGAATGCAAGCTGGATCGAGCTTAACTTCAGCTAATCTCTTTCAATATACACATTTCTTCAGTATAGTTGAACCATTCTAGCCACTGGCAACATCCAAATAAACACATCATCCAAGTATCCATCTGAAAAGCATTTGGCCCTTTTCTGTCTTGAACTCAACCTCCTCACAGCTGAGCTAAAGAAACAGTCATCAGCCAACCACTACAGAAACTTCCCGTTACAAATACCTTTCAGCTTTAACAAGAACTACTCCCACGAATCAACTTCTTCTCTTATTTTCCTTATTGACTTCCACCACTTCAATTAACCAATCAACTAAGATCGGAATCATTTCCTAACGAGAGTATCATGGAAAACTGATCAAAGCACCCAACTTCAACAGATTAGAATAAAAACCTCCAAGAAATTGATAAACCTCGAGAACCCACCTTCAGATACCCACGAATTTGATCAGAAAAAAGGATAAAGCTTGAGCTCAGTAAACAAAGACCCTATCTTTTTTCATATCCCCATTACAAAATCCACAGATCAAACAAGACTCGTAACAAATTAAAACGATTAAATTTCAGCATGCAAACCATTTAAATCAAATCAAAATCATCAGAAACACAAAGACACAAAGAAGATCATTTACAAAGCAAACACATTACAACACAATAACAACACTAATTACGCCAGACCAATGCTAATTAAACATTTCAACCTCAGATCAATACAAAAATTCAAGAAAAGAAACCCAATTCCCAAATTTCCTGAAAAGCAATAGATCTTAACAGAAGCACCAAAGCCACAATTGACAGGCCAAGTATTGAGAGACTCACCTGAGGAAAAACTGCAATCAATCAATCAATCAATCAAGGCAATTCTTTCTAGGAAAGCTAATATAATTGAAGAAATTGTGGAGGGACACAGTTGTGAGGTGGGTTTAGAAAGAGAAACAAAGAAGGGAAGGATAGAACGAAAGAAAAAGGGGCATGGAACGAAAAGAAGAGAGCTTGCAAAGCTGGCAAATTATATATTTTTATTTACGTTTAAATAAACAAAAGTAGACAAATATTGTTTGAATGATACGTAAAAATAAAAGCAAGGGAGAGAAAGGAGAGGAAATAATTGATCCCTTTTTTGGTGAATTCTCTCTCAAACTTTTCTTAGCTTTTCTGAGATTTGTTGCCAGAAAATTTGATAATTCTTTTGCAGAGTATATTCACAAATTTGAAAAAGAAGAAGAATCCTATATATACATCATGATAATACAGGTGTATATGGAAGTGTATTTGTACCTTTCAGAGAGAGAAAGAGAGAAAGGAAGGGGGGGAAGAGAGAAAAAGGTGATGGTGATGGAAGGAAGAAGAAAGGATCGAGCAAAGGAAGAAGGCAGTTGTGGCTGGCAGTGTGTGACTGTGTGAGAGATAAAGAGGAAAAGCTATCTGCTTTGAGTGGCGTGATGAGTTGGAGAGAGAGAGAGAGAGAGAGGGGATTATGACTGATTATTAACGGTTAAATGGTAATAATGTAATGAAAACATTGATGAATTTTCGGGCAAATTTCCAGGTTGGCTTTATTTTTTGTTTACCTAAATATAATGTCATAGCAATAAGCAAATTGTATAGCTGTAGGAACTTGTGTGTGCAATCATTTGTGGCAAATGATTAATTACTCTAATAATATTGGGATAGGAGATTATTTGAAATAATTACTCTAACAATTTTTATGATATGTGAGATAAAAATGTGATTAAAAATAAAACATTGATTGAAAAATACAAGAAAAATAATTACATTTTGGATAATATGACTATCCAAACACACTTAATATTGCCACCATCCAAATGTAATGGACATAAATTTTGTCTGTGTAGTTATCATGACAACAACTCAAATGTTATTTTCACACCAACTCTTTTGTTAAAATGACAAAATTACTCCCCTTCTGTCTGAATTGCATCTTGAATGTCAAATGATATGGTCATAGGTTAAATGTGTTCTTTTTTCTTTTTGTGACAACAATTTTTGTTAAAATGACAAGATCACTCCTCTTAAATTTGAGCTGCATCTTAACTTAAGAAAAGCAAATTTAGTATACCAACTAAAAGGGACGGAGGAGGGATGGATTTGGATGATTCGGAGGAAGAAGAGTATAGGTAAGAGATCTAGACTTTAAACTCTCTCACTTATACTAAAAAAAAGGTATACCATTTAAAAGTTGTATAAATAAAATCCATACTCGTAGCTTTAACGCGAACCCTTATGTATGGCTGTATGCGTATGTATTTTCATTTTCTTGCAGTTAGACAAGGAGAATGCTTAGAGGAAAGGGGAGATTGCATCCAATTCCAAAGCTTATTAGTACTATTATAAATCAGATTTTACAATTCCTTTTGGACGTCATACCTTCATATGTTTGGATTGCCATTTTCTGCCAGAAAATTGAGTTGTTTTCCGTGATCACATTTTCTTATTACCTTTTTCCCTCACATACATCAAATAGTTACAGTAATTTTTCCATGAAAAATGACGGAAAATGCAATCCAAATAGGTTGGACCCTTATAAAAATTTCAAACATTTAGAATATAAATCACTACTATCATTGATAAACATTGAGAAGCATGGTTCCCTAAGGGAACCATAAATTTTTTTTTTAAAACAATTGGTTCTAAATTTTGTGGTTTAAACATTTTGATTAATGATTTAGATTTAAAAGTTATTAAGCAGCTCTCTTCCTTGATTGATTGTTTCTGTAGTACATAATGTTGGAAAATTTTACAGACGTCTAGTCCATTGTGCCACTTTATCATGCAGGCAGCAGGCTATTACATAAAAAGTGTTATGCCAAGATGTAGCTCGCATTCGTAGTCTACAATTTTCATAGTTAAACAGAGAGGCGAGAATTGCCTAAGATAGTCCCTCGCATTTGCAAGTTATTCTACTTTAATCCACGATGTATTTTGCAAATTATTTTATTTGCTCTACTTTACATTGGTGGAATGTAAAAATTATTTTTGGCGACTCTATTGTCTAGAGAGGTACCTCTTTACTCTTTAGACTATTACATGTATTAAGCTAATAATTAGCAAAAGCTCATATTCCACCCATCTATCACACATTTATATGCAATTTAAATATTCTCAAATTACCTACAATTGATGAATACTATAAAAATACTCATACTTTTCAGTTAATTATAAAATAAATAAAAAGACATTTTCCGTGTTATGCTTTATAATATACTTCAATTTGAGGTAATTTTAGAATTTGTATATTGACAATGACATGTCATCCAAGTTTAAACAAAAGCAGCAAAGTTATATAATGATTTTGTACATTTAAAAAGGCAATAAAATGGTAATGCAATAACAAATTTAAAATCTTATGCACAAGGATAAGAATTAGCATTTAAATTAATGTAGCACAATATCTTAAAATTATGGTAATTATTTTAATTACGCAACTATTAGATATATTTGCATTTTTCAAGTATGAATTTATATAGTATTTTTTGTTAAACTCGTTTTTTTTTTTTTTTGCTCCAACCTTTGATCATACGTTTTGTTAAAAAAGAAAAAGGCTAATAGAGTATACATACTACACAGTTTCATTTTATACCGATTCAAAATTTTACCCTACGTGCTTAGCCCATTCAAATTGAAAACTTGGAAGTAAAATGACATTTCTTCCAATTGCACGTCACATGCACGAAATAATGCTTGCGAGTAGCATTTTCATGCAAAAAAAAAAAAAATGGAGTTGTGGACCAAATTACTACGTTTCGTATATGTTGGGGGGGGCTAAAAACAGGTCATATAAAATGTGAGGGCCCATTTGTAAAGTTTTCTTTAGATAAAATTACATTCACCAAATAATTGTAGAATTGTGAATATCAAAATCAATGAGCTACCAATAATACACTGTTTAGGTCAACCAAGTACTTCAATTCAAATCAAGAAAGCACATTACAGGTACTCAGAAAACAATTGAACTCATTTGGGTAGAAAAGGGAGCAATGCCATGCTCATTTTCAAACTAGTTAAAGTTTCTGCAAATAAAGGAAAAGAAGTCAGAAGTGTAAAGAGAAGAAGAGGGCATTCTTTAAATGCAAAAAAGAAGAAATGGTTGAGAATTTAAGATACATGTGAAGGCAACACAAATGGTTGAGGAAAATAGCTTTTTGTGCAGCTGGTTTGTATAATAAGAGATTAGATAGGACACATTATTTGAACCAGTGGAATCAATCAACCAGAAAGACGTACTTTAGAGGTCAATCTCTATGAAAATTACTGATTTCATCAATGGAAGTCTATACCAGTTCGAATACAGCCCCATTTGCTGTTCAATTATTTGTTTATAGTTTTATTATGTAGGTGCTAAGACACTTGTGCTATGAGAGTAAAATTGATTATATAAAAATATATCTGTTACTTAAAAAAAAATTGTTTACTTTTTCAATAGTTTGAACTTGACTACTGACTAAGGCATCATTAGCTCCGTCACTTTGGCTAATTCTCTGTAGTGACAGATACATTTCAATTGGGGAGTACCTTTGTAGTGACAAAGAGGGACAAGGGTCAGGAACGCTTATGTGCATTTTTGCACACGACGTAATTTTGTTTGCATATGGTGTAACACTTTCAACAACGTGTAACTTTAGAACAAAATTTTGTGGGTCCCACACATGTTGTTAAAATTGAGATACAAGATGAAATTTGGACTGTACAATTTTTTTGACCAAATCTTAGCCATGAACTGCCAGCAACCGTTCCTGCCCCTCTTCCGACAAAGAGGTACATTTGGAGTTAAATAAATACAATTCTGAAATGCAAGGGTTGATATCTTCTCTTTTTTGTGCATGTCCCTTTCTTATTTTCCTGGGATATTTGAATTGTAAAACAATCGCAATAGCATAAAGATGGTAACTAAAAAAGATAGGAAAGAAGGCCAAACGACATTCAAGAACCGAGGTTGCATATGATTCTAGCTGCTTAGGAGCCGCTCAAATAGCTAGTTGAAGCATTCTTGATTTGGTAAATATTCAACTCGTTGAGCTTAATAGGGCTCTATATAATACGTAAAGTTTGCTAAGTATTATCAACGATCATTTCGGTTAATAAGAAGGCAGAAATATGAGCTTGGTTTTGATGTAATACTCCGTTCGAGTTGTGTAATCAATATACCAATCCAGTCAAGCTCGAAATTGTGATTAGATACTCTACGGAACTTGAGTTAAGTTCGAGTTTTGGTCAACCCAAACTTAGGTCATTTTGGTTGAGCTTGAGTTATATAACCTAGACATGGACTTGACCAATTCATTATTGCAGCCTAGTGGGAAGAACTAGGAAACAAGTTTAGGAGGGGGAGAAGGGATGGTAGACCTGTTAGTCCCATTTCTTTCTCGAATAAAAGAAAGCTGGCACAATTTTTTTTTCAACAAACGGAAACGGTACTTTTATATATTAACACTTAATAATACAAGAGTTAGTCATAAAAAAGGACGATTACCCTCGTATCTTTTTTTTCTATATCCATTAGCCACACTGGAAATTCATTGTCCCATTCTATGTCATGCACTAACTTGATTGCATGTTGAACTAGTGTATGGCTACACACATTCCCTACTCTATACACAAAAGAAAAGTTACACTGTTCAAATTCTTCCTTGATAGTAGTATATTCTCGTTAGGTCATATGCTTCTTCAAATTCTTCCTCCTCAATATCCTCGTAGTAGTATATTCTCGTTAGGTCATATGCTTCTTCTTTAAACTTCAAATGTACATATGGGCGCAACAAGGCATGCAAAGTCGTACAAATTCCTTAACTGTAAATGTTGGTGTGCTTTGTTGGCTGAAAAAGTTTGGTTCTTCTTTTTCCCACTTATTGCTGCTCTAGTGGTTAAGTTAGCTTTTAAATTGTCTGCGAAACACACATATATAATAGGACCACATTTGTACTGGATCAAGCCAGGCATCTTTAGACGTGAATAAGCAAAGCTCTTTTCTGGATGCAAGAAAGAAAGGGTAGAAAATAGAGAGATTTCTTGTTACTATAGCATTATTCTTGCAAACCTCCTTGGATCTTTTATATCACCTTCAAAATATTGTAGTAATTTGGGGTTACAAGATCATTTGACTAATGGACATATGTACCTCAAATTTGTGGTATATCCCAGAGAGCTCAGTCAGAAGTAATCAGAATATTCGATGCTTCTTCCTTGTTCTTCTGATTATGAATTTTTCCACCTATAATCTGGTTGCTGGATTTTCCCTCTGAAATGATTTTAATTTGTTTAATTGGCTGACATTGTCCAATAAACTTCCTTATTTTTTTTCAAAAAAAGAGAAAAGTATTTTTAGTTCTCCATACTACAATGTTTCATCAACTCTTATTATCTTATTTTGTTGTTACATTATAATATCTGGTATTCCTTTTAACCAGTTTTTTATTTGTGGAAGAGAAAAACATTGAGTCAAATTGCTGTAATATATATGAAAAAAACTTAAGGGGGCCGATTGGTTGGCCAGGGGCGGTGGAGAAGGGTGGCAATTGTAGGGCTGCCGATTTGCTTTCCACAATTCTACTAGTAGACACAAGTCGATTTAATTCATTTTTCATTTGGACACCTTTTTTTGAGTTTGTTTTAGAGGAAAAAAAACTCAATATACTTATATGAGTCAGTTGTAGAGGAAGGGACACTTTGGTCACTTGACCGAATCCAGAAATATTAGTGCCTTTTTAAATGGGATAATTTCATAAACCTCCCTTGAGGTCTCTAACAATTTCAGAAAGCTCCCCTTAGGTTTAAAAAATTACACTCACCTCTCTTACTTTCACTATTTATGCTTCAAAATAGGCCCAATAGGCTACCACTTCCTTCAAATGTCCTAAACTACCCTTTTTGTCAGAAAGATAAAAAGGAAAAATAAAAAGAGTTTTGTTGATTGTCTTTCTTCTAACACTAAAAGCCAACAAACCCTTTCTGCCAAAAATAAAAGTTTGGAAAAAAAAAATTCAACTATGATAATTGCCTTCTTCCAAGCAACGCCACTACAAAAGCTAAGCAAACACCCAAATTTAAATCAAAATAAATTTCAGTAAGTCTAGCACTCAAAACACCACAACCTATTTTACGTCCAGTAACCCCAGCCCCTACATTTACTACACAAGTCAATTAAATCCGTTACTTTGTGCTAAACTAGAAAAAACTCGACCTTAATTTTACCCAAAATCAACATTTCATTAACAATCGATAATGTAACTCTTTCATGTTCCTCTTTTTCTAGCCTCCTTTATTTGTTTTCCAACCACCCATTTCTAAAGCCCATCCATCTCTCAAATTTTTGACTTTTGACATCACTAAATTATATCACCCATAATCAACCAACATTGGATAATATAAATAGACACAAAAAAATCAAACCCATTACACTTAGAATTAAAAGGATAAAAAGGATGAACCTAATCATATTTGCAAAAAATAGATGAGAATAGAGATAAAAAAAAGAAGAAGAAGAAGAAGAAGAAGAAGGGAAGGAGGGGGATAAATATGGGTAAAGGATTACAGATAGAATTTGGTCAAAAATTAGAGGAAGAATATTAGGCAGAGAGGAATGGGTGACAGGAATTTAGCAAAAAAAGGAAATGGAAGAAAGAGTAAGGTAGAAAGGAGGAAGAGAGAGAGAGAGAGAGAGAGAGAGACAGAATAAGTCAATTTTGATTTTTCTTGAAATTTCTGAAATTTTCCAAAAAAAGAAAGTCATTAAGTATCCTATATAGGGATAGTAGAGTACTTTTGCAGCAATAGGGAAGGTATGTGTAATTTTGAAATATTAAGGGAAGCATCGTGAAATTGTTAGAAACCTCAGCAGATGTTCCTTTTTAAATATTAAATTTCTCCAGCAAAGAGTTGATTGAAATGGATCATGAAGAAATTGATAATTTGAGGGACACTTTGCAACTCTAAGAAACTTCAGATTAGTGTTTTACAATTAACCCTGAAGAAAATTACTCTTTCTATTATATTTCATTTAGCCAAAAAAAAAAAAAACCCCACACTTAAATATCCTCAAAGGTACATCATATCCAACTACCAAATTTAGATATTCTTCACAAAGCTCCAAGAAAAGAAATGTCACTATTGGCTTCCATCAAAATCAATCAAAAAAGAAAAATGGGAAATATCGGCTGAGACTTTGCTGGTGGGCCTTTCTAAAACCGGGAAAGAAAAAGGAAACAGAGAGAAAATGCTTGTTCGCGGGGCCATCTTCCTATAAACCTTCTTTTTCATGCATTTTTCTTCCATCCATCTCCTAATCTTTGAACTTTGATTCACGTTATGGCATTCTTGAAGATATATACATATACAAAAATTTGTTTTTGAGAGAGAAATGTTGGATTCATCGTCCGTGGACGGTGGTGGGGTATAGCAGAAAACAACCACCATGAAATGGGGAGAGCAAATTCAACAATGTTTGTCGACATCAACCAATAAGATAGAGAGGGACTTTGCTTTGAGGGAAATATAAGCTTAATTCACACACGTAAATTGTTTGCCAAGTAATGTTTTTCTATCAACTTTCTCCCAAGTCCAAGAAGATATAGAAAAGCCAAAAAAAAAAAAAAAAAAACCTACGTAAATAATAACTAGCTGGTGATTGTGATATGACCTTTGTGTTGTATCTACACGTATATGTATGCACGTCTATGCATGTAGTTATACATGTGTTGTGTATAATTGTATATGCATGTATTATGAATACTAAGTGTATATATATGCAGTACATATAACTGGCAATATATGTAGAAAACGACAGCATTTTTTTCGGCAAAACAGATAGATTGTGGAAGGAAGGGTACAAAGAAGTTTTTTTGTCTCAAGACTTCAAGAATCCAAACTGACAAACACCGGGAATGGCATGTTCGCATGTTTGTCATGTCATTTCATGGCTCATCACAGTTTGGCAGTTAGAGTTACCCTCACGCTTCTTGTCATCTTATCTGAGTACATATAGTCAATTGCAGCACAGCCTAGTCAACGGGGCAAAGGCCTGCACAAAAGAGTAAACAAGAGCTAGGGCTTGAGGTCGGAAATTTGTGGTCCATCCAGGCTCAAGTTAAAAACAATTCTAGTGAATATGCTTCTAAACTGTTGAGATGTGTGTTTGTGTTACTTTTTGCAGAATTCAAATGGATATTTATAGATGTGTTTGAGGTGGTGTTATCCAAATCCGGACTGGACCAGTCGGTTCGATCATGAACCCATCTTCTTCCCGAATTGGTTAGTGGCACAAAATCGTCCTGTCAAAAATTAGTCAAAACCATAAAAAATTTGGCACAATCATTGACTCAATTCATTTGTTTTATCAGTTTTTTAACTTTTCTTTCTTGTTTTTTCCAAACATAATTTAAGTTACCTAAATTGTAAAACTTTCATTTATTAATAGGAATAAAAAAAATGCCATCACTTAGTATAAACACCAAAAACACTCACGCCCCTTAATGATCTCTAAATCAAGAAGTTTTCGACCCTATCATCATCAATTTATCATTAGTGATTCCAACTTGCATTAGAAAGCCATATTCCAAACAAAGAGATCTCAAATTGGGTACGATTTATTTTAATTTAGTTTTTGAGAATGGACATATTTTAGACATGAATTCACATTTTTATATATAATTTTTAAGCGTATATTTAATTGCAAGCCTAATATTTTTGGAACATTTTGCACAGTTGGCCGAAATATAACTAAGAATTTAATTTCAATATTTTTAAAACTTATAAAGATATAAAATAATTATGACATCAAGCTAATGTCAACGGATTTTTTAGAACGGTTCGACCGATCAGACTAGTTGACCCCCTAACCTAATAATTTAATCGAACCGGTATCCGGTTTTAGGTGGCAAATGCTGCCTATGTTATTTAGATACTTATGTCCCTAATGAGTGACGCTTCCTTTATGTAACAAGAAATTATTAGATATTATGTATATATATCATTGCATAAGATCACATATTCAAATTTCAGTACTAACATGAGAGGATTGTATTCGTAAGCAATTTGTAAAAATTCTTAGACCTATGATCCCAAAAGCATGTCATGTGATAGTAATTGAAGCTAAATTTGTATAAACTTTTTATTGCAAAAAAAAAAAAAAGGAAGTATCATAATAGAAATTTCATAAGTACTACGGTGCACGAAATCCGTTCAGTCTATTAGTGTTTCAAAAGATGGAACGTTGTGTTTTCTCTTTTTCTTTTTTGTTTTGGGCAAAATAAAGCTCAAGAGGGGCGAAAGGTCATCCATTTTAAGGCCACGGTAGGTTACTGCCCTCTCAACGACAAATCGCTTGTAGCCAAACTCGAATCCAAACTTCTACACTATTAGACAAGGTAAATAAACTTTGACAGCAAAAATTTTGTATTCAAAAAATCCTTTTCAACTTCTAAAAGAAGCCATATATGAGTTTTAACATCACTGGTACTGCACAATCATCAGCTTCACATCAAAATCTAAGAGCATTTTGGATGGAGATTATTTGCCATTTTTTTTTATCATGAATATATTTTTCAATCATTTTTTTAATTTCATATACGTCACATTTAAAAAAATGTTATAATATTTTTCACAAAATTATCCCAAATAATCTGCTATTCAAACACACTTAGTTCAGAAAATACAAAGAAAACGTGTACTTCAATCCTATTATTTGGGTGCTAAATTAGCAAACTAGTCCTCAGTTTATATTAACCTTTTTGTTAAAAACTAAACTTTAGAAAATTTGATTGCGCTGTTATAGCATTTGACAACTAGACGGCTGTGACCTTTTTCTGAGTTTTTCATCAGAAAAAGGAAAAAAAAAAAGAATAAAATCTTGACACTTCACCAGATACCACATAAAACTGTATAAATAACCATCAAATATGAAATGACCTATTTTTTTGGAAATCAACTTCCTCATCTTTGATAGCTCTAGGAACAGTAACCGTTAATTGATGGAACTTACCATGCATGTTGTATTGGGATGCCAAAGATTTAAATGCATGTTGTCTGGCCCTTTGCCCTCTGTGCATCTCCAGCCACATGGGAGGTTAAACTAGGACTTTTGGGGCAGGCAGGACAAATTTAAAATGTTTTAAAGCTCTACTGCTATTATTTTAAGGGTCGTTTGGGGTTGCGGTAATATATTGAAAAATACTTTCTTAATAGAGTTTTTTTTTTATTTATAAAAGTACTTATTAAATGCTTTTAAAGTATGTTGTTTTGAAACATATATAGTTCAGTAAGTATACTTACTGTATTGGATAATGTGTGATTTAAAAATTTTTAAATATATTTATCTCTTTATTTAGTTTATAATATAGAATAAAATGATTAAATTTAATATTTTAATTTTTTAAATCACAAAAGTATCAAATTTGAACTCTTGCTAAAAGTACTTTTAGCACCAGAAGCTTTGTTTCTAATTTTATGGAACGATATTCACCAAACGCCTTAAAAATACTTTTTAACACTTAAAAATGCTTTTTGACCAAAAGCTTCGCAATCGAAAAGGGGCCTAAATACAAAAAATCATGGGCCCTTCATTAAAAAAAATCTTGGGCCATGATGAGAAAGCATATAGGGTCTTCAGCAGGCAGCGGTATATGGACTGATGGGCTCCAGTGTTACTTAACTAAAAGTGATGAATGGAAGGGTTAAAATTCCAATTTGAAGTTTGGTGCTTTTCTGAAGAAGCATTAAGGGCACCATAGGTCCACAAAGTTGATCTTTCCCTAACGAATTAGTACAATAATTAAACACTTCCATGATGTAGAAAAATAGAAACCCTCTGCTAAAACAATTTCAAAAGTGGACAAATACATAGTGTTATAAAGGTCATAATAATTCCTTTTCATTTTTAGTTGTGTACACATACTATTATAAAATACATACACAAATAGAGATTAGAGTATAACTTTTATCCAGTCGGATTTTTCTACAATAATAAAAACGTGTTCAGATATGCGCTATATATGTTACACTCGTGAAAAATTCACAGGACAAGTCCCTTTTGTCTCCTAAAGTTTCTGTAGTGATCAAGAATCGTGCATGCTGAACCCAACCAATTGCCTAACCTCTCCATCTTCACCAAACCCATCCTTAAAAGAGTAATAACTAGTTTTGGCAGTTATATAGAGCACTTCAACAAAGTTAATAAATGCTTGTTTCATGTTTCATGTTTCATGTTTTGGTTTGACATTGCTAGATGCCCCAAATCTTCTTTCGTTCCTCAACAGGGAAGACAGACTAAAACTATTGTCAGCTTAGAGTGATAATAGGTATTGCTTTTATAGCAACTACTAATTGCTGGCAATGCTCTGAATTGTAGAAGGAACTGCCAACTGCTGCTTCATTTACTTGCACTCAAAGCCAAGGCAGTAAAGGTTGGTGGTTGCATCAAACCTTTAAATTTCTTTTGCCTGTTCAAACTGTTCATCCACTACCTATTTAGTAACACTGACATGTTCAGATCAAAATTCACTAGGACCAGCAGCAGACAAAAACAGGCGTCACATTTACCAGTTAATAAATGGTAGGTGCAAGAAAAGAAGATTTTGACCACCGGAATTCCTAAAGAACTGGAGTCTATTAGGAACTGTGTGTACTGAAAATAAATGGTAGTGGAAGAGGACTCTGCTTCATAAACTTTCCCCTCCATTTTTTCTGTTTACCACGCTCCATTCTGGAAAGCTCCCCTTTCTGATAAAAACATGGCCATGTGGGGAGTTAACAGCAATACAATGCCATGGAATTGGTGAGGGCGGCGAAAAAAGTTGGGAAACCGATAGTAACAAATAGGAATGAATAACAGGATAGATAAAGCTCCAGTTCCATCAAGTGCTTGCACCAGCAAAAGGTAAGATAAAGGAAACGAGGGGCCCCCACCACCTGCCTGATAAGTGCAACATAGGTCCCCAATTCCGGTTAAAGAACCAAGTCCACCAAGAAATGTGCCAATCAAGCACAATCATATACAACTCCAAGTAGAATAGTGGATCACACCAATCGAACACAAGGTATGTCTGGCGCGAAAAGGATAATAAGCAGAACACTCACAATCCTGTGACATAAAACAGTCATGATTGAGTATAATGCTTCCTGAATCTCCATTCTGCAGTTAAATAGGTTATGTGATTGGAGGCCCAAAGACAAGTCTTTCCTGCAAAATAAAATCCAGTCAATGGCACACATCATAATCTGCAGCATGTCATCTCTGAACAAGAAATTTAACATTGAAAAGACCTACAAAGACCAAAAATCACATAAGGATCACATTTAAATGCAGCAATGCCTTCATCAGCACTATACAGAAAGATGGTGGGATGGAGGAACCGAGCAAACTAACAAAAGTTCTCTTTCTTTAATTGGGTAACTAACAACCAAGGATACACCATTTTAGGCATCAAACGTTTAGAAAAGATGGGCCAAAAAAAGGGGCATATACCAAATTTATCTAAAGAGGAAAAACAAATGAACAATGCATGCTGTGAGACCAAATAACCAATTTATCGTTATCTGGCACCATGATGCCAGTTAGTAGCTATAATGTGATACTAAATATTGAAAACTATCAGAGAAGGTAAACTGGCAGACAAGCTATGCATCAGTCTCTAACACCTCTGATGACCAACACAGTAATAAGATGACTATATAGCAGCAGGGAATTATCAAATAAGAAGAAAAGGATACTCAGCAACCACGAACAAAAAAAAAAAAAAATCAATCGAGACCCAAGTCTGTACTAGAACATGACATACAACCAAAAAATTAAACGCAATAAAAATGGAGAACAAATATGAATCAGCAGTGACCTGCACAAACCATTCATGCAAGTCATTGTCTATTTGCTGCATCCTTTTTGAACTAGTAAGAACTGTTTCTGCTTGAGGCATTTGATGGATAAGGAAGGAACTCATCTATGCTCTTTTAACCTCAACAAAAGTTGACTCAGACCTGATTGCTTCATGTGAAACCCCATCATAAACCTGTATGCACTTCTTAGCTAGTGAGACCACTCAGTGTTTTCTTTGGAGTTTAGATTAATAAAATCCCCATACGATCATCCAAAAAAATGCAGCTAAATATTTAATCTATAAGGAATCAAGCACCACACTCCAATAATGCTTCCAAGCACCATCAGTGAAATCTCTGAAAGCCATTTTACAAAGCTGCTGCCAAGACCTTCTTGAAAATCAGTTGCAGATACTCAAAACTGCCAAATTCAAGAAACTCAATTCCTTTTCTTATCATCTTCTTTAGTCTTCTTAAGTACCTTTGGCCTTGGCTTCACGGGCTTCAAGAAAGAAACTTGAAATTTAACCATAGCTCCCAAAACTTCAGTTAAAATTGATTCAATCTCAAGTCCATTAGGCTCAAAAAGCCGTAAACAACGTGCAACTGCCTCCATCGTACTCATGCAACCACCAAAAGGTTCCTTCCTAAGAGTCAAATCTGATTCAAATATTGTCCCACCCTCAATCCTATCATCATAGTCCAGGCAAGCCTGAATGGCAAACTTGGACAAGAATGATAAACTTGCATGCAACATCTCCTTGGCGTGCTTCCAGGTTCCATCAAATACCACCAGAACACAGTTAATCATGTCAGAATCACCTGCTGATGAATTTGGCAGTTTAAACTCCGCTAGTGGTAATGCATCTTTTCCTGAAAAATCACATCAATGATACAACATTATAAGCTAACAGCTCAAATTAAAGTTTGTATGGAATTTGATATATTCAATTGCGAAAGAAGAAGGGAACCGAAATAATGGTCTCAGGCATAAGTCAGTAATATATCAAAGAGTGTCAAGAAGCCAATCTTACAGGTCTGCATCTTATTCTTAAACTTTTTTTATTTCACAGAGTTTTTGTTGTAAATGATAGAAACTCTGATAATCCATCCGGAGTAATAAGGTATAAAACCATATTAAAATTCTGACAAAGATTTCAAACCTTTCTACCAAAAATAGTCTTGTTCTGTTTTCTACACAAAGATCATCATATAGCTTCGTCATATAGTTTACCTACTACTGATGAAGGAAGTCGGATCATTCGCTAATTCTTTCATTATAGGATCCCCCACTGAAGGGTGAGGCGGAAGGGGTTCTTTGTACCCCTACCCTGGTCAAAACCGCTTGGTGCTAAACCCATGTATGTATACCGAAGAGCAGTATGGTAATTTTTGCATCAATATCTATTGCCTTCTACAACCATCAAAAAAGACATCGCATTGAGTTTCTCAAAGTTGGTCATCAACCCAATTAAACTAAGAAAGTGAATGTCAAAAGTGCAACTTGCATCAACCCAATTAAACTAAGAAAGTGGATGTCAAAAGTGCAACTTGCATCAAAGACATCTAATCTGCAGGAACCCGAGGCGGCTAAACCGACTTTCTGGGCGCTGACTTCTCTGAGTCCTCTTCTTGGGAGGAGTGCACTTCTTCTCTTGGGTTGCCTTCCCCAATCAGTCCCTTGCTTCTAGACCTTAAAATATTTCCTTCTCACTTGGTGGAGGAGACATCTGCAGATGGATGCCCCAACCTATATTTTGTTTGGGCGGACGGACCCTTATCTCAAAAAACTTGAATTTAATTAGAAACTTTGGAAATCAGATCCATGGAAGTTATCTACCCAGATGCATGCCTAACTTCGGAATAAATAACTGCTTGAAGCATTGATTTAGAAAGAGTACTACCTATGCTATCTCCATCTCAAATCAGTCACTCAGCTGTAGTAACAAAATTTTCAGTGTACTCCATGAAAGTTACGTTTATGGTGTCCTTCCTGATCTCAATTTCTTATTTTATTTCTTTTCACCTAAAATGCTGTATAAAACCAAAACTGGAAAAAAGAGTTGATAATCAGAATTCCATCAACTTAAAAAAGCAAATACTTCTTCAATCTGCAATTGATATCCCAGCCATGCAAGCTTGTCCACCTAAAATATATTTTGTCTCAATCAACCCTCATTTTTTTTCCGATTCATGCGCCACATTGCAAAAGCTAAATCTATCATTACTTGCTTCACAATCTCAAAGAATTGATTTGAAAACGAAGTTATGATTTTTACCCGACAAAGGAAGCAATTTACTAAACAAACTATAACTCAGTCCTTGGAAACTCTAATTCACACTCATCTCCACTTTTCATTGCAACAAACAAGGGCCCAAACTAAATTAAAACATTTCTGGCACATGATTATATTAATTTAACAACTTCATTGGCAAAATTTTTTTTGAAAATTGATTCCTTGGTCATCGATTGGGCTGGCCAGCGGACCAATTGTTTGACACAACTAAATTCAAAAACAATTTAGAATGTCATCATTTTCTTTAGCAATTGCACAATTCAATTTTGGACAAGCATAAATCATAAATTCCATTTCAATTATTTGCACAAAAATTCAATAAAAATTAGGCAAATTCCAAGAGGTGCAACTTTACAGCACAAGGTACAATGACAAAAACTAATTCTGAAATGAGTGATAAAAAGAGCAATCAGGGAACATTCCCATACCAGGAAAAAGGTAAATTGTTCGGAACGGCAAATCAGGGTTTTCAACGGCAAAGTCATGTAGAGAATCGAGAAGCTCGGAGTCGCCGTAGCGTAACTTTCTTCCGACTATAACTTCACAGTTGTCGAGGCATTTTTTTAAGACGGGGACGGTGGCAAGCTTGTGGCGTTGCTCGTGAGGGTGGTGTAGAATCACGATTTTCGTGAGGGTTGGGATGGGTTTTTTGGGAATCGTGTCGCAGAGGCAGACATTTATTGGCCTCTCGCAGCCTTTCTCGCACAATCTCCTCCGCGGTTGGTGGTGGTCTTCCACTGCAGCGGTGGCTTGGTTATCTAGCTCCATTGCCAAGAAATCTATGAGACTTGAGAACCCAATTGGAATTTTCACTAAAAGCTTGCGGCGAATTGTAACGTGGCAAGGGGATGATCTTGAATAAATTGGACACAGAAGCGTGGTCACGTGGCTATAGTATTTCCCCGCCTTTGAGTTCAGAACTTTTCCCACCCCCACACGCTTCTTTTTTTTTTTTTGCCTTTTCCTTTTTAAAGTGAAACAAAATCTCCATACATCGCACTAGGCAGCAGGCAGAAGGCAGCACCTTCCTCCTCGTCTTTCAACTGATACCATTTTCGCTTTTGCGGCGTTCATCAGAGTTCTTCAGCCAGACTGCAGAAAATTAAAAAAAAAGGGAAGGAAAAAGAAAATGACGACTTCTTCAAAATTTGATGCACCCCCATCATCATCGTCGGAAGCATCTTCACTCACAGGACCTGTAGAAGCTTCTCAGTTTCTTCACACCCCTAAATACTGGTTCATCTCCTCTTCTCTCTCATGCCCTGATGTAACATAAATGTTTGATATTATAAAGGTGCTTGAACCTAAACGTTTCTGTGATTCAGAAAACAAGATGTTATTGCATTAGGAGGAAGCCCTTTTGATTTAAAGGCATAATTTATGTGTATTTAATGGGTCTGATCAGTGTAATATATGTCTTAGTTGTTCTGGCTTTTCCTTTTTAATCAGAATGAAGTGTCCACCACGTTGTTTAACAATTAAGTCAAGATTCTTGCTGAGGAAATATCTGCTAATTAACTGTTCTCCGAGAAGGTTTTGGATGTATTACGCAAGGATTGGATAATTAGGAAATTTTGGCTGTGTGTGTTTCTTGCTGGCCTAGAGAAAATGTGATTCTCTTTCTGGCATTTTAACAAACACGTAGTGAGGATTTCTTAGTGATTTGTTTTCTATGTATTTGCTTTAGCATCATTGATGCAGCTTGCTTGTTATATGTAATAATCATGTTTCATTTCTAGAGTCGTTGTTTATTTACTTTTTGTCCTACCTACATGGTTATCAAAGAAAAGTTAGAAGTTGAGTATTAACTTTTCTTTTTCCCAAAACAAGAATCTTGAGAAGGTAGTCTGTGGACATATATTGTTTCTGCTAAGGATTGGTAGATAGGTGTTTTATGTTGTGCTTAAACTTCATTTACTGAATTCTTTGTAATAGAGCTTTTGCTGCTGCGTACTTTTACAGTGAGGAGAACATATACTTGCTATGCAAGAAGCTATGTGCGAATGGTCTTGCTGATTCTGATGGTTCAGATTTATTTGTTGTTTTTATTTCCAACGAGAAGCAGCAGGCATGTTTTTAAGTTGATTTTATAACCTTGTTAGATTGTGTTCTCCGAGTTTGTTGATACCTAATGAATCCATTGCATTTGGACCCTTAGTACCAATTTCATATATGATATAAGCACTGTTCTTCTCCTCTTCTGCTCTGTTATATTTCAATCTTTTCTGTAGGACAGATATTAAGATTAAGTGAAGGGAATAGTATGAATTGCAACAGTTAACGGATAATTAGTAATTACTTGAGTTGAGTTTCTCGGATTGGTTGATCCATCTCTTGTAGTGCTTGTTTTACTAAAGAAGTTGTGATGCTAGGTGCGCCCAATTATGACAATGGCATGGAAGGAAAAATTTTAGGATATAAACTAGCGTGAGATTTAGACTGGAGATTCATGGATTGTATTTTGCAATGGCAATAACATGGCCAAGTCCCTGCACAACACTAGTATAAGCCAAGTTTACAAATATAATATGCCATTGGAAATTATGGCTCTTTTTAAAAATTTTTGGGATTGGTCCAAAAATTCAATTTTATTTCATGAATGGCGTGCATAATTACTAATTTTATCAGACCAGCTCATCTGATGAGTGATGACTCTTTTGCAGATTCCACTGTGGCATCAGAAAGCAAGCCAGAGAGCAGATGGGGTTGTTTTGTGGGATTATCATGTTATTTGTGTACAGGTGAGTGGATGTTATCACTTTATCTTGACAGTGGTTGGGTCATTCTGGTCTAAATTGTACTAGTGAAGAATTTAGTTATGTGGAACTTATTTATCTCTCCTCTTAATGAAGATATGATATTGTAGTGTCTGACTGCAGAAAAGAAAAGATGCAAGCTCCTCTCATATGGTGTGGGACTTAGATTCAACTCTTCCCTTTCCATCTCGTCTGGCTTCTTATGTTGCTGAAACTTTCCGTCCATCTTTCAAACTATTCTCAGAGTTTCAGAGGTAAATAAATGACTCTGAGTGCTCTGTTAAATTTGTTATTGGGACATACGTGGGGTGAATGTTAATCTAGATGATCTAGTGATTTATTTGGTAAGTAGCTATTTTACTATCACATGGTACCAGCTAAAGACCCTGGGGATGGCAATGGAGGGTACAATGTTTCATCATGATTGCTTGTTTCCTTTGGAAGCTTATATCTGTTCGCAATAAGCAAGCTAAATGTAGAATTTGGTGCATGTTCTAGGTAACAAATATATGTAGCAGTGCTTTGTAGGAAATAGTCTTGTTTCACATGTTTCACTTTCAATTAAACTATATTTTTAACTTAACACTATATCAGGCAGTCTCTCTGCACTTTAAGAAAATATGCTAGCATGGTTATTAGTTGATTTCACTGTGTCATATTTTTAGATTTCCTCATGCTTGTTTTCAACAGTAATCCTTCCAGCAGAAACTCCGTGAATGGGATAATGATATCTATATCTTTAGCAGCTAAGTGCATTGAGAAGTATTTCTAATGCTATTGCCTAACCCCTAACCCAACTCCCCCAAACTCCCAAGCTTGAAAAATGGCGAGCACCAAAATGTGGGCATTTCTCTCTTACTTTAGTTGACTCAATGTATGCCTTGAATTCTAACCAACATTATGCAAAATTATTTGAGGGGAATTTTCAAATTTCAGGCTTTTCCGGATTGTACATGCACCAGTTCTCCTCAAATATTTTGCGTCTGACAGAAGACACATGAAAGATTCTGCGGGAAATTGGATTTCTGAGCCACCTCCTTATCAGGCCATTGTAGCTGAAGGTAATTTTAGGAACCAAAGCATTCCAGGCCTGTGGTACTAACAATAATTTGATAACTAATTGATTAAACAGACAATAGAAAGCCAGACTCATCTAATTCAATTGCAGAAGGATAAGATGCTTCTAGGACACATCGTAGCATTTACGGTAGATCATTTGTCCTAGAAAATCAGTCAATATTTTTGGTTGTGCAGATGGAACTTTGCACAACCTGAACGACTACATAAACTTTTCAGCTGTGGAGGTGTTGGAAAATGTCGAAGCTGATTCAGTTAATGCTGTTATCAACCAAAGATTTGGCATTGTAGCGAGTGAAGGCCAACTTGAGGAGTTCTTTTCACTGATCTCCTGATGATTGGCTCAAATCGTCCCCATTTGTTGAGTTGTGTCTTTGTACAAATTCAGTCTCTTGCAATGATGCAGTACTTGCGATGCATGCATGAAGAGTAAGATCGTACTATACTTTAGGGTTGTGTCCGCTAATAATCGTCTGGTGGAGGGTGAACTCATTTTTGAAGGAACTCATTTTCCCTGTATCTCGTCACTTTCGAGCTTCTCTACTGATGCTAAGAGATGAATGTTTTATCAAAAAGAAAAGGAAGAAAGGGCAAGAAAAAGGTAATGGGCGAAGTGCTATAATTTCCCCAATGGATTTCTGCTTGCCAGAATGTGACACAGACTATCACTCTGCTGATCAAGAATGCTTATCCACCCTCTCACTAATGCAAAATAAGGTAGATATTTGTAATAGAACAAACTTACGAGCATGTTATTTAAGCATCGTGTTGGCTTCCCATTTTTTGTACGAGCCTACTGGTACACATACAAACTTCTCAAGGGATCCTGATCTGTATTGATTTGTAGGAACTATTTGGTCTGAAAAACAGTTGCTTGGGAATGATATTGTCACATATTTTAATGCTAGAGCAATTTTTACGAAAAATAACAAAATTAGCCATTTCAAGTCTAAATGCAATATTGAATTGAGAAGCAAAAACTTGGCAATTAATTCAAAAAACTATTATGACATCAAAATTTGAGCTGTTTAACATCAGACATGTTCTCCAATAATTCAGACAATAAAAAAGTTTCAAATTACAGGTTTCTCGCGATGTCCACATACAGACGTATAAAGAATGAGCCAATGTGTTCTAGCAATGGCAAAGCAAAACCATATAGGAGAAAAAACCCAATTAAGATCTCGAGAAAAAGGGACCTGGAGAGGGATGCAAAGCGCCTGGTAATTCCTCACTTTACTATAAGCTGAGATGTCAAACAAGATGCCCACAAATTTTTTGAGGATCAGAAGGAAAAAATTTTCAACTCAATGCCTAGCTCCTGCTTCGTGTCACCATCTCCTTTTTAATCTGCCCAATTGAAGGACGTGATTCCACTGGGTAAAGCATACAAGCAATCAGGCATGGTGAATCCGATATGATCAGATTCCCTAGGATCATCATATCATGGTGAATCCATCATGATACCCTAGGATCAGGTTCCATCCTCAGTGTCTGAAAGCAGATAATCTTGTATCTGCTCCCTGCAAAATTAAAAATATACAGCAGATATGAGAAGCAATGGCAGTAACATGCACATAGCTCTTTTAGCTAAATTATAAGATCCAAATAACAACAATGCAGAAGAAAGTTTCCCACTCATGGAGAGCCCAATTTAACTTTTCCAGATTGCAAAGGATGCACACTGATCACCCATCAAAAGCACAGGGCAAAATTAATCTGTCTGCTTTTATTTAGATGTCCGTTTAGACTTTGTCACTGTCTTGTGGATAGCATCCAAATGTCATCCTTTTCGACATTAGGATTACAATTTTATGATCTACACTATCAACTGTTCAAACACTGTTTGCAGTAAAGAAAAGCAGATGAGAAGGGTTCATCTGTAGAAAGTCAGAAACTTTTCATCCTTGTCCCTTACATTTACAATAGCCAACGTGATGCAAAACAAATGCAATTTTAGGATCACATACTAAGTCTTTGACACAGCATTTCAAGATAAAGTAAAGGTTAACAGTTCATGTCACATGTGCTAAAGAATATTGCTCATTTCAGATGATAAAAGCAGATAATTTCTCACCTTAGCCACCTATCTTCACCAAGGCAGCTATATTCACCTCGAGCAACCATTTGTTGTGGTAGAAGTGAATAAAAGTGCTCCAGCAGAGAAATATCCTTTGGAAGAATTTGAAACTGGCAACTTGTGCAGCATCCGTTACTAATATCTTCTGCTGACATTATTTGATTCTCCAATTTGTAACTTTTGACGTCAGATTTCTTGAGTGGACTATTGCAAATTCTGCAGAATGACTCTGGAGGAAGAGATTCATTAGGTTTCAAATTGTACTTTTTCTGCCGCCTTTGCGATGCCAATTGCATATTGCAGTCATCTGGCTCTGGCATTCTATTGAAATGGAATGGCGTAAGCTTTCCTGCTGTCCTAACGATAGTACTTTCTCGAGAAGGATTTTCTTCCTGAAATGTAAAGCCTAATCAGCTTCAAGGTAGATTAGCTACAATAAGCCACCTTGAACAGCTATTCAATGCTGTATAGGTGTTCTGTTGGACATTGAAGAGCAAAAGCCCAACTCAAATGACCATCAGAAACAATTCATTCTCTTAAATTCTAGTCATAGTATGTGTAAGAGCCATCTCAAAACCAAAACGAATCAATCAATAGATTCACCTGAAGCAGTTTGACAAATGAAGTAATCAAGGCATTGATGCCAGAATGATGATCATTATGAACTTCTACAGTCTTCAAACTGCCCTGCCAAATTGAGATCAGTACCATCATGGTAATAATTTGAAATTAATGACAAAAACAAAAGGTTTGGAAAAGTATTATTTGAAGTCAGATTCAATTATTACACCAGGGAGAAAAAGAGTGGACAGGGAGGAGAAGCCAGGGTGCCTGTAACAAACCTGTCAAGGCTGCACATTATATTCAGCTCTTGAGCAAGACAATCATGCAGAGGAAGTATAACAGGTATCTCCCACCTTGCATCGACATATTGGATATCTGCAGCCAAAGAGTAACCCTGGCCCTGGAGAGAAAAGGAAAACCATTATAGGAGCTTCCAACATCAAAACTTTTTCATAAACAACTAGTAGCTCTAAACGTTAGTGTTGACAATACATTACTCTTAGCATGCTCCCCCCCCCCCTCCCTCTTTGTGTTCTTTTCCTGAATCCTAAAAGCATCTGATTAAAAGTAGCCAAGGTTTGGGATTTTTCAGAATCATATTCCCAACTAAAAAAAGTACAAAATACATAGTACACTAAACAAGATTCCAAGTCACAAGTTGAGCACAAAATTTGCTTTATCTTGTAGCAACTAAGACCAATCATCCAAATGGGTAGTAAAAAGAATCATGGTACACTTTTACGTAGCATTTTGTTTTCACTTTCCTATTTGGGAACCATGAAAACAAACCTTAACAGTTGCTTCAAGGACACGACAAGCTATCCTAGAGGTGCATGTGCCTAGCAAAACTTTGGTATATCCATTCTTGAGCGCAACCTGCACATTGAATTAGAAAGAGCTTGCAATTACAAATATGCTTTCAACAGAAACGACCTTAAAATGCATGGTACCAGATATACGGTACAAACCTTTTGTAAGGCTAACATTCGCAAATGCACCAATAGATCTTCCTTTCCAGTGACATCAGCAACAGCATTTAGCAACTCTTTCAATCTATTTCTTCCATTGTTGGAATCTGAAGAATAAATACTTTCAGTAGAAACAACATGGAACTCCTTAACTGGAGGAGCCAAATTCGAGACAACCAATCTCATTTCTTCAACTGCTTGGCTGAATTTGTCAGCAGGTATAGAAATACTCGAACTTTCAACAATAAAAGCAACCCCAACGCCAAAGACAGGCAATGATCTATCTCTACTTGCATCAAAATTCTTCTGTGCTTTCATTTGCATCTCATGAACAAACTGAAGAGCCACCCTACATGATATACAAAAACTA
Source organism: Coffea eugenioides (assembly GCF_003713205.1). Lineage (NCBI taxonomy): Eukaryota > Viridiplantae > Streptophyta > Magnoliopsida > Gentianales > Rubiaceae > Coffea > Coffea eugenioides. The sequence continues at coordinate 18,397,836 of NC_040040.1, forward strand.
GCTCAGGGCTAAATGTTTAAACTCGTAACACGCAAAATTCAAAATTTCGCGTGATAACTATCACTCATCCAATATATCACAAAGAAAGTACAGATTATTTGCTTCATGTAACAACATTGTCCGGGAAATCAAGAATATCAGGATTCTCCTTTTTCTAGTATAGTTATTCTTCTTTTCAAGAATAAGGAGGACGATGCAGAAAGGGAGAATTGGGTTGGTGAGAACCAACCATCATTCTCTAAGACAAAAGGATCAAAGACAATTTAAATACATTACTGGGCTGTATTCTAGGCTCTATTTTGTCATCATCAACAAACGTTTACTCATAAATCATCAATGAAGATTGTGTCAAACAAATCCTAAGCATGTTCAACTAAATCAACAAGAATTTTAAAGCCACAAGTATAGTCAAACAACACAAATTTAATCCAAGAGCTCCTCTAGCTCAAAGAATGAAAACGAAGAAAAAGAAGAAAGGGTACCTAGAAGAAGGGCCACCGGAGAAGGCGACGAGCACGTTGTCAGAAGGCGAAATCAGAGCATTAGAAGTGACGGCCAACCTAAACTTCCCGTAAAGGTTGCTCCGGAAACAATCTCCACAGAAGCGGCTGCTATCGCTAGCACCACCACGGCCACCGCCTCCACCTCCGCCGGTAACTTGAGCTGAGGCAGAGGAGGACGAGAAGGCCGCTGCCATAGATTCTTTAAGCTTGCATTTGATGCAAAAGGCGGAATCCGAGTTCTTGCCATTGGATAAGGGCTGCTGGGTGGACTCAGTCGCCACAGCCGGCGGCGGCTGTGGAAATTGATCATCTACTTTGTCGCCGTTGTCTTCTCTGTAGCAACCGCCGGATTGGCAGGTTGCCGAATTGCAAGCCATCACACAAATAGCAGCACAAAGCCCAGCAGAGGAGCACCGGAGCACTTCCCCTGCCAATGCCCCAAAAGATTAAAACCCCCAGGGGCTTTTTTTTTTTTTTTTTTTTTTTAACGTAATTTTTTCCCCTTAAACCTCAATTTCAGTTTTAATGGTCACTAAACTATGAGAGAAAAAAAAAATCCTGGGTTGTACTTAGGAAAAATATAGAAAAATATTATTTAAACTCTATATTTCGTTATTTATACATCCATCATTTGTCATATCATATAGTTTAATAAATAAAAATTATATAATAAATAAATAAATAAATATTATATAATACATATTATATAGTTTAATAAATAAAAACTATATAATAAAATAATAATAGGAGTGCTCATAACATTTATCAAAATATATAGTGCTAAAAAATCATAAATTCCGCTTCTTTAGCCCCATGCAACATGGCAAATCCGGTTACTTATTAATCTAATCTAAAAACTAAAAAGTATTCAGTGCTAAAAATCAAATATTTCGCAAACAAAGAGTGAAGGACATAGGGTTCCATTCTGGATTTCCAATTTGGTTAAAGGATCTCAGTTTAGACACCTTTTTCTTTTACTTGTGTTCTAGATTTATGTGAATTATCTTTTCTTTTTTATTTGTTGTTCTTGTTTTTAACGTTAGGAGGAAAAGCCTGCATGGCGCGCGAGAGTTTAATGCATGTGATTAGAGATAGTTAATAATTATTATTTTGTGCTTTTTAATATAGGAAATGAAGTATGACAATTTTATTATGTGATATTAAACAGAAAAATCTTAAGTTACATATTGAGTCAAAAAATTTAATGTGCAATGAAATTTAATTATAAGATAAGATCAACCACTTTGCCATGAACCAATTTGCATCCAACCTAGTAAAATAAAAGATCTTATACATTTCTTGCACTTTAGGGATATTAAAATCTACTATTTGGTTTCAATTTGATCTTGATACAAGGAGATTCCACCACACTATCTTGTCATATATAAGTGAGATTTGAACAATTAGCTTACTTGAAGAAATCATTGTGTCAGGATCAAGCGCTTACCATTGCACCAAAAGTTATAGCTATTCGCGAAGGCGCAACTTTATTTCCTTAACCACAATGGCAGCGCAAAGCACCGTACCACGCTCGGCCAGCATGAGGGGCTGCACCCCTGGGTGCCACGGGCTGGGCGGTTAGTCCCTTCGAGCCGGGATCTGAGGGATGTTGCTGATTAGGCCAACACATTGCTTGTGGTAATTGGTTCTTGCAAGCCAAGTTCTTGAATTTACATTGACTCCAATGACATTTAAATTATCACGAGACCTCTACATTGACTAATCAATCAATTTTTATTGTATGATTTAGAAAATATACAAAGCATCTCTTTCTTGATCGTTAGGGGATCACAATCACAAAACATCAGTTTTTGAATTAGTTGCAGAGATATACAACAACTAACCTGCAAATTTAGAGGAGTAATAAAAAAATGGTACTAAGGCATCTTAGTCCACTTAATTCAAGAAAACAATTAAAAATAATGAAGTACATACTTTGGATTTGCAGCCAAATACTTTAAGTAGATAGTTAAACCTATTGGCAAACAAAATGAAGTGAAAAAATTGCCCAAATGAAATTGCCAGTAAAGTAGCAAACTATTTGAAAACTATCATAATTAATTATTAAAACAACAAAAGAAATAGATGCAATCTATAAATGGGAAAATTTATGATGATAAGCTTACCTTAAACCACAAATAAAAGATACCCGTCGAGAAAGCTGCTGCAAAATGGCTAATGCAGCAAAATTCGAATTTAATAGGTTGGATGATTGTGCTGGACCAAAGTTTTAAATAAATGTTCTAATTACACTTCAAACACTCTTACATTTCCAAAATAGTCCCATTCTTGGGGTTGAAATTCAAAGCCAAACTTTGACCAAAACTCAATCTTATATATTATAGGGATTTGGGAGGAAGTGAAGATTGAGAATTCAAGATCAATTAAGGGTTCGAGAAATTGAGGAATCACTATTTAAATAAAGGATTCACACTTAACTACGGAGTGGTATTGAAATCTGGTACTTAGTAAAATATGATGATAATAATAATAATCATAAGTTCTGTTTGAATTAAGGGATTTGAGGAAGGATTTGAAATCCTTTAAAGTAGCTCTAGGTTATTTGAATTATTCAAAACTCGCCAAAAAGTCCTGAAAATTTTGAGAATATATCATGGGCTCTGGACCAACAAACGGATGAATAAAGAGCCACACCTTCACTTTTAGCGAAAGAATCATAGAAGAAAAATTAATCTGGGTTGTTCGTCATTTCAATTAAACTCAAAGATAGCTACCTAAGAAATCTGCTTAAAGGAGTGATTTACCAACAGATCCAGAAAAGTAGAATGATGCAAAGAAAATGGACACGAAAGAGGGAAAAAAAAAGGGAGAACTATTAGGTTGGGACTTGGGTCGAGGGAAGAAATTAGAGGGAATTTTTCGCATGCGCGTTTTTCACCTAAACTTCTTATGTAATTTTCTTTTTCAATCTGTTGCCATCCGGACCCCTTGGCCATGATAAGAGCCATCCTTACTGCATCAGCTTCCTCTACTATTGCATCCCCTTTCCTTTGTTTCTGTATCCCCCAAACTTCGACCACTTTGAGAAGGCAACATTAGGTTTGTTTGCTCTAGTCATCATTTGTCTCTAGATTGCTTGTTCTAAAGTTGCCTGTGGTCACCTTTCAAATGGTGACTTTAAAATAACTACTCGAAATGGTGATTTGAAAGTTACTCTTTCGAACAATAAATTCTCTACTTTGAAAAGGATTTAAAATTTTGAGTTTGAAACTTTCACTAAACATTGGACTATTTTGATAAATACCTCCCCTATAGTGCACCTATGTCACAATTTTGTAATTTTGGTAGAAGATTGAATTGAGTAGTAAGGTGAGAGAAATTGCAAGTAGGAGCTCTTGAATTCAGAAACTCCCATTTATATATAAATAAAAAAAAATCTCCTATTGCCGAAATATTGACAATAAAATTTCCTAGCCAAGACTTTAATGGTAACATAGGAAAATTTCTTTTTTTTTTTTAAAATTAACAAGTACACTTTTTTTTTTCATTAGCACACTAAATAGTAGTATGCAGCAATCTAAGTGCTTGGTCAAGTTTCCATTTTGCAAAGCACGATCTTATTCTGTTTCCTACCAAATGTCAAAGTTGTTTAGGTAGAAACATGGATAGAAAAATTGGATGATGGCAGAGTCGCAGAGATATCCACATGGAATTCATTTATGGTGCTTAGGCTACTCGTCCCATCTGCGCGGGTTTGGTCAGGCAGTGAAAGTACTGGTGGACTAACAGGCTGGTTCACAGCAATGGTGTGCAAAGGCCTAGTTGGTTCTCGCCTGCCCGCTTCAAATCGGTTCACCACTTGCTGCATTGTTGGTCGACATTTCGGGTTTGCGTTGACGCAATCCAGGGCTAACGCTGTCGCGAGAGCCACATTTCGAACCACCAAAGGGTTAGTCGGAGGGGGCAGACGGGAATCAAGAAGATCCTTCAGCATTATTGGTTCATTGGGTTGTGATGATATGCAAGAAAGGAATTCTTGTGGATGCTCTCCAAACAGCGTTTCCAGCACCACAACTCCAAAGCCATACACATCGGACTTTTCAGTGACCACCATGGTATAGGCTAGCTCTGCATTGACAAGTAAGTCTATATTTGGATACAAATAAAGTTAATCTCAAATGGGACAACTCCAGACTTACTATTCCAAAAAAAAAAATTAATCGTTTCAGTTGGAAGAATTTTTTTCTTTTCTGTCCTTGAAAGTTAAGCCTAATATGTGCATCAAGAAAATATGAAAAACAAGGTGAAAAGCAGAAAGGGATCTGGGATAGCAAGGCAACCTACCTGGTGCCATGTAGCCAAAGGTGCCTGCAATGACTGTTTGATTTGATGAATCAAGTTCCAAAATCCTCGCGGTTCCGAAGTCAGAAAGAGTTGCTTCGAGCTGTGAATTCAAAAGAATGTTGTTGCTTGATACATCCCTGTGAATGACTGGCGGATCACAATCATGATGCAAGTAGGACAATGCACTGGCAATGCCCTTGATCAAATTCACTCTTTTAATCCAATCCAGCTCCACAGCTTCGGTTTCATCTCTCAAGATAAAAAACAAGCTTCCTCTGTCCATATACTCATAAATCAGAAACATGCATCGCTTGTGCAGGCAGAATCCGAAGAGCGTTACAATGTTCCTGTGCCTGATTTTAGATAGCATGTCGGCTTCGTTCCTAAAGCTCTTGTCAAAATTTGGATTCTCGCCTTCCAAACGGTGAAGCTTTTTCAAAGCCACTACTTTCCCACTTGGCAACCGCGCTCTGTATACAGAACCATACCCCCCTGTCCCGATGCAATAACTGACATCAAAATCGTTTGTTGCTTTAATTATGTCTTCATAAGCCATATGTCCATCGTAGTTCCATATTCTGAAAATGTCTCCATGTTTATTGTCCATCAGCTCAACTTCCACTTTCTTGACTTTGGTTTTGCAGAAGATATAAAGCACTAATCCGCCAATTAATGAGAACACCAACAAGGACACGCCATGACCTATGATGTAGTATGGGGGGTGATGTCTGTGATTTTTCATAACAGGAGGAGATGCACCACAAAGAGCGGAAGTGTAATGCAAGTCTGGATTGCCGTCAAAACTTCCTGGACCAAACTTATTGACAAGCTCACACGGAAGTTCACCTTCCAAAGCATTATAGGACAGGTCGACGTCCCCCAGTCGAGAAAGAGACGAGGGGACAGTGCCAGAGAGAATATTGTGGGAAAGATCCAAAGTCGAAAGGTACCACTCCGATTTAATAATGTCATCCCCAAATTGGGTAGGAATTGGGCCTACAAGCTGGTTTGAGGAAAGATCTATAATTTGTAGAACAGGCAGATCGACAAGTCCAAGAGGCAAGGAACCACTTATTTGGTTAGAAGAGATGTCCAAATAAAACAGAGCAGTCAGATTGCCAAGGGTCGGAGGGATTTGACCAGTCAGCCGGTTGGACCCAAGATCTAGATATTCCAAATATTTCAAATTTCCTATTTCAGAGGGAATGGAACCATGCATTTGATTCTGAGCTCCTGAAAGAGAGACTAGCTTGGTTAGGCCGCAAAGAGATGAAGGAAGGGCACCTGAAAGATTAAGGCCGCTGAAATCTAATTTAGCTAAACTCTTCAATTTTCCTATTTCTTCTGAGAGAAATCCTCCCATTGCAGGATTAGAGTGAATGTCTAGTCGGGAAAGATTTGTCAAATTAAAAAGAGCTGAAGGAATTGTCCCATTGAAGTGGTTATTGTTGAGGTCAAGGGAGGCAAGATTGGACAATTGACCAAGAGCTGGAGGGATGCTACCAGAAAATCCACTGTAACTGATGTCTAATTCAACTAAACTCTTCAAATTTCCTATTTCTTTAGGGAGAAATCCTCCCATTGCGGGATTTGAGCGAATGTATAGTCGGGAAAGATTTGTCAAATTAAAAAGAGTTGAAGGAATTGTGCTACTGAAGTGGTTATTGCTGAGGTCAAGGGAAAGTAGATTAGACAATTGACCAAGTGTTGAAGGAATGCTACCAGAAAATCCATTGTAACTCAAGTTTACTTCAAGTAATCTCTTCAAATTTCCTATTTCTTCTGGGAGAAATCCTCCAATTTTGGGATTCCATTGAATATGTAACCAGGAAAGATTTGTCAAACGACAAAGAGCTGAAGGAATCGTTCCATTGAAGTTGTTATTGCTGAGGTCAAGGGAGTCTAGATTGGACAATTGACCAAGAGTTGGAGGGATGGGACCAAAAAATGAATTGTGGCTCAAGTCTAGAGTAACCAAGTTTGTCAAGTTTCCGATACATGGAGGATTTAAGCTGTCAATCAAATTCCAAGAAACATCGAGATGTGCTAGTTGCGTAAGGTTTACTAGAGAAGGCGGAAGCTCACCTTCAAGTTCGTTGGAAGACAAATTGAGATAGGTGAGTTTGGAGAGTGCACCAATTTGACGTGGGATGGCCCCGTAAAGACCATTTCGACTGAGATCTAGTCTAACCAGGTTCCGAAAAGAAGAGAAGCTGAAATTTGTCAATTCATCTTGAATTCTGCAGTTCGGAAGTAGTATTTCGGTAACGCTGCCAACATCGTTGCAAATGATACCAGGCCACTGGCAGTGGGCAGAGATGTTTGTCGCAGTAGTACTGCTGTCTCCCCACCAGCCACTCGTGAGCAGTGCCTCAGCTTCCAATAAATTCACAGCAGACTCCTTTGCTGCTGCTACTGCAACTGGTGCAACAGCCAGTATCATGAGAAGAACAACTCCGCTGCATACAACATCCATCGATGCTATAGGACTATGAAAGACCGTAATTAAGATAAGATAGATGAAATGTAAGCGCCCGCCGCCCGCCCTGATCAAGTAGTCTGGATTGAAAGACTCGCACTTAAAATGGAGTCAAGCCAGTAGTAGTGTCTTTCCAATCTGTATCTTTCACACGGATTGTTAAAAGCAATGTGATACAGGCATTTTAATTTGTGGTCCTGAGTTGATTCCACTTTTGAGAAAAAATCAGAGTTAGATTTGGTAACCTTTGCCAAAAGCGGTTCAATCGGAAAGAAATTATTCACAACCTTTTTTTTTTTTTTTGAAAAAAAAATTTTAAAAACACACTCCATCATCTTCACATGGCTGTCGAATCTAATTATTGCTCTTTGTGCTAAAGAGTAAATTATAAATTCTAAGGACAGATTTCTAAAAAAAATCAAATTGTATCTCAGAAAGGGAGCAAATTAGTAATATTTCGGTCTTAAAAGTACATTTTGCTGCCAGTAATTCAATATCGGTATGTAACCTTTTTTTTTGCTGCCTGTAACGTGTTCTTTCTGGCCTTGATTTGCTTTCACATTTGAGAGTCAAGTTCACTGCAATTGTTGTGCAAAATTTCTTAGAAGACTTTTCTGCGGGGCTTAAAACACGTGGAAGACTTTTTTATAAAGGGAGCTGCACTACTGTATTAAGGATTTTTAATGAATGGCGAAACTCGTTAAAACATTTAAATCGCATTTACAAGATGAATGCACAGTCACTTACTTTTGTCAACATATTAACAGCTGAGACACCCTTTTAATCAATAACGCGTACCCTTAGACACTTGCTAGCCAACCTATCAAATGAAATACTCTTGTATGGTTTAACTTTTATTTAAGCTAGTTCTTAACCCGCGTTTTTAACGGGACTACATCTATTGTGTTGAAAGACTTTTTAATAATACTGTGGATCAAAACATAATTATATACTAAGAATTGTAAAATTGACACTTTTGGAATGCATACATTTGAGTATAAAATTTTATACAGTTATCACCAATGCAGCATTAAAATAAAATATGTTACACAATGCTATTTTTATTTTGTTTCTAACAAATCTTATGCACTTAACATTAAACTTTTCTTAACCTTATGAATTACAAGTTAACTAAACGTTCATTTGATAGTTAAATTGTGTATACATTATTTGCCTATTGCGTATATGAAACCATACATCTAGCCCTCAATGCATAATTTTTATTATTGTGCACTTTTATACAATTTTTATGCATAGTTTTAATCATTATGTTAGTTTATACCATTAGATGACCTTTTAATTATTGCAATTAAAAACAAATTGTAGATAATTCCTCTTTAAATTGTTTTAACATCGAATAAAGTGGTCTACTCATTGTAGACATTTAGTTATTCTGAAAATCTATAACACATTGTAAACTTATGCTGATATAATTGTGAGAGATTCTACAATCTCTTTTGGTATCATGGCTTCAAGTTAAACTCATGGTTAACCTACAAACCATGATCAAAACCTTACCGATACTACAAGCCTTACAATACCTGAGGGAACAGAAAGCCTCAAGTCCCGTAGATAGTCTGGATTTAAAGACTACATATGGAGAGTTAAACGAGAGCACTTGGAATTGATCTGATTCCGCTTTTGAGAGCCAAAGATCCGTTTTCCACTAGAATTGTTGTGTGGAATTTCTTAGAAATGCCATTAAACACACTGGCCCTCAAACTTGAAGACTCGCAATGCAGTCTGGATTAGTTGATTCCACTTTTGAGAGTCAAGGTCCGTCTTCAAACTTGAAGTGTACGTTGTTCTTATCAATGCCATTAACTGTAGTGACTGTTCTTATATATAAAGCAAAAGAATTATAGACAATCTTCAACAAGAGGGGAAAAAACTATACATACAAGAAATCTTCCATTACTACTTTGAACTTTTAACAAGCAGAGAATTTTACTAATTGAATTTCAACTGATGAATTGATATGGTTTGCCAAAAATCAACAAATGTGGTACAATTAAAAGGAAACTACTCGTAACCTTTTCTTTTTCAATTTAAAAACATACTCCATTATCCTCTTATGGTTCTCCATTCTAAGGAGTATATATATTAAGCACAGCTTTTAAAAAATAATTGGGCAAATTCCACTTTTACCCCCTGTACGTGGTTTAGCTTTTTTTACATAACCCTCCTATTGTTTCAAAAGTTATACATAACCCCCTCATGGTTTGGATTAAAGTGTCAAAGTGACGGAAATGATCATTCGTAACGGAGTAATCTAAAATATCCTTATGTAAAGTTGAAAATTATTTATTAACCAAGGGGGGTTATATGTATATTTTAAAAACTATAAGGAGGTTATATGGTAAAGTATTAAACTATAAGGGAGTTATATGATAAAGTATTAAACCATGAGGGGGTTAGTGTGTCATGTATTTATAAGGGTAATTTCGATATTTTTAGAAGTTCCGTTACGAATGACTATTTCCGTCACTTTGACACTTCAATCCAAACCTTGAGGGGGTTATGTATAATTTTTAAAATCATAGGGGGTTATGTAAAAAATGCTAAATCATAGGGGGTAAAATGTAATTTATCCAAAATAATTAATTGTAAATTTTAGCAGATAAGGGTTAGCTTGTGAGTTTAGGTTATTAAAAACGAAAGAAGGAAGAATGACCTAAGTTACCATAAAAAAGAAAAGAGGAAATATTAGAACTTTCCTATCTGTTGTTTGAGAACCGTGAAATGGGAGAAAATTAGCAGTAATATTTTGGTTTAAAAGTGTCTCTTTCTACTCCAATAACATGATGTTTGTTCGACAGGCAAAAATGGCATCTTCTTTCTGGCATTACAAAAAATATTAAATATCTTTTATCTAACAATTTCTTCCCACCGAGGAAACTTAACTTCCCCTTAATATCTAACAACTTTGTTTCATGTCCTCTTCTTTCATTTTTTTTTCCTAAACTTTAGTTTAAAAACAAACTCCAGCATCCTCGTATGCTTCTCAAATCTAATTTATTATTCTCTTTGTGCTTCTCAAATCTAAATCTATACTTCTACGGCTCTACAGTCTAAATTCACGTCTTTAATGCATTAATGGCTTGTACTGTTAGTAAAGATAATTTGTAGCATTAATATTAGAAATTGTTCCAAATACGGACTTAAGATGGAGGATGTAGAGTTTAGCCCCTCCCAAGATCGAGTAAATAAATTCTAAGGGCAGATTTTAAAACAAGAATTAGTTATAAATTTTAGCATTTAAGGCTTAGCTTGCCAGTTTAGGAGACTAAAAGCAAGAATGACCTAAGTTACGACCAAAAAGAAAAGAAGCATCAGAACTTTCTTTCTTTTGAGAGAGTCACGAGAAATCTTTCTAGCCTTCAAGATTCCTTTATGGCTATCATTACATGAAACAAATGCTGAGTTCATATTTGTCTAATCAAAACCAAATGATGACTAAGGGTTTGTCGACAATCAATGGGCATGTGTGCATGGCTTTCCCTTGCCCACTTTACTATCATGGTTGGTTTCTGCTTCTCAACTTCTCCGGAATTTCTTCGAGTACCAACCTCTTTAAGAATTGGTGTGTACTGTGTATAGCTTGATCATCTAATCTCAAGCCAGAAATGAGGAAGCAATTGAAACCACCTGGCTCGAGTTCAAAGTTTGGAAACTCTGATACCTTTGCCAGAGTTTTACCAAAGTGTGAAGCATTCGCATTGGTATTGGATGTTTGGGTTTTGGAGTAGTGATATCGGATCATGGGTGAAGGGATGGATAGGAAGAAAAATTGTAAAACTTCACCGTCATGGGAGTAAAGGGAGAGCAAAATTGTCCAAAAATTTAACAAAATTATAACAGTGTGAAGCCCTAAGGTTTTCTATGGAACTTACAAAACTACATCTGCTAATACTGTTTATCATTTTCTAATAATAAAAAAATTAAAGGGAGATGGGATCTAACCTAATAAGTGCATAACATCTATACCATAACTTAACTTTCTATTAGCCCTCTACTAATATGTTTCTATATTTCCATTCATGCGCAATACTTGCACATATAGCTTTTTATACCAGAATGTTTGCTTTGGAACACATAGCTAGCTAAGAAAAGAAAAGCCAAATTGGCTAACTACATAATAATTGTTTATTTATTTTTGCATTTTTTGTTATAAAATAGAATTATAACTCGAGTGCCTTTTTTCGCACCTCCTGAAAATTTTTACATGTACAAGAAGTATAATCCTGCAATGTATGTTAAGAAGCTTGCAAGCAACCAGAAAAGAATCCAGACTCGCAAGATTCAAATTCCAAAAGCTAATATAAGATGGTCAATTTGTCAGCAGGCAGGCATCACTATTTCGACTATGAGGAGCAATATATACATTACAGCAGTTTACAGATCCTGCATTCAATTATCATGGCCTCCAACTTCTTCCATAAGCAGGTCAAACTGGATGGTTGGCGGCAAACGAACCAGAAGGTGGCCACCAATTTCTTCCAAAAGTATATTTGCAAGAACCATTTTGATCATCCAATCTGCCAGAAACATGAGACTAGGTTTCTTGGTGAACAATACATCCAGGCAGAGGCATTCCTTGGTTCACATATCAAGAAAGGTCAAGATTACTCAAATTATCAGTTCTACTCTTAGAAGCAGATTCTGAATGCGTACCAGGAATACTGGGTATAACACTATCATCAACCATCTGTAAACCCAACCATAGTTTTTTTTTTTACCAACCATTCTGTAAACAACTTAAGCCCACTAACCCAACGCAAATGTCCACTCCACTCCAACCCAACAGCCACCGCCCCTGCCTCCTTGCACGTATCAACTCGCTGTTTACTTGGATACTATGGGGTACTTGATGTGGTCCAGAATTTCTTTTAATAGTACAACGTTTTCTCAAGCTATTATACACTTTAGGTTAAAAATCCAGGAAGCAATAAGGAATCACCAGCCTTTTCCTCAAAAAAAAAAAAAAAAAAAGGAATCACCAGCGTTTTCCTCAATTGATGAGCAACCGGGAAACTCATTTTTTTTTTCTTCTTTTGGGGCTTCCTAGGAGGAAGCAAAAAATCGCAGCAATCGACTTATGGGGTCATAAGCACCAAAATAGTAGCCCGCTGAATATAGGTTCCACATTTCGAAAATTGCTGTTTATGTTTTTTCTTTTTTGCGGTTGAGTTTAGTGAATTAAAACTAATAGGTGATATAATAAATTCGTATTGAAAATCATTCTATGTTTATTTGGCAAACTAGAGATTGATAAAAACTCGCACATTTATATTAAAAAATTATTTTAAAAGAAAGTTTGCATCATTTATGTTTCAATAATTTCTTAAGTGTGAAATCCCTTTTTCTCTTTTAACTAGTAAAGGCAAATGCATGCTACATATTTAGAGTTCGAATTTTAAATTTGGTTATAGGTTAGGGATAATTTCACAAACCTCCCTTGAGGTTTATGACAATTTCACTCGGCTCCTCTCGTTTTTTTACAAATTACACTAACCTCCCTTGTCTCAATAATATGACTATAATGACCTTCACTTAATAAATAATTCATAGTATAATGAAATGAGATTTAAAAAAAAAAAAGAAAAAGAAACTTAACCTTTTTTGCTATCCTGTTTACAAGTTACAGCTAACGACGATTCTCTCGCTTATTATCATTCTATTTTCATCCATCAACCCTTTCTTCCAATAATTCGCTCTCAAATTACCACCAACCATTGCCTATAATTGCAGCCAATCATACCACAAGTGATCCCTCAAACTCTATTATATATTTCTATTCCTCTTTTCTTCTCTTTAAAAATGTCAAATCACAAGTTTAGTTGAGAGATTAGATTTGATGATTGAAGTAAATGGTCAAATTAAAAGGAAATGAAGAGACACACAATAATAATGGAACAAATAATGCAATCATTGGCGAAAAGAGGAAGAGGGATTGAAATTGATAAATTTGCTAACTTATCTATCATCCATCCAAAAAACTTTTTATGATGTCTTTCTTTTTATTCTTGACAATTGTTGGTTGTGGTTTCGTTATGGAGATAGAGTTTCTTCTCTGTATTTAAAATGTTAACATGTTTGGGGATTTAATAGTATGCTAAATTATTTTGTTTTGAGAAGGTGTGGGCATTGGGTTTCAAGTTTGTGGGGTGATTAATTGGAAATAGAATTTTGATTTTTGGCAAAATGAATTTCTTGAAAATCTCTATAGTCATAATGATGCCTTTCCTTTTCTTAAACTTGATTAATTCCATCCATGCCTAAACCTTCCCTAAGGATTTTCTTCAAGACCAAAATGTGACTCATGTAGTAGGAGTTAAACCACTTACATGGAACCAAACCATGGCATTCTATGTTGAAAATTATGCAAACATAAGGCAGTTGATTGTGAATTTGACCATTCCATATAACCTGATAGAGCAGTTATTTGGAATATTTTGCATTGTCATCTTGTCCTAATTTTGGCTATTCATGGTGTTAAGAAATGGAATTTCACTCATATTTGATGTTTGTGTGAATTGTAGGTGGTTAGCATTAAAAATGATATCTTGAGGTAAATTTCCAGAAGACCTTTCATCTCAGGGCGTGGCCACGCCAGAAAAGGTAGATGCTACCGAAAAGACGGACCCCGGTCCACGTGAACCTGAAGCGTGGGATCAGCGCCCCTTAGGCAAAAGCCTCTTCCTGGGAGGAATACTACTGACGGCGGCTATAAAAAGGAGGAAAAAGCAAGATTCGGGGGGATCACTTCTTTTAGCTTTAGTTTTACTTTTTGCAATTTTTGGCTAGACACTTTTCTTTGCTTTTGTTTCTTCTTCGGCTAGCGGTCAGACATTGGAGATTTTTCGTATTGCATCTGGGCTCTGTACAATCGAGACCCTTTTCACTTTTCACTTTTGACTCTTCTAAATTTCGTGAGATTTCCCTTGTGCTGGCGGCTCGAGCGTAGACGCAAAATACGAAGAACTGTTCCTTCGTTGTTTCACCTTTCCAATTCTTCAGAAATTAATTGAATGAATTCAATTAAATCACGCGGGATTGACACGATGAGGAGCGGCTAGCTTTCTCCTCCACCCAAAGGTCGACGCGAAGGCGCGATCCACAATGTCTGTGAGATCTAATCGAATCTTCTTTATTTCTTCCAAATTATTACTATTCGTGCGTTTCCTGAATTAATTGTTCATGGGTATTTTATTAATTAAATATCAACGGCCGGGTATTTGATTTAATTTAATAGCCTACTGTCACATTAACTAAATTGAATCCGTAATTGTTCGTTTAGTTGATACCTAGTGACAACCACCATAATTGGCTTTATGTTGGGGAAACGTAAGATCTAATTTAAATAAACCCTCTTAGCGTGTTTATTAGTTAGGGTTGGGTTCTTCTACCTTTAATGCAATTGGGTAATTAAATTCCTATGGTCGTACCTAGGGTTGTTATCTGGTTAGAGAAGCAGTCAATGGTCGTACCTTGACTGTCGAGAAAGTAAGGAAGAACTGGTTGTCAGACCTTGTTGACAACTATAACCAACCTAGTGATGAATGGGTGAAATATCTTTGCATCAATGATCATTTAATTGGACCGTGCCTGAGCAGTTGATCCTTTGGGTAGAACTTCTATTAATTGCTATTTTTAGTAAATTTGTGCTTTGTGAGTTAGTTTTGAATTTTGTTGTTTTATTTCATTTTTATTTGCCTCCCATTGAAAATCCCCCAATTCCGTTCTACTAATTTGGAAAGAATAATTTCCTACCCGCTCCCTGTGGAATCGACCCTACTTGCCATTGTACGCAAAGTTAATATTTTTATAGACAAATCTGGTATATCGGATCAAGCAAACTCTTCGGGAATAGGGTGAATCAAGTAACCCATTGCACACCTAGGTTCCCTGCTCCAGTACTTGGATTTGTTCTATAATTAATTGTGGTGGTAATTAGGACTTTTTAATAATTATTATTGCACAGGTTTGGCACTTGTCATAACCATATGGTGAGAATATTTTTGAAAAATGGAACGAATCTTCAAAATTGAATGCATGCTTTAGGAGAAGTAATTGTATGACTATGATGATGGAATTACTTGGGTTTAGAATTTGGAATTAGACTATTTGTTAGGTTAGTTTGTTAGTACACTGGGTTTGGTTGAAATATGAAAGAAAGCAATTGGCAACATAATTTTTGTTTTATTTTTGTACAAAAAGGGTAGTTTAGAATTTTTGAGAAAAAATATAGTCTTTTGGGCCTATATTGTTACATAAATAGTAAAAGCAAGGGAGGTAGGTGTAATTTAATAAACTTGAGGGGAGGTCTCTGCAATTGTCAAAAATTTCAAGGGAGGTTTCTAAAATTATCCCTATAGGTTATGCAAGCTAGAATTTATGCAAATTTATTTTTTTTTAAATACAACTTTGGATTGACCTGATCATCTCATTTTTTGCATGAGTTTTGTATATTTGAATCCTTAAACCAATATTTCTTTAAATCTAGACTTGGAATTGCAAATTGTTAGATTGGTAAGTGTTGCTCTGCCTAGAATTCACCTACATAAATAAAGACAAGTAGTAAATTCTCCTTCGCTATAAATATCATAGGTAGGTAGAAACATCGATAGAAAAATTGGATATGGCAGAGATATCCACTTGAGAGTCATTCATGGTGCTTAAACTACTTCTTCATTAATTAGCACACCTTTTTTTGTCATTAGCACACCAAATGGCAGTATGTAGCAGCAATCTAAGTGCTTGGCCAAGTTTCCATTTTGCAAAGCACGATCTTATTCTGTTTCCTACCAAATGTCAAAGTTGTTTAGGTAGAAGCATGGACAGAAAAATTGGATGATGGCAGAGTCGCAGAGACATCCACATGGAATTCATTTATGGTGCTTAAGCTACTCGTCCCATCTGCGCAGGTTTGGTCACGCAGTGAAAGTACTGGTGGACTAACAAGCTGATTCACAGCAATGGTGTGCAAAGGCCTAGTTGGTTCTCGCCTGCCCTCTTCAAATCGGTTCACCACTTGCTGCATTGTTGGTCGACATTTCGGGTTTGCATTGATGCAATCCAGGGCTAACGCTGTCGCGAGAACCACATTACGAACGACCAAAGGATTAGTCGGAGGGGGCAGACGGGCATATAGAAGATCCTTCAGCATTCTTGGTTCATTGGGTTGTGATGATATGCAAGAAAGGAATTCTCGCGGAAGCTCTCCAAACAGTGTTTCTAGCACCACAACGCCAAAAATCAACTCGCTGTTTTACTTGGATGCTATGGGGTGCTTGATGTGCTCCAGAATTTCTTTTAATATTACTACGTTTTCTCAAGCTATTATACACTTTAGGTTAAAAATCCAGGAAGCAATAAGGAATCACCAGCTTTTTCCTCAAAAAAAAAAAAAAAAAAGGAATCACCAGCGTTTTCCTCAATTGATGAGCAACCGGGAAACTCTTTTTTTTTTTTTTTTGGGGCATCCTAGGAGGAAGTAAAAAATTGCAGCAATCGACTTATGGGGTCATAAGCACCAAAATAGTAGCCCGCTGAATATAGGTTCCATATTTCGAAACTTGATGTTCCTGTTTTTTCTTTTCTGTGGTTGAGTTTAGTGAATTAAAACTAATAGGTGATATAATAAATTCATATGAAAATCATTCTATGTTTATATGGCAAACTAGAGATTGATAAAAACTCGCACATTTATATTAAATTTTTTTTAAAAGAAAGTTTGCACCATTTATGTTTCAATAATTTCTTACGTGTGAAATTCCTTTTTCTCTTTTAACTAGTAAAGGCAAATGCATGCTACATATTTAGAGTTCAAATTTTAAATTAGGTTATAGGTTAGGGATAATTTCACAAACCTCCTTGAGGTTATGACAATTTCACTTGGCTCCCCTCAAGTTTTACAAATTACACTAACCTCTCTTGTCACAATAATATGACTATAATGACATTCACTTAATAAATAATTCATAGTATAAAGAAATGAGATTTAAAAAAAATAGAAAAAAAAACTTAACCTTTTCGGCTATCCTGTTTACAAGTTACAGCTAACGACGATTCTCTCGCTTACTAGCATTCTGTTTTCATTCATCAACCCCTTCTTCCTATAATTCGCTCTCAAATTACCACCAACCATTGCCTATAATTGCAACCAATCACACCCCTACTATATATTTCTATTCCTCTTTTCTTCTCTTTGAAATTGTTAAATCACAAGTTTATTTAAGAGATTAGATTTGATGGTTGAAGTAAAATCCGATTTCACGGTCAAATTAAAAGGAAATGAAGAGACACACAATAATAATGGAACAAATAATGCAATCATTGGCCAAAAGAGGAAGAGCGTTTAAAATTGATAAATTTGCTAATATGTCTATCATCCATCCAAAAAACCTTTTAAGATGTCAATAAGTACATTTATATTTCTTTGGGTAAAATACCAAAAACCCCCATGTGGTTTGCCAAATGTACACTTTACCTCTCTATGGTTTGGAAACGTACAATTTAACTCCCTGTTGTTTCAACTAAAGTGAAAGTCTGACAGAAAACATCTACAATAACGGTATTTAAGTGCCACGCACTTCTGCTGAGAGTTGTGGTTGTGATAATATTTTCACTTGCCAATGATGCCCTGTGTGTTTCCAAACCATAGGGAGGTAAAGTGTACATTTGACAAATCACAGGGGGATTTTTGGTATTTTACCTATTCTCAAATGCACGAAACATTTTTCCGAGGAATTGACTTCTAGAGAGGCAATTTTGACATTTTCCATTTAGACATTAGTTTAGATGTTTTCTGTCAGACTTTCATTTTAGTTGAAACGACAGAGAGTTAAATTGTAGGTTTTCAAACCATAGGGATGTAAAATGTACATTTGGCAAACCACAGGGGGATTTTTGGTATTTTACCCTGTTTCTTTTTATGCTTGACAATTGTTGGTTGTGGTTTCGTTATGAAGATAGAGTTTCTTCTCTGTATTTAAAACGTTAACATGTTTGGAGATTTAATAGTAGGTTGGATTATTTTGTTTTGAGAAAGTGTGGGTATTGGGTTTGAAGTTTGGGGTGTGATTAATTGTAAATAGAATTTTGATTTTAGGCACAATGAATTTTTTGAAGATCTCTATAGTCATAATGATGCCTTTCCTTTTCTTAAACTTGATTAATCCCATCCATACCTAAATCTTCCCTAAGGATTTTCTTCAAGACCACAATGTGGCTCATGTAGTAGGAGTTAAACCACTTATATGGAACCAAACCATGGCATCCTATGTTAAAGATTATGCAAACATAAGAACAGTTGATTGTGAGTTTGACCGTTCCATGTAACCATATGGTGAGAATATTTTTGAAAAATGGAACGAATCTTCAAAATTGAATGCATGCTTTGGGAGAAGCAATTTTATAACTATGATGATGGAATTACTTGGGTTTAGAATTTGGAATTAGACTATTTGTTAGGTTAGTTTGTTAGTACAGTGGGTTTGGTTGAAATATGAAAGAAAGGAATTGGCAAAATAATTTTTGTTTTATTTTTGTACAAAAAGGGTAGTTTAGGATTTTTGAAAAAAAAATATAGCCTTTTGGCCTATATTGTTACATAAATAGTAAAAGCAAGGGAAGTAGGTGTAACTTAATAAACTTGAGGGGAGGTCTCTGCAATCGTCAAAAATCTCAAGGGAGGTTTCTGAAATTATCCCTATAGGCTATGCAAGCTTGAATTTATGCAACATATTTTTTTTAAAATACAACTTTGGATTGACCTGATCCTATCATTTTTGGCATGAGTTTTGTATATTTGAATCCTTAAACTAATATTTCTTTAAATCTAGACTTGGAATTGCAAATTGTTAGATTGGTAAGTGTTGCTCTGCCTAGAATTCACCTACATAAATAAAGACAAGTGGTAAATTCTCCTTCGGTATAAATATTATAGGTAGGTAGACACATCGATAGAAAAATTGGATATGGCAGAGATATCCACATGAAAGTCATTCATGGTGCTTAAACTACTTGTTCATTAATGAGTACACTTTTTTTTTCATTAGCACACCAAATGGCCTTATCTAGCAGCAATCTAAGTGCTTGGCCAAGTTTCCATTTTTGCAAAGCACGATCGTATTCTGTTTCCTACCAGATGTCAAAGTTGTTTAGGAAGAAACATGGATAGAAAAATTGGATGATGGCAGAGTCGCAGAGATATCCAACACATGGAATTCATTTATGGTGCTTAAGCTACTCGTCCCATCTGCGCAGGTTTGGTCACGCAGCGAAAGTACTGGACTAACAAGCTGATTCACAGCAATGGTATGCAAAGGCCTAGTTGGTTCTTGCCTGCCCACTTCAAATCGGTTCACCACCTGCTGCATTGTTGGTCGACATTTCAGGTTTGCGTTGACGCAATCCAGGGCTAACGCTGTTGCGACAACCACATTTCGAACCACCGAAGGGTTAGTCGGAGGGGGCAGACGGGCATCAAGAAGATCCTTCAGCATTATTGGTTCATTGGGTTGTGATGATATGCAAGAAAGGAATTCTCGTGGATGCTCTCCAAACAGCGTTTCTAGCACCACAACGCCAAAGCTATACACATCGGACTTTTCAGTGACCACCATGGTATAGGCTAGCTCTGCATTCACAAGTGAGTGTACATTTGGATAAAATAAACTGAACAACTCTGGATTCTTAGTCCGACTAATCTAATTGCTATCCTTTGATATATTGATATGGCTGCTATGGTAAAGGAGTACAAATTGTATCGAGTTTTCAGTACTAAATGATCTGAACAATGTTGTGATACTTGCTGTTCAAAAAAATAATCGTTTCAATTGAAAGTTAAGCCTAGTATGTGCATCAAGAAAATATGAAAAACAAGGTGAAAAAAAGAAAGTGATCTAGCATAACAAGGTCACCTACCTGGTGCCATGTAGCCAAAGGTGCCTGCAATGACCGTTTGATTTGATGAATCAAGTTCCAAAATCCTTGCAGTTCCAAAGTCAGAAAGAGTTGCTTCGAGCTGTGAATTCAAAAGAATGTTGTTGCTTGATACATCCCTGTGAATGATTGGCGGATCACAATCGTAATGCAAGTAGGACAATGCACTGGCAATGCCTTTGATCAAATTCACTCTTTTAATCCAGTCCAGCTCCACAGCTTCAGTTTCATCTCTCAAGATACAAAACAAGCTTCCTCTGTCCATATACTCATAAATCAGAAACATGCATCGCTTGTGCAGACAGAATCCGAAGAGCTTTACAATGTTCCTGTGCCTGATTTTAGATAGCATGTCGGCTTCATTCCTAAAGCTCTTGTCAAAATTTGGATTCTCGCCTTCCAAACGATGAAGCTTTTTCAAAGCCACTACTTTCCCACTTGGCAACTGAGCTCTGTACACGCTGCCATAACCCCCTGTCCCGATGCAATAACTGACATCAAAATCATTGGTTGCTTTAATTATGTCTTCATAAGCCATATTTCCATCATAGTTCCAAATTCTAAAAATGTCTCCATGTTTATTGTCCATCAGCTCAATTTCCACTTTCTTGACTTTGGTTTTGCTGAAGATATAGAGCACTATTCCGCCAATTAATGAGAACGCCAACAAGGACACGCCAAGACCTATGATGTAGTATGGGGGGTGATGTCTGTGATTTTTCATAACTGGAGGAGATGCACCACAAAGAGTGGAAGTGTAATGCAAGTCTGGATTGCCGACAAATCTTTCTGAACCAAACTGAATGACAAGCTTACACGGAAGTTCACCTTCCAAAGCATTATAGGACAGGTCGACGTCCTCCAGTTGCAGAAGAGACGAGGGGACAGTGCCAGAGAGAATATTGTGGGAAAGATCCAAAGTCGAAACGTGCGGCTCCGATTGGGTTGGTATCTTTCCGCTAATGCGGTTACGACTTAAGTCCACTGTCTGTAACAGAGGGAGATCTAGAATTTTCCATGGGAAAATATCACTCAAAGAGTTGTTTTGTAGATATAAACGCTTCAAGCTAGACCGGGTGTCCAAATTTAATATAAATGAAATCGGACCTCTAAGTTGGTTTGAGGAAAGATCTAGAAATGTTAGAGAAGGTATAATGGAAAGTTGAAGAGGTATGGAACCACTTATTTGGTTAGAAGAGAGGTCCAAAGAAACTAGAGCAGTCAGATTGCCAAGGGTCAGAGGGATTTGACCAGTCAGCCGGTTGGACCCAAGGAGAAGATGTTTCAAAATTTTCAAATTTCCTATTTCCGGGGGAATGGAACCATGCATTTGATTCTGAGCGCCTGAAAGAGAGACTAGCTTGGTTAGGCCGCAAAGAGATGAAGGAAGGGCACCTGAAAGATTAAGGCCGCTGAAGTCTAATTTATCTAAACTCTTCAATTTTCCTACTTCTTCTGAGAGAAATCCTCCCATTGCAGGATTCGAGTGAATGTCTAGTTGGGAAAGATTTGTCAAATTAAAAAGAGATGAAGGAATTGTCCCGCTGAAGTGGTTATTGCTGAGGTCAAGGGAACGTAGATTAGACAATTGACCAAGTGTTGAAGGGATACTACCAGAAAATCCACTATAACTCAAGTCTAATTCAAGTAATCTCTTCAAATTTCCTATTTCTTCTGGGAGAAATCCTCCAATTTTGGGATTCCATTGAATATGTAACCAAGAAAGATTTGTTAAATTAAAAAGAGCTGAAGGAATTGTCCCATTGAAGTGGTTATTGCTGAGGTCAAGGGAATCTAGATTAGACAATTGGCCAAGAGTGGGAGGGATGGGACCTCCAAAAGAATTGTAACTCAAATTTAGAGTAACCAAATTTGTCAAGTTTCCGATCCCTAGAGGATTTAAGCTGCCAATCAAATTCCAAGAAGCATCGAGTTGTACTAGTTGCGTAAGATTTACTAGAGAAGATGGGAGCTCACCATAAAGATAGTTGGAAGCGAAATTGAGATAGACAAGCCTGGAGAGTGCACCTATTTGATTTGGGATGTCTCCCTCAAGTCCATTGCCCCTGAGATAGAGGGAAGCTAATTTGGACAAGTGGCCAAGAGTTGAAGGCATTGGACCAAAAAACAAATTGTGGCTCAAGTCTAGAGTAATCAAGTTTGTCAAGTTTCCGACACCTGGAGGAATTAAGCATTTAATCGAATTCAAAGAAACATCGAGTTGTGCTAGTTGCGTGAGGTTTACTATAGAAGAAGGAAGCTCACCTAGAAGATCGTTGGAAGACAAATTGAGATAGGTGAGTTTGGAGAGTGTACCTATTTGATGTGGGATGACTCCGTCAAGTTCATTTCCACTGAGATCTAGTCTAACCAGGTTCGGAAAAGAAGAGAAGCTGAAATTTGTCAATTCACGATTTGTCAACTCATCTTGAATTCCGTAGTTTGGAAGTAGTATTTCGGTAACACTACCAGCATCGTTGCAAATGATACCAGACCAACGGCAGCGGGCAGAGATGTTTGTTGCAATAATACTGCTGAGTCCCCACCAGCCACTCTTGAGCAGTGCTTCAGCTTCTAAATTCAGAGCAGACTTTGCTGCTGTTGCAATTGCTACTGGTGCAATAGCCAGTATCATGAGAAGAACAACTCCGCTGCATACAACATACATCGATGCTCTATTACCGTGAAAGACCGTAACTAAGATAAGATAGATGAAATGTATGATAGAATTGGACACCTAACAGGTATACGATTCTACTAAATAAAAAACAATTTGAGTATTCTGTGGTAGTCGATCTGGATTATTGGCTTGGTATGGAGAGTTAAACGAGCACAACTTTCGAGAGTATTCTGTCTTTTTCGGCCTTTGATTTCATTCCGCTTTCGAGAGTCAAAGTCGGTCTTTCACTTGGGTCTTGCATGCAGTTTCTCTTGGGTCTTGCATGCAGCTTCTCAGATGTAGCCCCAAATTTGCTTTAAAGTCCATATATGGTAAAAGTTTCTTAGATAGTGAAAAAGTGGAATTTCTTTTAATTTCTTCCTTTCCCTCTTACATTTGCAATGCGTATTATTGTCATGGAAAAAAACTATACATAGCCTAGAAGTTTCTTTTTGCATCATACTATAGTAGTTTTAAAGAGGTACAAAATTTGGCTTCTCTTATTTGGGAAAATTACTCAACCCCTCATATTTTTGCGTAATATGACATAACCTCCTTTAAAGTTTCAAAATACTCACATTATCTCCAATGACATTATGTACAACGGAAAATGGACGGAAAGTATCTTCGTTTACGTTGATTGACTGAGACGGGTTTTGAAAGTATGTATGATAATAAAATTATAATATTCACTTAACTCCTCTATAATTTTGCATAAATATGCATTTAACCCACTATAGTTTCGTATGTAACTGCATAATGCTCCTGTGATTTTATGAAAAGTGATTAGACCCTTATTCAATTTAGTGCCTGAGATAAGGATATATTATCATTGCAACTAAGATGTTATGAAGACTATTTTTCATCAAACTTTCACTTGACATAAAATCATAAGAGGATTATGTGGATATTTTAAAACTTTAGGGGGATCATATGATATTATGAAAATGGATATGAGGGTAACTAGTAATTTATCCTTCTTGGCTTCTTATTTAGGATCTTGGAATTTTGATAATTAGTTTTAGGATTAAATTACATATAACTCCCTTATAGTTTTATATATTGCCACATGACCTCCTAAAATTTTGAAATTTTGACATAATTCTCTTGTAATTCTATATAAAGTAAAAAATGGATGGAAAACACCATCAGTAACGGCAATTGAACTAGATGCACTCAACAAATGTGTGTGATAAAATCATAATGTCCACTAAACCATCTATAATTTGCATGAATATCCAATTTATTTTCGTGTGATGTTTACATTTATTCACATAATTCCTTTACGGTTTTATGCAAGATGGTTAGGCCATTATTTGATTTAGTGCTTAAGTAACAGCGAAATTGACATTTCAGCTAATTCCCATCAAATTCTTTCTGAGGTAGCATGAATTTAAAGATCTGCATTTTAAGTCTAAGTCAAGGTCTTTCCTGTCTGCGTCTTAGGGGGACCAAGAAAGGCTTGTAACGCGTTCTTTCTGCCCTTAATTTGGTTTCACATTTGAGAGTCAAGTTCACTGCAATTGTTGTGCAAAATTTCTTAGAAGACTTTTCTGCAGGCTTAAACACGTGGAAGACTTTTTTGTTTCTTGACCAGGTTTTGTTTTTCCTTTTCTTAATTTAAAGGGAGCTGCACTCTCAAGGATGACTGTATTAAGGATTTTTAATGAATGGCAAAACTCGTTAAAACATTTAAATCGCATTTACAATATGAATGCACAGTCACTTTTTCGAAATAGTTACACTTTTGCCAAAATATTAACAGCTGACACCCTTTTAATAGCCAACCTATCAAATGAAATACTCTTGTACGGTTTAACTTTTATTTAAACTAGTTCTTAACCTGCTTCTTTAATGGGACTGCATCTATTGTGTTGAAAGACTTTTTAATAATACTGTGGATCAAAACATAATTATATACTAAGAATTGTAAAATTGACACATTTGGAATGCATACATTTGAGTATACATGTGGTGCTTTTTGGTATGAATAACTAATTTAAAAGTTAATTTCATGAAATTATTGAATTATGTTTATGATGTAATGCACCAATTATGATCAAAACCACGCCACTCAAATTAAGAAAGAAAATTAATTGAAAACTTACCCAAAGTTTTGTTTTGAGATGAGAGGGGGAAAAATTAAGAGTGATCTTAAAGTTTTGTTTTGAGATGATAAAAGAAAAAATTTAAGAGTGATCTTGCAGTTTTATTCTAAAATGAAAAAAAATGAAAAAAATATTAACATTGAACTTGTAGTTTCATTTTGAGATAAAAAAATGGAAAAAATTAAGAGTTATTGCCTCTGTCCAAATTGTCGCATTTCGATATTCTAACTTTTAAAATAGCCCATAAAAATTCAAAATTCAAAAATGAATTTAATATGAAATGTAGTAAATGGTGGGGATAACATTGAAAAAAGTGGTCAAAAGTAACTCTAATTTTGGTAAGATTACAAACATTTTAGGACATTCCAAAATAGAAAGTGTGACACTTTTAATGAGACAAAGGGAGTATATTGAATGTAAAAAAGGAAAATTCTGATGTTAAAAGAAACATAAATATAATTTACTTACGAAAAATATTATTTGCACTCCTATTTTTGTTGATCACACTCTCACTATCATTTTAATCATATAATTTTTATTTATTAGATTATATGGTAAAACAAATAGTGGAGGTGCTAATAACAAAAAATGGAGTGCATATAACATTTCCCTTTACTTTATAGGGATCAAAGAAAAAGCAATTATTTGAGTTTGTTAAGAAAAATGATGAAACATACCAAAATTATACATGTCAATTCATATATCATATATATTCAGCTATTTAGTATCATCATTATCATTTCATATACATAGTTATATGATGTTAAAAAAGTAGATGGTTAAAAGGTATATATATTTAACTCCGGGTCAATTAATTGAGAAAATTAATTAAGCGAGATTCAGGGTTGATTAATAAGAAAATTGGAGAACACTTGACTTGACCATCAAAAAAGAACTTCCTTGCGAAATATGCAAGACATATATGTTGTAGATAAGAAAACACTAATGATGAAATAATTTTAGGAAATCTATTAAATAACATTATTATTACAATAAGAATTATTAGAAGAAAAAAAGAATTATTAGAGAGGAAGGTAAAGAGAGAAAATAGATACTATTACGTCAACATTGACGTAGCATAATTTGTCCAAATTAATGATCACGAATGATCAAACCAATAATAAAAATAGAAAAAGTGCTTGAAGAGGATTTAAAAAAAAAAGAAAAGATGAGTTGATTAACAAAAAAATAAAGAAGGTACAAACATACAAACTTATATAAGGTAAGTAATTAATAGATTGGTTGCCAAGAAAAAAAGACAAAAATAAAATCCTCAAAAAATAAAAAAACAATTTATTTATAATTTGGTTTGCCACATGGCAAAAAGATAAAAAAATCCACTCCGCAAAACATGAGAATATATATATATATATATATATTTATATATATAGATATATAGGTGGAGCCATAGCCAGCTCAATTGGACCTTCTCAATTTTTTTTTTTTTAGAAATTTTAGAATAGTCTATAAAAAGTTTTTTCTATTGTTGCCTCACTTTTGCACCCCTTGAAATTTGGTAATATTTCCACTCGACAAATATATGAGAATATATTTATATAAATATATAGATGGAGCCATTGCTAGCCCGACTGCACCTTCTCAATTTTTTAGAAATTTTAGAATATATAGTCTATAAAAAGGTTTTGCTATTGTTGCCTCACTTTTGCACCCCATGAGATTTGGTAATATGTCCTCTAACCCGACAATTGCCTCCCGAAAGTTTTAAAATTCTATACAGTTATCACCATCATTTCTCCAAAGCAGCATTAAAAAAAATATATATTACACAATGCTATTTTTATTTTCTTTCTAACAAATCTTATGCACTTGACATTAAACTTTTCTCAACCTTATGAATTACAAGTTAACTAAACGTTCATTTGATAGTTAAACTGTGTATACATTATCTGCCCATTGCGTATATGAAACTATACATCTAGCACTCAATGCATAATTTTTATTATTGTGCACTTTTATACAATTTTTATGCATAGTTTTAATCATTATGTTAGTTTATATCATTAGATGACCTTTTAATTATTGCAATTAAAAACAAATTGTAGATAATTCTTCTCCAAATTGTTTTAACATCGAATAAAGTGGTCTACTCATTGTAGACATTTAGTTATTCTGAAACTCTATAACACATTGTAAACTTATGCTAGTGTAATTGCGAGAGATTCTTCAATCTCTTTTGGTATCATGCCTTCAAGTTAAACTCATGGTTAAACTACAAACCATGATCAAAACCTTACCGATACTACAAGCCTTACAATACAGCAGGGAACATCAGGCAGTTAAAGTCCGCACGTCAAAAATAAATGTAAGACCGCAAGGTAGATGAAATGCATAAGCACTCTAAGTACAGTAGTCTGGATTGAAAGACTCTGCATTTAAAATCAGTGACAGTGATATGGATAGTTAAAGCACGCGGTTTGATTTGGAAGTCGCGCAATGCAGTGTTTGTGGTCTTGATTAATTGATTGCTTTTAAGAGTCTATGTCCATACGTCTTCAAACTCGAAGTGTAGACAATCTGTGATGCTGCTTTTAGCTATATTGACTGTTCTTATAAATCAAAAGAATTGTAGACAATCGTCAATAAGAGCAAAAAGGTGGAAAAAAAAACCATGATCAAAACCTTACCGATACTACAAGCCTTACAATACCTGAGGGAACAGAAAGCCTCAAGGCTCGTAGACAGTCTGGATTTGAAGACTACATATGGAGAGTTAAACGAGCACCATGACATACGCGTTTTAATGTGTATGACTTGGAATTGATCTGATTCCGCTTTTGAGAGACAAAGATCCGTCTTCCACTAGAATTGTTGTGTGGAATTTCTTAGAAATGCCATTAAACACACTGGCCCTCAAGCTGGAAGACTCGCAATGCCATGTACCTTTTTCTGGTCTTGATTCATGGATTTCACTTTTGAGAGTCAAGGTCAGTCCTCAAACTTGAAGTGTACGTTGTGTGGAAGTTCTTAAAAATGCCATTATTACTATCATGGTTGGTTTCTGTTTCTCAACTTCTCCGGAATTTCTTCGGGTACCAACCTCTTTAAGAATTGGTGTGTAATGTGTATAGCTTGATCATCTAATCTCAAGCCAGAAATGAGGAAGCAATTGAAACCACCTGGCTCGAGTTCAAAGTTTGGAAACTCTGATACCTTTGCCAGAGTTTTACCAAAGTATGAGGCATTCGCATTGGTATTGGATGTTTGGGTTTTGGAGTGGTGATGTCGGATCATGGGTGAAGGGATGGATAGGAAGAAAAATTGTAACTAAGGCTTAGCAACTTCACCGTCATGGGAGTAAAGGGAGAGCAAAATTGTCCAAAAATTTAACAAAATTATAACAGTGTGAAGCCCTGAGGTTTTCTATGGAACTTACAAAACTACATCTGCTAATACTGTTTATCATTTTCTAATAATAAAAAAATTAAAGGGAGATGGGATCTAACCTAATAAGTGCATAACATCTATAGCATAACTTAACTTTCTATTAGCCTTCTACTAATATATTTCTATATTTCCATTCATGCACAATACTTTTACGTATAGCTTTTTATACCAGAATGTTTGCTTTGGAACATATGGTTAGCTAAGAAAAGAAAAGCCAAATTAGCTAACTACATAATAATTGTTTATTTATTTTTGCATTTTTTTGTTATAAAATAGAATTATAAACCAAGTGTCTTTTTTTGCACCTCCTGAAAATTTTTACATGTACAAGAAGTATAATATATCCTACAATGTATGTTAAGAAGCTTGCAAGCAACCGGAAGATTCAAATTCCAAAAGCTAATATAAGATGGTCAATTTGTCAGCAGGAAGGCATCACTATTTCGACTATGAGGAGCAATATACACATTAAGGGTCCGTTTGTTTCGGGTGAAAATGTTTTCCAGGAAAATATTTTCACTCATCTTATGGAAAACAACTTCCCTTCCAAACTTACTGAAGTTGTTTTCCGAAATGCATGCATCCCGCCTGTAGTATGTTCCAAATTTACTGAAAATATTTTATAGTATGTTCTTTTTTTTTTTTAGTGTAAACAGGAGGACTCGAACCCAAGACCTCTTCCTTACACTCCCTCTCCCGTACCACCCAACCCTCCCCCTAATATATTCAAAATATAAAAAAAAAACCTCATCCTGCTCATCGTATGCTAGTAATTAATTATATATAATAGGGACATTCTTTTCTAGAGAAACTTTCAGCAGTGAGAGTGCAAGATATATGTCACAATAAGTATTGCAAGTGATTGATATTTGACACTAAATGGCCAGCAATTTGTTTATTACTTAAAGAGATATTTTTTATTCATATATACATTTCTCCAAGATTTTTTAAAGTTAAACAATGAGATAAATTTTCTTATTTTGCATGGGAAGAAGTATGTAGTTATAATGTGTAGAAAGTAAAGATAGAGATAAAAGTGAAAATATTTCAAAAGTTAAACAAACACCAAAAAAATGAAGTAAAAAAATATTTTCAATAAGCTAACCAAACACCTGAAAATGATGAAAGGGAAATGATTTTCATGGAAAATTACTTTCACGGAAAATATTTTCCCAAGGAAAACATTTTATTTCCAACCAAACAGGCCCTAATTGATAAAACTTTGCTAGCATTCATTTACAGCAATTTACAGATCCTGCATTCAATTATCATGGCCTCCAACTTCTTCCATAAGCAGCTCAAACTGGATGGTTGGCGGCAAATGAACCAGAAGGTGGCCACCAATTTCTCCCAAAAGTATATTTGCAAGAACCATTTTGATAATCGAATCTACTAGAAACATGAGACTAGGTTTCTTGGTGAACAATACATCCAGGCAGAGGCATTCCTTGGTTCACATATGAAGAAAGGTCAAGATTACTCAAATTATCAGTTCTACTCTTAGAAGCAGATTCTGAATGCGTACAGGAATACTAGGTATAATAGTATCATCAACCATCTGTAAACCCAACCATAATTTTTTTTACCAACCATTCTGTAAACAACTTATGCCCACTAACCCAACGCAAATGTCCACTCCACTCCAACCCAACAGCCACCTCCCCGGCCTCCTTGCACATATCAACTCGCTGTTTTACTTGGATGCTATGGGGTACTTGATGTGGTCCAGAATTTCTTTTAATAGTACAACGTTTTCTTAAGCAATTATACACTTTAGGTTAAAATCCAGGAAGCAATCAGGAATCACCAGCTTTGTCCTCAAAAAAAAAAAAAGTAATCACCAGCATTTTCCTCAATTGATAAGCAACTAGGAAACTCTTTTTTTTTTTCTTTCTTTTGGGGCATCCTAGGAGGAAGCAAAAAATCGCAGCAATCGACTTATGGGGTCATAAGCACCAAAATAGTAGCCCGCTGAATATAGGTTCTGTTGTAAAATATATAGTATTTCAAAAATATTCTTTGTCCTACATCGAAAAATGAGAAGTATTGTTTTCTCTGTCCCACATTGAGAAGTGAGAAAAGTTGCAGTCTTTGTCCCACATTGGAAGTGAGAAGGGTTGCACCTCATTCTGAAATCTATAAATAGGACCCATTCCCTCCTCAGAAAATCACACCAGCAGCTTCAGCTGATATCTTTCTGATAGCTGCTCCATCTCTCTCTCTCTCTCTCTTTCTTTTATTTTTTGTTAGTTGATATCTTCCTGATAATTCTGTTCTCATCTTCTTCTTTTTTTATATATATCTGCTGGTTTTAATTTGCTAGTTCTGGTCCTTCTAGTTTGCAACAAGAAGAAAGCTTGTCTTTCTTGTTCGCAATAAATAGAAGAAGGCTTGTTTAATCTTGGGAAAACATTTCAATTTCATGAAATAGTTTCTTAGGACAGTGCTACGCACGACTCAAGCAGATAGTGTTAACATTGTTGTAGCCATTTATCCAACAATCTAAGAAACTAAGGCCTCCAACAATGTTAACACCTCGCAACCTGCATCAGGATCAATTGCAGTCGCACTACGTTTGGCCTTTTCTAGACGTATCCAAAATTGAAGTTTTTGTCAATGAAAGCTTCAAAAGATGGCAAGAACGTGTGCACTTTCTACTCGACATTCATGGAATAGCCTATGCACCGATAGAAACACAACCACCTACAACTACGGATGTCAAGATGCAAGAATCTTGGCAATATGCCAATAAGGTATGTCGGCATTCTATTTTACAAATTCTTTCAAATGTGATCAATGAAAATAGATTTTCATCTGCCTATATTGTTGATTTAATTTCTTTATGGCATGCTAGATTAGAACATGTTAATGCTAGTTATATAAAGAAAATGCAATCTTGTGGTCTAATTTCTGGTATTAATGAAAAAATGGACAAATGTGAGATATGTACAGAAACTAAAATGACAAAGAAGACTTGTATAACTGTTCAAAGAGAAACTAAACAATTAAATTTAATCCACACAGATTTAGGTGATTTAAAACAAATTATGACTAAAGGAGGAAAAAGATATTATGTTACTTTTATAGATGACTACTCTAGATATACTAAACTTTATTTACTTAGAAATAAAGATGGTACATATAATGCCTTTTATCTTATAAGTCTGAGGTAGAAAATCAACAAGAAGATAAAGGAATTAGGTCTGATAGAAAAGACGAATATTTAGCCTTGCATAGCTTCTGTGAACATGAAGGTATAATACATGAAGTAACACCACCTTATTCACCCGAATCTAATGGAGTAGCTGAAAAGAAAAATTATAAACCTAATTTAAAATATTTGAAAGTATGGAGGTGTCTTGTTAAAGTATTGTTGCCCGAACCTTAGAAAAGAAAATTAGGTTCTAAAACTTCTGATTGTATGTTTATTGGATATGCTGAACATAGTGCTGCATATAGATTTCTTGTTTTAAGAAGTGATGTGCTGGATTGTAATACAATTATTGAGACAAAGAATAGTGAATTTTTTGAACATATTTTTCCACTGTCTAGTAAAATTTCTCATGCACCTGTTGAAATAAATAATGAAATTATTCCAATTGAGGAATTAAGAAGGAGCAAAAGGCCAAGGAAAGAATTTTCATATGGAAATGATTTTCAAACTTTTCTTATTGATAATGATCTTTTAACATACTCCGATGCTATTTCTTCTCCTGATTGTAAATTTTGGAAAGAAGCAATCAAATCTAAAATTGATTCTATCTTGACAAATAAAACTTGGATTTTGGTAGACTTACCTCCTGGTGCAAAACCTATTGGTTGCAAATGGATTTTTAAAAGAAAATATAACTCTGATGGCTCTATAGAAAAGTACAAACCTTGTTTAGTAGCAAAAGGATTTTCTCAAAAATAAAATATTGACTATTTCGATACATTTGCACTAGTAACTAGAATTGCATCTATTCGAGTTTTATTTGCTTTAGCTTCTATTCATAAACTTGTTATTCATTAAATGGATGTCAAAACAGCCTTTTTAAATGGTGATTTAGAAAAAGAAATTTATATGTTTCAACCTAAGGGATGTATTGTATCTGGACAAGAAAATAAGGTTTGCAAACTAATTAAATCTCTTTATGGTCTGAAACAAGCTCCTAAACAGTGACATGAGAAATTTGATCAAGTATTGTTAAAATATGGATTCTCGTTTGTACAAGTAGATAAATGTGTATATGTCAAAATTATAAATGATCAATATGTGATAATCAGTTTATATGTGGATGACATGCTTATATTTGGTACTAGTTTAGATATTGTAAATAGTACTAAATATTTTTTGTCTTCTAATTTTGATATGAAAGATTTGGGTGAAACCAAAATGATATTGAGTGTTAAAATTATAAGGAAAGGTGATGGTATAATGTTGTCACAAGAACATTATATAGAGAGACTTCTTAGGAAGTTTGAAAATTATGATGTGACACCTGAGTACTCCTTATGACGCTAACACTCAATTAAAGAAAAATAATGGTGACCCAATTGCTCAGTCTAAATATGCTCAGATTATTGGGAGTCTGATGCATCTGATGAATTTCACAAGACCTGATATAGCTTATGCTGTATGTAGACTGAGTAGATATACTCATAATCCCAACCGTGAGCATTGGTTTGCATTAGTCAAACTAATGAAATATTTGAGAGGTACTATGAATTTTCGTATCCTGTATAGTAGATTTCCTATTTGTTAGAGGGTTACAGTAATGCTAATTGGATCTCTGATTCAAATGATACAAAATCCACTAGTGATTATGTGTTCACCCTTGGTGGTGCAGTAGTATGGAAGTCAGCCAGACAGACAATCATTGCTCGGTCAACTATGGAATCGGAGTTCATAGCTCTGGAGTTGACTGGTTCTGAGGCAGATTGGTTAAGAAATTTCTTAGACAATATTCCTCCTATTGATGAATGTTGCCTCTTGTGTCTATACACTGTGATTGTCAAGCGGCAATTGCTATTGCAAAAAATAAATCTTATAATGGTAAAAGTAGACACATGAGATTGAGACATGATGTCGTAAAGCAGCTGCTTAGAGATGGAATTATTTCCATTGATTATGTAAAGTCAGAGTTGAATTTGGCCGATCCTCTGACTAAACCCGTAGGAAGAAAATTGATTCTTCAAACTACAAAAGAAATGGGACTTCGACCAACAAGTTGTCAATAGAGACGGTAACCCAACCTATGTGATTGGTGATCCCATGAAGTAGGTTCATATGGGTAATAACAAGTCAATATTGATGGTAAAACACTTCAATTTAAGTCCCTCCAGAGATAAGTGCTTTGAGTAATTGTGAGAATGAGTTAAAACTCTTAATGAATTCATATCCCATTAGGGAGGTGTAGTTAAAGCAATACACACTTGATGAATTCACCTATATGAGAGTGGAGTGGGGCCGCTCCTATAAGATTCATTGGTCAAATCTTTAGAGCTCTCATGAATAACCAGGTAGGCGCACGGCAAAAAGACGCAAAACCGCGTTAACAACAAATTATGGGTTATAATGTGATTGATAAAATCTCTATCATACATCAAAAGTTATTGGTTCATACAAATTTATATTTCACCAATAATTCTGTAGGTCATGTTTTATCAATCTATGTTTGGTTTATAGTCCAAAAGACACCAATCTAATTACATTTCAACCAAATCCAGCAGAGTACTTTTAAAATTCTTCCTTTATCCAAAGAAGTTTTTTGAAATAGGAGGGAGATTGTTGTAAAATATATAGTATTTCAAAAATATTCTTTGTCCCACATCGAAAAATGAGAAGTATTGTTTTCTCTATCCCAAATTGAGAAGTGAGAAAAGTTGTAGTCTTTGTCCCACATTGGAAGTGAGAAGGGTTGCACCTCATTCTGAAATCTATAAATAGGATCCATTCCCTCCTCAGAAAATCACACCAACAGCTTCAGCTGATATCTTTCTGATAGCTGCTCCATCTCTCTCTCTCTCTCTTTTATTTTTTGTTAGTTGATATATTCCTGATAATTCTGTTCTCATCTTCTTCTTTTTTTATATATATCTGCTGGTTTTAATTTGCTAGTTCTGGTCCTTCTAGTTTGCAACAAGAAGAAAGCTTGTCTTTCTTGTTCGCAATAAATAGAAGAAGACTTATTTAATCCTGGGGAAACATTTCGATTTCATGAAATAGTTTCTTAGGACAGTGCTACGCACGACTCAAGCAGATAGTGTTAACATTGTTGTAGCCATTTATCCAACAGGTTCCACATTTCGAAACTTGATGTTCGAGTTTTTTCTTTTCTGTGGTTGAGTTTTGTGAATTAAAACTAATAGGTGATATAATAAATTCATATTGAAAATCATTCTGTGTTTATATGGCAAACTAGAGATTGATAAAAACTCACACATTTATATTTAAAAATTTTTTTAAAAGAAAGTTTGCACCATTTATGTTTCAATAATTTCTGAAGTGTGAAATTCCTTTTTCTCTTTTAACTAGTAAAGGCAAATGCATGCTACATATTTAGAGTTAGAATTTTAAATTTGGTTATAGGTTAGGGATAATTTCACAAACCTCCCTTGAGGTTATAACAATTTCACTTGACTCCGCTCAAGTTTTGCAAATTACACTAACCTCCCTTGTCACAATAATATGACTATAATGACATTCACTTAATAAATAATTCATAGTATAGTGAAATGAGATTTAAAAAAAGAAAAAGAAAAAGAAAATTAACCTTTTCGGCTATCTTGTTTACAAGTTACAGCTAACGACGATTCTCTCGCTTACTATCATTTTGTTTTCATACATCAACCCCTTCTTTCTATAATTTACTCTCAAATTACCACCAACCATTGCCTATAATTGCAGTCAATCACACCACAAGTGATCCCTCAAACTCTAGTATATATTTCTATTCCCCTTTTCTTCTCTTTGAAATTGTCAAATCACAAGTTTATTTAAGAGATTAGATTTGATGATTGAAGTAAAATCCGATTTCATGGTCAAATTAAGAGGAAATGAAGAGACACACAATACTAATGGAACAAATAATGCAATCATTGGCCAAAAGAGGAAGGGCGTTTGAAATTGATAAATTTGCTAATTTGTCTATCATCCATCCAAAAAACTTTTTAAGATGTCAATAAGTACATTTATATTTCTTTTTATGCTTGACAATTGTTGGTTGTGGTTTCCTTATGAAGATAGAGTTTCTTCTCTGTATTTAAAACGTTAACGTGTTTGGAGATTTAATAGTAGGCTAGATTATTTTGTTTTGAGAAAGTGTGGGCATTGGGTTTGAAGTTTGGGGTGTGATTAATTGTAAATAGAACTTTGATTTTTGGCAAAATGAATTTTTTGAAGATCTCTATAGTCATAATGATGCCTTTCCTTTTCTTAAATTTGATTAATCCCATCCATATCTAAATCTTCCTTAAGGATTTTCTTCAAGACCACAATGTGGCTCATGTAGTAGGAGTTAAATCACTTATATGGAACCAAACCATGGCATCCTATGTTAAAGATTATGCAAACATAAGAACAGTTGATTGTGAGTTTGACCATTCCATATAACCATATGGTGAGAATATTTTTGAACAATGGAACGAATCTTCAAAATTGAATGCATACTTTGGGAGAAGCAATTTTATAACTATGATGATGGAATTACTTGGGTTTAGAATTTGGAATTAGACTATTTGTTAGGTTTAGTTTGTTAGTACCTTGGGTTTGGTTGAAATATGAAAGAAAGCAATTGGCAAAATAATTTTTGTTTTATTTTGTACAAAAGGGATAGTTTAGAATTTTTGAGAAAAAATATAGCCTGTTGGGCCTATATTGTTACATAAATAGTAAAAGCAAGGGAGGTAGGTGTAGTTTAATAAACGTGAAGGGAGGTCTCTGCAATTGTCAAAAATCTCAAGGGAGGTTTCTGAAATTATCCCTATAGGTTATGCAAGCTAGAATTTAAGCAAATTTATTTTTTTTAAAATACAACTTTGGATTGACCTGATCCTATCATTTTTGGCATGAGTTTTGTATATTTGAATCCTTAAACTAATATTTCTTTAAATCTAGACTTGGAATTGCAAATTGTTAGATTGGTAAGTGTTGCTCTGCCTAGAATTCACCTACATAAATAAAGACAAGTAGTAAATTCTCCCGAGGTATAAATATTATAGGTAGGTAGAAACATCGATGGAAAAATTGGATATGGCAAAGATATCCACATGAAAGTCATTCATGGTGCTTAAACTACTTGTTCATTAATTAGTACACTTTCTTTTTTTTTGCATTAGCACACCAAATGGCAGTATGTAGCAGCAATCTAAGTGCTTGGCCAAGTTTCCATTTTGCAAAGCACGATCTTATTCTGTTTCCTACCAAATGTCAAAGTTGTTTAGGTAGAAGCATGGATAGAAAAATTGGATGATGGCAGAGTCGCAGAGACATCCACATGGAATTCATTTATGGTGCTTAAGCTACTCGTCCCATCTGCGCAGGTTTGGTCACGCAGTGAAAGTACTGGTGGACTAACAAGCTGATTCACAGCAATGGTGTGCAAAGGCCTAGTTGGTTCTCGCCTGCCCTCTTCAAATCGGTTCACCACTTGCTGCATTGTTGGTCGACATTTCGGGTTTGCGTTGATGCAATCCAGGGCTAACGCTGTCGCGAGAACCACATTACGAACGACCAAAGGATTAGTCGGAGGGGGCAGACGGGCATCTAGAAGATCCTTCAGCATTATTGGTTCATTGGGTTGTGATGATATGCAAGAAAGGAATTCTCGCGGATGCTCTCCAAACAGTGTTTCTAGCACCACAACGCCAAAGCTATACACATCTGACTTTTCAGTGACCACCATGGTATAGGCTAGCTCTGCATTGACAAGTATATATTTGGATAAAAATAAAGTTAATCTCAACTGGGACAACTCTAGACTTAACAGCTCTTAGAAGTTCAAAACCAAAAGACAAAGCGCCTAATATGAGCATCAAGAAAATATGAAAAACAAGGGGAAAAGAAGAAAGTGATCTGGGATAGCAAGGTAACCTACCTGGTGCCATGTAGCCAAAGGTGCCTGCAATGACTGTTTGATTTGATGAGTCAAGTTCCAAAATCCTCGCGGTGCCAAAGTCAGAAAGAGTTGCTTCGAGATGTGAATTCAAAAGAATGTTGTTGCTTGATACATCCCTGTGAATGATTGGCGGATCACAATCGTAATGCAAGTAGGACAATGCACTGGCAATGCCCTTGATCAAATTCACTCTTTTAACCCAACCCAGCTCCACAGCTTCAGTTTCATCTCTCAAGATACAAAACAAGCTTCCTCTGTCCATATACTCGTAAATCAGAAACATGCATCGCTTATGCAGACAGAATCCGAAGAGCTTTACAATGTTCCTGTGCCTGATTTTAGAAAGCATGTCGGCTTCATTCCTAAAGCTCTTGTCAAAATTTGGATTCTCGCCTTCCAGACGGTGAAGCTTTTTCAAAGCCACTACTTTCCCACTTGGCAACCGCACCCGGTACACGCTGCCATAACCCCCTGTCCCGATGCAATAACTGACGTCAAAATCATTGGTTGCTTTAATTATGTCTTCGTAAGCCATATTTCCATCATAGTTCCATATTCTGAAAATGTCTCCGTGTTTATTGTCCATCAGCTCAACTTCCACTTTCCTGAAGCAGAAGATATAAATTACTAATCCGCCAGTTATTGCGAACACCAACAAGGGTATGCCAAGACCTATGATGTAGTATAGGGTGCGATGTCTATGATTTCCCACAATAGAAGGAGTGTGATTTCCCATAACAGAAGGAGAAGGAGATGCACCACAAAGAGTGGAATCGTGACGCAAGTGTGGATTGCCGACAAATCTATCTGAACCAAACTGAATGACAAGCTTGCACGGAAGTTCACCTTCCAAAGCATTATAGGACAGGTCGACGTCCCCCAGTTGCAGAAGAGACCAGGGGACAGTGCCAGAGAGAATATTGTGGGAAAGATCCAAAGTCGAAAGGTGCCATTTGGATTTAATATTATCCCCAAATTGGGTAGGAATTGGGCCTGTAAGTTGGTTTGAGGAAAGATCTAGAATTTGTAGAAAAGGCAGATTGCCAAGGGTCGGAGGGATTTGACCAGTCAGCTGGTTGGACCCAAGATGGAGATATTCCAAATATTTCAAATTTCCTATGTCAGAGGGAATGGAACCATAAATTTGATTCTCAGCACCTGAAAGAGATACTAGTTTGGTTAGGTCGCAAAGAGCTGAAGGAAGGGCACCTGAAAGATTAAGGCCACTGAAGTCTAATTCACCTAAACTTTTCAAATTTCTTATTTCTTCTGAGAGAAATCCTCTCATTGCGGGATTCGAGTGAATGTCTAGTCGGAAAAGATTTGTTAAATTAAAAAGAGCTGAAGGAATTGTCCCGCTGAAGTGGTTAGTGCTGAGGTCAAGGGAGCGTAGATTGGACAGCTGGCCAAGACTTGGAGGGATGCTACCAGAAAATGCACCGTAACTCAAGTCTAATTCAACTAAACTCTTCAAATTTCCTATTTCTTCTGAGAGAAATCCTCTCATTGCAGGATTCCAGTGAATGTTTAGGCGGAAAAGATTTGTCAAATTAAAAAGAGCTGAAGGAATTGTCCCACTGAAGTGGTTAGTGCTGAGGTCAAGGGACCGTAGATTGGACAGCTGGCCAAGACTTGGAGGGATGCTGCCAGAAAATGCACCGTAACTCAAGTCTAATTCAAGTAATCTCTTCAAATTTCCTATTTCTTCTGAGAGAAATCCTCCAATTTTGGGATTGCATTGAATATGTAACCAGGAAAGATTTGTCAAATTAAAAAGAGCTGAAGGAATTGTTCCACTGAAGAGGTTATTGCTGAGGTCAAGGGAACGTAAATTAGACAATTGGCCAAGTGTGGGAAGGATGGGACCCCCAAAAGAATTGTAACTCAAATCTAGAGTAACCAAATTTGTCGAGTTTCCAATTTCTAAAGGATTTAAGCTGTCAATCGAATTCCAAGAAACATCGAGTTGTGCTAGTTGGTAAGGTTTACTAGAGAAGACGGGGCTCACCCAAATTGAGATAGGTGAGTTTGGAGAGTGCACCTATTTGATGTGGGAAAAGTTCAATTGTAACTCAAATCTAGAGTAACCAAATTTGTCGAGTTTCCAATTTCTAAAGGATTTAAGCTGTCAATCGAATTCCAAGAAACATCGAGTTGTGCTAGTTGCGTAAGGTTTACTAGAGAAGACGGGAGCTCACCATAAAGATAGTTGGAAGACAAATTGAGATAGGTGAGTTTGGAGAGTGCACCTATTTGATGTGGGATGGCTCCGTAAAGTTCATTTCGACTGAGATCTAGACTAACCAGGTTCGGAAAAGAAGAGAAGCTGAAATTTGCCAAGTCATCTTGAATTCCGCAGTTTGGAAGTAGTATTTCGGTAACGCTACCAGCATTGTTGCAAATGATACCAGACCAATGGCAGTGGGCAGAGATGTTTGTTGCAGTAGTACTGCCGTCTCCCCACCAGCCACTCTTGTGCAGTGCCTCAGCTTCTAATAAATTCACAGCAGACTCCTTTGCTGCTCCTGCTATTGCTACTGCCAGTATCATGAGAAGAACAACTCCGCTGCATCCAACATCCATCGATGCTATAGTACCATGAAAGACCGTAACTAAGATAAGATAGATGAAATGTAAGATAGAATTGGACTCCTAACAAGTATACTGTTCTACTAAATAAAAAACAATTTAAGTAGTGGGACCGTAAATAACCATGAAAGACCGTAATTAAGGTAAGATAGATGAAATGTAAGCGCCAGCCCTGAGCAAGTAGTCTGGATTGAAAGAGTCGCACTTAATATTTTAGTTCAATCTGTATCATTCACACTGATTGTTAAAAGCATTTTAATTTGGAAGACTCGCAATGCAGTGCAGTCAGCAGTGTTTGTGGTCTTGAGTTGATTCCAAGAACTCTTCCATTATTACTCTGAGCCAACATCAGAGTTAGAATTGGTAACCTTTGCCAAAAGCGGTTCAATCAGAAAGAAATTACTCACAACCCTTTTTTTGAAAAAAAAAAATTTTAAAAACAAAGGTGATCAAATTCATGACATATCTTTGTTCAAGGCATTTGCGTACACGTGAACACTAAGACATATGAGTTTAAACTGTAGTGATCCTTCTTTTGCATTTCTATAGATTTAGTCAAGACATATCTGGTCATAGGCATTTAACTTAGTAACAATTGTACAGTTAAATGTTTCTTCAGTATAATTAGTCAAAATGTGCAACACGAATTTAGACACCAATTTTGAAAATTTAATGACACGGATATTCGTTTAACAGGCACAGATAATAAAGTCAACTTCAACTAAACTGGTAAATTTTGACCAAATTCAACAAAAGCGGTACAGTTAAAAGGAAATTACTTGCAGCCTTTTTTTTTTTTACAAAAAAGTTTAAAAACTTACGCCACAATCCTCATATGGTTCTCAAATCTAATTATTGCTCTCTTTGTGCTAAAGAATAAATTCTAAATTCTAAGAGCAGATTTCTTATACCCAAAAAAAAAAAATGTAAACCTTAGATATAAGGCTTAGCATGTCAATCTAGGACATTAAAAAGAAAGAAGGAAGAACAATTTGAGTTATTCTGTGGTAGTCGGTCTGGAGTTAATGGCTTGGGCACCATGACATACGCGTATTAATAATCTTGTTGATCAGGATTTTTTTGTCTCCTCGATATTTTGGTCCCAATAATGCATTTTTTTATTTATTTGAATAATTAGTAACTCATAAGATATACTCATCTTTGTTCACAATTCATTAGCTTAAAGCTGTGATTTGGAGAGATTGTTTAGCATTAATTACTGGTTAATGGGCATTGCTCAAAGTCACATCTTTCAGGCCTCAAAAACCAGTCAGATTTATCGGGCTGAAAGGTTTCTGTCCAACTATGTTGATTATTCTTAAAAGGCAAACGTAGTTTAGAATGATTCAATAACTCAATTATTTCTTTGAACTAACATATTTCTTTTTAGAAAACGACTTTTACCAGATACGTATACAATTCTACCAAATTGAAATTTGAATAAATTGGTAACCTTTGCCAAATTTTAAGAAAAAGTGGTACAATTAATAGGAAATTACTCATAACCCTTTTCTTGATTAAGAACATCCTCATATGCTTCTCAAATCCATCGATGCTATAGTACCATGAAAGACCGCAATTAAGATAAGATAGATGAAATGTAAGCGCCCGCCGCCCGCCCTGATTAAGTAGTCTGGATTGAAAGACTCGCAGTTAAAATGGAGTCAAGCCAGTAGTAGTGTCTTTCCAATCTGTATCTTTCACACGGATTGTTAAAAGCAATGTGATACACGCATTTTAATTTGGAAGACTCGCAATGCAGTGCAGTCAGCAGCATTTGTGGTCCTGAGTTGATTCCACTTTTGAGAAAAAATCAGAGTTAGATTTGGTAACCTTTGCCAAAAGCGGTTCAATCGGAAAGAAATTATTCACAACCTTTTTTTTTTTTTGAAAGAAAAATTTTAAAAACAGACTCCATCATCTTCACATGGTTGTCGAATCTAATTATTGCTCTTTGTGCTAAAGAGTAAATTATAAATTCTAAGGACAGATTTCTAAAAAAAATCAAATTGTATCTCAGAAAGGGAGCAAATTAGTAATATTTCGGTCTTAAAAGTACATTTTGATGCCAGTAATTCAATACCGGTATGCAACCCTTTTTTTTTTTAAAAAATCTCTTTTGCCTTCTGTGGAGGCCAATTGTGTATTTGTCCGCCTCGACACCGTCTTAGGCTAGGGCCGTGGTAGTGCTTGAAGGGGGCCTCCCCAGGATTCGATCCCTGGTCCTTTGGATAAAGGGTCTTGGGGATGCTTCCTGGTACCACTTGAGCTCAAGACAAAAGAAGGAAGAATGACTTAAAAAAAAGAAAAGAGGCTTTCCAATATTAGAACTTTCCTATCTGTTGTTTGAGAACCGTGAAATGGGAGAAAATTGATTAGCAGTAATATTTTGGTTTAAAAGTGTCTCTTTCTACTTTCCAATAACTTGATGTTTGTTCGATAGGCAAAAATGGCATCTTCTTTCTGGCATTACAAAAAATAATAAATATCTTTTATCTAACAATTTCTTCCCACCGAGGAAACTTCCCCTTAATATCTAACAACTTTTTTTCACGTCCTCTTCTTTTGTCATCCAAGTGAGTTAACAACCATTTTTTTTCTTCTTCTAAACTTTAGAGTTTAAAAACAAACTCCATCATCCCCATATGCTTCTCAAATCTAATCATTATTCTCTTTGTGCTAAAGAATAAAGGGACAAGCTAAATCTATACCTCTGTGGCTCTACAATCTAATTAAATTCACGCCTTTAATAATGCATTAATGGCTTATACTATTAGTACAGATAATTTGCAGCATTAATATTAGAAATTGTTCCAAATACGGACTCAAGATGGAGGATGCAAGTTTAGCCCCTCCCAAGAGTAAATTCTAAGGGCAGATTTTAAACAAAGAATTAGTTATAAATTTTAGCATTTAAGGCTTCGCTTGTCAGTTTAGGAGACTAAAAGCAAGAATGACCTAAGTTACGACAAAAAAGAAAAGAAGCATCAGAACTTTCTTTCCTTTGAGAGTCACGAGAAATCTTTGTGACTGAACTTTGGAAGAAGGGAGGAAAGAAGGGAGCTCGCAAGTAAGATGATAATTGGTAGACAAAACGAGAATTATTTGAGGTGGGAAAATTGTTTATTTATTTTTGCATTTTTTGTTATAAAATAGAATTATAACTCAAGTGTCTTTTTTTTGCACCTCCTGAAAATTTTTACATGTACAAGAAGTATAATCCTACAATGTATGTTAAGAAGCTTGCAAGCAACCAGAAAAGAATCCAGACTCGCAAGATTCAAATTCCAAAAGCTAATATAAGATGGTCAATTTGTCAGCAGGGAGGCATCACTATTTCGACTATGAGGAGCAATATATACATTACAGCAGTTTACAGATCCTGCATTCAATTATCATGGCCTCCAACTTCTTCCATAAGCAGGTTAAACTGGATGGTTGGCGGCAAACGAACCAGAAGGTGGCCACCAATTTCTTCCAAAAGTATATTTGCAAGAACCATTTTGATCATCGAATCTACCAGAAACATGAGACTAGGTTTCTTGGTGAACAATACATCCAGGCAGGGGTGAATTCTTAGTTTATGATGGAAAGAAAAAACAATTTTACAACGAGGGCGGTTCTTGGAATGTATTCTACAAATGGGGGTCTTCGCATTCCGGAAATGCGAGCTCACTGAGCTCGCATTCCACGAATGCGAGCTCGCATTCCACGAATGCGAGCTCGCATTGGATGCGAACTCAGTGAGAATGCGAGCTCACCCAACTCGCAGTAAGGAGCGCCAAATTCTCTAGCTCGGACATCCATTCATGAGAGTCAGCTTCGTTTCTTTGCTTTGCCTGCCCGCTATTTCTGAAAGAAATAGAGTCAAGTGTAATTTATTTTTCTTTTTGGAAGATTTGCAGTTCAAGAAAACTAACATTGAAGTCTCTGATGCCTCCAGTGCGGGCCCCCTAACGCTTTTGGTGCTAACAGGGGCCTAGCCATCTTCTGAGTTAGCCTTTCCAGTTCATGACGATTGGTGCTAACCAGGGAAGTGGAATTCATTCTCTGACCTAGGAGCTCTTTTCTTTTTTTACGAATATAGAGGCTGCTAGAGAGCTCTAGGGGAGCTAGTAAAAAAAATTAAATTAGAGCTCGCATTTGCGGAATGCGAGCTCAATAAGTAGAGCTCGCATTCGCGCGAATGCGAGCTCAATAAGTAGAGCTCGCATTTCGCGAATGCGAGCTCTATTCTAACCTCGCATTCGTGAAATGCGACCTGGACGGAATTCATTGCCAA
The DNA here is from genome assembly GCF_003713205.1 of Coffea eugenioides. NCBI lineage: Eukaryota > Viridiplantae > Streptophyta > Magnoliopsida > Gentianales > Rubiaceae > Coffea > Coffea eugenioides. The sequence goes on from NC_040040.1 coordinate 18,442,212, forward strand.
AATCACCCCTTTTGTAGAATTTTTTTAAAATTCATCACAAAATTAGAAATTTCTCTCCAGGCAGAGGCATTCCTTGGTTCACATATCAAGAAAGGTCAAGATTACTCAAATTATCAGTTCTACTCTTAGAAGCAGATTCTGAATGCGTACCAGGTATAACAGTATCATCAACCATCTGTAAACCCAACCATAGTTTTTTTTTTTACCAACCATTCTGTAAACAACTTAAGCCCACTAACCCAACGCAAATGTCCACTCCACTCCAACCCAACAGCCACCGCCCCTGCCTCCTTGCACGTATCAACTCGCTGTTTACTTGGATACTATGGGGTACTTGATGTGGTCCAGAATTTCTTTTAATAGTACAACGTTTTCTCAAGCTATTATACACTTTAGGTTAAAAATCCAGGAAGCAATAAGGAATCACCAGCCTTTTCCTCAAAAAAAAAAAAAAAAAAAAAAAAAGGAATCACCAGCGTTTTCCTCAATTGATGAGCAACCGGGAAACTCTTTTTTTTTTTCTTCTTTTGGGGCTTCCTAGGAGGAAGCAAAAAATCGCAGCAATCGACTTATGGGGTCATAAGCACCAAAATAGTAGCCCGCTGAATATAGGTTCCACATTTCGAAAATTGATGTTTATGTTTTTTCTTTTTTGCGGTTGAGTTTAGTGAATTAAAACTAATAGGTGATATAATAAATTCATATTGAAAATCATTCTATGTTTATATGGCAAACTAGAGATTGATAAAAACTCGCACATTTATATTTAAATTTTTTTTAAAAGAAAGTTTGCGCCATTTATGTTTCAATAATTTCTTAAGTGTGAAATTCCTTTTTCTCTTTTAACTCGTAAAGGCAAATGCATGCTACATATTTAGAGTTAGAATTTTAAATTTGGTTATAGGTTAGGGATAATTTCACAAACCTCCCTTGAAGTATATGGCAATTTCATTCGGCTCCCCTCAAGTTTTACAAATTACACTAACCTTTCTTGTCACAATAATATGACTATAATGACCTTCACTTAATAAATAATTCATAATATAATGAAATGAGATTTAAAAAAATAATTAACCTTTTCGGCTATCCTGTTTACAAGTTACAACTAACGACGATTCTCTCGCTTACTATCATTCTGTTTTCATCCATCAACCCTTTCTTCCTATAATTCGCTCTCAAATTACCACCAACCATTGCCTATAATTGTAGCCAATCATACCACAAGTGATCCCTCAAACTCTACTATATGTTTCTATTCCTCTTTTCTTCCCTTTAAAAATGCCAAATCACAAGTTCAGTTGAGAGATTAGGGGTCTATTTGTTTGGAAGGAAAATATTTTCCAGAAAATGTTTTCCTGATTTTCTATTGTTTGGTTGGGTTATCGCTTTGGGAAAATTTTTTCCTACTTGAAAATATTTTACATCAGATGGTGTAAAATGGCTTCCCATATAAATGAATTGAAGTTATTTTTCATGCCTGCCTCGTAAGTCATAAGACTATCAAGCTCCCCTACCAGCCTTAAGATTCAGAACAAAACCCACCACTTGTGCAATAGCTCACTAAAGATTTGTAGTCTCCATCTCCTCCCAAACACTAGAAAAAACATGGAGAAGGTAAGTATTTTCCTCGATAAAATTTTTCATGGAAGACATTTTCCATTGAAAATATTTTACATTGAATCAAACAGACCCTAGATTTGATGATTGAAGTAAAATCCAATTTCATGGTCAAATTAAAAGGAAATGAAGAGACACACAATAATAATGGAACAAATAATGCAATCATTGGCGAAAAGAGGAAGAGGGATTGAAATTGATAAATTTGCTAACTTATCTATCATCCATCCAAAAAACTTTTTATGATGTCTTTCTTTTTATTCTTGACAATTGTTGGTTGTGGTTTCGTTATGGAGATAGAGTTTCTTCTCTGTATTTAAAATGTTAACATGTTTGGGGATTTAATAGTATGCTAAATTATTTTGTTTTGAGAAGGTGTGGGCATTGGGTTTCAAGTTTGTGGGGTGATTAATTGGAAATAGAATTTTGATTTTTGGCAAAATGAATTTCTTGAAAATCTCTATAGTCATAATGATGCCTTTCCTTTTCTTAAACTTGATTAATTCCATCCATGCCTAAACCTTCCCTAAGGATTTTCTTCAAGACCAAAATGTGACTCATGTAGTAGGAGTTAAACCACTTACATGGAACCAAACCATGGCATTCTATGTTGAAAATTATGCAAACATAAGGCAGTTGATTGTGAATTTGACCATTCCATATAACCTGATAGAGCAGTTATTTGGCATATTTTGCATTGTCATCTTGTCCTAATTTTGGCTATTCATGGTGTTAAGAAATGGAATTTCACTCATATTTGATGTTTGTGTGAATTGTAGGTGGTTAGCATTAAAAATGATATCTTGAGGTAAATTTCCAGAAAACCTTTCATCTCAGGGCATGGCCACGACAGAAAAGGTAGATGCTACCGAAAAGACGGACCCCGGTCCACATGAACCTGAAGCGTGGGATCAGCGCCCCTTAGGCAAAAGCCTCTTCCTGGGAGGAATACTACTGACGACGGCTATAAAAAGGAGGAAAAAGCAAGATTCGGGGGGATCACTTCTTTTAGCTTTAGTTTTACTTTTTGCAATTTTTGGTTAGACGCTTTTCTTTGCTTTTGTTTCTTCTTCGGCTAGCAGTCAGACATTGGAGATTTTTCGTATTGCATTTGGGCTCTGTACAATCGAGACCCTTTTCACTTTTCACTTTTGACTCTTCTAAATTTCGTGAGATTTCCCTTGTGCTGGCGGCTCCAGATTTCCCTTGTCGCCGTTGTCTTCTCTGTAGCAACCGCCGGATTGGCAGGTTGCCAAATTGCAAGCCATCACACAAATAGCAGCACAAAGCCCAGCAGAGGAGCACCGGAGCACTTCCCCTGCCAATGCGCCAAAGATTAAAACCCCTTTTTTTTTTAACGTAATTTTTTCCCCTTAAAGTCTTAAACCTCAATTTCTGTTTTAATGATCACTAAACTATGAGAGGGAAAAAAATCCTGGGTTGTACTTAGAAAAAATATAAAAAATATTATTTACACTCTATATTTCGTTATTTATACATCCACCATTTGTCATATCATATAGTTTAATAAATAAAAATTATATAATAAAAATAAATAAATATTATATAATACATATTATATAGTTTAATAAATAAAAACTATATAATGAAAATGATAATAGGGATGCTCGTAACATTTCTCAAAATATATAGTGCTAAAAAATCATAAATTCCACTTCTTTAGCCCCATGCAACATGGCAAATCCGGTTACTTATTAATCTAATCTAAAAACTAAAAAGTATTCAGTGCTAAAAATCAAATATTTCGCAAACAAAGAGTGAAGGACATAGGGTTCCATTCTGGATTTCCAATTTGGTTAAAGGATCTCAGTTTAGACACCTTTTTCTTTTACTTTTGTTCTAGATTTATGTGAATTATCTTTTCTTTTTTATTTGTTGTTCTTGTTTTTAACGTTAGGAGGAAAAGCCCGCATGGTGCGCGAGAGTTTAATGCATGTGATTAGAGATAGTTAATAATTATTATTTTGTGCTTTATAATATAGGAAATGAAGTATGACAAATTTATTATGTGATATTAAACAGAAAAATCTTAAGTTACATATTGAGTCAAAAAATTTAATGTGTAACGAAATATAATTATAAGATAAGATCAACCACTTTGCCATGAACCAATTTGCATCCAACCTAGTAAAATAAAGGATCTTATACATTTCCTGCACTTTAGGGATATTAAAATCTACTATTTGGTTTCAATTTGATCTTCATACAAGGGCATTCCACCACACTATCTTGTCATATATAAGTGAGATTTAAACAATTAGCTTACTTGAAGAAATCATTGTGTCAGGATCAAGCGCTTACCATTGCACCAAAACCTATAGCTATTAGCGAAGGCGCAACTTTATTTTCTTAACTACAATGGCAGCGCAAAGTATCGTACCACGCTCGGCCAGCATGAAGGACTGCACCCCTGGGTGCCACGGGCTGGGCGGTTAGTCCTTTCGAGTCGGGATCTGAGGGATATTGCTGATTAGGCCAACACATTGCTTGTGGTATTTGGTTCTTGCAAACCAAGTTCTTGAATTTATATTGACTCCAACGACATTTAAATTATCACGAGACCTCTACATTGACTAATCAATCAATTATGAATTTATTGTATGATTTAGAAGATATACAAAGCATCTCTTTCTTGATCGTTAGGGGATCACAATCACAAAACATCATTTTTTGAATTAGTTGCAGAGATATACAACAACTAACCTGCAAATTTAGAGGAGTAATAAAAAAATGGTACTAAGGCATCTTAGTCCACTTAATTCAAGAAAACAATTAAAAGTAATGAAGTACATACTTTGGATTTACAGCCAAATACTTTAAGTAGATAGTTAAACCTATTGGCAAACAAAATGAAGTGAAAAAATTGCCCAAATGAAATTGCCAGTAAAGTAGCAAACGATTTGAAAACTATCATAATTAATTATTAAAACAACAAAAGAAATAGATGCAATCTATAAATGGGAAAATTTATGATGATAAGCTTACCTTAAACCACAAATAAAAGATACCCGTCGAGAAAGCTACTGCAAAATGGGAAATAGGAGTAGCTAATGCAGCAAAATTCGAATTTAATAGGTTGGATGATTGTGCTGGACCAAAGTTTTAAATAAATGCTCTAATTACACTTCAAACACTCTTACATTTCCAAAATAGTCCCATTCTTGAGGTTGAAATTCAAAGTCAAACTTTGACCAAAACTCAATCTTATATATTATAGTGATTTGGGAGGAAGTGAAGATTGAGAATTCAAGATTAATTAAGGGTTCGAGAAATTGAGGAATCACTACTATTTAAATAAAGGATTTCACGCTTAACTACGGAGTGGTATTGAAATATGGTACTTAGTAAAATATGATGATCATAATAATAATCTTAATAATCATAAGTTCTGTTTGAATTAAGGAATTTGAGGAAGGATTTGAAATCCTTTAAAGTATCTCTAGGTTATTTGAATTATTCAAAACTCGCCAAAAAGTCCTGAAAATTTTGAGAATATATCATGGGCTTTGGACCAAAAAACGGATGAATAAAGAACCGCGCCTTCACTTTTAGCGAAAGAATCATAGAAGAAAAATTAATCTGGGTTGTTCGTCATTTCAATTAAACTCAAAGATAGCTACCTAAGAAAATCTGCTTAAAGGAGTGATTTACCAACAGATCCAGAAAAGTAGAATGATGCAAAGAAAATGGACACGAAAGAGGGAAAAAAAAGGGAGAACTATTAGGTTGGGACTTGGGTCGAGGGAAGAAATTAGAGGGAATTTTTCGCATGCGCGTTTTTCACCTAAACTTCTTATGTAATTTTCTTTTTCAATCTGTTGCCATCCGGACCACTTGGCCAAGATAAGAGCCATCCTTACTGCATCAGCTTCCTCTACTATTGCATCCCCTTTCCTTTGTTTCTGTATCCCCCAAATTTTGACCACTTTGAGAAGGCAACATTAGGTTTGTTTGCTCTAGTCATCATTTGTCTCTAGATTGCTTGTTCTAAAGTTGCCTGTGGTCACCTTTCAAATGGTGACTTTAAAATAACTACTCGAAATGGTGATTTGAAAGTTGCTCTTTCGAACAATAAATTCTCTACTTTGAAAAGAATTTAAAATTTTGAATTTGAAACTTTCACTAAACATTGGACTATTTTGATAAATACCTCCCCTATAGTGCACCTATGTCACAATTTTGTAATTTTAGTAGAAGATTGAATTGAGTAGTAAGGTGAGAGAAATTGCAAGTAGGAGCTCTTGAATTCAGAAACTCCCATTTATATATAAATAAAAAAAAATCTCCTATTGCCGAAATATTGACAATAAAATTTCCTAGCCAAGACTTTAATAGTAATATAGGAAAATTTCTTTTTTTTTTATTAACAAGTATACTTTTTTTTTCATTAGTACACTAAATGTTAGTATGTAGCAATCTAAGTGCTTTGTCAAGTTTCCATTTTCCAAAGCACGATCTTATTCTGTTTCCTACCAGATGTCAATTTTGTTTAGGTAGAAACATGGATAGAAAAATTGGATGATGGCAGAGTCGCAGAGATATCCACATGGAATTCATTTTTGGTGCTTAAGCTACTCGTCCCATCTGCGTAGGTTTGGTCAGGCAGTGAAAGTACTGGTGGACTAACAAGCTGATTCACAGCAATGGTGTGCAAAGGCCTAGTTGGTTCTCGCCTGCCCGCTTCAAATCGGTTCACCACTTGCTGCATTGTTGGTCGACATTTCGGGTTTGCGTTGACGCAATCCAGGGCTAACGCTGTCCCGAGAACCACATTTCGAACCACCAAAGGGTTAGTCGGAGGGGGCAGACGGGCATCTAGAAGGTCCTTCAGCATTATTGGTTCATTGGGTTGTGATGATATGCAAGAAAGGAAATCTTGTGGATGCTCTCCAAACAGCGTTTCCAGCACCACAACTCCAAAGCTATACACATCGGACTTTTCAGTGACCACCATGGTATAGGCTAGCTCTGCATTGACAAGTATGTATTTGGATATAATATATATGTGCATCAACTGGACGACTCTAGACTTGCTATTCCAAAAACAAAAATAATCGTTTCAGTTGGAAGAATTTTTTTCTTTTCTGTCCTTGAAAGTTAAGCCTAATCTGTGCATCAAGAAAATATGAAAAACAAGGTGAAAAGAAGAAAGTGATCTAGGATAACAACTTGAGTAACCTACCTGGTGCCATGTAACCAAAGGTGCCTGCAATGACCGTTTGATTTGATGAATCAAGTTCCAAAATCCTCGCAGTTCCAAAGTCAGAAAGAGTTGCTTCGAGCTGTGAATTCAAAAGAATGTTGTTGCTTGATACATCCCTGTGAATGATTGGCGGATCACAATCGTAATGCAAGTAGGACAATGCACTGGCAATGCCCTTGATCAAATTCACTCTTTTAATCCAATCCAGCTCCACAGCTTCAGTTTCATCTCTCAAGATACAAAATAAGCTTCCTCTCTCCATGTACTCATAAATCAGAAACATGCATCGCTTGTGCAGACAGAATCCAAAGAGCTTTACAATGTTCCGATGCCTGATTTTAGAGAGCATGTCGGCTTCATTCCTAAAGCTCTTGTCAAAATTTGGATTCTCGCCTTCCAAACGGTGAAGCTTTTTCAAAGCCACTACTTTCCCACTTGGCAACTGAGCTCTGTACACGCTGCCATAACCCCCTGTCCCGATGCAATAACTGACATCAAAATCGTTTGTTGCTTTAATTATGTCTTCATAAGCCATTTGCCCATCGTAGTTCCATATTCTGAAAATGTCTCCATGTTTATTGTCCATCAGCTCAACTTCCACTTTCTTGACTTTGGTTTTGCAGAAGATATAGAGCACTAATCCGCCAATTAATGAGAACACCAACAAGGACACGCCAAGACCTATGATGTAGTATGGGGGGTGATGTCTATGATTTCCCATAACACAAGGAGATGCACCACAAAGAGTGGAAGGGCAACGCAAGTCTGGATTGCCGACAAATCTTTCTGAACCAAACTTATTGACAAGCTCACACGGAAGTTCACCTTCCAAAGCATTATAGGAAAGATCTAGAAATCTTAGAGAAGGTATGTTGGAAAGTTGAAGAGGTACGGAACCGCTCATTTGGTTAGAAGAGAGGTCCAAATTAACTAGAGTAGTCAGATTGCCAAGGGTCGGAGGGATTTGACCAGTCAGCCGGTTGGACCCAAGATCGAGATATTTCAAAATTTTCAAATTTCCTATTTCAGAGGGAATGGAACCATAAATTTGATTTTCAGCACTTGAAAGAGATGCTAGTTTGGTTAGGCCGCAAAGAGCTAAAGGAAAGGCACCTGAAAGATTAAGGCCACTGAAGTCTAATTCAACTAAGCTCTTTAAATTTCCTACTTCTTCTGAGAGAAATCCTCCAATTGCGGGATTTGAGTGAATGTCTAGTCGGGAAAGATTTGTCAAATTAAAAAGAGTTGAAGGAATTGTCCCGCTGAAGTAGTTAGTGCTGAGGTCAAGGGAGTGTAGATTAGATAAGTGGCCAAGAGTTGGAGGGATGCTGCCAAAAAATCCACAGTAACTCAAGTCTAATTCAAGTAAACTCTTCAACCTTCCTATTTGTTCTGGGAGAACTCCTCCCATTGCGGGATTCCCGTGAATGTATAGCCAGGAAAGCTTTGTCAAATTAGAAAGTGTCAGAGGAATTACCCCACTGAAGTGGTTATTGTTGAGGTCCAGGAATTCTAGATTGGGCAATAGGCCAAGAGTGGAAGGGATGAAACCAGAAAAAGAATTGTAGCCCAAGTCTAGAGTAACCAAATTTGTCAAGTTTCCGATGGAGTAGGGAATAAAGCCTTCGATAAAATTATTTGACAGAGTGAGATGGGTGAGTGCACCTATTTGATGTGGGATGGTTCCATAAAGTTTATTTCCACTGAGATCTAGACTAACCAGGTTCGGAAAAGAAGAGAAGCTGAAATTTGTCAACTCATCGTTAATTCCGCAGCCCGGAAGTAGTATTTCGGTAACGCTACCAGCATCGTTGCAAAGGATACCAGGCCACTGGCAGTGGGCAGAGATGTTTGTTGCAATAATACTGCTGTCTCCCCACCAGCCACTCTTGAGCAGTGCCTCAGCCTCCAAATTCACAGCAGACTTTGTTGCTCCTGCTATTGCTACTGGTGCAATAGCCAGTATCATGAGAAGAACAACTCCGCAGCATCCAACATCCATCGATGCTCTATTACCATGAAAGGCCGCAATTAAGATAAGATAGATGAAATGTAAGCGCCCGCCGCCCGCCCTGATTAAGTAGTCTGGATTGAAAGACTCGCACTTAAAATGGAGTCAAGCCAGTAGTATCTTTCCAATCTGTATCTTTCAATTCACACGGAATTGTTCAAATACGCGCATTTTAATTTGGAAGACTCGCAATGCCCTTGAACTCTTCCATTATTACTCTGAGCCAGCATAAGAGCTAGAATTGTAAACCTTTGCCAAAAGTGGTTCAATCAGAAAGAAATTACTCACAACCCTTTTTAAAAAAAAAAAAAATTTTTAAAAACACACTCCATCATCTTCACATGGTTCTCGAATCTAATTATTGCTCTTTATGCTAAAGAGTAAATTATAAGTTCTAAGGGCAGATTTCTAAAAAAAAAAAATCAAATTGTATCTAATTGCATCTCAGAAAGGGAGCAAATTAGTAATATTTCAGTCTTAAAAGTACATTTTGTTGCCAGTAATTCAATGCCGGTATGCAACCATTTTTGTTTTTTTATTTTTTTTTATCTCTTTTGCCTTCTATGGGCAATCAAATTCATGACATATCTTTGTTCAAGACATTTGCGTACGTGTGAAAACTAATTAAGACATATGAGTTTAAACTGTAATGATTTAGCATACCTAAATAGATCAGGTAACAAGTGTACAGTTAAATGTTTATTACTAGTATAATTAATTAAAATGTGTGCAACACGAAATGCAACATTCGATGTCATAAATGATATAGTAATAATTGGTCTATTGTGAAGACCAGCACAATCTTGATATTTTGTCAATAATTCTTTTCTTGATAAAATTTAGACACCAATTTTGAAAATTTAATTACACGGTTATTCATTTAACAGGACAGATACTAAATTCAACTTCAACTAAACTGGTAAATTTTGCCCAAATTCAACAAAAGCGGTATAGTTAAAAGGAAATTACTCGCAACCTTTTCTTTTTTCACAAAAAAAGTTTAAAAACTTACTCCACAATTCTCATATGGTTCTCAAATCTTATTATTGCTCTCTTTGTGCTAAAGAATAAATTCTAACTTCTAAGAACAGATTTCTTATACCCAAAAAAAAAAACAAAATTGTAAACCTTAGATATAAGGCGTAGCTTGTCAATCCTGGACATTAAAAAGAAAGAAGGAAGAAGAATTTGAGTTATTCTGTGGTAGTCGATCTGGATTTAATGGCTTGGTATGGAGACTTAAACAAGCACCAACTTTCGAGAGTATTATGTCTTTTTCGGCCTTTGATTTCATTCCGCTTTCGAGAGTCAGAGTCGGTCTTTTACTGGGGTCTTGTGTGCAGCTTCTCAGATGTAGCCCCAACTTCAAGTACTATAGTTCAACCAAGAAACAGCTTATTTGCTTTAAAGTCCATATATGGTAAAAGTTTCTTAGATAGTGAAAAAGTGGAATTTCTTTTAATTTCTTCCTTTCCCTCTTACATTTGCAATGCGTATTATTGTTATGGAAAAAAACTATACATATCCTAGAAGTTTCTTTTTGAATCATACTATAGTAGTTTTACAGAGGTACAAAATTTGGCTTCTCTTATTTGGGAAAATTACTCAACCCCTTGTATTTTTGCGTAATATGACATAACCTCTTATAAAGTTTCAAAATACTCAGATGGAAAATGGATGGAAGGTATCTTCGTTTACGTTGATTGACTGAGACGTGTTTTGAAAGTATGTATGATAATAAAATTATAATATCCACTTAACGCCTCTATAGTTTTACATAAATATTCATTTAACCCCCTCTAGTTTCGTATTTAACTACATAATCCTCCTGTGATTTTATGAAAAGTGATTAGACCCTTACTCAATTTAGTGCCTGAAATAAGGACAATATTATCATTGCAACTAAGATGTTATGAGAACTGTTTTCCATCAAACTTCCACTTTACATAAAATTATAAGAGGATTATGTGGATATTTTAAAACTTTGGAGGGATCATATGATATTATGCAAATGGATAGAAGGGTAATTAGTAATTTATTCTTCTTGGCTTCTTATTTAGGATCTTGGAATTTTAGTAATTAGTTTTAGGATAAATTACATATAACTCCCTTGTAGTTTTATATATTGCCACATGACCTCTTAAAATATTGAAATTTTGACATAATTCTCTTATAGTTCTATATAAAGTAAAAAATGGATGGAAAACACCATCAGTAACGGCAATTGAACTAGATGCACTCAACAAATGTGTGTGATAAAATCATAATGTCCACTAAACCATCTATAATTCACATGAATATCCAATTTATTCTCGTGTGATGTTTACATTTATTCATATAATTCCATTATGGTTTTATGCAAGATGGTTAGGCCATTATTTGATTTAGTGCAGCGAAATTGACATTTCAACTAATTCCCGTCAAATTCTTTCTGAGGTAGCATGAATTTAAAGATCTGCATTTTAAGTCTAAGTCAAGGTCTTTCCTGTCTGCGTCTTAGGGGGACCAAGGAAGGCTTGTAACGCGTTCTTTCTGCCCTTGATTTGGTTTCACATTTGAGTGTCAAGTTCACTGCAATTGTTGTGCAAAATTTCTTGGAAGACTTTTCTGCAGGCTTAAACACGTGGAAGACTTTTTTGTTTCTTGACCAGGTTTTGTTTTTCCTTTTCTTAATTTATAAAGGGGGCTGCACTCTCAAGGATGACTGTATTAAGGAATTTTAATGAATGGCGAAACTCGTTAAAACATTTAAATCGCATTTACAGTATGAATGCACAGTCACTTTTTCAAAATAGTTACACTTTTGCCAAAATATTAACAGCTGACACCTTTTTAATCAATAACGCGTACCCTGAGACACTTGCTAGCCAACCTATCAAATGAAATACTCTTGTATGGTTTTACTTTTATTTAAACTAGTTCTTAACCTGCTTCTTTAATGGGACTGCATCTAGTGTGTTGAAAGACTTTTTAATAATATTGTGGATCAAAACATAATTATATACTAAGAATTGTAAAATTGACACATTTGGAATGCATACATTTGAGTATACATGTGGTGCTTTTTGGTATGAATAACTAATTTAAAAGTTAATTGCATGAAATTATTGAGTTATGTTTATGATGTAATGCACCAATTATGATCAAAACCACGCCACTCAAATTAAGAAAGAAAATTAATTGAAAACTTACGCAAAGTTTTGTTTTAAGATGAGAGGGGGAAAATTAAGAGTGAGCTTAAAGTTTTGTTTTGAGATGATAAAAGAGAAAAATTTAAGAGTGATCTTACAGTTTTATTCTAAAATGAAAAAAATGTTAACATTGAACTTATAGTTTCATTTTGAGATAAAAAAAAAAGGAAAAAATTAAGAGTTATTGCCTCTGTCCAAATTGTTGCATTTCGATATTCTAACTTTTAAAATTAGTGGCTTGATGATGATGTTAGTGGATTTATTTTCAAAATAGCCCATAAAAATTCAAAATTCAAAATTTAATTTAATATGAAATCTAGTAAGTGGTGGGATAACATTGAAAAAAGTGATCAAAAGTAACTCTAATTTTGGTAAGATTACAAACATTTTAGGACATTCGAAAATAGAAAGTATGACACTTTTAATGGGACAAAGGGAGTATATTGAATGTTAAAAAGGAAAATTTTGATGTTAAAAAGAAACATAAATATAATTTACTTACAAAAAATATTATTTGCACTCCTATTTTTGTTGATCACACTCTCACTATCATTTTAATCATATAATTTTTATTTATTAGATTATATGATAAAACAAATAGTGGAAGCGCTAATAACAAAAAATGGAGTTCATATAACATTTCCCTTTACTTTATAGGTGTCAACAGGTATCTTGGGAGGAAAAACATCTAATCACCGTATTATGAGTGACCAACTAGTATTTATAGGAGTACAAACCTAACAAACTATTTACAAGAATACCCTTACTAATTTATTATTTACAATAATACTTATATTCTCTTAATACTCCCCCCTCAAGTTGGGGCATATATATCATAAACACCCAACTTGTTACAAATGTATTTCACTCTAGAGCCCCCTAAACTCTTGGTAAACACATCAACCAATTGATCTACAGACGGTACATGAGATGTCTTGATGACCCCGTCAAGCAATTTCTCTCGAATGAAATGACAATCAATTTCAATTTGTTTTGTCGTTTCATGAAACACTGGATTAGACGCAATATGAATAGCCGCCTGATTATCACACACTAAATTCATAGGTTGTTTATGCTCAAACCCAATTTCCAGTAACATGCTCTTCAACCAAACCAACTCACACACAGTGTGAGCCATAGCCCGGTATTCAGATTCTGCACTTGATCTGGATACAACTGTTTGCTTCTTACTCTTCCACGACATTAAATTACCACAAACAAACACACAATATCCTGTAGTCGATCTTCGATCTGAGGCAGAACCAGCCCAATCTGCATCACTATATCCTTCAATATCAGAGTGTCCATGATTTTGATACAACAACCCTTTTCCAGGAGCACTCTTAAGATACCTGAGAATCCGTATAACAGCATCCCAATGACTAGTACGAGGGGTATCAAGAAATTGACTCACAACACTCACTGCAAACGAAATGTCAGGTCTCGTTACAGTGAGATAATTTAATTTACCCACAAGTCTTCGATATTACTTAGGATCATCAAGTAATGCACCTTGATCTCCTGCTAATTTCACATTGGGATCCATAGGAGTATCCACAGGTCGGCAACCTAACATCCCAACTTCACTCAACATATTGAGTACATATTTTTTTTGACATAAATAAATCCCATATTTAGACCGAGCTACCTCAATACCCAGAAAATACTGTAGATGACCTAAATCCTTTGTCTGAAAGTTTGCCTGCAGATTGGATTTAAGTTTCTGGATCCCCACAACATCATCACCTGTAATCACAATGTCATCCACATAAACAACTAATAAAATTTTACCAGCATTAAAATGCCGATAAAATACAGAGTGATCTACTCCACATCTTGTCAGACCGAACTTCATGACAACACTACTAAACCGGCCAAACCAAGCCCTCGGAGACTGTTTCAATCCATATAAGGATTTTTTCAAACGACAAACCAACCGCGGATTCCCCCCCTGAACAACAAATCCAGGAGGTTGTTCCATATATATCACTTCTTCCAAATCTCCATGCAGAAATGCATTTTTCACATCCAACTGATGCAATGGCCAATTATAAGTTGTTGCCAAAGAGATAAGAAGACGAACAAAGGTAATCTTTGCAACAGGAGAAAATGTTTCTAAGTAGTCTATTCCATACACTTGAGTAAATCCTCTAGCTACCAGACGAGCCTTCAATCTATCAATAGAACCATTAGGCTGCACTTTTATAGTGTACATCCATTTACAACCAACAACAGGCTTACCTGAAGGACGAGGGATAAGATCCCAAGTACCATTTTGTTCCAAAGCAGACATCTCTTCTTGCATAGCTAATCTCCAACCAGGATGATTAAGAGCACAGGTAATAAACTTAGGAATGGAGATAGAATCAAGGGAAGCAACAAAAGAAGAATATGACATAGAGAGACGAGAATGAGAAATAAAATTAGAAATAGGATGGGAAGTACAATGTCTCTTACCTTTGCGTAAAGCAATAGGAAGATCTAACTCAGAGGAGGGCGTCATACCTGGATTTGAAGATTGAGAGTTAATTGGTGAAGTGCGTGGCATATCAGGAACTTTCTCAACCATGGAACGACGAGAGTAAACTTGAAAATGAGGATGAGATAATCGAGCTATGGAATCTGGTGGACTAGATAACTCAGGTAATAAAGGGGAAGGGACTGGTAAAACAGGAGAGAAAAAAGAGGGACATTGGTCTAACTCACAAGACATACTTTGTTTGATAAAATATGGAGTGGATTCAAAGAAAGCAACATCAGCACAAGTAAAAAATCGATTTAAAATTGGACTGTAACATCTATACCCTTTTTGCGCTCGTGCGTATCCTAAGAAAATACACTTAATAGCACGAGAATCTAATTTATCCACCCCGAGAGCAAGCTGATGAACAAAGCACACACATCCAAAAATACGAGGATGCAATTTAAACACAGGTTCATGAGGAAAAAGAATGGAGTGAGGTAATTGACCTCCAAGAATATTAGATGGCATGCGATTAATTAAATAACATGCAGTTAGAACTGCGTCACTCCAAAAATGTTTGGGCACATTCATGTGCAACAACAGTGTTCGAGCAATTTCGATTAAATGTCCAATTTTTCTTTCACCAACTCCATTCTGTTGTGGAATGTGAGGACAAGAGGACTGATGAATAATACCAGATTTAGTCATAAAGGTATTAAAAGAAGTGAAAAAATATTCTTTCGTATTATCACTGCAAAGTATACGTACAGGCACACCAAATTGATTCTTTATTTCTGTAACAAATGCACAAAAAATGGAATATAATTCTGAACGATCTTTCATTAAATAAAGCCATGTAACTCTGAAAAAATCATCAACAAAGACTACAAAATATTTAAAACCTAACTTTGAAGTGACTCAACTAGGACCCTAAACATCAGAATGAACTAACAAAAAGGGTTCAGAAACTCGTTTATTGACTCTAGGAGCAAAAGAAACACGATGATGCTTTCCTAACTGACAAGACTCATATTCTAACGAAGATAATTGACTCAAAGTAGGAACCAACTTTTTCAAATTTTGTAATGACGGATGACCTAAACGACAATGAATTTCAAGAGGGGAAACAGTAGCAGGACATGCTATCGGACCATTGAAGTTGAGAAAGTAAAGACCATTATGCTCATGCCCTCCACCAATCGTCCTCTTTGTCTTCAAATCTTGAATGACAACAGAATCAGGAGAAAAAGTAATTGTACATTGTAGAAATTTAGTGAGTTTACTAACAGACATTAGATTAAAGGGCAAATTGGGTACGTAAAGAACAGAAGACAGCGAAAGTAATGGATTAATTTCTACAGTGCCTAGTCCTTTAACTTTAGTGGTAGATCCATCAGCTAAAGTAACATGAGAAAAGGGAGTAGACTCTTGAAAATTAGAAAAAATTTTAGAGGTACCTGACATATGATCAGTAGCCCCGGAATCAATAATCCATGAGTCATTAGCTTTTTGTACTAAAGAAGCAGAGGGAAGAGATGTGTGATTTGTAGTTTGGTACTGTAGGAATTTAACATAATCTTCCTCAGATATAGTAACAGTCTTCTGGGACCCATGTGCTGAAAAATTTGATTCAATTTGATCAGTGGTAACCGCATTAACAAACCTTTCAACCATGACGAATAGCACGTCAAACCAAAGACAGGGTCAAAACTCGAGACGAACAGTACGCGTGAACAGTGCGCCGTGAACAGTACCGCGCGTGAACAGTGCCCGTGAACAGTGCCGCGATGAACAGTGCGCGTGAACAGTACTTTTGCTAGATGTTTAACCTGAACCCTAGGACTCTTGCCCTGATACCATGTCAACAGGTATCTTGGGAGGAAAAACATCTAGTCACCGTATTATGAGTGACCAACTAGTATTTATAGGAGTACAAACCTAACAAACTATTTACAAGAATACCCTTACTAATTTATTAGCTACAAGAATACTTATATTCTCTTAACAATAGGGATCAAAGAAAAAGCAATTATTTGAGTTTGTTAAGAAAAATGATGAAACATACCAAAATTATACATGTCAATTCATATATCATATATATTCAGCTATTCAGTATCATCATTATCATTTCATATACATAGTTATATGATGTTAAAAAAGTATATGGTTAAAAGGTATATATATTTAACTCTAGGTCAATTAATTGAGAAAATTAATTAAGCGAGATTCAGGGTTGATTAATAAGAAAATTGGAGAACACTTGACTCGGCTATCAAAAAAGAACTTCCTTGCGAAATATGCAAGACATATATGTTGTAGATAAGAAAACAGTAATGATGAAATAATTTTAGGAAATCTATTAAATAACATTATTATTACAATAAGAATTATTAGAAGAAAAAAAGAATTATTAGAGAGGAAGGTAAAGAGAGAAAATAGATACTATTACGTCAACATTGACATAGCATAATTTGTCCAAATTAATGATGATGAATGATCAAACCAATAATAAAAATAGAGAAAAGTGCTTGAAGAGGATTAAAAAAAAAAGAAAAGATGAGTTGATTAACAAAAAGAAATAAAGAAGGTACAAACATACAAACTTACATAAGGTAAGTAATTAATAGATTGGTTGCCAAGAAAAAAAGATAAAATAAAATCCACAAAAAAAAAACAATTTATTTATAATTTGTTTTGCCACATGGAAAAAAGATTAAAAAAAATCCACTCGGCAAAATATGAGAATATATATATATATAGGTGGAGCCATAGCCAGCCCAATTGCACCTTCTCAATTTTCTTTTTAGAAATTTTAGAATAGTCTATAAAAAGTTTTTTCTATTGTTGCCTCACTTTTGCACCCCTTGAAATTTGGTAATATTTCCTCTAACCCCACAATTGCCTAACAAAAGTTTTAAAATTTTATACAGTTATCACCATCATTTCTCCAATGCAGCATTAAAATAAAATATGTTACACAATGCTATTTTTATTTTCTTTCTAACAAATCTTATGCACTTAACATTAAACTTTTCTTAACCGTACGAATTACAAGTTAACTAAACATTCATTTGATAGTTAAACTGTGTATACATTATTTGCCTATTGCGTATATGAAAATATACGTCTAGCACTCAATGCATAATTTATTGTTATGCACTTTTATACAATTTTTATGTATAGTTTTAATCATTATGTTAGGTTATACCATTAGATGACCTTATAATTATTGCAATTAAAAACAAATTGTAGATAATTCTTCTCCAAATTGTTTTAACATCGAATAAAGTGGTCTACTCATTGTAGACATTTAGTTATTCTGAAAATCTATAACACATTGTAAACTTATGCTAGTATAATTGTGAGAGATTCTACAATCTCTTTTGGTAACATGCCTTCAAGTTAAACTCATGGTTAAACTACAAACCATGATCAAAACCATACCGATACTACAAGCCTTACAATACATCAGGGAGCATCAGGCCCGTAGGACTAAACATTTAAAGTCCGCACGTCAAAAATAAATGTAAGACCGTAAGGTAGATGAAGTGTATAAGCACTCTAAGTACAGTAGTCTGGATTGAAAGACTCTGCATTTAAAATCTGTGACAGTGATATGGATAGTTAAAGCACGCGGTTTGATTTGGAAGTCACGCAATGCAGTGTTTGTGGTCTTTGATTAATTGATTGCTTTTAAGAGTCAATGTCCATACATCTTCAAACTCGAAGTGTAGACAATCTGTGATGTTGCTTTTAGCTATATTGACTGTTCTTATAAATCAAAAGAATTGTAGACAATCGTCAATAAGAGCAAAAAGGGCAAAAAAAAAAACCATGATCAAAACCTTACCGATACTACAAGCCTTACAATACCTGAGGGAACAGAAAGCCTCAAGTCCCGTAGATAGTCTGGATTTAAAGACTACATATGGAGAGTTAAACGAGCACCGTGACACACACGTTTTAATGTGTATGACTTGGAATTGATCTGATTCCGCTTTTGAGGGCCAAAGATCGTTTTCCACTAGAATTGTTGTGTGGAATTTCTTAGAAATGCCATTAAACACACTGGCCCTCAAACTTGAAGACTCGCAATGCAGTTTTTCTGGTCTTGATTCATTGATTTCACTTTTGAGAGTCAAGGTCAGTCTTCAAACTTGAAGTGTACGTTGTGTGGAATTTCTTAAAAATGCCATTAACTGTTCTTATAAAGCAAAAGAATTATAGACAATCTTCAAGAAGTGGGGTAAAAAAATATAAGAACTCTTCCATTACTACTTTGAACTAATATGAGAGTCAGAATAGGACTTCTAACTAATTGAATTTCAACTGAATTGATAAGGTTTGCCAAAAATCAACAAATGCGGTACAATTAAAAGGAAATTATTCATAACATTTTCCTTTTCAATTTTAAAACATACTCCATTATCCTCTTATGGTTCTCCATTCTATTTATTGCTCTCTTTGTGCTAAGGAGCATATATTAAGGGCAGCTCTAAAAAAATATTTAATCGTAAATTTTAGCAGATAAGGCTTAGCTTGTCAGTTTAGGAGATTAAAAACGAAAGAAGAAAGAATGACCTAAGTTACCACAAAAAAGAAAAGAGGAAATATTAGAACTTGGTTTTTGGTACCGGCATGCAAAGGTTCTAATCCTTTTACTCCAGATTATGAACACCCCATCCGGATGCCACGAAAATTTAGAGAAGCCTTTTTTTAAAAGAGTTTTTTCAAAAGAGTTTCTGCGACGGGTGAGAACCCTATATACAAGACAATTTTCAACCGGACCAAGCAAACTTGACAACGCTATAATAAATAGTAAAGAAAAATATTAACTTCCCCTTATGAGTTTTACTGCCAGAGTGTAACAACCCTTTTTTTTTTCTAAACTTTAGTTTAAAAACAAACTCCATCATCCTCACATGCTACTCAAATCTAATTATTATTCTCTTTGTGCTAAAGAATAAAGGAACAAGCTAAATCTATACCCCTACAACCTAAATTCATGCCTTTAATGCATCAATGGCTTATACTATTAGTACAGATAATTTGTAGCATTTATATTAGAAATTGTTCCTAATATGGACTTAAGATGGAGGATGTAAGTTTAGCCCCTCCCAAGAGTAAATTCTAACGGCAGATTTTAAAACAAGAATTGGTTATAAATTTTAGTATTTAAGGCTTAGCTTGTCAGTTTAGGAGATTAAAAGAAAGCATGAGCTAGGTTACGACAAAAAAGAAAAGAAGCATCAGAATATCTTTCTTTTGAGAGTCATAAGTAGGGGTGCAAACGAGTCGAGTCGAGTCGAGTTTCAGTCTAATCGAATCGCATTTCAACATAATTTTATGAAACTTGAACTCAAACTTGACTCAAATTCGAGTTTTATTTTATTTTTAAAAATGAATAAAATAATAATTTTTCTTAATAAATAATAAAATATTAGGGATATATATGTAATTTTACTATTAAAATAAAAAATAATATATATAATTGAACTCGAGTCGACTCGCGAGTTAATGAGTTTAATATTTTTGAACTCGAGCTCAATTTGATCAACTCGAACTCGATGTTGGCCGAACTCGAGTCGAGCTACTCACGAGTTGATTCGTTTGCAGCCTTAGTCACGAGAAATCTTTCTAACCCAAAATGAGCCATAGATTGTGACTGAACTTTGGAAGAAGGGAGCTCGCAAGTAAGAGGATAATTGGTAGACAAATCGAGAATTATTTGAGGTGGGATGATTCCAATAGTCCAATCGTGCTTAGATCAAGCCTCTACCAAGGTTTGGGAAAGACCGAAAACTTAATTTTGTCATGCTCTAACTTTATTGCATGTAACACCAAGGCAATTAATGGTCAGAAATGGTGCTTTGTTGCAATGTTGTCTGATTACCTGCCGCTTTTACGTCTTGATCGACTGGTTTGGAACGCTTGGTTGCTGCTGATTTTGCAATTATCATGTTGAATATTCAATGAACTGAACTGTTCATTAGCTCGGCTTGTTTAGACTCGTTCGAAATTTTATACGAATTGAGTTCAAACAAATATTTTGACTCTATAAGTTATCGAATGAACACGAGTTTGTTCACGAACAAGGACCTAATTGTCATTTCACAAAATTTATGATTAATATTATATCTTAATTCCTAATTACAGGCTTAATTATTCACAAATATGGGTCTAATTGTTTGCGAATGGATCGTTTATGTTAAACCAGTCAACCTTAAACTCGAATTCAAACTAGGATTTTGCTTAACAAACCGAACACGAACACAGATTTGGATCTCAAATATTATCGAACGAACATGAATCTTATTCGAATAGCTTAACAAATAGAATTTAAACACAAGATACTCGACCCAACTCGATTCGACTCGTTTATAACTCTAAATATGAGTAGTATATAACATATATGATGGTCTTAAAGTATATTCTTCTGCTCAAATATGTGAACGGATAATTTTGCCCCTTTGCCTCTCCATTCTGTCTGGCCAAATAGCAAAAATTGATAAAATGACCAAAAATTTACACATTAACTTGTCTAAGGGTTTAAATAATATATAACATAATTTGGGGGTTAAAAGTGTATAAAAGTGATGGATGACTTTAGGAGTCAGCTGAGCAATTTACTCATTTTTACTAAATGAAGAGGCTAATTCCTTTATGCTATTGAGTTTCAAAATACTCACATAATCTCCGATGACATGCACAATGAAAAATGGATGGAAAGTATCTTCGTTTACGATGATTGATCGAGACGTGTTTCAAAAGTATGTCTGATAATAAAATTATAATATCCACTTAACTCCTCTATAGTTTTGCATAAATATTCACTTAAGCTGCTCTAGTTTCGTGTCAGCCTGCATAATCCTCCTGTAATTCAATGAAACTGTGTCCAATTTAGACCCTTATTAGACCCATATTCAATTTAGTGCCTGAAATAAGGACAATTTTATCATTACATGTTATGAAGACTATTTTTCACCAAACTTCCACTTTACATAAAATTATAAAGGGGTTATGTGGATATTTTAAAATCTTAGGGGGATCAAATGATATCATGCAATGCACATGAGGGTAATCAATAATTTATCCTTCTTGGCTTCTTATTTAGGATCTTGGAATTTTGATAATTATTTTTATGATAAATTACATATGACCCCCTTGTAGTTTTGTATATTGCCACATGACCTCTCAAAGTTTTAAAATATCCACACAATTCTTTTGTAGTTCTATGTAAAGTGAAAAATGGATGGAAAATGCCATCAGCAATGACAATTGAACTAGATGCACTCAAAAAATGTGTGTGACAAAATCATATTGTCCATTAAACCATCTATAATTTGCATGAAGGTTCACTTTATCTTCATGTGATTTTTACATTTATTTACATAATTTCTTTATGGTTTTATGCAAGATAGTTAGGCCATTATTTGTTTTAGTGCTTAAGTAACAGCGACATTGATATTTCAACCAACTACGTTACCAATGCTAGCATGAGTTAAAAGATCTGCATTTAAAGTCTTAAGTCAAGGTCTTTCCAATATGCATCTTAGGGGGACCAAGGAAGGCTTGTAACGTGTTCTTTCTGGCCTTGATTTGATTTCACATTTGAGGGTCAAGTTCACTGCGATTGTTGTGCAAAATTTTTTGGAAGACTTTCCTGCTGTGCTTAAACACGTGGAAGACTTTTTCGTTTCTTCACCGGGCTTTGTTTTTCCTTTTCTTTTCGATAAGGGTAAAACACACTTTACCGTGTTATTTAGCAATTTTTCATATAATCTGCATAATTCCATCAGAATTTGGACTAAAGTGTCAAAATGACAGAAATGATTCTCTGTAATGGAACCCAAAGAAATGTCAAGAATATCCTTGTTTAAAAACTAAATTGGTTGAAGTGACCAAAATACATAAACTTAATATGCATGACACTTTAACCCCTTATGAATTTATGTTTTACTATATAACTTTTTGATGATGTAGTACTTTATCACATAAACCCTTTATGATTTTCAAAATATATATATAACCCCCTTGAGGTTAATTAATAATTTCCAACTTCACAAAAGGTACACATTTTTGACATTTTAGTTGACTCCGTTATAGAATACAAATTCCATGACTTTGACACTTTAGTCCAATTTATAAGGAAATTATATATAGTTTTGCAAATCACAAGAGAGTAATGTAAAAAAGTGCTAAACCACATGAGGGTAATGTGTACTTTGCCCTTTTGATAATTTAAAGGGAGTTGCACTCTCAAGGATTACTATTTTAATGATTTTTTTTAATGAGTGCTAAAACTTGTTAAAACACTTAAATCGCACCCAATTTTCAATATAAATACAAACAGTCACTTTTCAAAAATAGTTACACTTCTGCCAAAGTATTAACAGCTAATATCCTCTAAACCAATAACGTGTGACTCAGGACGCTCGTTAGTCAAGCCTATTAAATGAAATATTCTTTTATGGTTTGACTTTTATTTAAGGGAAAATTCCACTTTACCCTCCTATGGTTTAGCATTTTTTTACATAACCCCACTATAGTTTTAAAAGCTATATATAATCCCCTCATGGTTTGAATTAAAGTGTCAAAATGACGGGAATGATCATTCGTAACGGAGTCGTCAAAATGTCAAAAATACCCTTATGTAAAGTTGAAAATTATTTATTAACCAAGGGGGGTTATGTGTATATTTTGAAAATCATAAGGGGGTTATATAGTAAAATATTAAACCATAAGGGGTTTATATGGTAAAATATTAAACCATAAGGGGGTTAGTGTGTCATGTATTTATAAGGGTAATTTCGACATTTTTAGAAATTCCGTTACGAATGACAATTTCCGTCACTTTGACACTTTAATCTAAACTATGAGGGGGTTATGTATAGTTTTTGAAACCATAGGGGGGGTTATGTAAAAAAATACTAAACCACAAAGGGATAAAATGTAATTTGCCCTTTATTTAAACTAGCTCTTAACCCGTTTCTTTAACGGGATTGCATCTATTACGTTGAAAGATTTTTTAATAATATTGTGGATCAAAGTATGCCTAAGAATTGTAAAACTGACACATTTGAAATGCATACATATGAGTATATGCATGAATAACTAATTCAAAGGCTAATTGCATGAAATTATCAATATATATATATATATATATATATATATATATATATGATGTAATGCACCAATTATGATCAAAACCATGCCACTCGAATTAAGAAAGAAAATTAATTGATATCTAAGACAGAATGTTTTAAGAAGAAATATCTTTTATTATCTAAGAAATAATGGTATATGGAAAAACTATCTTTAATATCCTACCTCAGTTAATATGACCTACAACTTGATGTCTAAATCTTTAATGTATGACTTCTAATAAAAAATGAAGTTCAGTTGTTTTAATTGTTTAGTCTTAACATACTAGGTAGGATTATGGTATAAATATTTAATTAAAGTAGTTGATACAATTATATTTTTCCAAATTAGCTAACTACATAATAATTGTTTATTTATTTTTCCATCTTTATTATAAAATTGAATTTGAATAAAAAGAGGAGTATATGGAAAAACTATCTTTAATATCCTACCTCAGTTAATATGACCTACAACTTGATATCTAAATCTTTAGTGTATGACTTCTAATAAAAAAATGAAGTTTGCACCATTTATGTTTCAATCATTTCTTACGTCTGAAATTCCTTTTTCTCTTTTAAGTGGTAAAGGTAAATGCATGCTACATATTTAGAGTTTGAACTTTAAATTTGGGTATAGGTTATGCATGCTAGAATTTATGCAAATTTTCTTTTTAAATACAACTTTGGGTTGACCCGAGCCTATCATTTTTTGGCATGAGTTTAGTATACTTGAATCCTTAAACCAATATTTCTTTAAATCTAGACTCGGAATTGCAAAGTGTTAGATTGGTAAGGGTTGCTCTGCCTAGAATTCACCTACATAAATAAAGACAACAAGTAAATTCTCCTTTGGTCTAAATATTATAGGTAGGTAGAAACATGGATAGAAAAATTGGATGATGGCAGAGATATCCACACGAAAGTCATTCATGGTGCTTAAACTACTGTGTAGGTTTGGTCAGGCAGTGAAAGCAATGGTGGACTAACAAGCTGATTCACAGCAATGGTGTGCAAAGGCCTAGTTGATTCTCGCCTGCTCTCTTCAAATCGGTTCACCACTTGCTGCATTGTTGGTCGACATTTCGGGTTTGCGTTGATGCAATCCAGGGCTAACGCTGTTGCGAGAACCACATTTCGAACCACCAAAGGGTTAGTCGGAGGGGGCAGACGGGCATCAAGAAGATCTTTCAGCATTGTTGGTTCATTGGGTTGTGATGAAAAGGAGTAAAGGAAATCTTGTGGATGCTTTCCAAACAGCGTTTCCAGCACCACAACGCCAAAGCTATACACATCGGACTTTTCAGTGACCACCATGGAATAGGCTAGCTCTGCATTGACAAGTAGCGGATAAAATAAAGTTATTCTCAGCTGGACAATCCTAGGCTGCCAAACCTAGCTAGTAATCGAATTGCAATCCTTTCAATATTCGAAAATTTAAGCCATACATCGTGTACTACACCTTGCTGTTCAGCAAAACAATAATATGTAGTTACAGGTCTTTTTTGCTTTTTTCTTTCTGGTAGAAGTTAAACCTGATACGTGCAGAGATAAAATAACAGAAACAAGGCGAAAAAAAGAAAGTGTTATAGGAATAAGAAGGTAAATACCCGGTGCAATGTAACCATAGGTGCCTGCAATTACTGTCTGATTCGAGGAATCAGGTTTCAAAATCTTTGCAGTTCCAAAGTCAGATAGAGTTGCTTTAAGCTGTGAATTCAAAAGAATGTTGTTGCTTGATACATCCCTGTGAATGATTGGTGGATCACAATCATGATGCAAGTAGGACAATGCATTGGCAATGCCATTTATCAAGTTCAATCTCTTAATCCAATCTAGCTCCTGTTAGGACCGGGCCAGGAATAGACAAACTCAAGTTAGCACAAAGTAGGCGGTATAACCGACCATATAATAGATAGGCGGTAGATACCAGCCATATAATAATTAGGCGATAAAACCGACCATATAAAGACGGATAACAAAGCAAATAAAAGACACAGAAGATTTACGTGGTTCGGTCAAATTGACCTACGTCCACGGGCGAGGGAGGAGCAATATTTCTACTATAAAGAAGAAATACAAAAGACCGTAGGAAAGTGGTTCCTAGGCCAATAGGCACTTACAAAAGAGTTTAGAAAATATTCCTAAACTCAAAATAAGAGAGCCTAAAATATTTGACTAAATGGGCTAAATGACTCAAGAAGCTAATAGCCCATATAACTCTCTTAAGTGGTGCAAGTTAAATCCTTCAATGGACCCTTCTATTTATAGGCCTCGAGTAGCCGGCTTCTCTTCAGCAGGCTCCGATGTGGGATGAGAAGGAAATGAAAAATTATGCCACAAGTCAAAGCTTGCGGCTCTGACAAAACAACAAATCTCCACCTTGGCATAATTTTGGATTCCACCCAAAAACTGCTCCACCTTCTTCACATAAGCCCCAATGGGCTTAAATCACCAATAATGAACACCAACCAAATCCAAGCACTGCTTGAACTTGTAAACTGGAAGAGGTTTCGTAAACATATCGGCTGGATTGTCCTTAGTATTGATTTTCTGAATAAGGACTTTTCCCTCAGCAATGATATCCCGAATGAAGTGATACTTCACATCAATGTGTTTCGTCCTCTCATGATACATCTGATCTTTAGTCAAGTGTATGGCACTTTGACTATCACAGTGAATATCAATAACACCTTGATATAGACTTAGCTCGCTAAATAAACTCTTCAACCACAAGGCTTCTTTGATTGCCTCGGTCACAGCCATATATTCTGCTTCAGTAGTAGACAAAGCTACGACAGGTTGTAGAGTAGCTTTCCAACTAACAGCACAACCGCCAATGCAAAATACATAGCCTGAAAGTGATCTTCTCCTGTCAAGATCCCCAGCATAGTCTGAGTCTACAAAACCAACCAAAGTGTTATTATTTCTTCCAAACTCCAAACATGCATTTGAAGTACCTCGCAAGTATCTGAGAATCCACTTCACAGCCTGCCAATGTGCTTTACCAGGGCAAGACATATATCTGCTAACAACACTGACTGCTTGTGCAATATCTGGACGAGTACAAACCATTGCATACATAATACTGCCGACTGCACTGGAATAAGGAACCTGTGCCATATAATCTTCCTCTTCATCTGATTTTGGTGATTGAGCAGCAGATAGCCGAAAATGGCTAGCAAGAGGAGTAGATACTGGTTTAGCATCTTTCATGCCAAAACGCTCCAAAACTTTCTCAAGGTAATTTTTCTGGGTCAAGAATAACTTCCCTACTCCTCGATCTCTCTTGATATCCATGCCAAGAATTTTCTTAGCTGCTCCCAAATCTTTCATTTCAAATTCACTATTTAACTGCAGTTTCAAAGTGTGAATTTCTGACAAATTCTTGGCAGCAATGAGCATGTCATCAACATAAAGCAGCAAATAAATGAAAGAACCATCATTTAACTTCCGGAAGTAAACACAACTATCATACATGCTCCTCAAATAACCATGACCCAACATAAAGGAATCAAACCTTTTATACCATTGTCTTGGAGACTGCTTCAATCCATATAAGGATTTCTTCAATAAGCAAACATGGTCTTCCTTACCTTCAATCTCAAAACCCTGGGGTTGTTTCATATAAATTTGTTCTTCAAGTTCGCCATGTAAGAAAGCTGTCTTAACATCAAGCTGCTCTAACTCCAAATTATACATGGCTACTAAAGCAAGCAAAACACGAATAGAGCTATGTTTAACAACAGGTGAGAATATATCATTAAAATCAACACCTTGTACCTGACTATAGCCCTTTGCAACCAATCGTGCTTTATATCTTGCATCTTCAACCCCTGGAATACCTTCCTTCTTCTTGAAGACCCATTTGCATCCAACAATTTTCTTAGCTGACGGCGGCTTTACAAGAACCCAAGTTTCATTACGATGAAGAGATTCAATTTCTTCATTCATCGCAATCAACCACTTTGCAGAATCATCACAAGAAACTGCTTCTGAATAGGTGGAAGGCTCACCAACTGCATCAGTTTCTTCTGCAATAGACAAAGCATATGCAACTAAATTTGCATATCTTTGTGGTGGTCGAATGTCTCTCCTTTGTCTATCTCTGGCTATGGAATATTCCTCTTCTTCTGAACTATCTTCCACAGTAGACTCAGGTGCATCTACTGGCATTTGTTGAATAGAAGATTTGGTCTGAGAAGGACCAGAACTGCCAATATCAAGCTCCACCTGCTTCTGTGTACTATCAGTAGTACAAGGACTGGAAGACTCCTTCTTGGAAGATAACATAGACAATTCATCAAAAGTAACATCTCTACTGATCACAAATTTTGGAGATTTGGGATCAGGACACCATAATCTGTATCCTTTCACCCCAAAAGCATACCCAAGAAAAATGCACTTTTTAGCCCTAGGCTCCAATTTTCCATCATTCACGTGCATGTATGCTGGACAGCCAAAAACTTTTAAATTGGAGTAATCAGCAGGAGTACCTGACCAAACTTCCTCAGGAGTTTTGAAATCAAGAGATGCAGAAGGAGAACGGTTGACAATATAACAGGCCATATTGATCGCCTCTGCCCAAAAGTCGTTTGTCAACCCTGCATTGGAGATCATACATCTTGCTCTCTCCAAAAGCGTTCTGTTCATACGTTCAGCCACACCATTTTGTTGAGGCGTCATCCTGACGGTGTGATGCCGAACAATTCCTTCATTATTGCAGAATTCATTAAATTCACCTCCACAAAATTCCATGCCATTATCTGTTCTCAACCGCTTAATATGCTTTCCTGTTTGTTTCTCAATCAAAACTTTCCATTGCTTGAAAGTTAGGAAAACATCATTTTTATGCTTAAGAAAATATACCCAAACTTTCCTTGAATAATCATCAATGAAAGTCAACATGTACCTGGCACCACCTTTAGAAGGAGCACGAGAAGGACCCCATAGATCTGAATGAATGTAATCGAGAGTACCTTTTGTCTTGTGAATTGCTGGTGAACTGAAGCTGACTCTTTTCTGCTTCCCAAAAATACAATGTTCACAGAATTCTAATGGCCCGGTACTTTGACCACAAAGAAGTCCCCTTTTGCTTAGTATGCCTAAGCCTTTTTCGCTCATGTGCCCCAAACGCATATGCCATAATTTGGTGATGTCTGTATCTGACAAAGATGATGTTGAAACAGCAGCAGCACCTGTAACAGTAGATCCCTGCAAAATATACAAAGTACCAGATCTGTGTGCCTTCATAACAACAAGAGCTCCTCGAGTGATTTTGAGAACTCCGTCTCCACCTGAATACCTGCACCCGATAGACTCAAGAGTGCCCAAAGAGATGAGATTTTTCTTCAAATCTGGAACATGTCTAACATCTGTGAGCGTCCTCACAATACCATCGTACATTTTAATCCGGATTGTGCCTTTGCCAACAACTTTACAAACAGCGTTGTTGCCCATTAAGACAACTCCACCTTCAGTTGATTCATATGTTGAAAACCAGTCCCTATTGGGACACATATGATATGAACAACCCGAATCTAAAATCCACTCATTGTTAGACCTAAAATTATTTTCCGTTGCACAGAAAATAGTTCCATCATTCTCATCAGCTGCTATACTAGCCTCAGCGGATTCAGTATTTTTCTCAACAAATTTCCCTTTTTGCTTTTCTTTATTTTTCAATTTAAAGCAATCAGAGATAACATGGCCCTTCTTTTTACAATAATTGCACACCACATTTTTATGTCTGGATTTGGATCTACTTCTATTTTCTGTGTTTCTCTTTTCAGATCTACCCCGAACAAACAAGCCATCGGCTTGACTCCCACTAGTTTCCCCAGTAATATCCCTATCTATCTGCTCTTTAGATTTTAATGCAGATTTAATTTCCCGATACGAAATTGTTTCCTTTCCATAAATCATAGTATCGCGGAAATGCTTAAAAGACTGGGGAAGGGAACACAAAAGTAATAGGGCTTGATCTTCATCATCAATTTTCGAATCTATATTCCCCAAATCCATAATAATGGAATCAAATTTATCAAGATGGGAGAGTATAGATGTACCTTCAGACATCCGAAGCATGTACAAACTCTGCTTCAAATATAGCCGATTTTCGACTGTCTTCTTCATATACAAGGCTTTTAATTTATCCCACATAGCCTTGGCCGAAGTCTCCGTTGCTACCTCACGCAATACCTCATCGGAGAGGTTTAAGATTATGCTGGATCTGGCCTTCTTATCCATATCGGCGAAATCCGCATCCTTGACTTCTTCTGGTTTGTTCTCGATTCCGTAAATCGCTAGATCAACTCCGTCTTGAACAAGAATGGCCTCCATCTTGAGCTGCCACATTCCGAAGTTGACATTCCTGTCGAATTTCTCGACAACCGTCTTTGTTATCGTCATTGTTGCCACAAAATCTGTAACGTGAAGTTTGTCTCAAAAAACTGGCCAAACAAATATGCAAGTCGCGTGAGCGGGCCCCACAGGGTTAGCGGACCCCACGAGATAAGCGGGCCCCACGGGGATGAACGGACCCCACAAGGTGAGCGGGCCCCACGGATAAACGGACCCCACAGGATGAGTGGGCCCCACAGATAAACGGACCCCACAGGATGAGTGGGCCCCACAGGATGGACGGACCCCACCAGATGAACCTGTCTTGCAAAATATAACAACCAGCTCTGATACCAGTTTGTTAGGACCGGGCCAGGAATAGACAAACTCAAGTTAGCACAAAGTAGGCGGTATAACCGACCATATAATAGATAGGCGGTAGATACCAGCCATATAATAATTAGGCGGTAAAACCGACCATATAAAGACGGATAACAAAGCAAATAAAAGACACAGAAGATTTACGTGGTTCGGTCAAATTGACCTACGTCCACGGGCGAGGGAGGAGCAATATTTCTACTATGAAGAAGAAATACAAAAGACCGTAGGAAAGTGGTTCCTAGGCCAATAGGCACTTACAAAAGAGTTTAGAAAATATTCCTAAACTCAAAATAAGAGAGCCTAAAATATTTGACTAAATGGGCTAAATGACTCAAGAAGCTAATAGCCCATATAACTCTCTTAAGTGGTGCAAGTTAAATCCTTCAATGGACCCTTCTATTTATAGGCCTCGAGTAGCCGACTTCTCTTCAGCAGGCTCCGATGTGGGATGAGAAGGAAATGAAAAAATTATGCCACAAGTCAAAGCTTGCGGCTCTGACAAAACAACAGCTCCACAGCTTGAATTTCATCTCTCAAGATACAAAACAAGCTTCCTTTGTCCATATACTCATAAATCAAAAACATGGATCTCTGGTGCAGGCAGAATCCAAAGAGCTTTACAATGTTTCGATGCCGGATTCTGGATAGCATGCGGGCTTCATTCCTAAAGCTCTTATCATAATTTGGATTCTTGCCTTCCAAATGGTGAAGCTTTTTCACAGCCACTACTTTCCCACTTGGCAATTGCACTTTGTACACACTGCCATAATTCCCTCTCCCAATGCAATAACTGACATCAAAACCTCTTGTTGCTTTTATTATGTCTTCATAAGCCATATGTCCATCATAGTTCAACATTCTGAAAACGTCTCCATGTTTGTTGTCTATGGGCTCAGATTCCACTTTCTTGACCTTAGTTTTGCAGAGGATTAAACATAGTAATCCACCGATCAGTGAGTAAACCACAAAAAATATGCTAAGACCTATTACGCTGTATTCGGTGTAACCAAGAGCAGGCTTTCTTGCTGCTCCTGCTGCTTGTGCAGTAGCCGATATCAGGAGAAGAACAACTATGCTGCATGCAACCTCCATCGATGTTAGATATATGAAATATAGGCCTCCTGATAAGTACTCTGAGGTAGCATGAATTTTAAAGCTCTGCATTTAAAGTCTAAGTCAAGGTCTTTCCAATCTGCGTCTTAGGGGACCAGGGAAGACTTGTAATGTGTTCTTTCTGGCCTTGATTTGATTTCACATTTGAGGGTCAAGTTCACTGCAATTGTTGTGCAAATTTTCGTAGAAGACTTTTCTGCGGTGCTTAAACACGTTGAAGACTTTTTTGTTTCTTGCCAGGCTTTGTTTTTTCCTTTTCCTTCCGATAATTTAAAGGGAGTTGCACTCTCAAGGATTACTGTGTTAAGGATTTTTTAATGAGTGCTGAAACTCATGAAAACACTTAAATCGCACCTAATTTACAGTATGAATACACACATCACTCTTCCGAACTAATTACACTTTTGCTAAAATATTAATAGCTAACACTCAAAATAACTAATAACGCATGCTCTAGGACACTCGTTGACCAAACCTATTAAACAAAATACTCTTGTATAGTTTGACTTTTATTTAAATTAGTTCTTAACTGTTTCTTTAACTGGACTGCATCTAGTATGTTGAAAGACTTTTTAATAATATTGTGGATCAAAACATACCTAGGAATTATATCCTAAGAATTGTAAAACTAACACATTTGGAATGAATACATACGAGTGTATGTGTGGTGGTTTGTGGTATGAATAACTAATTCAAAGGCTAATTGTATGAAATTATCGAATTATATTTATGATGTAATGCACCAATGATGACCAAAACCACGCCACTCAAATTAGGAAAGAAAATTAATTGAAAACTTACCCAAAGTTTTGTTTTGAGATGAAAAGGAGAAAAAAAATTAAGAGTGATCACAAAGTTTTGTTTTGAGATGATAAAAGAGAAAAAGTTAAGAGTGACCATAAAGTTTTGTTTTGAGATGATAAAAGAGTAAAATTTAAGAGTGATCTTACAGGTTTGTTTTGAAATGGAAAAAAAAGAAAAAAGTATTAACATTGAACTTATAGTTTCATTTTGAGATAAAAAGGAAAAAAATTAAGAGTTACGTACTGCCTCCGTCACAAATTATTTGTATTCAAACTTTTAAAAATAGTGGCGTGATGATGATGTTAATGGTTTTGTTTCTAAAATTATCCTCAAAAATTCAAATTCTAAATTTAAATTTAATATGAAATATAGATAATAGTGGGGATAACATTGAACAAAGAGATCAAAAGGAACTTTCATTTTGATATGATGACAAACATTTTAGGACATTCCAAAATGAAAAGTTATGACATTTTTAATAGGATGGAGAGTGTATATCGAATGTCAAAAAGGAAAATTTTGATGTTAAAAAGAAACATAAATATAATTTACTTACATGTAATGTTATTTGCACTCCTATGTTTTTTAATCATACTCCCACTATCATTTTAATCATATATTTTTCATTTATTAGATTGTATGATAAAACAAATGGTGGAAGTGCAAATAACAAAAAATAGAGTGCAAATAATGTTTCCCTTTACTTTATAGGGTGATTGACAAATTCCTGTAAGCGCACAGGGTCGATCGTAGTAATAAATCACCTAGAGTATTGCAGGATTGAACCTACGAGAACGAGTTAATTTTCTCTACTTTAATTATTCTAGACAAATAATAAACTTCAAAGGATTTATTTTTAACTAATTCAAGAAGAAAATAGATAATCAAATCTAATAATAAAGGTGAGAAAACAATTGGCAGAAACTAGGGTTTCAGGTTTTGATCTAAAGTTGGAATTAATTATCCAGTTAATTTCTTAACAAACCATGAATGCATCACACAATTGTATTTTAGATTATCTCTCAATATATCTAAAGTATCCCTAATTAAACCCTACGTTTCTTTTGAAATCACAAGCATTTAATTAAACCCTTTAAGAACTTTGGTGATATAAGTGTATCATACAAACCCTAACCTGTTCTCGTGATTAGACTAAGTATGTTTATCTATCTAGTGCACGGTTGTATATCCCTTCTCGGTTCAATACAAATCCTAAGAGCATATATATGGTGGCCAATCACAAATATATAATTAAATCAAGGCAAAAGTTAAGATTTTAACTAAGATAAATAATCCAAAACTCCTTCACAAAACCGTAACCCTAGATATAATTTAATTCAACATATTCATAATTAAAACCAAGAATTTAAAGAAAAGATATAAATAAAAAGATAAAAGTAAAGAAAGCTTCTCAATTTCCCTTACTTCGATGTCCGTTTTGCTCTTCTTCTTTGATTCTTCAACTCTTTCTTCTTGATTTCTCAAGAAAAGAAGATGTAAAAACGATGAACTAATGCTAACCTAATGTTTTCTCTCTCAAAACGACATAAAGAACCTTTATTTATAGTTTCTTGAAGATGTATCCTAAACAAGGCAGGAATAAGTTTTATTAGAGTTGAAAAATCACGTTTTCGAGCATTTTTCCGATGATAGTCATTGGACCAATCTCTGGAGCTAGTCATTGGACAAATCTCAAAACACCAAAGAATTTGAAGATGTTTGGCGGGAATTCCTTGGTGATATGCAGCACCGGTCATGGATCCATCTACAGATCGGTATGAATCTGTACATAGATCACCTTTGAAGCCCAGATCACCATCAATAAGGCCGAATCAACTCTTGATCAAAACATGAAAGTTGTAGATATTTCACTTAGCTTTCCAATGCTGCAAGAATCAAGTGATTTGGAATCCGGATGCTTATATATGTCTAAAATACTAAGACCTGGTCATAAGAGTATCACAACACAAATATACTTCCGTAATTTGAATTTTTGACTATGATAACATGTGAACCAAATTGTAATGTCCAAAAGCATTCTCTCTTAGCTTCAAATTGAATCAAGAATCATCTCAATCCGATTTGTGTAGTTCAAGTTATCGCCAAAACAATGAAATATGTCAATCCTTCCAATTCCCTTTCTCTTAACTTTTTCCTCTTTCATTGCTTCTTTGCGCCACGTTTTAAGTCCATTTTCTCTCCAATTGAGTTTTCACCTATTAGAACAAGATAAGAGCAAAACTAAGTAGTTTCTACTTAAGATAAAGTTCAAATAACATGATTAACTAGCAACTTATACATTTAAATATAC
The DNA here is from genome assembly GCF_003713205.1 of Coffea eugenioides. Classification (NCBI taxonomy): domain Eukaryota; kingdom Viridiplantae; phylum Streptophyta; class Magnoliopsida; order Gentianales; family Rubiaceae; genus Coffea; species Coffea eugenioides. The sequence continues at coordinate 18,476,810 of NC_040040.1, forward strand.
TACATTTTTACACCCTATCAAAGGGATAAAAGAAAAAGTAATTATTTGAGTTTGTTAAGAAAAATGATGAAACATACCATAATTATACCTATCAATTCATATATCATATATATTCAGCTATTCAATATCATCAGTATCATGTCATATACATAGATAGCTATATGATGTTGAAAAAGTAGATGGTTAAAAGGTGTAAATATTTAACTCTGGGTCAATTAATTAAGGAAATTCATTAAGAGAGATTCATGGTTGATTGATAAGAAAATTGGAGAACACTTGACTTGACCATCAATCAAGAACTTCCTTATGAAATATGTAAGACATATATGTTGTAGATAAGAAAAGACTAATGATGAAATAATTTTAGGAAATCTAATAAATAACACTATTATTAGAATAAGAATTATTAGAAGAAAAAAGGAATTATTAGACAGGAAGGTAAAGAGAGAAAATAGATACTATTACCTCGACATTAACGTGGCATAATTTGTCCAAATTAATACTGATGAATGATCAAATCAATAATAAAAATAGAAAACGTGCTTGAAGAGGATTAAAAAAGAAAAAACGTGAGTTGATTGACAAAAAAAAAATAAACAAGGTACAAACATACAAACTTATATAAGCTAAGTAATTAATAGATTGGCTGCAAAGAAAAAAAGACAAAAATAAAATCCATAAAAAAATAAAAAACACAATTTTCTTTGTAATTTATTTTGCCACGTGGCGAAAAGATGAATTATCCACTTAGCAAAATATGGGAAAAACCAACCAAGCAACCTACCAAAATCGAATTTTCAGAATAGCCTATTAAAAGGTTTTCTATTGTTGCCTCACTTTTGCACCCGTTGAAATTTGGTAATATTTCCACTAACCCCACAATTGCCTCCCAAAAGTTTTAAAAGTTTATACAGTTATCACCATCATTTCTGCAATGCAACATTAAAATAAAATATATTATACAATGCTATTTTTATTTTCTTTCTAACAAATATTGTGCACTTAACATTAAACTTTTCTTAACCTTATGAATTACAAGTTAGCTAAACATTCATTTGATAGTTAAACTGTGTATACATTATCTGCTTATTGCATATATGAAAATATGCATCTAATACTCAATGCATAATTAGTTATTGTGCACTTTTGTACAAATTTTGTGCATAGTTTTAATAATTATGTTATTTTATACCATTAGATGACCTTATAATTATTACAATTAAAAACAAATTGCAGATAATCCTTCTTTAAATTACTTTAACATTGAATAAAGTTGTCCACTCATTGTAGACATTTAGTTATTCTGAAAATCTATAACACATTGTAAACTTATGCTAATATAAGAGTGTTTGGATAGGAGATTATTTGAAATATTTTTTGAAATAATTATTGTAACACTTTTTGTGATGTGATGTATGTGAGATAAAAAGGTAATTGAAAAAATAAAAAAAAGTGTGTTGAAAATTGTGTTTGCAATGTAAACAAATAATTTTTTGGTTATTTTTGGTATCATGCCGTCAATTATTTGGCCATAATTACGAGAGATTCTACTTAGAGCGTTTGAAATTGATAAATTTGCTAATTTGTCTATCATCCATCGAAAAAACTTTTTAAGATGTCAATAAGTACATTTATATTTCTTTTTATGCTTGACAATTGTTGGTTGTGGTTTCGTTATGAAGATAGAGTTTCTTCTCTGTATTTAAAACGTTAACATGTTTGGAGATTTAATAGTAGGCTAGATTATTTTGTTTTGAGAAAGTGTGGGCATTGGATTTGAAGTTTGGGGTGTGATTAATTGCAAATAGAATTTTGATTTTTGGCAAAATGAATTTTTTGAAGATCTCTATAGTCATAATGATGCCTTTCCTTTTCTTAAACTTAATTAATCCCATCCATACCTAAATCTTCCCTAAGGATTTTCTTCAGGACCACAATGTGGCTCATGTAGTAGGAGTTAAACCACTTATACGGAACCAAACCATGGCATCCTATGTTAAAGATTATGCAAATATATGAATAGTTGATTGTGAGTTTGACCATTCCATGTAACCATATGGTGAGAATATTTTTTAAGAATGGAACGAATCTTCAAAGTTGAATGCATGCTTAGGGAGAAACAATTTTATGACTATGATGATAGAATTACTTGGGTTTAGAATTTGGAATTAGACTATTTGTTAGGTTAGTTTGTTAGTACGGTGGGTTTGGTTGAAATATGAAATAAAGCAATTGGCAAAATAAAATTTGTTTTATTTTTGTACAAAAGGGGTAGTTTAGAATTTTTGAGAAAAAATATAACCTTTTGGGCCTATATTGTTACATAAATAGTAAAAGCAAGGGAGGTAGGTGTAATTTAATAATCTTGAAGGGAGGTCTCTGCAATTGTCAAAAATCTCAAAGGAGGTTTCTGAAATTATCCCTATAGGTTTTGCAAGCTAGAATTTATGCAATTTTTTTTTTTTAAATACAACTTTGGATTGACCTGATCCTATCATTTTTGGCATGAGTTTTGTAGATTTGAATCCTTAAACCAATATTTCTTTAAATCTAGACTTGGAATTGCAAATTCTTAGATTGGTAAGTGTTGCTCTGCCTAGAATTCACCTACATAAATAAAGACAAGTAGTAAATTCTCCTTCGCTATAAATATTATAGGTAGGTAGAAACATCGATAGAAAAATTGGATATGGTAGAGATATCCACATGAAAGTCATTCATGGTGCTTAAACTACTTGTTCATTAATTAGTACACCTTTTTTTTGTCATTAGCACACCAAATGGCAGTATGTAGCAGCAATCTTAGTGCTTGGCCAAGTTTCCATTTTGCAAAGCACGATCTTATTCTGTTTAGGTAGAAACATGGATAGAAAAATTGGATAATGGCAGAGTCGTAGAGATATCCACATGGAATTCATTTATGGTGCTTAAGCTACTCGTCCCATCTGCGCAGGTTTGGTCAGGCAGTGAAAGTACTGGTGGACTAACAAGCTGATTCACAGCAATGGTGTGCAAAGGCCTAGTTGATTCTCGCCTGCCCACTTCAAATCGGTTCACCACTTGCTGCATTGTTGGTCGACATTTCGGGTTTGCGTTGACGCAATCCAGGGCTAACGCTGTCGAGAGAACCACATTTCGAACGACCAAAGGGTTAGTCGGAGGGGGCAGACGGGCATCTAGAAGGTCCTTCAGCATTATTGGTTCATTGGGTTGTGATGATATGCAAGAAAGGAAATCTTGTGGATGCTCTCCAAACAGCGTTTCCAGCACCACAACTCCAAAGCTATACACATCGGACTTTTCAGTGACCACCATGGTATAGGCTAGCTCTGCATTGACAAGTAAGTATATATTTGGATACAAATAAAGTTAATCTCAAATGGGACAACTCTAGACTTACTATTCCAAAAAAAAAATTAATCGTTTCAGTTGGAAGAATTTTTTTCTTTTCTGTCCTTGAAAGTTAAGCCTAATATGTGCATCAAGAAAATATGGAAAACAAGGTGAAAAGAAGAAAGTGATCTAGGATAGCAAGGTAACCTACCTGGTGCCATGTAGCCAAAGGTGCCTGCAATGACTGTTTGATTTGATGAATCAAGTTCCAAAATCCTCGCAGTTCCGAAGTCAGAAAGAGTTGCTTCGAGCTGTGAATTCAAAAGAATGTTGTTGCTTGATACGTCCCTGTGAATGATTGGCGGATCACAATCGTAATGCAAGTAGGATAATGCACTGGCAATGCCCTTGATCAAATTCACTCTTTTAATCCAATCCAGCTCCACAGCTTCGGTTTCATCTCTCAAGATACAAAACAAGCTTCCTCTGTCCATATACTCATAAATCAGAAACATGCATCGCTTGTGCAGGCAGAATCCGAAGAGCTTTACAATGTTCCTGTGCCTGATTTTAGATAGCATGTCGGCTTCATTCCTAAAGCTCTTGTCAAAATTTGGATTCTCGCCTTCCAAACGGTGAAGCTTTTTCAAAGCCACTACTTTCCCACTTGGCAACCGTGCTCTGTATACAGAGCCATAACCCCCTGTCCCGATGCAATAACTGACATCAAAATCATTGGTTGCTTTAATTATGTTTTCATAAGCCATATTTCCATCGTAGTTCCAAATTCTAAAAATGTCTCCATGTTTATTGTCCATCAGCTCAATTTCCACTTTCTTGACTTTGGTTTTGCCGAAGATATAGAGCACTATTCCGCCAATTAATGAGAACGCCAACAAGGACACGCCAAGACCTATGATGTAGTATGGGGGGTGATGTCTGTGATTTTTCATAACAGGAGGAGATGCACCACAAAGAGTGGAAGTGTAATGCAAGTCTGGATTGCCGACAAATCTTTCTGAACCAAACTGAATGACAAGCTCACACAGAAGTTCACCTTCCAAAGCATTATAGGACAGGTCGACATCCTCCAGTAGCAGAAGAGACGAGGGGACAGTGCCAGAGAGAATATTGTGGGAAAGATCCAAAGTCGAAAGGTACCACTCGGATTGGGTTGGTATCTTTCCGCTAATGCGGTTACGACTTAAGTCCACTGTCTGTAACAAAGGGAGATCTAGAATTTTCCATGGAAAAATATCACTCAAAGAGTTGTTTTGTAGATATAAACGCATCAAGCTAGACCAGGTGTAGAAATTTAATGTAAATGGAATCGGACCTCTAAGTTGGTTTGAGGAAAGATCTAGAAATTTTAGAGAAGGTATAACGGAAAGTTGAAGAGGTATGAAACCACTTATGTGGTTAGAAGAGAGGTTCAAATTAACTAGAGTAGTCAGATTGCCAAGGGTCGGAGGGATTTGACCAGTCAGTCGGTTGGACCTAAGGACAAGATGTTCCAAAATTTTCAAATTTCCTATTTCAGAGGGAATGGAACCACTTATGTGATTAGAAGAGAGGTCCAAATTAACTAGAGTATTCATATTGCCAAGGGTGGGAGGGATTTGACCAGTCAGCCGGTTGGACCCAAGATCGAGATATTCCAAATATTTCAAATTTCCTATTTCAGAGGGAATGGAACCATAAATTTGATTCTCAGCACCTGAAAGAGATACTAGTTTGGTTAGGCCGCAAAGAGCTGAAGGAAGGACACCTGAGAGATTAAGGCCACTGATGTCTAATTCAATTAAACTCTTCAAATTTCCTATTTCTTTAGGGAGAAATCCTCCCATTGAGGGATTCGAGTGAATGTATAGTCGGGAAAGATTTGTCAAATTAAAAAGAACTGAAGGAATTGTTCCATTGAAGTGATTATTGCTAAGGTCAAGAGAGTCAAGGTTGGACAATTGTCCAAGAGTTGGAGGGATACTGCCAGAAAATCCACTGTAACTCAAGTCTAATTCAACTAAACTCTTCAAATTTCCTATTTCTTTTGGGAGAAATCCTCCCATTGAGGGATTCGAGTGAATGTATAGCCGGAAAAGATTTGTCAAATTAAAAAGAGCTGAAGGAATTGTTCCACTGAGGATATTATTACTGAGGTCGAGGAAAGTTAAATTGGACAATTGGCCAAGAGTTGGAGGGATGCGACCCCCAAAAGAATTGTGGCTCAAGTCTAGAGTAACCAAATTTGTCAATTTACCGATACCCGGAGGAATTAAGCTGTCAATCCAGTTGAAAGAAACATTGAGATGTGCTAGTTGCGTAAGGTTTATCAGAGAAGATGGAAGCTCACCTTGAAATCTGTTGGAAGACAAATTGAGATAGGTGAGTTTGGAGAGTGCACCTATTTGATGTGGGATGGCTCCGTATAGACCATTTCCACTGAGATCCAGTCTAACCAGGTTCGGAAAAGAAGAGAAGCTTAAATTTCTCAGCTTATCTCCAATTTTGTAGTCATACGGTGGTAGTATTTCGGTAACACTACCAGCATCGTTGCAAACGATACCAGGCCACTGGCAGTGGGCAGAGATGTTTGTTGCAGTAGCACTACTGTCTCCCCACCAGCCACTCTTGCGCAGTGCTTCAGCTTCCAATAAATTCACAGCAGACTCCTTTGCTGCTGCTACTGCAACTGGTGCAATAGGCAGTATCATGAGAAGAACAACTCCGCTGCATACAACATCCATCGATGCTATAGTACTATTAAGATAAGATAGATGAAAAGTAAGCCCGCCGCCCGCCCTGATTAAGTAGTCTGGATTGAAAGACTCGCACTTAAAATGGAGTCAAGCCAGTAGTGTCTTTCCAATCTGTATCTTTCACACGGATTGTTAAAAGCAATGTGATACAGGCATTTTAATTTGGAAGACTCGCAATGCAGTGCAGTCAGCAGCATTTGTCGTCCTGAGTTGATTCCACTTTTGAGAAAAAATCAGAGTTAGATTTGGTAACCTTTGCCAAAAGCGGTTCAATCGGAAAGAAATTATTCACAACCTTTTTTTTTTTTGAAAAAAAAATTTTAAAAACACACTCCATCATCGTCACATGGTTGTCGAATCTAATTATTGCTCTTTGTGCTAAAGAATAAATTATAAATTCTAAGGACAGATTTCTAAAAAAAATCAAATTGTATCCAATTGTATCTCAGAAAGGGAGCAAATTAGTAATATTTCGGTCTTAAAAGTACATTTTGATGCCAGTAATTCAATACCGGTATGCAACCCTTTTTTTTTTCTTAATCTCTTTTGCCTTCTATGGGCAATCAAATTCATGAAATATCTTTGTTCATGGCATTTGCGTACATGTGAACACTAATTAAGACATATGAGTTTAAACTGTAATGATTTAGCATACCTAAATAGATCAGGCAACAAGTGTACAGTTAAATGTTTGTTAGTATAATTAATTAAAATGAGCAACACGAAATGCAATTCTTTTCTTGATATTTTGTCAATAATTCTTTTCTCGACAAAATTTAGACACCAATTTTGAAAATTTAATTACACGGTTATTCGTTTAACTGGTCTAGATACTAAATTTAACTTCAACTAAACTGGTAAATTTTGGCCCAAAGTCCGTTAAACCATCTATAATTTGCATGAATATTCACTTTATCCTCATGTGATTTTTACATTTATTTACATAATTTCTTTATGATTTTATGCAAGATAGTTAGGCCATTATTTGTTTTAGTGCTCAAGTAAGAGCGATATTGATATTTCAACCAACTACGTTACCAATGCTACCATTTAAAGTCTTAAGTCAAGGTCTTTCCAATCTGCGTCTTAGGGGGTCCAAGGAAGGCTTGTAACGTGTTCTTTCTGGCCTTGGTTTGCTTTCACATTTGAGAGTCAAGTTCACTGCAATTGTTGTGCAAAATTTCTTAGAAGACTTTTCTGCGGGGCTTAATCACGTGGAAGACTTTTTTATAAAGGGAGCTGCACTCTCAAGGATGACTGTATTAAGGATTTTTAATGAATGGTGAAACCCGTTAAAACATTTAAATCACATTTACAATATGAATACACTTTTTAAAAAATAGTTACACTTTTTCCAAAATATAAACAGCTGACACTCTTTTAATCAATAACGCATGTCCTGGGACACTCGATGGCCAACCCAATAAATGAAATACTCTTGTATGGTTTGACTTTTATTTAAACTAGTTCTTAACCCGCTTTTTTAACGGGACTGCATCTAGTGTGTTGAAAGACTTTTTAATAATATTGTGGATCAAAACATAATTATATACTAAGAATTGTAAAATTGACACATTTGGAATGCATACATTTGAGTATACATGTGTTGCTTTTTGGTATGAATAACTAATTTAAAAGTTAATTGCATGAAATTATGGAATTATATTTAGGATGTAATGCACCGATTATAATCAAAACCACGCCACTCAAATTAAGAAAATTAATTGAAAACTTACCCAAAGTTTTGTTTTGAGATGAGAGGGGGGAAAATTAAGAGTGATCTTAAACTTTTGTTTTGAGATGATAAAAGAGAAAAATTTAAGGGTGATCTTATAGTTTTATTTTGAAATTTAAAAAAAAAAGAAAAAATATTAACATTGAACTTATAGTTTCATTTTGAGATAAAAAAAGGAAAAAAATTAAGAGTTACTGCCTCTATCCAAATTGTTGCATTTCAAGATTCTAACTTTTAAAATTAGTAGCTTGATGATGATGTTAGTGAATTTATTTTCAAAATAGCCCATAAAAATTCAAAATTCAAATTTGAATTTAATATGAAATGTAGTAAATGGTGGGAATAACATTGAAAAAAAAGATCATAAGTAACTTTAATTTTGGTAAGATTACAAACATTTTAGAACATCTCAAAATAGAAAGTATAACACTTTTAATGGGACGAAGGGAGTATATTGAATATTAACAAGGAAAATTCTGATGTTAAAAAGAAACATAAATATAATTTACTTACAAAAAATATTATTTGCACTCATATTTTTGTCGATCACACTCTCACTATCATTTTAATCATATAATTTTTATTTATTAGATTATAAGATAAAACAAATAGTGGGAGTGCTAATAGCAAAAAATGGAGTGCAGATAACATTCTTCTGTACTTTATAGGGATAAAAGAAAAGTAATTATTTGAGTTTGTTAAGAAAAATGATGAAACATACCATAATTATACCTGTCAATTCATATATCATATATATTCAGCTATTCAATATCATCAGTATCATGTGATATACATAGTTATATGATGTTAAAAAAGTAGATGGTTAAAAGGTATAAATATTTAACTCTAGGTCAATTAATTGAGAAAATTAATTAAGAGAGATTCAGGGTTGATTAATAAGAAAATTGGAGAACGCTTGACTTGACCATCAATCAAAAACTTCCTTGTGAAATATGCAAGACATATATGCTGTAGATAACAAAAGACAAATGATGAAATAATTTTAGGAAATCTATTAAATGACATTATTATTAGAATAAGAATTATTAGAGAGGAAGGTAAAGAGAGAAAATAGATACTATTACGTCAACATTGACGTGGCATAATTTGTCCAAATTAATGATGATGAATGATCAAACCAATAATAAAAATAGAAAATGTACTTGAAGAGGATTAAAAAGAGAAAAGATATGAGTTGATTAACAAAAAAAAAATAAAGAAGGTACAAACATACAAACTTATATATGGTAAGTAATTAATAGATTGGTTGCGAAGAAAAAAAGACAAAAATAAAATCCACAAAAAAATAAAAAAAAATTTATTTATAATTTGTTTTGCCACATGGTAAAAAGACGAAAATCCACTCGGCAAAATATGAGAATATATATATATATTTTTTTTGGTGGAGCCATAGCCAGCGCAATTGCACCTTCTCAATTTTTTAGAAATTTTAGAATAGTCCATAGAAAGGTTCTTCTATTGTTGCCTCACTTTTACACCCCTTGAAATTTGGTAATATTTCCTCTAACCCCACAATTGCCTCGCAAAAGTTTTAAAATTTTATACAGTTATCACCATCATTTCTCCGATGCAACATTAAAATAAAATTTATTACGCAAAGCTATTTTTATTTTCTTTCTAACAAATCTTATGCACTTAACATTAAACTTTTCTTAACCTTATGAATTACAAGTTGACTAAACATTCATTTGATAGTTAAATTGTGTATACATTATTTGCCTATTGCGTATATGAAAATATACATCTAGCACGTACTCAATGCATAATTTATTATTGTGCACTTTTATACAATTTTTATGTATAGTTTTAATCATTATGTTAGTTTATACCATTAGATGACCTTATAATTATTGCAATTAAAAACAAATTGTAGATAATTCTTCTTTAAATTGTTTTAACATCGAATAAAGTGGTCTACTCATTGTAGACATTTAGTTATTCTGAAAATCTATAACACATAGTAAACTTATGCTAGTATAATTGTGAGAGATTCTTCAATCTCTTTTGGTATCATGCCTTCAAGTTAAACTCATGGTTAAACTACAAACCATGATCAAAACCTTACCGATACTACAAGCCTTACAATACATCTGGGAACATCAGGCCGCCCGTAGGACTAAACATTTAAAGTCCGCACATCAAAAATAAATGTAAGACCATAAGGTAGATGAAATGTATAAGCACTCTAAGTACAGTAGTCCGGATTGAAAGACTCTGCATTTAAAGTCAGTGACAGTGATATGGATAGTTAAAGCACGCGGTTTGATTTGGAAGTCACGCAATGTAGTGTTTGTGTCTTGATTAATTGATTACTTTTAAGAGTCAATGTCCATACATCTTCAAACTCGAAGTGTAGACAGCCCAACCCGGATAACTCGTGTGGTGTGTTGCTCCTCTTTTGAATATGGCTATCAAGGATCGAGTCTCGGGGTCAACGTGTTCGAGAGGAATGAGTCTCTCCTCTCGGGTCACAGGGGATTAGTAGGGCCCAAGGTCCGGATATCCCTCAGTCGAAAAAAAAACCTCGTAGTTTAGACAATCTGTGATGTTGCTTTTAGCTATATTGACTGTCCTTATAAATCAAAAGAATTGTAGACAATCGTCAATAAGAGCAAAAAGGGGGAAAAAAAAAAGAACTCTCCCATTATTACTTTGAGCTAATATAAGAGTTAGAGTAGGACTTTTAACAAGCGCAAATACTAAATTCAACTTCAACTAAATTGGTAAATTTTGCCCAAATTCAACAACAGTTGTACAGTTAAAAAGGAAATACTCGCACCCTTTTTTTTAAAATAAATTTAAAACATGCTCCATGATCCTCATATGGTAATCAAATCTAGTCATTGCACTCTTTATGCTAAAGAGTAAATGCTAAATTCTAAGGGCAGATTTCTAAAAACAAAACAAAAATCATAAATTGTAGATTACAAGACTTAGCTTGTCAATTTAGGAGATTAAAAAGAAAGAAGAAAGAACGACTTGAATATTCAGGGATAGTCTGGATTTAAAGACTACAACACATGGAGAGTTAAACAAGCACCATGACATACGCGTTTTATTGTGTATGACTTGGAATTGATTTGATTCCGCTTTCGAAAGCCAAAGATCTGTCTTCCGCTAGAATTGTTGTGCGGAATTTCTTAGAAATGCCATTAACTCAAAACTTGAAGACTCGCAACGCCGCTTTTCTGGTCCGTCTTCAAACTTGAAGTGTACGTTGTGTGGAATTTCTTAAAAATGCCATTAACTAGACTGACTGTTCTTATAAAGCAAAAGAATTATAGACAATCTTCAACAAGAGGGAAAAAAATACAAGAACTCTTCCATCATATTTGGATAGAGAATTATTTGAGATATTATGTGGAATAATTACTGTAACATTTTTCATAATGTGATATATATGAGATTAAAAGGTAATTGAGAATATAAAAAATGAGTTGAAAAATATGTTTATGATGCAAGTGAAATATTATTTAGAATAACTTAGCTATCCAAACACGTCCATTAATATAACTTTGAACTATCCAAAAATTAGCTATCCAAAATGTATTACTTTGAACTAATATAAGAGTTAGAATAGGGCTTTTAACAAGTACATAATTTTACTAAATTGAATTTCAACTGAATTGGTATGGTTTGCCAAAAATCAATAAATGTGGTATAATTAAAAGGAAATTACTCACAGACTTTTCTTTTTCAATTATTAAGTATGGTTCATCAAACCTTTTTGGGTAAATTCCCTTTTGACCCCCTAAACTATACCCTGTTTTCCACTTCAATCCCTAAACTTCTAAATGGGACACTTAAGTCCCCAAACTACTGAATCCGTCCCAATTAAGTATAACCGTTGACGGACTCGACAGAATCATCAGGGTTTTTCGAGCGTGCAAAACAAGCGCCGTTAGTGAGACTAGATACACCATGAAAACTGAAATAGCCAGGACATAATTGTAAGTTTGCCCGTTAGGTATAAGGGGAAAAGAAAATAGAGGGAAACAGTTTTGTTTCTATCGTCTTCACCATGGATTTGAACAGAGACAGAGAGAGAGTGTGTGTGCGTGTGGGTGTGAACGAAGTTAGCAGATTTCCACTAATCTATACCCTTGACATTCTTGTGACTGTGAGTTAGAGGTGACTGGCATTGTAAAATGGGAAAATCAAGATCGACATTGAAGAGAGCTGATGGAGAAATGAGGTCGCTAGTGAAGAACAAGAAGAGAAAGTCTGCTCCCGGTAAGAGAAATGATATTAAAATGTCATTGTGTGCATGTTGGATAATAGCGTATATAGTAGTTGGGTTATGGTGCTGTGTTGTTGGTTAGGTTTTGTAGTGATATTGTGTAATGTAAAAAGGGCCAAATTGACCTCTTTATGTTATACCGTGTTTGTGATAAATTATGGTAGACAAAATTGTTTAATATCGAATGTATGGGCAATTTGATGATTTGGGGTATTTTTTAAGGCAATGTTTATGCTGTCCAAGACATTGTGGTCCCCGATTCACTGTAAAAGGTGTAAAAAAATTAATTATTAAATTAAAATTTTTTTCTTTGAACCAGGAAATGGTGATAGTGGAATTTGGCTTGAACTTTTCTCCTTAAAGATACACCATCAAGGGACCTTCACAGACTCTCCTAACAAACAGTATATAGGGGGACGGATTGATTTATAGATAGATGCAACCCAGAAATGTGGTCATTAGTAGCTCTAGACAAATGTGGAGTCGGCCTTGGGTATGATGCAGAAGATTGTTTTGAGTGGTAGTATCTGTTACCAGGGATGACATTGGATACAAGCTTGGTCTTTTGTATGTGTGATAGGGATTGTGAGATGATGGTGAACACATTACCACCACATAGGGTGGCAGAAGTGTTTCTTAGAGTTTTGTCAGAAGGTTGTCCACAGGCTGCAGCACCCTGTAGTCAAGCTAAGGGAGATGAAACCGAAATGGATAGAGACAGTGATGTTATAATCATAAACAAAGGTATAGACACTGATGAAGTGGAACAAGATGGTAGAGAAAATGTTGACATTGAACCAGCAAATTTAAACACTACAAAAGTATGCAGTAGCAACTGGACATCGAGAGTACCGAATCTGTTTTCTAAAGGTTTAAACAGTAGTACTGGGTCAGAAGTAGCACCAGAAACTGCAGACAAGCAAGCAAAAGGTCTTGATGTTGAACCAGAAAGTATTGAAGTAGCACCAGAAACTACAGACAAGCAGGCAAAAGGTGCTGATGTTGAACCAGAAAGTGAGGAATTTTATAGTGTTGCTGCTTAAGATGAAGCAGAATATGAAGACGTGAATAGCAAAGCGACTGAAACTGAAAATTTGGCAGAAAAGAAAGCTGATAATAGGAGTGATGCTGCAAAGGAACCAAAAGATGTTGAAGGCTGTGATGAAACTTCAAATGCACAAGTCAGAGAAGAAGATGACCAAAGTAAAAATTGTAATGAAAATGCACAAAACACAGCCAGCAATGAAGGTGGTGTAGGGGAAACAGAATGTGATGCTGCCAGACAAGAAGAGGAAGAAAATGGAGTCAATGTTGATGAGAAGATGGCAGATTCAGACTATGAGGATCAAGGGGGAGACAACAACATATTAGATGAAGCCATCAAAATTGGTCAAACATTTGGAGGAGACCTAGGTGCACATTCAGCTGGCCCTTCGCATTGTAATAAACCTGGTCATTCTCATTGCAGTGAGCAAAAAAAGAAGAAAGCAGGAAGGAAAAAAGTCCCACCCATTGAAATTAACTACTGTGATGACCCGGATATGATTAACATTGATGACATTGAGTCAGAATATGACTCGAATGGTTCATTTGAATTGAAGAGTCAAAGTGAATCCGATGAAGATGGGAATAGTAAGATAAAGAGGCCTAGATTTCCAGTTTTTAATGAGCAAACAGACATGAAGAAATCAAAGTTTGAAGTTGGTCAGAAGTTCACATCAGTCATTATATTTCGGTTGGCTGTAAGAATTCAAGCAATTATGGATGGGAGAGATGTGTATTTCAAAAAAAATGATACACGGTGGGTGAGAATGAAATGTAGAAGTTGTGACTGGCAGCTATTTGGGTCTAAAATGTAAGATGAAAATACTTTTCAGATAAAAATACTTAGTGATGAGCACACTTGTGGAAGAGTGTTCCACAATAAAAACATGACATCTAGATTGGCTAGCAAACTATTTGTTGATGAGGTAAGGAAAACGCCATCTATGACAGTGCATGAGTTGATGACCAAAATAAATGAGAAGTTAAATGTTGATTTCAGCCTTAAGCAAGGGTATAGAACACTTAGAAAAGTTAGAGACACTATTCAGGGGTCCCATGACAAACAGTACACCATGTTGGAATCATTTTGTGGTGAATTGAGGAGGGCAAATCCGGGATCTATTGTGTTTATTGAGACTGATATTGATGAAGATGATGTTTCTAGGTTTAGAAGGCTGTATATGTGCTTAGAACCAATAAAGAGAGGTTTTTTAGTTGGTTGTAGAAAATGGATTGGGTTAGATGGTTGCTTCCTAAAAGGTTCATATGATGGGCAGCTTTTGTCAGCAGTTGGAATGGACGGTGATAACAAAATGTTTCCCTTGGCAATGTCTGTTGGTGGGGTAGAGAATTATGATAACTGGAGTTGATTTTTAGGATTGCTTGTACAAGATTTAAAAATTGAAGACTCTAGTTGCTAGTGCATTATGACTGACAAACAAAAGGTAGTATTTATTAATTTGTTATTCATTAACTATTTATGTTATACTATTGATATTAATGTGGCATATGTGATTGTTGTGCTGTGTTGCACAGGGTCTACTTCAGGCTGTTAGGGACAAACTTTCACAAGCTGAGCATAGGTGTTGTGTCCAACACCTTTACACTAAATTCAAGCAAATGCATAGAGGTCTTGCTCTTAAAGATAGGCTTTGGAGATGTGCAAGGGCTTCATATATGACTCAGTTCAAAGCAGAAATGGAGATGATAAAGCAAGAATCAAAGAATGCATATGCATGGTTGGATGAAAATGACCTCAATACTTGGTCAAGGGCTCATTTCAAGACTGGATTGGATTGCAATATACTGGTTAATAATATGTGTGAATCTTTTAATTCAGTTATTTTAAAGGCACGATCACTGCCTATCATAGGTATGTTGCAAACTATTTACTTATATTTATTGAAGAGAATGGAGAAGAATTGAGAGGCAATGTCCAAACATGAAGGTTAAGTTACTTGCTTACTGTTTTTTATCAACATTTCTTTCTAGTTACCCTATGTTCAATATCTAATTTGTTCTTTTATTTGTCAGGTCTCTTATGTCCAGCAATTTTTGACATTCTTGAGAAGGCCAAGAAAGAGCAATGCATGTGCATCTGCTATTACGCTGGCACAATGAAGTATCAGATATGCTGTCCTTTTGGTGACTAGTTTGTCATTGATTTGGGGAGCAAGACCTGCACTTGTAGAAAATGGCAACTGAGGGGAACCCCATGTGGCCATGCAATGGCTGCTATTTATAGGATACGTGACAAGCCAGAAAAAAATGTGGCATCCATCTACTGGAAGAGTATATACATAAAGAGTTATGAACCTGTGTTGAATCCAATCAATGGACCTAATCTATGGGTCCCAGTAGATTTACCACCAATGAAGCCTCCAAAATATGAGAAATCACCTGGAAGGCCAAAAAAGACGAGGAAAAAGGGACCAGATGAAGATAGGAACAGGCAGTCATGTGTGAATCCATCTAAACCTCATAAAGTTAGCAAGGTTGGCACTAAGATGAGCTGTAGTCTGTGCAAGAAATATGGCCATAATAAGAGGAGCTGCCCTAAAAAAAATCAGCAAACTGCTCCAATAGAAAAGGGAGGAGATGGGCATATGGATAAGGAAACTAGTGGGACCAGCACACAACAAAAACAGATGCCATCAAAAATGAAACAAAGTATACCAGTACTGGTCCAACTACTTCTAATGTCACTCACTTAAGTACACAAGAGAGCTGCACGGCTGCTCCTCAAAGTCAGACTCAACAGAAAATTGGTGGAGAACAACAAGTCAAGGGCACAAGAAAATGCTCATTTTGCAGGAAATCTGGCCATTCAAAGAAAGGTTGCAAGCTGAGGCAATGGACCTTTAGAAACTCACTGGACATGACTGGAGAACTTGGACTCAACAGAGCTGCAACTGATTCTCTGATTAACCCATATGAGACAGTTTTAAACAATACTGAATCTGGACATGTAAGTGCTTTGAAATTTCAGTTTTTATGCTGTGTGAGATGCGCAAATGTTCACTCTCCTATTAACTACTACTTATCTCGTGACATGTAGTTGAACTCTAATACTGGTGACAAATTTTATTCACACAGTCCAGGGATAACAATGAAACCACCAGACTCATACATTGATGCTAGGCAGACAGAAGAGTTTGGTTCAACTAGCCGTGTCACCGGACGACTTCAACCAACCCCCTTCACTTGGAGGGAAAACATGTGTGTAAATCTGTCTACATTGCAGGTAGCAGCAGGTCACGTGAATCATTCAACTACCATTGCCAATTTGCAGCTCCATGGGAATGCAAATGAAGCTGCAAAGTTAGGAAATTTAAATCAGCCTCCAAAATAGTTGTGTTTTGTAAATGGCAATGTGCAACTCTATGTTGAGCTGGGTTTTGTGGATTTCTGTTGCTTTGTAGGGAGCTGATGTTTTGTAAATGGCAAATGATGTTGTTAATGCCAAGAAATTCCAACTGTTGTTTTATAAATTTGTGAAACTTTTGGTCTTTTGGTGTAAGGCTAAACATGCCTTCTTCTTAAATGATCAAATTCAGTCCATTTTCAATTGCATTTATTATGTCAAACAGTTGATGGTGTTACAAATGTTTACAGGTGTATCATCCACTGACAAAAGTAGTTCAATAAGTTGGGACACTTTAGTCCCTCAACTACATAAAACGAATGATTTATAAACAATACTTCATTACATAGGGACACTTAGGTCCCTAAAGTTCAAACAAAAGAGCATGTTAGCCCCTACTGCTTCTTCAAGCATAGCTACATTACACCAGAAACCGCAGCTTATACAGAGAGACAAAATTACATCTTTTTCATCCCAATTACATAGCACCATTTTCCCTCTACTACAGTGTTGCTTCTTTTCCCACATAGATGAACATTTTCTTGTCAAACTCCAATGATGACCTTTATGGCCCAGAGTTGAACAAAAGGATCCATACAACAGCAATAACCCAGTGAACAAACAAGTACATCTTCAGTCTTCTTAGTTTTGCTTCCTGCAGCTTTGAGTTTTCTTGCAACCTCTCAATCTCAACCTCCAATTTGTTTTTGCTCTTATCAGTCCAGGGATTATATCCTTCGACCTTTGACACATCTCAGGATCCACCCAATTCCAATACCTGCATCCCTCCGATTCCTGCATTAACAACACCATTGACAGAGTAAATACAAGTTTACTTAGGTGCATTGCATACAAATCAAAACCATAGGGGAAGAAATGCAAACAGATATAATGGAAATGGAATCACCCTGTAATTTGGACATCGACAAAACCTTCTTCCTAGGTTTAAATCAGTCCATGATGTCATCATCAATGCTTGTTTTCCACAGTTGCATGTGTCCCTAACCATCTCTCCTTTGTCTTCTTTCTTATCTTCAGATTTCCGCCAGCTTTCGACCAAGAAGTTCTTACCCCTCATTTCGGTAATTAGGGCACAATCCATCCCTTTTATGAATTGGATCGGGTCAATTATTTGACTCGATTGTGCTTGATAAAAGGAGGGAAAGTTTCCCTCCTTTGTGCTAAATACGGTTATTTCTTTTTATATCTTTTCTCTGAATTTTCATCCCTGCCCTTGGTCAGTGGCGCTTGTTTTGCACGCTCGGAAAACCCGGATGATTTTGTCGAGTCCGTCAACGGTTATACTTAATTGGGACGGATTCAGTAGTTTGGGGACTTAAGTGTCCCATTTAGAAGTTTAGGGATTGAAGTGGGAAACAGGGTATAGTTTAGGGGATCAAAAGGGAATTTACCCAACCTTTTTTGTGTTTACAAAGGTCACTAAATTGACAAAAACAGGCCACCAAGGTAATTTTGCCAAAATTTATCGGTAAAATAACCGATTGTCAAAACTCATTTTACCAAAAAGGTCGTTGAATTTCAATGATTCATCGGTTGTTTTATTGGTAAAATTTGACAAAATGACCTTAGTGGCTCTTTTTTGCCAGTTTAGTGACTTTTGTGGTCACAAAAAAAGTTTGATGACTGACCCGTGCCATATTTAGTAGTTTAGTGAACTTTACGATCGTTCACTCAAAAAAAAATACAAGAACTCTTCCATTATTACTTTGAACTAATATGTATACACTGTCAGTGTATATAAGATTAACCCATATATTTATCTAACTTCACTTAACAAAATTAATCCCTAAAGAAAGAGGATATATTTGGAGTAGGGCTGCAAACGAACCGAGCCGCTCGCAAGTCAAGCTCGACTCGAGCCCAAAATATTCAGCTCGGTAAGAGCTCGAGTATATATATATATTTTTTATTTTTTATTTTAAGTATATGTATATTTTTTTTTATTTTAATTATATATTTTTTTTTATTTTAATAGTAAAATTACATATATATTCTTAATATTTTATTATTTATTAAGAAAAAAATATTATTTTTATTTATTTTTTTAAAAATAAAATAATTATTTTTGTTTATTTCGAGCTTGAGCTCGAGCTCGAGCTCGGGCTCAGCTCGAGTCAAGTCGAGCTCCAACTCGAGCTTTAAATTGTTAGCTCGTCGAGCTCGAGTTCGAATTCAATAAAATTAAGTCAAGACTCGATTCGATAAGGCTAAAACTCAACTCGACTCGGCTAGTTTGCAGCCCTAATTTGGAGACAAGACTTTCATAGACTAAGTATGCATTTGATAAAATTGAAGTTTGAAAACAGAAATTTGAAATCTGAAATTTGACTCTATTAAATTGTTGAATTGTTATATACTGAATTGGATACACTTTTCCACTTATAAAAAAACTGATGCATTTGATTGTATATCACATTAAGTGATAAGTGAATAGCTTATTATTTATTTTTGAGAGTAAGTTTTGTTTAGAAAATTCAGCATCACTTAATTAATTTGAATATTTTATTTTTTGTTGTCAAACGTTTCTAAATATGTTAATATCTAAACCATTAAATTTAAGTGTTAGGAGGAGGGAAAGATTGGGTGGTTCGGGTGGAGGCAGTGCAATTAAGAAATCACAGGTTTGAACCTTTCCACTTACGTTTAATAAAAATATTTAAGTTATGAATTGGATTATCAAACAAGACATAAATCTTTAAGTTCTTTTTAGTCTAATAATACCTCAAAATTTTCGGAATATCATTACTGAACATGTAAAAAGATGTCCAGTTGAACAACTTACCTAGCCAAATAATTAGACTAAGTGATTGAAAAAAACTTGAAGGAGGAACTTGGGGATGGGAGAAAATTGAAGCAAGACAGAGGGATGTGAGGAAGAATTAAGAGTAACGATGACGAGGAAAAGTAAGGGAGAGAAATTAGCTGGGGAAAAGAAAGAAGTTGCCGACATTATTGTTACACTTCAACTGAATTGATATGACGATGATTATCAAACCGTAGAAGTAGAAGTAGGTATGTAAGAGTGTCTCTAATAATCTAGAGAACTAAAAGCAACAAAAGTTATATGTATCCTATGTAATATATATAAAAATGAGTTGTAGTTTATCTATTGGGTGATTTTCATCTGATATTTTAAGGGGCAATTTAGGGATTGTATAAGTATCATACAAGTAATCCACCTTAGAGTACACACAGGCCATGCTCATTGGAGTACGAGTTTACTAAAGTGCTCTTTTGTGAGATGATGATTACACTTGCAAATGGAACTTATGTGTTGTTAGTGACAGTTTCACCCTTTTAACTATCCGTTTAGTACCAATGGTAAGACAGAAAGGTAGTGGAATGAATTGGGGTAAAGCCACCCAATTGAATTAAATGTATTTAAGATAATATTAATGGGCCTAAGTAGAAGAACCATTTGAAAACTATTTGTGAATTGTAACTGTAGGAAGCTTTTTGCTCTTCATCGTTAAAGATCAAGAAACATTAATTGAGTTCTTCCAAAACACACTCATTTGAACCAGTAATTGCATGTTGAAGAGCTCATTAAAGTGTAGGAGATTAAGAATCATTTGAGCGCAACGTCATTAAAGACCATCTTCTCCACCATTTGTAGATTAGTTTCTGAACTAAGTGGCAATATTGGTAGTCATTAATATATAAAATTACGGGTTCAGATGTTTCTATTTCACACCATTAAAGTCAAATTTGCAAAGACATGCTCATTTTCACTCATGTTTCTCGCTTTGCGAATTGTATACCTTTGTTTGCACAATAAAATTCATGTATTAGCTTTTGTCATCGCTATTATAGGTGGGTGAAGTGTGGGTAGATTTTCTTGTTCGATTACAATTGGTTCCTCAAGGTACAAGGTAATTGTGTATTTCCACTTGATGCATGTCACATGTTGTTTAAATGTGATTACAATTTTATTGCATTGATTACAACTATGTGACGTCTTTAACAAGTGCGTGAATGATTGATCCAATTTTAAAATTATATTACAGGTGATGCAATTTTTTATTTCAATACTTAAGTGCATGAGTTGTGTACGTATGGAATGAAATTCCTGTTTGAATAGACAAGTCTCTATATTCATATGCTATGTTATTTTCTTATTGAATTTAGTTGAACTCATGAAAAGAAGTCTTCAGAAGTAACAACAAAAGCAAGCTCCACTCCAGAAGCTCCGACCACAATTACTAAAACTCAAAACTCTGCAGAAGGCGCTTAGCCACCAACCAAGAAGTTGTACCTAGAGAAGTAGAAATCTAATTGTGTCCTTTCTTATTGTTATATCACCTACTCTTCAATAGAAAGGATTGCGAGACTACCACCTCAGCTATTTACTTACTTACATTTCAGGACTACTACTTTATCTATCCATCTATGTGAATAATATGAGGTTGAATAGTAGAACCATGCATCACCAATCCTCAATCTGAACTACAACTATATCTATTATCTCTTTACTATGGTTGTGTAAACTTTTATAATTCTCTCAACTGATTATCTACCATAATAGTGCGTAATGTTTTATCTACACATGGTATGGTATTTTTGGCTACCATTAATAGTATGCCTTGCCTAAGGTAAAAACAAATTGTCCAACATCACCAAATTATTTAACAACACCACAAATATAAATTCCCATGCTTGCATGGGCCTTCTCTCTAGTGTTTGTGAAATAAATAATAGGAGTATTACATATTGCATTGTATCAAACGGCATAAAATGTAATATAATTTATCACATGAAAACTAAGAATTAAGGATAAATTTCTAATAAACTCAAAAAAAAAGTAGAGAGAAGACTTCGTGACGATGTAGTCTGAATCTTTTAATTAATTATTCATCCAAGTTTAGTAATCCTCTCTACTACTAGAGGAAATTACATTTAACCCCCATATGGTTTAGTATTTTTGTATATAGCATTCCTATAGTTTAAAAAGCTATACATAACCCCCTATGGTTTGGATTAAAGTGTCAAAGTGATGAAAATGATCATTCATAATGGAACCTTTAAATATGTCAAAATCACCCTTATTTAAAAATTAAAATGGATGAAATGACCAAAATATATAAACATAATATACATGGCGCATTAACCCCATATGGTTTTATATTTTACCATATAACCCCTTATGGTTTAATTCTTTACTATATAACTCTCTTATTATTTTCAAAATATACACATAACCCCCATGTGGTTAATAAATAATTTTCAACTTTACATAGGGATATTTTTGACATTTTAGGTGACTCCGTTATGGATTGCAAATTTCATTATTTTGACACTTTAATCCAAACAATGAAGGGGTTATGTATAGTTTTTAAAATTATAGGGAAATTATGTACAAAAATACTAAACCACAAGGGGATAAAGTGTAATTTGCCCAAAAATAATTAAAAAAAGAAGAGTCACTCAGTTCACCCAATTGTGAAAACGCATCAAATAATCCTTTTTACCAACCATTCAATAAACAACTTAAGCCCACTAGCCCAACGCAAAAATCCAATCCACTCCAACCCAACAGCCACCTCCCCTGCCTCCTATACATATCTACTCGGTCTTTTCCTCGGATTCTATGGGTACTCGATGTGCTCCAGAATTTCTTGTAAGACTACAACATTTTCTTAAGCTATTATACACATTAGGTTAAAAATCCAGGAAGCAATAAGGAATCACCAGCATTTTCCTCAAAAAAAAAAAAAAAGGAAGCAACCAGGAAACTCTTTTTTTTTTGGGCATCCTAGGAGGAAGTAAAAATTGCAGCAATGGACTTATAGGGTCGTAAGCACCAAAATAGTACCCCGCTGAATGTAGGTTCCACATTTCGAAACTTGGTGTTTGTGTTTTTTTTTTTCTGTGGTTGAGTTTAGTGTATTAAAACTAATAGGTGATATAATAAATTCATATTGAAAATCATTCTATGTTTATGTGACAAACTAGAGATTGATAAATAAAGACAAGTAGTAATTAAATTCTCCTTTGGTGTAAATATTATAGGTAGGTAGAAACATCGATAGAAAAATTGGATGATGGCAGAGATATCCACACGGAATTCATTCATGAAAGTCATTCATGGTGCTTAAACTACTGTGTAGGTTTGGTCAGGCAGTGAAAGCAATGGTGGACTAACAAGCTGATTCACAGCAATAGTGTGCAAAGGCCTAGTTGGTTCTCGCCTGCCCACTTCAAATCGGTTCACCACTTGCTGCATTGTTGGTCGACATTTCGGGTTTGCGTTGACGCAATCCAGGGCTAACGCAGTCGCAAGAACCACATTACGAACGACCAAAGGGTTAGTCGGAGGGGGCAGACGGGCATCTAGAAGATCCTTCAGCATTATTGGTTCATTGGGTTGTGATGATATGCAAGAAAGGAAATCTTGTGGATGCTTTCCAAACAATGTTTCCAGCACCACAACACCAAAGCTATACACATCAGACTTTTCGGTGACCACCATGGTATAGGCTAGCTCTGCATGGATAAGTAATTAGATAAAATAAAATTAATCTCAACTGGACAACTATAGACTTGCTATTCAACAAAATAATCGTTTCAGTTGGAAGAATTTTTCTTTTCTGTCCTTGAAAGTTAAGCCTAATATGTGCATCAAGAAAATATGAAAAACAAGGTGAAAAGGTAACCTACCTGGTGCCATGTAGCCAAAGGTGCCTGCAATGACTGTTTGATTTGATGAATCAAGTTCCAAAATCCTCGCAGTTCCAAAGTCAGAAAGAGTTGCTTCGAGCTGTGAATTCAAAAGAATGTTGTTGCTTGACACATCCCTGTGAATGATTGGCGGATCACAATCGTAATGCAAGTAGGACAATGCACTGGCAATGCCCTTGATCAAATTCACTCTTTTAATCCAATCCAGCTCCACAGCTTCGGTTTCATCTCTCAAGATACAAAACAAGCTTCCTCTGTCCATATACTCATAAATCAGAAACATGCATCGCTTGTGCAGGCAGAATCCGAAGAGCTTTACAATGTTCCTGTGCCTGATTTTAGATAGCATGTCGGCTTCATTCCTAAAGCTCTTGTCAAAATTTGGATTCTCGCCTTCCAAACGGTGAAGCTTTTTCAAAGCCACTACTTTCCCACTTGGCAACCGTGCTCTGTATACAGAGCCATACCCTCCTGTCCCGATGCAGTAACAGACATCAAAATCGTTGGTTGCTTTAATTATGTCTTCGTAAGCCATATGTCCATCATAGTTCCATATTCTGAAAATGTCTCCATGTTTATTGTCCATGAGCTCGACTTTAACTTTCTTGAAGCAGCGGATATAAATTACTAATCCGCCAGTTATTGCGAACACCAACAAGGTTACGCCAAGACCTATGATGTAGTATAGGGTGCGATGTCTATGATTTCCCACAATAACAGGAGTGTGATTTCCCATAACAAGAGGAGATACTCCACAAAGAGTGGAATCGTGACGCAAGTGTGGATTGCCGACAAATCTTTCTGAACCAAACTGAATGACAAGCTTGCACGGAAGTTCACCTTCCAAAGCATTATAGGACAGGTCGACGTCCCCCAGTTGCAGAAGAGACGAGGGGACAGTGCCAGAGAGAATATTGTGGGAAAGATCCAAAGTCGAAAGGTACCACTTGGATTTAATATTATCCCCAAATTGGGTAGGAATTGGGCCTGTAAGTTGGTTTGAGGAAAGATTTAGAATTTGTAGAAAAGGCAGATTGCCAAGGGTCGGAGGGATTTGACCAGTCAGCCGGTTGGACCCAAGATGGAGATATTCCAAATATTTCAAATTTCCTATTTCAGAGGGAATGGAACCATAAATTTGATTCTCAGCACCTGAAAGAGATACTAGTTTGGTTAGGTCGCAAAGAGCTGAAGGAAGGGCACCTGAAAGATTAAGGCCACTGAAGTCTAATTCACCTAAACTTTTCAAATTTCCTATTTCTTCTGAGAGAAATCCTCTCATTACGGGATTCGAGTGAATGTCTAGTCGGAAAAGATTTGTCAAATTAAAAAGAGCTGAAGGAATTGTCCCGCTGAAGTGGTTAGTGTTGAGGTCAAGGGAGCGTAGATTGGACAGCTGGCCAAGACTTGGAGGGATGCTGCCAGAAAATGCACCGTAACTCAAGTCTAATTCAACTAAACTCTTCAAATTTCCTATTTCTTCTGAGAGAAATCCTCTCATTGCGGGATTCGAGTGAATGTCTAGTCGGAAAAGATTTGTCAAATTAAAAAGAGCTGAAGGAATTGTCCCGCTAAAGTGGTTAGTGCTGAGGTCAAGGGAGTGTAGATTGGACAGCTGGCCAAGACTTGGAGGGATGCTACCAGAAAATCCACAGTGACTCAAGTCTAATTTAACTAAACACTTCAAATTTCCTATTTCTTTAAAGAGAATTCCTCCCATTGCGGGATTCGAGTGAATGTCTAGTTGGGAAAGATTTGTCAAATTAAAAAGAGCTGAAGGAATTGTCTCACTGAAGTGATTATTGCTGAGATCAAGGGAATCTAAATTAGACAATTGGCCAAGAGTGGGAGGGATGGGACCAAAAAGCGAATTGTAGCTCAAATCTAGAGTAACCAAACCTGTCAAGTTTTCGATCCCGGTAGGAATTAAGCTGTCAATCGAATTCCAAGAAACATCGAGTTGTGCTAGTTGCGTAAGGTTTACTAGAGAAGACGGGAGCTCACCATAAAGATAGTTGGAAGACAAATTGAGATAGGTGAGTTTGGAGAGTGCACCTATTTGATGTGGGATGGCTCCGTAAAGTTCATTTCGACTGAGATCTAGACTAACCAGGTTCGGAAAAGAAGAGAAGCTGAAATTTGCCAAGTCATCTTGAATTCCGCAGTTTGGAAGTAGTATTTCGGTAACGCTACCAGCATTGTTGCAAATGATACCAGACCAATGGCAGTGGGCAGAGATGTTTGTTGCAGTAGTACTGCCGTCTCCCCACCAGCCACTCTTGTGCAGTGCCTCAGCTTCTAATAAATTCACAGCAGACTCCTTTGCTGCTCCTGCTATTGCTACTGCCAGTATCATGAGAAGAACAACTCCGCTGCATCCAACATCCATCGATGCTATAGTACCATGAAAGACCGTAACTAAGATAAGATAGATGAAATGTAAGATAGAATTGGACTCCTAACAAGTATACTGTTCTACTAAATAAAAAACAATTTAAGTAGTGGGACCGTAAATAACCATGAAAGACCGTAATTAAGGTAAGATAGATGAAATGTAAGCGCCAGCCCTGAGCAAGTAGTCTGGATTGAAAGAGTCGCACTTAATATTTTAGTTCAATCTGTATCATTCACACTGATTGTTAAAAGCATTTTAATTTGGAAGACTCGCAATGCAGTGCAGTCAGCAGTGTTTGTGGTCTTGAGTTGATTCCAAGAACTCTTCCATTATTACTCTGAGCCAACATCAGAGTTAGAATTGGTAACCTTTGCCAAAAGCGGTTCAATCAGAAAGAAATTACTCACAACCCTTTTTTTGAAAAAAAAAAATTTTAAAAACAAAGGTGATCAAATTCATGACATATCTTTGTTCAAGGCATTTGCGTACACGTGAACACTAAGACATATGAGTTTAAACTGTAGTGATCCTTCTTTTGCATTTCTATAGATTTAGTCAAGACATATCTGGTCATAGGCATTTAACTTAGTAACAATTGTACAGTTAAATGTTTCTTCAGTATAATTAGTCAAAATGTGCAACATCGAATTTAGACACCAATTTTGAAATTTTAATTACACGGTTATTCGTTTAACAGGCACAGATAATAAAGTCAACTTCAACTAAACTGGTAAATTTTGACCAAATTCAACAAAAGCGGTACAGTTAAAAGGAAATTACTTGCAGCCTCTTTTTTTTTTTTTTTTTTTTACAAAAAATTTAAAAACTTACTCCACTATCCTCATATGGTTCTCAAATCTAAGTATTGCTCTCTTTGTGCTAAAGAATAAATTCTAACTTCTAAGAGCAAATTTCTTATACCCAAAAAAAAAAAATTGTAAACCTTAGGTATAAGGCTTAGCATGTCAATCTAGGACATTAAAAAGAAAGAAGGAAGAACAATTTGAGTTATTCTGTGGTAGTCGGTCTGGAGCTAATGGCTTGGTAGGAGAGTTAAACAAGCACCATGACATACGCGTATTAATAATCTTGTCGATCAGGATTTTTTTGTCTCCTCGATATTTTGGTCCCAATAATGCATTATTTTTTTATTTATTTGAATAATTAGTAACTCATAAGATATACTCATCTTTGTTCACAATTCATTAGCTTAAAGCTGTGATTTGGAGAGATTGTTTAGCATTGATTACTGGTTAATGGGCATTGCTCAAAGTCACATCTTTCAGGCTTCAAAAACCAGTCAAATTTATCGGGCTAAAAGGTTTCTGTCGAACTATGTTGATTATTCTTAAAAGGCAAACGCAGTTTAGACACTTCTCAAAAAGGGAAAGATTCAATAACTCTATTATTTCTTTGAACTAACATATTTCTTTTTAGAAAACGACTTTTACCAGATACGTATACAATTCTACCAAATTGAAATTTGAATCAATTGACCTTTGCCAAATTTTAAGAAAAAGTGGTACAATTAATAGGAAATTACTCATAGCCTTTTTCTTATTTAAGAACATCCTCCATCATCCTCATATGCTTCTCAAATCCAATGGGTGTCCTCTTTCGTGCTAAAGGGGAAATCTAAGGGCAAATTTTGAAAATGTGATTAATAGTAAATTTTAGCATGCAAGGCTTAGTTTGTGAATTTAGGAGCGAAAAAGAAACAAGAAAGGAGAGAAATACTAGCACTTTCTTTGACGTTGTTTTGACAGTCTCGTGAAAGGAAGAGAAATATGAGTATAGCTGTTAAATGAACATAATTGTTCGTTAGCTCGGCTTATTTATACTCGTTCAAAATTTTATATGAGTCGAGTTTGAACAAATATTTTGACTCGATAAGTAATCGAACGAACACGAGTTCATTCGCAAACATGGACCTAATTGTCATTTCACAAAATTTATGGTTAATATGTATTCCTAATTCTTAATTCCAAGCTTATTTATTCACAAATATGGGTCTAATTGTTTGCGAACGGCTCGTTTATGTTAAACCAGTCGACCTTAAACTCGAATTCGAACTAGGATTTTGCTTAATAAATTGAACAAACACATATTTGGATCTCGAATATTATCGAAGGAACATGAATCTTATTTGAATAGCTTAACAAATAGAGTTTAAACACAAGATACTCGACTCAACTCGATTCGACTCGTTTACAATTCTAAATATGAGTAGTATATAACATATATGATGGTCTTAAAGTATATTCTTCTGCTCAAATATGTGAACGGATAATTTTGCCCCTTTGCCTCTCCATTCTGTCAGGTCAAATAGCAAAAATTGATAAAATGACCAAAACTTACACATTAACTTGTCTAAGGGTTTAAATAATATACAATATAATTTGGGGGTTAAAAGTGTATAAAAGTGATGGATGACTTTAGGAGTCAGTTGAGCAATGAAGAGGCTAATTCCTTTATGCCATTGAGTTTCAAAATACTCACATAATCTCCGATGACATGCACAATGAAAAATGGATGGAAAATATCTTCGTTTACGAAGATTGACCGAGACGTATTTCGAAAGTATGTCTGATAATAAATTATAATATCCACTTAACTCCTCTATAGTTTCGTATCTATCTGCATAATCCTCCTGTAATTTTATCAAAAGTGATTAGGCCCTTATTCAATTTAGTGCTTGAAATAAGGACAATATTGTCATCACATGTTATGAAGACTATTTTTCATCAAACTTCCACTTTACATAAAATTATAAAGGGGTTATGTGGATATATTAAAATCTTAGGGGGATCAAATGATATTATGCAAATGCACATGAGGGTAATCAATAATTTATCCTTCTTGGCTTCTTATTTTGGATCTTGGAATTTTGATAATTATTTTTATGACAAATTATATCTAACCCCCTTGTAGTTTTGTATATTGCCACATGACCTCTCAAAGTTTTAAAATATCCACATAATTCTTTTGTAGTTCTCTGTAAAGTGAACAATAGATGAAAAACACCATCAGCAATGGCAATTGAACTAGATGCACTCAAAAAATGTGTGAGATAAAATCATAATGTCCACTAAACCATCTATAATTTGCATGAATATTCACTTTATTCTCATGTGAAATTTACATTTATTTACATAATTTCTTTATGGTTTTATGCAAGATAATTAGGCCATTATTTGTTTTAGTGCTTAAGTAACAGTGACATTGATAATTCAACCAACTACGTTACCAATGCTAGCATGAATTTAAAGGCCTGCATTTAAAGTCTTAAGTCAAGGCCTTTCCAATCTGCATCTTAGGGCGACCAAGGAAGGCTTGTAACGTGTTCTTTCTGGCCTTGATTTGGTTTCACATTTGAGAGTCAACTTCACTGCGATTGCTGTGCAAAATATTTTGGAAGACTTTTCTGCGGGGCTTAAACACGTGGAGGACTTTTTCGTTTCTCGACCAGGCTTTGTTTTACGTTTTCTTTTCGATAAGGGTAAACTGTGATTTAATAATTTTTCATATAATTTCATCATAGTTTTAAAATTTATATATAATCTTCTCAAAATTTGGATTAAAGTATCAAAATGACGGAAATGATTCTCTATAATGGAACCCAAAGAAATGTCGAGAATATCCTTGCTTAAAAACTAAATTGGTTGAAGTGACCAAAATACATAAACTTAATATGTATGGCATTTTAACCCCTTATCAATTTATGTTTTACTATATAACTTTCTTATCGTTTAGTGCTTTATCACATAACTCCTTTATAGTTTTCAAAAAATATATATAACCCCCTTGAGGTTAATTAATAATTTCCAACTTCACAAAAGGTACATATTTTTGACATTTTAGTTGATTTCGTTATAGAATGCAAATTTCGTGACTTTGACACTTTAGTGCAATTTATAAGGGAATTATATATAGTTTTGCAAATCACAAGAGAGTAATGTAAAAAAGCGCTAAACCACAGGAGGGTAATGTGTACTTTGCCCTTTTGATAATTTAAAGGGAGTTGCACTCTCAAGGATGACTATTTTAATGATTTTTTTAATGAGTGCTAAAACTCGTTAAAACACTTAAAGCGCACCCAATTTTCAATATAAATACAAACAGTCACTTTTCAAAAATAGTTACACTTCTGCCAAAGTATTAACAGCTAATATCCTCTAAACCAATAACGTGTGATTCAGGACGCTCGTTAGTCAAGCCTATTAAATGAAATATTCTTTTATGATTTGACTTTTATTTAAGGACAAATTCCACTTTAACCTCCTGTGGTTTAGCGTTTTTTTACATAACTCTCCTATAGTTTTAAAAGCTATATATAATGACCTCATGGTTTGGATTAAAGTGTCAAAATGATGGAAATGATCATTCGTAACGGAGTCACCAAAATGTCAAAAATACCCTATGTAAAGTTGAAAATTATTTATTAACCAAGGGGGGTTATGTGTATATTTTGAAAACCATAAGGGGGTTATATAGTAAAATATTAAACCATAAGGGGTTTATATGGTAAAATATTAAATCATAAGGGGGTTAGTGTGTCATGTATTTATACGGGTAATTTTGACATTTTTAGAAGTTCTGTTACGAATGACAATTTCCATCACTTTGACACTTTAATCTAAACTATGAGGGGGTTATGTATAACTTTTGAAACCATAGGGGGAGTTATATAAAAAAAAAGCTAAACCACAGGGGGATAAAATGTAATTTGCCCTTTATTTAAACTAGCTCTTAACCCGTTTCTTTAACGAGATTGCATCTATTACGTTGAAAGATTTTTTTAATAATATTGTGGATCAAAGCATGCCTAAGAATTATATACTAAGAATTGTAAAACTGACACATTTGAAATGCATACAGATGAGTATATGCATGAATAACTAATTCAAAGGCTAATTGCATGAAATTATCAATATATATATATATGATGTAATGCACCAATTATGATCAAAACCATGCCACTCGAATTAAGAAAGAAAATTAATTGATATCTAAGACAGAATGTTTTATGAAGAAATATCTTTTATTATCTAAGAAATAATGGTATTTGGAAAAACTATCTTTAATATCCTACCTCAGTTGATATGACCTACAACTTGATATCTAAATCTTTAATGTATGACTTCTAATAAAAAATGAAGTTCAGTTGTTTTAATTGTTTAGTTTTAACATACTTGGTAGGATTATGGTATAAATATTTAATTAAAGTGGTTGATACAATTATATTTTTCCAAATTAGCTAACTACATAATAATTGTTTATTTATTTTTCCATTTTATTATAAAATTGAATTTGAATAAAAAGAGGAGTACCTGGAGGTTTTTTTGGTGTGCCAACAATACATCATTAGTCAAAATTAATTCTATTAATGTGATTCTATTTCCGCCGGCACTTGTCCCATGTGATTAAAAATCGAATCAAACCCACCATTCAGTTGAATTTGGTAATAAAAAAAACTCTATATCAAAGAGTGCTTGAATTTTGGTAATTAACTCATCGTTCAGTTGAAGAACAGCCAGAATCGACATCCATTCTAGGCCGAGCAATGGAAACACGTTGAAATTCAGAATTTATAGGACTTACATGCAATTTTTCACCAATTCAGATGGCTGTGGGTTGATCGCTGTACAGTAGAGTGTAGAGTACTAGAGTGTACGTAACTGAAGTGGATGATGGCGTGCTTTTGGATTTCAATTCCCAAGTGAAAACTCAAAAGCGTTTGCTTTTTTAAAATGGGATAATTTCAGAAACCTCCCCTGAGGTTTCTGACAATCTCACTCACCTCCACTGAACTTTGTAAAATATCAGTTACCTCCCCTAAAACTAAGTAGAGTGTATCAAATCTTACCCAATTCAAATGCATAAACAATTTTAAATATGTATCACAAGAGAGAAAAACACTTCATCCCACATCTGCCCTCAAGATTATCATTAGTGACTTAGGCCTTATGTGGCACTTGAGTTTTTTGCGAAGTTTGTCTGCTACAAGTTTTTTAAAAACTTTAACTACAGTAATCTTAAAAAACTTCTCAAGTTTTTAAACTATACATTTCAAAATATTCAAAAATTTACATATTTCAAAAAATTTTAAAAAAATTTCTACAGTAAGATACAGTAAAATTTTACACAAATACTTAAAAAACTCACTTGCCAAACGAGGCCTTAATTTTTGTTGAACAGTACAAACCATCTAACAACAATGAAATTTCAGGTGGTGTATCTGAAATTGATGGAAAAGGCAAGGTGCCTATTGCATTTTGGAAGGTAGAAGCCAATAGCTCTTTGTGCACAGCTAAACCAACGATAAAGAGCAAATAGTAGTTATGTTGGTTAATCATTCGCTATTAGTTTTGCATCCAAATTGTAGTTAACTTGGTTAATCATTCGCATTACTCATTTAACTAATTCTGTCAAAATAATTTCGAAATATATCATAAGTTATGAGGGTATATCTATTAATTCATCATCAATGATATCACAAATAGGGTCCAATAACCTGACAGGGGAGGTATCTGATATTTTGTAAAGTTTAGGGGAGGTGAATGAGACCGTCAGAAACCTCAGGGGAGGTTTCTGAAATTATCCCTTTTAAAATACTACAAATTATACAGACCCCCACTAGATTTTAAATATTTAATTAGCTACCCCTCCTCCCCTTTTGTTGGAAATACAATCTCTCCCATTTCGCCATTCAACTCACCCCTCTCCCAAGATTTCAAACTAAAAACTCAAGTACCTTCACGGTATCACAAATGTCCAGCATGATGTTGAGATCATTTAAAAGATTGTAAAATTTTTGTTTAGTCAAAATTAAGAGTCATACCCTCTTTATCATGTATTTTTTTTCGAAAATTCTTAATAAACAGGTCGGGATCTATGCCTAACCCCCACCATTTCTAGGTAGTTTTTATTTTATTTTTTATAAAAAGTAGCAACCCTTATAGTTATTGAAAATAGGGTTGCACCCGGTATCAATTTTTGTATTGCTTTTAAAAATAGAGTTGTTTTAAATCGATTAATTGAATGCGGGTTTAATCTTACACTAAAACAAATTATATAAACACCAGAATTTCGACAATATTTATTCCTGTAATATATTACTTAAATTTGAAGGCGGTTGAAATATTTTACGTGTTAGATTTAATAAAGTGTCACAATATAGTCTTTCAATATTAAATCTTTACTGATTTTGATTAACTGACTTTTTAAAATCCTTATTAAGCCTATCAAGAATCTTGCTTCCGGGTAACATATCCACATACGTACATATATGCTATTATAGAATGTTGTACTATTAATATATATACTAATACTAATATATTAGCAATAGTATAGTATACTATACCATTACCAATGTTCTTTTAGTAATAGATTTAGCATGATAATACACTATAGTAATGCAAACTACTGTACTAAGAGGATAAACTAATAATACAAGTAATTACTAATATGACAACTAATTAGTAATGTTATTTGTAATTACTAATGCTACTTTTCTGCCCTCTCCTTTATTTGTACTGGTAAAGTCCTCACAACGTATTGCGCACTAAATCGTGGAGGCATCAACTGGTCCACGGTGATGGCATGCAGAGGAATGGTTGAGTTTCTAGTGGGGAAAATAAATTGCAGCACTACCTGCTGCATTGTTGGTCGAGATTTTGGGTTGGGATCTAAGCAAGCCATTGCCAATGTTACAGCAAGAACCACATCGCAAGCAACCAAGCGATTTACAGGAGGGAATAAACGCGCATCTAGTAGATCCTTCAGCTTTGTTTGTTTAGCAGATTCTGGTGACAAGGAGGAGAGAAACTCTCCTGGATGTTTTCCAAACAATGTCTCCAAGACCACAATGCCAAAGCTATAAACATCAACCTTTTCAGTTACCACCATTGTATAGGCTAGCTCTGCAATAGAAATTAACAGGTAATTGATACATATCCTGATTGGCAATTTTGCATTGACATTGACCCTAATGTATATTTGTCATAACTTTGAAATCGCTCTTAAGCAAATATCATAAATTTAATTCACTTTGAGTCTTCAAAGCTAAGATTATTTGGGCATACGTAGTACGGAAAAGTAGAACATCTAATCATCGTGCTATTAATTTTTCTACTAGAAAGTCTTCTTTTCTTTACTTGAAGATTGAAGCTTGTGGATGAAATTCTAGCTCAGACAATATGATGGAGATAATGTGAAAGAAACTATAGTTGAAATAATAAGGCAAACTACCTGGTGCTATGTAGCCATAAGTGCCTGCCACTATTGTCTGATTTGATGAATCAAGCTCCAGCAGTCTTGCTGTACCAAAGTCGGAGAGACTTGCTTCAAGCTCTGAATTCAGAAGAATATTCTTACTTGATACATCCCTATGAATCATAGGTGGTCTGCAATCATGGTGCAGGTATGACAATGCATTTGCAATCCCCTTGATCAAATTCATCCTCTTAATCCAATCCAATTGTGTAGCTGCATTTCTATTCCTCAAGGCACCAAACAAACTTCCCCTCTTCATGTAGGCATAAACCAGAAACATACCTCTCCTGTGTAAACAGAACCCATAGAGCTTTACAATGTTTCGATGCCTAATGTTGGATAACATTTGGGCTTCGTTCCTAAAGCTCTTCACATAGGTTGGATTCTCGCTTTCCATGTCGTGAAGCTTTTTCACAGCCACCACTTTCCCACTTGACAACCTGGCTCTGTAAACAGTGCCATAGCTTCCTCTTCCAATGCAATACCAAACATCAAAGTTCTTTGTTGCCTTAATGATGTCTTCATATGCCATATTTCCATCATAGTTCCAGATTCTAAAAATGTCTCCATGTTTCTTGCCAACCAGCTCAACTTCCTCTTTCCTAATCTTGGTTCTAGAGAAGATTACATATAGTAATACACCAATTAAGAATAACGGAAGTAATATGCTAAGACTAATAAGCACGTAGAACTTGATCTGATGTCCATCTCCTTTTGTTGCAGAAAAAGATTCAAGGCGAATATGAAAATAGGAAGCATTGCCACCCAAATGCAGATTGCCAACAAACCTGGTCGGAGGAAACTTCAATAGGAGATCATCCGGAAATTGACCTTCCAAATCATTATGGGATAGGTCGATATCCCGCAATTGTTTAAGAGAACGGGGAACAACGCCAGAAATATTATTATGGGAAAGATTCAAATTCACTGTGTTGGGATATGGACCATTCCCAAATTGTGTGGGTATCTTTCCAGTAATTTGGTTACTACTTAGGTCAATTATAATTATCGAAGGCAGGTTTGCAATTTTGAAATTAATGGAACTACTCAAAGAGTTCTTTTGCAGATACAAGTACTTCAATTTTGACCAAGTGCCCACATTTGATGGGATGCTTCCAGCCAACCTGTTGTTAGAGAGGTCCAGCAGAGACAACATTGATAGTGATCCTATTTCAACTGGAATTTGACCTGTAAGTTGGTTTGAAGAGAGGTCTAGATTTTCTAGAAGAGTTAAAGAGCCAATCTCCAGAGGTATGGTACCATGAATCTGGTTGTTTGAAAAGTTTAGAAAGGTTAGACATTTCATTTCTCCAATGTCTGGGAGGAGGGAACCACCGATTTGGTTAGAAGAGAGGTCCAAAGAGTTCAAATTAGTCAAATGAAAGAGAGGGGATGGTATTAAACCATTGATTTGGTTGACTTGGAGATGCAAAGAAACTAGACTTGTCAGATTGCCCAGGTTTGTAGGGATCCGACCTCTGAGGCTGTTGAAGCTAAGATTTAGATGATTCAAGCTTTTCAAGTTCACTATTTCAGGGGGAATGGAACCGTCAAATTGATTCCGAGCACCTGAAAGATATTCTAATTTTTTCATGCTACCAATGGCTGGAGGAAAACTACCAGAAAAATTGTTATCGCTCAAATCCAAGGCGACCAAATTGACCAAGTTACCCATATTCTGTGAAACAACGCCACACAAATTATTCTGAGAAATGTAAAGATAGGCCAATTTGGTAAGGTTTGAAATTGTATTAGGAAGCTCACCGGTGAGTTGGTTGGAAGACAGATCGAGGTAGGTGAGTTTTGACAGTGCACCTATTTCAGGTGGTATGACTCCAGTGAGTCCTGCTCCAATGAGATCAAGTCTAACGAGGTTCGGAAAAGAACTGAAGCTGAAATTGCTCAGTTTGTCTCCTATAGTGTAGCCTGCGGGTAGCAGTATCGCTGTTACACTGCCGGCATCATTGCATGCCACTCCAGGCCACTTGCAATGGCCAGAAATATTTCTTGATGCGATGGAGTCCGGCCACCAGTCACTATTGAGCAGTGCCTCAGCTTCTAAATTCTTGGTTGCTGCTGCTTCTGCTTTTGCAGCTGCTGATAACTTCACTACAGCCACCAAGCTGCATACAGTTATAATTGCTGCACTAATAGCACGGTGGATGGCTATGAACTGGTAGGAATGAGCAACCATTTGTTAATAGAGCACAACTATACTATTCCAAAATGTTGCCTGAATAAGATCAAGCAATATGATAGGGTTAAGATTTGAGATTAAGAGCAATCAGATTTGATGACTGGCTTGTGTTCGAGTCTTGATTGGAATGTAGAGTCACGCGTAAGTCTTCTCCGCAAGTCTTTTTTTTTTTGGAAGAAATTTTCCGTAAGTCTTCGAGTCTTGTTGGAATTTGCACTCAACCAAGTCTACGGTCTAGAACTTGGTTCGGAGCATAACAACTAATTCACATGCGGAATTCAAATAATTAGGGTAAATTACGTATTACCCTCATGTGATTTTACATAATGTCAGGTGACCCCCAAAGGTTTTAAAATAGCTACGTAACTCCCCGTGATTTTATGTAAAGTGGAACATGGATGGAATACACAATCAGTTATAACGTCTATACCAAACGCTCTTTAAAAGGGCATGTAATAAAATTTTAATATCCATTTAACTCCTCTTCTATTATGTATAAATATCCACTTTACCTCTGTGTGATTTTTACATTTATCTACGTAATCTCTTTATGTTTTTATACAAGTTAGTTAAACCGTCGATTGATTTAACATTTAAATAAGGGCAGGCACTACTGATATTTCAACTAACAATGTCAAGTAAGTTATTTTCCATCAAGTTTCCATTTTACAAAAAATCATAAGGGGTGAAGTGAATATTTTGAAATGTTAAGGAGGGTCATATGCCAATAGCTGAAACTGTAGGGAGTTATATGTAATTTATCCAAATAATAATAAAGTGTAACCTAACAGATTGGGTAAACTCGTTAGCCAATACATTTTATTAGTTCGGAGGATAATAACTCGCATTATTTATACTACAGATTAAGGCATACCCTAATGGGTGTGCAATTAATAAAAATTGCATATATGAAAATTATGTCCTTATAAAGTTTTTATTTTCTATCATAGTCCTTTATTAATATTTGAAATATTGGCATCAAACTGTATCAATATCTACAAAGGAATTAGCGGAGTTCTCCTCCGGGTAATGGCATAGGAAGAAGAAGTTGCTTTAGGAGGAAAAAAGAGGAACTTGAGTGGAATAAATAAACGTGGGATTTGGAGTGAGAGAGTGGTAATTAGTGGATAATGTGAATTGGTAATTATGCGGTCATTGTGGGGTTGTCTTGCAATATATTGCAACTATTTTACCCTTATAATTAAGAGTAAAATAGGAACCTCACAAAATGACAGTGTGTATTTACACCACACAATGGTCTTCTAGCATTATACATTGTAAAGATAGTATAACATAGGTTATATTTAGAGCAGTCAACTACAATCTAATTATATTGATCCATCCAAACCCACCCATTAGTAAGTGAATTTGGGTATGCAATAAACTTTGAATGGGTCTAAATAAATATTCAATTAAATCCATTTATTTGATGCATAATGGGTTGACTCGACTCATCCATTTATATCAATTCAAAATAATTATATATTCAAACTCAATTTTTATTGGGTGTTAAGCAAGTAAATTTAAATTTCCTGCCAATCTAATGACAAAAAAATATTTCTTGTCAAACAACATGTGGAAAAAAAATAGAATTTCAATTGAGTCATAAATGGGTATAGGGTACCTGTACCCATTTCTTAAAAGGGTATATAGGTTGACTCGTTTTAACCCATTTATTAAATGTGTATAAATAAGTTGATCTAATTTTTTTCCTTACCAATTATAACTCGTCCAATTCCATCCGAATCACATATTTTGACACTTCTAGTTGTATTAAAATTTTTTAAATAAATATATGCAATTTTTCATCATAATTTGTTCAATATAATTTCCAAGTGTGCAATATCGATTGTCAATATCATATATCTCACCACGAATTTTGTACACTAATTTTTTTGGGGGGGATTAGACAACAATTGTACACTATTCAAATTAGAAGGTAATTAATCCCATTTCGTAAGCCCATACCCAGTACTAAAGAAATATTTGATATGTGTTAAGAATCATTCTAATACATAAACCTTTATATTTTATATTGCTCAGTATGCCACATATGCAAAAGGAAGACAATAAATATTCTGAAGAAAATGTTATATGTGATACATGAATCCCAATTTATACTCCCTAATCCAAGAATTTTATTTCAAGAGAAAAGATAATAAAGTGCTTTGGGAGGGGGAAAGGAGGGTTGGATTGGATGGTAGATTAAAGAAACTGTGAGTAAGAACCTTGAATTGGATGATAGATAGGAGAAATTCTGAATAACCGTTCTTTGAAGCCTTTTTGAACTAGGCTTGAAAATGTAATTTGTCATATGTGAAGATGTTGGTATAACTGCTGATGGTAATGATTATGCTAATGACAATAAGATATTTGGGTAAATAATGGATTTGGATCCAGCGACGGTTCAAGGAAAAGAATAAAGAAAAGGAGTAGGGATGTGATGATATGAATCTTGAGAGAGCTCACCTCAAAAGCTAACTGTTCAAGTGAGAGAATTCAAAATTATATACTTCCCACATCTAAATCCCATATTCCTAATGCGAAATCCAAGTCTAAGACCTTGCAATCGAATCATAACATGTGATAACTGGCAAAAACTTATTTGTTTATTTTACCGAATTTAAAGTTGTGTTTAAATTCGATTTCTGCACAAGCAAAGTTTGAAATTTTATCTAATATAAAATACTATTTATGTTTGACTTGATTAGTTTTAAACCAAGTTCGAACGAGTTTTTAATAAGTTGAAGCTTATTTTGGAA
Source organism: Coffea eugenioides (assembly GCF_003713205.1). NCBI lineage: Eukaryota > Viridiplantae > Streptophyta > Magnoliopsida > Gentianales > Rubiaceae > Coffea > Coffea eugenioides. The sequence goes on from NC_040040.1 coordinate 18,515,630, forward strand.
TATCAGGAAAGTTAGATCGTCTTTTAGACAAGAAGTGGAAGAATAAAATGCCATTTAAACCCTCAAAACAATACCATAAGAAATTCAAAGATATTTTTTTTGGTAAATAAATATCAGGAAAGGGAATTATTGTAATAGAGGCTGGAGTGATTAGATTTCAATGTAGGAGCAAAACAGTGTAGTTTTGAGCGTTAGCTGTAATTAGGGGAGGTTAAGTAGGTTAATAACCAACTGGCAAGGTTGTTTGAGTTTGTTATATATAGTGGGACCCACAAGTGAGAATAACAGATTTTTGGCAATAACAATTTCGTTCTTTCCCTCTCTAAATCTTATCTAATTCCTTCTCTTTGATTTCCATCCTCCCATTACTTCTTCCTTTCATCATCCCATCCAATTAATTCCAATAATGCACTGTAGTTCCTGACAAATTGGTATAAGGGCAGTAGATCCTTGGAACTTATACCACAGATCATGGCAGAAAGTACTAGATTCAGAACAAGTAAAAAAACAGAAAATCAGGCTACAGGAATTAGTGGATTCTCTTCATGCATCATAGTCTGAGCAACGATAGATTAAGAATGACCTGAAGTTGGAACTTGAGGAAAACAACAAACAGATGGAAAGCCTGCTGACAGGAATGGAGCAAAATTTCAATACAATTTTGGAGCAAAAGTTCAGTAATCTGCTACTGAAGATGACTCCTAAAAAGGAAAAGGACAGCAGAAGGAGGCAGCAAAGTAAGGGAAGATCAGATACCGATTTTGCGAACTCTACCAGCTCATCAAAGATTACAACCAGAAGGAGAAAGCTCAGAAAATCTTTAAGAAAGACTGGAGTAAGTTTCAGATTCCAAATCCTCCTAAGATTGATTTACAGTTGTTTACTGGAGAAACTCCTAGAGATTGGTTTCGCAAATTTAACAAGTATTTTTTGAACTATCAAGTTCCAAAAGATCAAAAAATTGAAGTAGTTGAAATGTATTTGGAAGGTAGAGCATATAGATGGTTTCAAGGAGTGAAAATTGAGAAACCTAAGCTGAGTTGGGAAGAATTTAGAGAGCTATTGTGTAGGAGGTTTAATGATAGGAGTTGCAGGGATGTAGTGGAAGAATTTAAATTTGAAGAATTGAAGCCCTTAATGATGATCAAAAATCGAAATTTGGATGAAAATTACTTCATTTCTAGCTTCATAAGTGGATAGAAGGAAGAGATCAAACCTATAGTTAGGATGTTGAAACCTGCTACTTTATCTGAAGCTTTTGAGTTGTCTCAATGGCAAGAGCATTCCTTAAAAATCCAGAATAGGAGCTCTAGAGAACATACCAAACATTTGGGGAAAAATAGGTTTGGTATGACAAGGAACAATACTAAAACTACTGGCACTAACTCATATAAGGTCCCTATCAACAGTATTTCCAAACATCCTAAGTTCAGAAATTCAACAGAGGATGCAACAGATCCTAAGAAACTTTCTTTCTGCACTAGAGATGCAGTATAGGAGGATAATGGATTGTGTTTCAAGTGTGGAGAGAAATATGGAATAGGCCACCAGTGTAAGGTTGGTCATTCGAATTGCATGATTTTGGAAGATGAGGATGACCCTGCATTTGAAGATGCTTTGGGAGAACAGGATGAGCAAACCGGAAATCTTCGACAGACTGTGGAAATGTCCTTGAATGCCTTATCTGAGGCCTTGAAATGGAAAAAAATCACACTTACAGGTATTCTAGATGGAGAGGAAGTGCTAAAATTGATGGACACTGGGAGTTCAGACAACTACATTAGTAGTGAGTTGGTCATTGGAATGGACATAAAATACTAGTAGGTTGATCAGCCGTTCTCTGCCGTCATAGGAAATGACACCTGTGTTACCAGCAATGCTATTTGTCCTGATGTACACTGGAAGATTAACCAACATAATTTTAGGTTTGACCTCAAGGTAATGGAACTTGGAGGTTGGGATATAATTCTGGGAGTGGACTGGATGACACATTTTAGCCCCTATCACATTTGATTTTCAACAACTCAGGATATCATTGCACCATGAAGGAGATGAGATTCATCTATACGGGCAAGCAGACAATTGTGATATGGACCTAATCAGAGGCAAGGATTTAAGGACATTCATTGAGTACAAGAGACAGGTGTGTATGGCAATGAACTCACAACTTGGTGAAGAAGAGAGGCTAGAGCCTACACCACATGAAGTGGAAAAACTACTACAGGAGTATGAAGATGTATTTCAGGCTCCAAACTCATTACCTCCAAGCAGAAGTGTAGACCATGAAATACCCCTTAAACCAAATGCTCAACCCTTCAAATTGAAACCTTACAGGTACCCTCATTGCCACAAGAAAGAAATTGAGAATCAGGTTACTGAGATGCTACAGAAATACATAGTTACATACAGCAATAGTCCCTTTGCTTCTCCTGTATCGCTGGTCAAGAAGAAAGAAGAGACTTGGAGATTTTATGTGAACTACAGAAAACTAAATGAGATCACTGTCAAGGACAGGTTTCCAATCCCTAATGTGAATGAGCTGTTGGATGAACTAGTAGGTTCTATGTTCAAAACCAAATTGGATCTGACTACAGGGTATTACCAAATTAGAGTTAAACCACAGGACACCTTCAAGACAGTTTTTCAAATTCATTGTGGTTATTTTGAGTTCCTAGTCATACCCTTTGGACTTACAAATGCTCCTACTACATTCCAATCTTTGATGAATTAGGTGTTCTAGCCTTACTTGAGAAGGTTTGTCCTAGTTTTTTTTTTATGATATACTAGTATACAGTTCCACATTAAAAGATCATGTTCAGCATCTGAGGACTGTATTGGGTATTTTGAGGGACAATCAGCTATATATGAAGAAGTCTAACTGTGCATTTGCTCAGAAGAAAATAGATTACTTAGGACACACTATCATTGATAAAAGGGGTTAGCATGGATGACTCTAAGATCAACAGTATTTTACAATGGCCAGTACCATTATATGTTAAGGGTTGAGGGGATTTCTAGGACTTACAGGTTATTACAGAAGATTTATAAGGCATTATGGACTTGCGTGTAAACCCTTTACTGAACTACTCAAGAGGATAACTTCAAGTGGAACATACAAGCACAAGCTTCTTTTGACCATCTAAAGAAACTGATAGGTTGTCAAAACCTGTACAATAATAAAATAAACTTAATTGCCAGTTAAAGTAGCCAAAATCCGATTTCAAGTACTAGAACAGGGACTCTAGGTGTGCGATGGATTATTTGATTCACCTTGTTCCCAAAGAGTTTGCTTGATCCGATATACCCGAATGGGATGGCTTTTTCACAAATACTTATGAACTTGTAGACAGGGCAAGTAGGGTCGTATCCTCAGGAACTTGAGATATTTGTTCTCTTAAGAAATCCAAAGTAGCACAGGGGGTGTTTTTGTATGAACGATAACAATTAAAACAATTCAACTAAGAATAAAATAGCCAATTAAAAATTAAATGACAATTCATTAAAATCAAAGTAATAATAATTAAAGATCTAGCCAAGAAATAACTTTAGCAATAGTTCACCTAATTGATTATCGATGCACAAGCATTTTCAATTATTTATTAATAAATAAGTTATAACTGCCAAACAAGCGATGGCAGTCAACCCCTCCTTACTGTATCGGTGATTAAGATACGCCCGTTAATCACTGCTCTAATTGAGAAATAATTTTAGATACGCTCGTAAGATTTAGTTCTCCAATTGCATTACATATTAGAGGAGCCCTATTCTAATCAAATAACGCATTACCAGGGTTATTTCAGATTAGCCCGCGTATTCCTCTGACACAAATCCAATCATGCCAGTTGTCTCTATTTCAGAGTAATTAAATAATTACGAATTTAATGCCGTAATTGACAATAGATTACCCAATCAACTAATTATTCAGATCCAAAACGATCAATTAATCGAACAATCATAAGCACTGCAATTAGAGAATATGCGAATACTAATAAATAAAAGGAAAAGAGAAAATTAAATCGATTTTACAATTTTTAGGTGAATCAAAGCATCTATTGTTCCTTAACTAGAAAAGGGAATTTAGCTCATATTTCATGCGAAAAATCCATACAAAATGGCAGCAAAAGTCACGGCCATTCTCTGCGTTTTGGAAAGCCCAATTCGTCCGAGCAATTGAAAGCCAAACGAAAGTTACAGGGAATCAATCAATGTTTCAATTGATCTTAACATACGAGTGAATGAAGCTACCAAGAGCCTATGCGAAGAAAAGTCAAAAGCTAAATCTCCATTCTCCTGACATGCATAAGAAGAAAAACCCAACAAGAGATTCAAGGGAAAAGTCAAAGAAAAACTAAGTTAAAGGAAAAATGATCTCTCCTCCCCAGCAATTACGAAAATGGGCAGAAGTTTTTCTTTGCAAACAATGCCCCTGGAATTAGCTCTATGACTTGGACTCCTTTTCTGTAAAATTGGCACTTATTATCCTATTTTCATTCTACTCTCTGAAATAAATGCAAAATACTAAAAGTGAGTAGAATCCAATAATTAATCCACATCGAGTCAGGTAATAGGAGAAAATAATAATAAAATAAATGATAAAATTGCAACCTATCAATTCTCCCTACACCTAAATCATGCTTGTTCTCAAGTATGAGAACAGTAAATAAACACTAATATTTGATAATGGCCATTGCTCCATCTACCATATTGCCAAAATATCAAGGAAAAAAAAATATATCAAGTATCGGTGATCAAAATCAGAGAAATACCACCCCGGTTAGCTTCTAAACCACAGACTCCTTCAATTCCAGGTTAACTAATCTAAGAAAAAGGAATGACATACAACATTTGTTAGCAAATGGTCCAAATATTAACCAAAATATCAACATTAGATCCATAAATCGGCAAGCTGACTTCTGTCACACACTAACACCACCTTTACTTTTTGTTTTCACATTTTCTATTTTTTTCTCTTTTTTTTTCTTCAGTAGCACAAAAGACTTAGTCTCTAACCATTGGAGTCTTTTGACGCGAGCTCCAACATTTGTCAGATAAAAGAGTCCGGTTACTCAGCTCCTATCGCCACGCAACTACGTGCTCATAGTAATTACTACTTTTTGACGCAAGAATAGACACTTTTGGTGAAGATCCCCGGTTACTCAGTAGTAACAACTAGTAGAGTACAATCAACTCTTATTTACAACCAAATAACACAATAACTCAAAATATCACAAAGAAAATGGCAGCAGCTAGCCTCATTTTTTTCAAATATGGAGAACTAAAGTTAATAATTGGACAAATTCACATGAAAATGCCAACAATAATTCCCTATGCCTAGAAAAATTAACCAAAAATTATAAGAGTCAAACACTTACCGATATTCACTAAAGAGATGTTCTTGGACTCAACCACATTAACTTGATACACTTTTATTACTAAAATTTGGTAATAGCAAAATTAGAATCAACAATCCAACATCAAACATTGGTATTCACATGAGAGCTAAGCACTAAAAGGAAAGAAAGAGAATGAACGAACGATAAACAAATAACAAACTAAAAATAAAGGAAAAACTTCGAAAAACTAAAAACTAAAAATACTAGCATCACAGCTGTCCAACTTCCCCCCACATCTAAATCCGACATTATCGCCAATGGAGAGTAGAAAGCAAGTAAAGCGAAGAGGACAACGAAACTTCCCTTGCGAGTGGCCAAGGGATAGGCAGGAACGGTGCAGGGAAACCGATGTGATGGAAGTACGTGGCCAAATTCTCCACCGTAGACAGTGGCAAAACAATATCTCCGAGAGAGAATAATGGCAGTGCAGAGAAGGAGATAGAGGTGGTGGCGCGCGGCGCGAGACGACAGAAGCGTCGGCAGCGCTCTGTGGCGGTGGAGTGGGCGACGGATTTGACTAAGAGAGAGACGGAGAGATGGATGGCGAGGGAGAGGCGGAGGCGTTGAGAAGAGCAAGAGAGGCGGTGGTGGAAGGTGGCCGCCACGAGTGGTTGCGGTGTCGGCGGGCAACGTTGGAGAAAGATGAGGATGCGGCGGCATAAGTTTGAGATGCGGCCAAGAGAGGAAAAAAGAAACAGGGGAGAAAAAAAAAGAAAGAAAAGAGAAAGAAAGAAAGAAAAACAAAAACAAAATAGTATTTGGTTTTTTTTCCATTTTTTTTTCATTTTTGAAGTTACGGCCAAACGAATTTTTTTTTTTAAACTCGAAATTCAAAATTTGAGATTAAAATGATCTCAAAATTTTCTGAGGTTTGAATGCCCACCTTTTCCGTGAACATGACGCTGGCACGTCAAGAAGGCAAGAACCCTTCTGACGAAGAGCTCTCCATGTGACTCGGCGCGGGCACGTCATGAAGGCAAGAACTCTTCTGACGATGAGCTCTTCATGTGACTCGGCGCGGGCGCGTCAAGTCTGAGAGATACCTACGAATCATAAAAAATGAAAATTGAAGTAAAAGTTAGTCAAACTCAAGGAAAACATATTTAAACTATCAAACAAAATCGAACAAATAACTAAAAGAAATTGGGTTGCCTCCCAATGAGCGCCTTTCTTTAACATCTTTGACTAGACATTGTCATGTTTGTTCAAGGAGGATAAAATTTTATGGCTCGTTTCAATGCTTCATCCTCTATATAGTTCTGATAGCTCTCGTAAATAGAGTAATTCTTGAGCACACGAGCTACGATCTTCCATGAGCTAATAAATGGCACCAAACAAGTCAATGATAATTTGAACTCTCCATTCACTCCTCCCTCGTGTGCATTTATTGGTCCAAGATATCTCGCCATTGCCAGTCTTAATTTATTCCTGTCATGAAATTCAAAAATTTTTGGTATAATAAAACCAATCTTACTAACAGGAATTGAAGAATAAGAGTCAGGAGAATATTGATTAAAGAATGGAGAAGACGTCACCGCATTTGGAGATTGTTTACTGGATTCATTCACTTGAACGAGTTGATACTGGGATCTCATTTCTTGCACTTCAACTTCCTTTTCAACTGCATCTTTAGATCCGTTTTCTTGAAACTCTTACAGTTTCATGTCATTTGTCAGGATAATTTCACTCTCATATTCTTCAAGGTTGATGTTGGTCTGTGAGGGCAATTCTTCACACATGTGAGAAGCTAATTGTTTTATCCTGGATGTCAATAGATGTACTTAATCCGCCATCCCGGATGTTAATAGTTACACTTGATCCGCCATGTTACAAATACTCGTTTATGTCTCCTGATGAAATCGATATGTATTAGTAGCTAGTAATTCAATCATTTCTTCAAGAGACATACCTGACATGGATGGTGGTTGTTGAGACTCTTGCTATTGAAAATCCATTGGCCAGGTCGCACAATTAAAATTAAAATTATCCCACCATCCTTGATCATATCTGTTTGAGTAAGGGTTATACCACGTTTGAAATCGAGGTGAAAAATCTCCAAAAGTATCAATTGGAGCACTTAGATTATCTTGAAATGCAGGGCACATGTCGGTAGAATAACCTGAGGCAAAATTAGTTCCACAATTTGCAACAGTCAATTGATCATTAGGAAAAACACGAGTCTCATAACCCCTTTCAGGAATAAAGTCCAGTCTATCATCAAAATACAGAATGTTAGCAACCATAAACTATATAAAAAAAGAGAAAAGTAAATTTAAAAAAATGAAAACAAGATAAATTCAAAAAGAAATAAATTAATCTGGCACCAGTCCCTGTCAGCGGCGTCAAAAATTAATAGGTTGTCGAAACCCGTACAATAATAAAATAAACCTAATTGCTAGTTAAAGTAGCCAAAACTCGATTCCAAGTACTGGAGCAAGAACTCTAGGTGTGCAATGGGTTACTTGATTCACCTTGTTCCTGAAGAGTTTGCTTAATCCGACATATTCGAATGGGATCACTACAAGAAAATTGTTCATTAGTGACAACACAAAGTCATCACAAAACATACAAATATCGTCACAAATACCTTTTATTGACGACTTTTTGATCGTCACAAAGTCGTCACTAAATCCCCGTCGGTAAAAGTAAACAGTGACGACCTAAAATGTCGTCACTAAATAGTTCTCATTAGTGACGACTTTAAGTAGAGCATTTTTGACAAAAGATCAAGTCGTCAATAAAACACTTCCAGATTGTCGTCACTAATGACAACTATTTAGTGACGACCTAAAATGTCGTCACTAAATAGTTGTCATTAGTGACAACAATCCGGAAGTATTTTATTGACGAATTGACCTTTTGTCAAAAATGCTCTACTTAAGGTCGTCACTAAAAAGCACCGAAAGCCATTGTATATAACTATTTTACTGACAACAATTGTCGTCACAAATTTAGCTTAGATTTAGTGACAGTCTCTGTTGTGACAAGGAGTTTTTATTTTCTATTTTGTGACAACTTTTTTTGTCATTAGATAATTTCTCAATAGCTTAATAGTCATAATTTGACCTGTAATCATTGCTAAATCATTGATTTTAAACAAACCATACAAATAAATATGAACGATTGATAACCAAAAGTATTTGCATTAGATTACATGGTAATAATATAGCATTCTCAAATGCCAAATTCAAGTGTACATTACCCAACTAATGCCTACAAAAATAACATTTGTCCAAAATATCACTTGTACATAAGGTACATTTACAAAAGCAATCACAGTTTAAGAAATTGAAGAACATCTAAATGAACCACTCCATGAGCAAAAGGCAATTTTGTCTTCAACATTCTTCAACCATAACCATAGATATCTTCCAAAAGCTAGTATGAATAGCATTTATCTGTCATAAAAGAGTAAAAGAAGTAGGTAAGAGGAGGAGTATAATAATAAAGAACAAGTAATGAGACTTAGATTATTAAGACAAAAATTACAATTCATTAAGAACCTCATATAATTTGGGCCCACATATTACAGCACCAGCAAGAAGTTAGAAATGAGACTTAGTAATGAGACTTAGTTGTTTCACTCGAATAACGAAGAGGAGGCAATTGCATTCTGCGAGTCTTCATCCGTTGAAAACGCTGCAATATTTGCTCAATATTTGAAAACGCTACAATTATGGTCTAAATTCCAGAATTAATCTGTCCAAAAAACCACATAAAATATGCAAACAGAGGACTAAGCTTAAAAGAGTGAAATTAGTTTGATTTTTCCAGATTTTGGGCCACGGTGAACAAAGGGAGACTTGGGGGGCCAGAGTGCAATTTTAGAAAGTTATTTTTGCAAAGCACATTTCTACAATCTGTTCATGCAAGGCTACGGTGAGAATTTATGCAACATCAACCTGCTACCTTCTCTAGTTCACTATCAATTCGAATATGTCACTCACAAACATCAGCTTTTTGAATCAAACAATCGCAAGACACACTCCTAATCACCACCCAAGCCAAATATTACCCTTTTGTTGCAAGATCAAATCAGAAAATCTGGTTTGGTGACAGCTAGCAAAAACAAAGGGGTAGCAGTGGTTTTCAAAATAACAAAACAAAAATGCAGCGAAAATGTTTAACTCTTGTTTGAAGTGCCGAACCAAAACATTCAAGAAAACATGCTAAAGATCAGATCTTGAATTTGAACAAAATACTAAACATGCTAATCCAACACCACTTATCTAATCCACCTTTTCAATATAAGACCAATCAGCAGGTTGGATGGCTGAAACTTGGTGAGCAATTGCAGAAAAAAGAAAACAGCAAAGAGGACTGCAAAAATTTTATTCTGCTGCAGATTTGATGCTCATCAAAATGCAACCAAAATGGCTTAGAGCTCTGCCATAACTTCAAACAAACTCACAAGATAAAAATCTTAGGCACAACCATAATCTTGCAATAAAAACTCAGTATTCACAGCAAAACAGCCTCGCAGATCATCGGATGAAGGAAACTAACAGCTTTCATTCAAAAATGGCAGAAATGAAACAACAATAGCCAAACTGAAAAACATATTCTACTAAAGGGAAATTGATACGGGTCAACTTATTCACATGCTAAGTGTAGAATCCTTTGAAAAGAACATACAAAGCCATGAGAAACTTTTCTTTTGAGCAACAAATATTCTCTGCAATAATTTTATTCCCAACCGTGGCTTTCTTCTAATTCATCATTTCAAATCTATTGCACAACCACAAGGGAAAAGCAGGGAGCTACAGCATACCATCAAAACCCAACCTCTTGCATAATTGCCAAAAATGTCAACTACCCAACTCTAGTAAACAAAATTTCTGGGATAAGAACACGCAAAATGCAAGCAAAATCGTCTTCAAGCAAGACTGTCGGTTAGGTATTTCGTCAAACACCACATGAGCATAAGAAATTTTAGCTAATCTCTCGCTCAATTGATGTAAAGCAGCACCCAAAATTATCAGAAATCCCAAGAAAATCCAACCAAATCAACACATAAAACACGTATAATCATAAAATTATGGGCCATCAACAGGGGAAACGCAACAACCAAGTCATGGCAGACCCATTTGAAAAACTTTCCAAAACTTGTGATCAAGGAAAAAAAATGAAATACAAATGAAAGGGATAACTTACGGTGGACTGCTAGCGGCGGTGCTCTTCTGGCAGCAGGACTGGAGGCAGTCGGGGATGGCGGTGTCCTTGAGATCGACTGAGATAGGCAGAGTAAGCCTTAGCGTTTGATTATAGGGGGTTTTCCGGCGGCTTGGGGGGGGCTTAAGCCCCCACCAGCCCCCCCTTAAATCCGTGGCTGATTGCACAACCACAAGGGAAAAGCAGGGAGCTACAGCATGCCATCTTAGCAAAAACAAAACCCAACCTCTAGCATAATTACCAAAAACTTCAACTACCCAACTCTGGTAAACAAAATTTCTGGGATAAGAACAACGCAAAACGCAAGCAAAAATCATCTTCAAAGCAGGACTTTCGGTTAGGCATTTCGTCGAACAGCAAATAGGCACTAAAATTTCACCGACTTTTTTTGCTCAATTAAGGTCATTTTCAGCCCCAAAAGTTTGCCAGAAACACAGCAAACAGTCCAATTAACACATATAGCATGCGTATTAAAAAATCATGAACAAACAACCGAAAATTGCAACCAAACACAGTCACGGCAGCCTGTTTCAAAGGCTTGAACAAAACTGAAGTTTTAAAGAAGAAAAGACAGCTTACCGTGCTCTTGCTTGATGAAAATTGGCCGGTGATGATGGTGGATTCGGTGAAGTGGCGGCGCTGGCGGTGGTCGACGGCAGTGGTGATTCTGGTTCTTACTCTCCTCTGCCTCCGTTTTGATTTTTCCCTAGCCCGAAGCTTCTTTCTTCCTCTTGTTCTGGTTCCTGCTCTTGTCTTCCTCTCAGAAACTCCCCGAAGTTCTCCCTTTCACTTTCGCGTCTCCCTTTTCTCTAACCCTAGCAGTCCATTTTCCTCTTAGTTTTCTGCTTTGTTCTGCCGCCCCTTGTCTTTCCTTTGCTTTGTTCTTTTTAGCCCAAACCTCTCTCGGCCTTCTCTGTTTTTCCCCACCGAAGCCCCCCTCTCGGTTCTCTCCTTTTTCTTCTCCTTGTTCTCAGCCCCTCTGTTTTCCCCTTGCGTTTTTGCTCTTTTTTCCTCCTCTGCCCGTCAGCCGCCACCCTCTTTTCCTTTTCTCTGTTTTTTGTTTTCGTTGAGCTTCCCTCTCCGTCCTTTTCCCTTCACTCAGCCGAAGCCTCTCCTCAGCCTTCAGCCGCTAAACTTCCCATTTTTTCCTTTCAATCTTTCTCTTTCTTTTTCTTTAGCCTCCGATGAAGCACCTCCTTTTTTTCCTTTTCGTTTTCCACGGTTCCTTTTCATCCGCCACCCCCTTGGTTTTTCTTTTACTCTGTTTTTTCCAGCCGTCCTCCCCTCTCGGTTCTCTCCTTTCTTTTTTCTCTTTTCGGCCACCAACCAGGTTCCCCCCCTACTCAGCCGCCAAACCCTCCTCTTTGTCTTGCCTTTTTTTTCAAGCCCCGTTGCCCTTTTCTTCTCTTTCTTTTCCTTTTCAAAATATCTATCCTACAAGTGTCTAGACACCTCACCATCTAGGTGAGGTGAGGTGTTGTCAAATGCAAAAAGGGACACTTGTCTCTATCCATGATCCCCATTTGTCATTATTTTTTTTTTGCTTTTTCTTTTTCTCTTTTTTTTTAGTACGAGACAAAAATAAATAATAAAATAAAATGAATTAGAGCAAAATAAAATAAAATAAAATAAAAATAAAAATAAAAGCCCTAGAATTGAAACAAATAAACCTATTAAATTAATTAAACAAAATAAAATGAAAAAAACAAAAATTTGGTGTCTACACATAGTTTCAATAAAAATAATCATTTTCCCAACATTTGAGACCAATCATCATGTTTTTTTTTTATTTTTAATTTGGTTTGAAGCATAGATTTTATTGCTATAGTATTATTCTTTATTTTTTAGTACAAAAACACAAATTTTCGTCAATATAGGTGGCAAAATTTGTTAATTACATATAAGTGAAAATATACTTTTATAATTTGCAAATATTTTAGCCCTGCAATTTTTTATAATTGCAGCACTAAAGTACATCATTAATTGAAAATAACGAAAGTCAAATTCTATGGTTATAACAGACTTTCATTAAAAATAATCAAATGCTATTAATAAGACATTATTGTTAAGTCAAAATCAAAGAAAATTTAGTGATGACATAATGTTATCACTAATTTATTCAAGATTATAATGACAAGAAAAGTCATCACTAATTAAATTGCTAGTTTTTAATATTGTCAATTGCTAGTTTTTAATACTTTTGTGAAAATATTGATAATGGTTGAGAAAATTTTGTTACATTACTGCAAGTGATAAATGTACTTTTGTTCTTTTTCAAACATTTATTTTAATGTTTAATTTTGTTTAAAATTATTGTACTAGTATAGATTTGCAAGACAAAACTTAAGTTCTCAATAGTTAAAAAATTCATTACAGAGAAAACACAAAGTAGTAGTTGCAAAATGTGTATAAATTACAGATATTTTGTTAATTGCTTTGTAGTACTTTGTTATTCCTTTGCTAATACTACTTGGCATGTAGCACAAAGGATAAATCTGCCATAAATTTCTTATTCCATTGATAAAAAGACCTGTCTGCCTTATAACTATTGTAATGAAAGATATATCTTTAGAATTTATAACAAATTATTACTTAAGTTTGAGAAAATTATAAAATATTTATGCATAGTTTATCAAGATACCATTCGCAATTTCCTAATAAAAAAATAGGGGCTAAATTGTAAAAGCTAGGGTGCCATAATAGAAATAATAAAATTGGTGTATTACATATGGGGGTTAAATTGCAAAAGTTAGAGTGCCATAGTAGAATTAATGAAATTGGTGAATTACATATGGGGCTAAATTACAAAAGTTAGGGAGTAATAATAGAATTAATGAAATCGGTGTACTACATATGGGGCTAAATTGAAAAAGTTAAGGTATCATAATGGAATTAATGAAATTTATTACAACATTTGGGGCTAAATCGCAAAAGTTAGGGTGGCACAGTAGAATTAATGAAAGTGACTTAGAAATAAGTACTTTAAACAGTGACGATTAATTCTTGTCACTAAATCCGAATCGGTAGAGTGACAGTGACGATATTAGAAGTTGTCACTATATAGATCATTTTAGTGACAACTTTTTCAAGGTTGTCACTGAAGACTTAGTTGCTTTGAGCAATTATGACAACTTTCCTTGTCGTCACTAAATAACCACTTTTTGTGACGACTTTTGTCATCACTAAAAAATGTTGTCACTAATGACCATATTTCTTGCAGTGTAGTTTGTGACGAAAATAACGGGTCGTCACTAAACATTTAGTTGCTTTGATGCAATTGTGACAACTTTAGGTGTCGCGACTAAAGAAACCCCCTTTGTGACGACTTATTGTCATCACTAGAGAATGTTGTCACTAATAACCTTTTTTTTAGTGATCAGTGACGACAACAAAAAGTTGTCCGTAACTAGGCCAAGCAATAGTGATGATGTTTTTAATGTCGTCACTATTGTGTGTTCCAAACACTCCCGCGCTCTTGCTAAATCTTGGCGGGATTTTACTAGTGACGACTTTTCTAAGTTGTCACAAATGAGTTGGCTCCCATTAGAGGTTTGTGACGAGTTAGAAAGTCGTCAATAAAGGATCCATTTTTGTGACAACTTTTTTTCGTCACAGAGAAAAGTTGTCACTGATGACCAATTTTCTTGTAGTGGATGACTTTTTCACAAATAATTATGAACTTGTAAATAGGGCAAGTAGGGTCGTATTGTGAGATCCCGTAAATTTTCTCAGTTTCTAAGTTTTATTTTATTTAATTGTATGCTTTTCTGCATTTTCTTTATTAGAAAATTTTCTAGATAATTTTTATGAGTAAATATAGTTTTTAGATGATTTTTCTAGTATCGGTTAGTTTTTGAGAAATTAAGGACGTATATCGGACGTGGGACCCGCTAGTGCGGAAAGTTCGGTAAAATTCGGCCAGTTAGGTTAAGTTTTGAATACTGGGTTTAATTTATCGGGTGTTATGAGATAATTAGAGGATACCATATGGATTAGAGTTGAGGAAACAAAGGGATATGCATGCATTAAATAGGGTGACAAGTGTCACCATATGATTAAGTCTTACTTTTGACCACTATTCACCTTTTACCAAATAAATCAAAAATTGATCCAAAAATCACCCAAAATTTGCAAGCTTGTGGCCGGCCCTCTCCAAGGAAGAAAGAAAGGAAAAGCTCTCCAATTTCTTGCTTCAATCTTGCTCAAATCCAACAAACCAACCGTTTAATCTTGCATTTACTCCATAAAAATCATTAAGTGAGTGGTTGTGAGGTGATTAGTGAAGTTGTTTGGAGGATTAAGGTGCTAAGTTGTTCTTGTTCTTGGGTTGTTAAGGTGAGTAACTAAGGGACCTTTCTTGCAACTCAATAATGCTTAATTATTGACATGTGTGAGGTGAAATGATGATTTTAGGTGTTGTTTCATGACTTTTGGTAGAATTTGGTGCATTTTCTATTTAATCATGATTTTTTCTGTTTTCATATGATTACTATTGCGTGGCCATATATGATGGTTGGAAATGATCTAGAATGAATCTAAAATGCGTAAATTGTGGTGGTTTGCGAAAAATTTCCGCATTGAACGGAAAAATTCGAATTTAGGGTTTCAATTCAATCATTCTGCCCGGTATTGTTCCTCATAGTTAGAGGCTGAATTAGCCTTGAGTTAAAACATGAAAGTTGTAGGGAATGATATTTTATAGTTACCTGCAAAATTGCAGGCCAATCGGGGCAACGTAGCCTGTGAAAAGACTGAAATACCCCTGCTGCCCTGTTTCTGTCCGAACTTGGTAATCAGCTTTGGTAATTGGTTAATTTGATTGGGAATACGATTGATTTGGTTATTGATGTCTTCTTAAGAAATATAGCCTGGTATCTTAGCTTTTGGATGGCTTTGGAATCACTTGAATTGGACTTAGGTAACCTGACTTATGATGATTTAACCAAAATGTGGTTTATTAACCTGTTTATGCAGTTCTGGTTTGGTATATTGATCTTTTGACCTAGTTGCACTACAAACTGGACTGAGTGGCCTTCTTCAACATTGTAACCCTATCTTTTAGTTTCGAAACAGTGTATAGTATACATCCATCCGATACTCGTAGTGTCAGTTGTGCCTAATACGCTTAATGGCGTCAAAACTATTTTTAGGTCTTAGAGCTTAACTTTCATTTCCGGATTTTCCTTAGCTTACTTTAGTACTTATACGTGCTAATGAAGCCTTATTTTCGGTAGTATGTGGAAATTGGTTTATAACTTGTAATCGAATCTTATTGTGCCTATTTGAATATTTTAGGGCGTGACGGTGATTCAAGACGCTCTTTGAGCGGAAGTATATGAAATATCATTTGCTTGCTTGGTGAGTATACTACTGACTTGTTTGTTTACAATGTGGCTTTGTTATAGTTGAACTTGATGCCTTGAAAGCTTATTTGCACCGGTGAAACTGATTAAAGTGAGGGTGTACTTGATCGCTCTCACCCCTTTTGTATTATATATGATTGTTAACTGTGGTACTTGAATAGTACATGAAATATTGGATTGGGTGTCGTATGGACGAGTATCCAACGGCTATTACTGTTACTACTGAGCTCAACCCCATTGGTAGTTGATTGGATCGAGCCGGCGAGAGTTTGGTCGTGAAAATTGACGAGTCATAGGGACTGTTATATGGAATCCTGCAGTATGAGACTCTCGATTCTGGTATACTCGAGTATTACCAAATTTACACTGTTTGGAGTTCGGGCCCGGTAGGGGAATGTTGGGTGGAAGGAATGGAAGTAAAGTGGAGCCTACGGTTGGTTACTTTGTAAACATTAACGGAGGGTCAATGAAGTCCGATCAAATATACAAGCGAGGAAAGGGGCTCTTGAGAGCCGTCCATATCCTTTTACCCGTTTTGTTAATGTGTGATCTGGGTTTACTTCTTATTGAACGCTTTATGCCTATATGAAATTGGTTGCTTGAGTGATAGTAACTCACTGGGCGTAAACTCACTCTATTCCTTTTGTTTTCCTTATAGGAATATAAACACTTTTGGAAAGTCCATGAAAGTTGGTTGCCGAGTTGAGTTTATGTGAATGAAATTTTGAATAGCTCTTTTTGAGCAAACTCTAAGCGCATTTTGATCCAACCAAAAATGTCGAGTTGTAATTTGCAAACCGTACTTGTATAAACTTGTTGGACAACTTGGGTATGCCCTTTTGGTATGTAAATGCTAAATTTCAAGATGTATATGGTTGATTGATACTTGGTTGGATTTTGACATGTCGGTTACTATTCATGGCCGACTCTGTTTTCATTTTTTTTTATTTATAATTTTGACTTGATTAAGCGCGCTTGTATGTTCCGGAACGTTTAGACCGTATTGAACTGTCCCGTTAGTCCTTGTGAGAGTTAGGCAGGCAGTCCGCGTACCCCCTTTGGTTCGCCTTATGGGAAGGTGGGGCTGTCACACGTATCCTCAAAGATTGGGAATATTTGTTCTCTTAAAAAATCCAAAGTAACACTGGGGGTGTTTTTATATAAACGATAACAATTAAAACAATTGAATTAAGAATAAAATAACCAACTAAAAATTAAATAACAATTCACTAAAATCAAAGTAATAATAATTAAAGATCTAGCCAAGAAATAACTTCAGCAATGATTCACCTAATTGATCATCGATGTACAAGCATTTCCAATTATTTATTAATAAATAAGTTATAATTGCCAAACAAGCGATGACAGTCAACCCCTCCTTACTGTGTCGGTGATTAAGGTACGCTCGTTGATCACTATTTTAATTGAGAAATAATTTTAGGTACGCCCGTAAGATTTAATTCTCCAATTGCATTACGTATTAGAGGAGCCCTATTCTAATCAAATAACGCACTACCAGGGTTATTTCAGATTAGCCCGCGTATTCCCCTGACACAATTCCAATCATGCTAGTTGTCACTATTTCAGAGCAATTAAATAATTACGAATTTAATGCCCTAATTGACAATAGATTATCCAATCAACTAATTATCTGAATTCAAGACAATCAATTAATCGAACAATCATAAGCACTGTAATTAGAGAATATGCGAATACTAATAAATAAAAGGAAAAGAGAAAATTAAATCGATCTCACAATTTTTAGACGAATCAAAGCATCCGTTGTTCCTTAACTAGAAAAGAGAATTTAGCTCATATTTCATGCAAAAAAACCCATCCAAAATTGAAGCAAAAGTCGCGGCCATTGTCTGCGTTTTGGAAAGCCCAATTCGTCCGAGCAATTGAAAGCCAAACGAAAGTTACAGGGAATCAATCAATGTTTCAATTGATCTTAACATACGAGTGAATGAAGCTACCAAGAGCCTATGCGAAGAAAAGTCAAAAGCTAAATCTCCATTCTCCTGACATGCATAAGAAGAAAAACCCAACAAGAGATTCAAGGGAAAAGTCAAAGAAAAACTAAGTTAAAGGAAAAATGATCTCTCCTCCCCAGCAATTACGAAAATGGGCAGAAGTTTTTCTTTGCCAACAATGTCCCTGGGATAAGCTCTGTGACTTGGACTTCTTTTCTATAAAATTGGCACTTGTTATCCTATTTTCGTTCTACTCTCTGAAATAAATGCAAAATACTAAAAGTGAGTAGAATCCAACAATTAATCCACATCAGGTCAGGTAATAAGGGAAAATAATAATAAAATAAATGATAAAATTGCAACCTATCAGAAACTGATGTGTTCAGCCCCAATTCTTAAGTTGTCAGATTTTAAGAAGGCCTTTGTAGTAGAAAAAGATGCCAGTAGGGGAGGCATTGATGCAGTCTTAATGCAGGAGGGGCACCCTATTGCCTTTCTGAGCAAGGCATTGTCAATGAAGAACTTAGGTCTATCAGTTTATGAGAAGGAACTTCTAGCTCTGGTAATGGCAGTCACAAAATGGAGACACTATCTGGTTGGGAATCACTTTATCATCAGAACTGACCATCAGTCATTAAAGTATCTACTGGATCAAAAACTGAACATTGCTCTTCAGCATTAATGAATGACTAAATTGATGGAATTGGACTATGAAATACTGTATAAGAAGGGATCTGAGAATCAGGTGACAGATGCTTTATCAAGGAGACATGAATCTATCCCTAAACCTCCACTTAATTCTTGTTTAGCCATTACTACGGTTAGACCTGGATGGATTGAAGAATTGCAGAAGAGTTATGAGACTGATGCACATTGTAAAGACATAATGGCCCAATTGTTGCTAGATCCTAGCTCTTACACTGACTATGCCTTGGTAGATGGAGTACTGAGACACCAAGGTAAAATTTATTTAGGAACTACTAATAATACCAGGAATCAGGTCATTCAAGTACTCTATGCTTCAGCAATAGGTGGTCATTCTGGACAAAGGAATTGTTGGCAGAAGATAAAAAGCTTGTTCTATTGGCCAGGTATGAAACAGGAGGTGATAACTTTTATTCAGAATTGTGATATATGTTAGAGGAACAAGTTTGAAAATGTTCCTTATCCTGGATTGTTGTAGCCAATATCAATTCCTAAACAAGTTTGGTCATATATTTCTATGGACTTCATTGAGAAACTGCCAAAATCACAAGGATATGATACTATATTGATAGTGATTAACAGATTCACCAAGTTTGGTCACTTTATTATGCTTACTCATCCATTCACAGCAAAAGTGGTGGCTCAAGCTTTCTTAGACAACATATACAAGATACATGGATTACCAGAGTCCATTATCACTGATAGAGATAAGATCTTCACCAGTGGATTCTGGAGGGAACTCTTCAAGGTAATTGAAACTGAACTGCATTATTCATCCTCTTACGATCCTCAGTTTGACGAACAGAGTGAAAGGCTCAATTAGTGTGTGGAAAACTACCTAAGGTGCATGACAAGAGAGTTGCCTTCACAGTGGAGCAAGTGGATGGCCCTGGCTGAGTAGTGGTACAATTCTTCCTATCATTCCAGTATTAACATGACTTTCTTTGAAGCCTTGTTTGGGTATAAACCAGTGCCTCTGCCATTGGGGTCATACTTGGATTCAATAGTACCTGCAGCTTCCAACATGATCCAAGAGAGGAACAGGATCTCAAATTGCATTAGGGAAAACTTAGTTAATGCTCAACAGAGAATGAAATACTTTGCTGATAAGCACAAGACTAAAAAGGAGTTCTCTGTAGGTGATTGGGCATTTCTAAAGCTTCAACCCTAGAGACAGCAGACTGTTGCAGTTAGAAGATGTCTAAAGCTATTCGCCAGATATCATGGTCCTTTCCAGGTAGAGGAAAACGTTGGATCAGTAGCATATAAGTTGAGGTTACCAGTAGGTACAAAATTGCACCATGTGTTCCATGTGTCATTACTTAAGAAGAAGTTGGGGCCAATTTAGAACATTTCACCTAAGCTACCAGAGTTAGACACACAGGATCAGTGTCCATTGCAGCCAGAAGCAATCTTGAAGAGAAGAGTTATTTTGTGAGATGAGAAGCCTGTCATTCAATTCTTGACTAAGTGGAATCATTTGGACTATGAAGAAGCATCTTGGGAGGACAAATCCTTCATTGAGCGACAGTTTCCTATATTCCAGACTTGAGGAAAAGTCTATTCTTAAGGGGAGGAAATTATCAGGAAAGGGAATAATTGTAATAAAGGCTGGAGTGATTAGATTTCAATGTAGGAGCAAAACGGTGTAGTTTTGAGCATTAGCTGTAATTAGGAGAGGTTAAGTCGGCTAATAACCAACTGGCAAGGTTGTTAGAGTTTGTTATATATAGTGGGACCCACAAGTGAGAATAACAAATTTTTGGCAATAACAATTTCATTCTTTCCCTGTCTAAATCTTCTCTAATTCCTTCTCTCTGATTTCCCTCCTCCTATTACTTCTTCCTTTTACTTCCCTTCATCATCCGATCCAATTAATTCCAATGATTCACTGTAGTTCCTGACATAGGGGTACAAATGAGTCGAGTTGAATCGAAATTTGACCTAATCGAGCCAATCCTCAATTTAGTTTTATGAATCTCGGGTTCAATGATCTCAAAATGTAATGCTCGAATTTTAAAAAATAATTATTTTTATTTTTAAAAAATGAATAAAATAATAATTTTCTAAACAAATAATAAAATATTATGGATATATATGTAATTTTACCATTAAAATAGCATATATATATATATATATAATCGAACCGGTTCGCGAGTTGAATATCTTTGAACTCGAGTTTGACTTGATCATCTTGAATTTGATGTTGATCGAGCTGGAGTCGATCTCAAATTCGACCTATTCAATTCGTTTGTAAGCTTACTCCAAAGCAAATTTTTGTACCCATCTCATCATGCTTACTAACTTACCCCAAAATCAAGGACCAAAAGCCTGACGAATTAAATACTCACGTTAAAGCCCCAACTCGTCTTGACAGTTAAATAAGACAATGAGCCCACCAAAACAATCTGGTAAGATTTAGAAACATGATAGTGAAGTTAGAACCTAGAAATGGCACAATTGTGAAGTTAGAAGTGACTCTGATAGTTTCATTAGCAA
Source organism: Coffea eugenioides (assembly GCF_003713205.1). Lineage (NCBI taxonomy): Eukaryota > Viridiplantae > Streptophyta > Magnoliopsida > Gentianales > Rubiaceae > Coffea > Coffea eugenioides. The sequence continues at coordinate 18,536,735 of NC_040040.1, forward strand.
AGAAACTTCTTGGTTAACTACACAAGGCCAAATAAATACATATTTCACTTCAAAAAGAACAATATAACTGAGCAAGTTTACATGTTTCTCCATGGCACCTTTCTACCCTAATCATTGATAATCACCATTTCCCTGAATCCTTGTCGATCACCGCTGTTATACCAAGTTCTGTTACATATTTTATGTTAAACAAAGATATAAACGAGTATAATCAAGTTAAAATAATTCTAGCTTTTTGATAAGTGAACTTAATTTGTTTAGTGGTTAAGTCGAATTCAAGCGAGTTTAGTTTTGTGAATCCAAACTTTGAGTTTAGTCCTTGTAAGTTAAACTTTTTCACATACACATCTTGAATTCTATACCGAAAATTAACCAATTTTATTGGTCAAATCCATGGCACAACTGAACAACTGCCCTAACGGTTTTCATTTCCCCCAGGAACTTCATTCGTAAACCATATATATATAGCATAATACTCGATGAAACTTTACATTTACTGCAGGATCAACAGAACCCCATTAAAATCATCTCCCTATCTCCCTTTTCCTTTTCAAGAAAATAGGCAAGAATAAAAAAATCCAGTTTTCAGGTCAATCAAGAAAATGGAGAAAGAGCAAGAAGGTAGACATAGAACAGAGGAAAACAAAGCCCCTAGCTCTGGCTCAAAGAGTCCAGAGATTGTTCAAGTCGGAGTTGAAAAGAAAGGCAGTGATGAAGCTTCTTGTTCGTCACCATCTCCACCGCAAGAATCTCTGCAGATGGTTTTCAACGACGGCCAGGGTGGGACGTACAAAATCCAGGCTTTCATAGGAGATATGCTTCCTTTGGAACAAGTCTACAGAGCAGAGTTCATCAAGAATGAGGACAATGAAGACGATCATAGCAGCGGACAAGTTGTTCTTGTAGCTTTGAAACTGAGCCTTCCAGCGTATTCATTCGTCCCTGCAGACGGCGGCTATAGAGAAGGGCCCGCCTACGACGAGAATGATATCCTTTTTGGGATCACACGGGAATTCTATGAGAAAAATCTCCACTGTCAAGTCATGCCGTTCTTCAATCTGGGCTCCCTACGCTACATCATCTCAAGAACTCCCCTCAAGAAATTGCCTGAAGATTGCATTGCTGTCATATTGAGAGAAGTTCTGCGGGGCCTCTCCAATCTCCATCGCTCTAAGAGATACCATTCCCAAGTCAATGCGGGGTTCATCTTTGTTGCCGAGACTCCGAAATTATCAATCAAGCTGTGTAATCAGGAGACGAAATATTTCCACAATCCTGAAAAATACTGCCCAAGAAAGGTGTGGGATGAAGGATGGTCTTCAGCAGCCTACCCGGACAGGTTTCCGGTGTCGCTTGATCCTACTAATAAAACTTGGACATATCCACCGTTTTTTGAACCCAAGCTGAGAACGACCAACATATCTGCTGCAGCTGATATTTTCAGTCTTGGTGTTACAGCCATAGAAATGGCTTGGGGGCCTGTGGATCCTTCTTATGAGCAAAAGAATGTAAGAGTCAGTACTCCAGAAGAATTCCTGTCGATAGTTGAATTAATGCAATACACCAGCTATGATATCCCGAGTGTGAGCGATCTCTACCTTTATGGTTTGCTTGAACATCGTAATAATCGGCAGCCAAGCAGTGATTTCACTAGCACTACTGCTCTAGAAAATGCTGCTGATCAGACTGAGGCGACAGTAGAAGAAGAACAAGGAAGGATGAAAATTGTTATGGAGGCCGTCAGTGAAGAATTTAAGAATCTGCGCAAGAAAATCAAGAAATTCATTGGCCGTGGAAAGGCAGAGGGAACGCATGAAGGAACACCCGATCTCGCTGATGAGCGAAATTATCAGGTTTCAAATTCGTTCATTAAATTCGTGAAAAGATGTGTAGTTGTTGAACCTGTGGAGAGGCCCTCAGCTGAGAAGCTACTGAAGGATGCATTTTTCAAGAAGTACAAAAAAGTACCTCTGCAGCGCTTCGCAGATGTCGTTTTGAAGAACATATAAGATGATTTCTGTGCTCTTAATTTTTAGCTACTGGTAGTTTCTCTGACTGATGCAGGAGTGATTCAGTTTTCCGAGCGATGGTAATTAGAATTGTACTCAGCGTAGTAGTAGAATTGGCCCTTTTCATTCAGTCAAATCTGATTAGATATCATGATCAAGCGTTTAAGAGTAGAAATTGGCAGGTGGGAATTGGCAAATTGCCTCGTCCACCCTGATCAATTGTAAGTCTCCTCAGGAACTACTACTACGATATATGGCAATAAAAGTTGTCTCATCATACAAATTAAAGTGGTCAAATCTCCTCGTGACAGCATGCAGATTCTTAGCTTACAGAAGATTCAATGTGGTTTTTCCTGAACATAATTTGCCATGCATGCATACTCTAGATAAGAAGCATATACCAGTTGCACTTGCATATTCAAGAAAATGCAAACTTGTACTACACCACATCAGTTGTATATATTTCCTTGTTTTGGTTCGTTGCATGGGATGTCCAATAACGACCCATATGCGAGACTTGAATGCTTCAAGGAAAATGTAAAATGCATACTTCTTGTTTTCAAACGGCCCTAAATATGGTGCAACATTATGTAGACCATCCGGAGAAAAAAGACCTAAAATAAATGCTAGAAAAAAGTAAAGAAATGAAGGCAGCTATGGACATTTACGAGCAAGTAGTTCAAGCTGTTCCAAGTTGAACAAATTCTTCTATACTTAACCTCAATGAACAAATACACATTACAAAAAAAAAAGACAAAAAAGAGAAAGAAAGGAAAGGTTACAACTTACAACCTAGAGACCAAGAACAAAATAATGTTCAGAAATTCATGCCCAGACACCCCCCCCCCCCCCCCAATTTCTCTTGGGTCCGTTTGAAATGTGAATTTGCATGTAACAACAAAAATTTGAAACGAAGAAATTTCAGATTAATATACTTTAAAAATCTCCAGTAGTCAAATTTCTTGTTTGCTAGATAAACGAAACATTTAATTTACGTGAAATGGACTGTCTAAAACAACATCCCTGTTGATGCTTTTAGGAGCAAACCACAAACTAGTACAACATTTTCTTCCAAATAGCCTACCCACCACTTCTTAGAGGAAGAAAGGGAGGGGAAAGGGATTTTTTTTTACTAAAATATTAATCTTACTCCTGTTTTTTTTTCCTGAGAATTACTTGGACTTGCATCTTTTGGTCGGAAAATTATTTAAAAATAGGTTCTGGTCAAAATTGATACATTTGGAGGACTGTTTCATGTGAGGGATTATGAAAGAATCACTTCAAATTAAAGGTGGTCAGCGACCATTTTGATCATTTTTCCTTATCTTATTATCAGTAATGTAATTTGTTACTAATAATGTTGTTCGCTAGTACAATTTTAAGCTTTGGTGGCTAAAACCTCAAAAAGTAAATAGCCAAATGCTCACAAAATATGGGTTTGATATAAAATCAGAAACTGCAGTCACAGATTAATCCATTCTTTTTTGTTATGTCATATAGTAACAAAGAATAATATATGTTGTAAGTGTGGTGATTCATGCATAGTAAACTCGTTACTAAGAAGACTATAAAATAAAGGAGAGTTGAGACATGGTGATTTTTGGTCCGGTTTACTTGTAAATATTGGCTATATTAGGGTCAATCATTGTCTTTGGTACCGTAGTTTTTTTATGGTCATTTACTATTCTGAAAAGAGCAAATTATCTGAATGACCACCAAACTTTTAGAATCGTTGAGTTTTAACTATTGAATTATTAAAAGTTTGGTTTTAACTACTGAATTATATAAAGTTTAGATATCGAGCCATTAGATTTAATCGTTAAACATGACGGATTTGAGTGTTCGCACGATTCACGAGACAAAAGAAAGAGGCATAGCTAACGATTAAATTTGACGGAACGACCTAAACTTTAAACTTTAGATAGTTTAATGATCAAAACCAAACTTTTAATAGTTCAATAGTTAAAACTCAACAATTCCAAAAGTTCAGTGGTCATTCGAATAATTTGCTCTTCTGAAAATGTTGATGTTGATGTTGATTTCTTTTCCTATTTATGATTATTAGAAAATTCTATGGATTTTCTCTATGCTAATTTCCGAGCATTTATTCTATTGGAGCTACTTTGAAATGGTTTATTCAAGTATTTTTGCCTTTTCCATTTATTGCCCATTTGGGACTCTTTTAGAAATCTCGAAGACAGAGGATGGAGTTGACCACGCAAAGATTGGCCACCTCTCCCCGGTAGATTAAGATAGGATAAGTTATACAATTGTTATCGTTGCCAAAAAAAAAACTTAATGCCTCAAAATATGAAATAAAACTATGAAAATTAAACAATCCCACTTCTTCTAATACTCAGAACACGCTTATAAAATTCCTAATACCCTGAAATTAAAGGCGCCTTTTTGGCTGCCCACACATGCATAAATTTCATCTTATGATATTTTCTTGAGAATAAAATGAGAAATTATAAAGGAAAGAGGAAAATCCAAAATTACAAGAATTGAAAGGCTAAAAAAATTGTATTTTAGAAAAGTGATTTGAATATTTTTTAATCATTTAAGAAGAAGATATATATCTGCAATTCCTCTTTTTTAATTTCAATCATTAAGGTAAAGATTTTTGTGGGAAAGAGAAAGAATTAAATAAAGAAGAAAGAGAAAAAGAAATAAAAGAAAGGAAAACAAGGTAAATAAAAAGTCAAAATAATGCAAGGACAATTTTGTCCTATAGGGGGTTAAGTGAGCAAAATTAAAGGTTAGGGGGTAAACTGAAAAATTTGGTATACCTTAAGGGGATTAAATGTGATTAACCCTAATTAATAAGGAGAGGTATAATACTAAATATTAAACAATAAACATATTTAGTAATTAGAATTTAGATATTGGTAATTTGGTATATCATTCATGTTTGAACTATTGATATTTGAATGCGTAACTTGTAACTTGCAAGTATTAGTGTACTCTAAAATTATATTACATATTTAACATAAAAATTCATATTCTCTATTCACTAATCTTAAGGCTTTAAGCATAGACAAGACAACTAAATAGTCTAAGTGAATGCATGTGAATTGCAAATCAACGTATTAGTGTATTGGCTTTCACTATTAAAAGCAAATTAAGAAATTTGCATATTTTTCCAAAAAATCTATATAAGAAATAAGAATAAATGTAAGTATAATGTATTACATACTTTGTAATTTATAAGTAAATAAGTGACATTGTGTATATAACTACACAATAACATAAGTAAGTAAATAAGTTGTATTTTGATTTGAAATAAATTATAAGTTTGTAACTTAGTAACTTATCACTAATTATTTTAAATTGTAAGTTTGTAACTAATATAATTTATCACTAATCGTAATTTGTAAGTTTGTAACTAATATTACCTATTATTAATCATTATAAATTATAAATTTGTAAATTATTACTAATCATTGTACAGTCTAAGGTGTATTTTAGTTTATATTAATCACTTTTTATTTGTTCCTTAAATCATTGATTAAGGATTCAAGATATAACTAGGTATAAGTGATCAAATAAATACCAATTAAACCACAAAATGATTAGAACATGAGTAATGTATTAAATTATGAATAAATTTGGGGATCAAATCAGTAATAATTTTTAAATCATTGAGGAGCATAATGGATGTATAATAATTTAGAGCCCCAATTTGCAAATTAAAAACTACACAATCACTGCCTTCAGGTGAATTTGGATCGGAGACTCGCAAATTAACTCATTCCCAAATCCCAAATCAATCTGAGAAACAAAAACGAAGTCTTCTTCTTCTCCTCTCTGGGATTCTGCCTTCACAGCTTCACTCCCAAATCAGTCTCTTCTCCGCCGCACTCTACGTCTCCACCTCAGTCCTCATTCGACTCCAGTCCTTACTTCACCAGTTCACCTTAACCATTAGCTGACCTCAATTACCGCATCCATACGCCGTGCTGGTTCATCGCTGCCAAAGCCAAGTGCCAATCGCTGCTCATCTCTGGTTCATTGCCGTGCTGGCTCACGTAGGTAAGTTCGGTAATTTTTAGCATTTTAATGTACTTTTGGTTTTCTTTTCTGGAGAAGAAAATTTCTGGGAATTGTGTAATTGAACTCGTATGCATGATTGAGTGGCTTTTGGGATGAAAATGGGCTTTTGAATGTCGCTTTCGGGTGAATTTCTGGTTGTGAATGGAGCATTCTCTTGTAACTTGTGAAAGCTAACAATTTTAGTGCCTTAAGTGGTATGCCTTTCGGAGTTGATGGATGGAAGGAGGCATTATGTTGATGTTCCTATCTCGAGAGCGTTAGTAGCACTGAGCATTAGGACAGTGAGATCTCTTAGAGATCCCTCAACCAATTCACTGAGCAAGTTTTCTCCTTTGGTGGAGAATCTGAACTGGGAAACGAATTCAAACAATGCAATTACTTTGGCTTTTGGAAATAAGCCAAAAGAATTTGTCAATGTTGAAACATGCATGTTTGATTTTGAAGACCGGAGGCTAGATGATGAAAGGGATTGCCATGGAAATGGTCAACAGCTGTACTACTCGAGAAAATCTAATGCCGAGTTAGTCTCACATGAAGATTCTTGATTTTAATGAATTCGGTTAACCCGAATTCATTACCAATTCGAATTTGAAAGCGGTTTAGATTTCTGTAAGTTTAATAACCGAATTTACCGAATTCATATACCCGAATTTACCGAATTCATATACCCGAATTACCGAATATGCACCGTTTGCTCACCCCTAGTGGTAGGGGAAACTAGCAACTTAGTAAAAATGTGAAACAATATCTATGTGCTAGAGCTTACATTTGGATTAGTTTGGCTGGCTATGTTTAACAAGAGCTGATGGACAACCTAAACTGCTGATCGTGTTTGGGACTCTACCTAGCCCTTGATTTTGAGGCTTTTCCTCAATTGCATTGGTAAAGAGGATTGTTTTTGTTGTATATCCTTCCACAAGCACTTCATTTCATTAGTAATTAGCTATTATCAGAATTTTGTTTGAGAAGTTATTTTGGTGATGAGAAGTTGGCAAATTTACTCTTCATGTAAGTATGTTGGTTATGCGTCCATTGTGATATCTTGCTCAACTTTGGCATCATCAATATCTGGTTATATTATTTACTCAATGCTGTTCTTCCAGAATGATACTGGACTCACAGAAGAAGTTTTGAGTTCGATTTTTTTGTTCATTTCGTGTTTCATGTTTTTCCATTACTACTGACCAGGAAATGGTGATATTTTATTCTTATTTCATGACAGAAGTTTCTCCTCCGCCGTCTTTTAATTGTTTGTGATTTAATTGTAATTAAGGAGATAGACAAATTCTTCTTGTAGTTTCTATGACGTTTTTGTCTTTTTGGCATGTAATTATACGATAAATACTGTAATATGTATGTGTTATAATATGCATGCATTACAAATGGAACTGTGAAGAAAAGGCTATTTGTGTTTTCTAGACAACCCTTGTTAACTTCATACCTAAAGCAACTTACATGTTATCTTTTGAACATTTTTATCTTTAGCCTACAGATAATAAGTATGTCCTGCACAGGTGTGTATGCATCCCATTTTAAAATTCTTTGTTTTGAGTTGTACAGCAAAATCTTAATTGTATCAAGAATGGTTGCCATTGAAATGATGGCACTGCAGCTCCTTACAGATGTTTTTTTAAGAGTCAAAAGTGCATAAGATCTTAGCAATGAAGTGGAGTTCTAGCTAGCTATATGCAGTAGACACTTGTTTAGAATTTTCGTAATTGAAGTATCACTAAGGCGAAGAATCTTTCTCTGACAGTTAAAATGAAGCATATTCTGAAGATTCTGGCATTGCTAGTGGCTATTTCTGCCTGCTGGATTGGCCTTTTACAAGCGTCAGTAATTCCAGAGAGCTATACGTGGTTGGTGAGCTTCTTCTTCTTATCTTGGTTATTTCTTCACATATCTTCATTCTCTTTCTCATATTATGGGATTTAGCTGACAAATTGTCTTTGGTACCCAAGTTGCCGCTCTATTTCATTGTCTCTCTAGGATGCTATGGCGTCTTAATGGTTGGAGTTGGCCTGATGCAATTTCCAACTTGTCCTCAAGAGGCACTTCTCTTACATCAGGTATTTTTACATTATTTATGTTCACTAGACAAGTTGCGGATCATGCTGCTCTTGTGTGGATTATAATTGGCAACTGGTGGAAATCGCCAGCTTATCCCCCCAACATGCCTCTTTCCATTCAGGAAACCTAAATGAGGAATAAAATATTACACATCTGCTCTTTTTTTTTTTTTTTGGCTGAAGAAGCTTGGTTCCGGGGGCTGCAAAACAAGCAAATTTAGAGTCAGATGTGTAAATCAATGAAATTGTCTTTTCTTTTTCTTTTCGGATTTATGATATACAGTTTTTCCTCGTGTAGGATATCCTTGAAGCCAAGGACTTCCTGAAGAACAAAGGGGTAGATGTTGGTTCCAATTGATTATCATGCTGGAGTTTTAATATCAGATAAATATGAGAAGTTTTAACTCAAAGGAGTAAGCAGGCATATCAATTGAAGAAAGGAGCAGAGATTTTTGAGTTTCGCTGAATCAAGTTCTAATATTTGACTTGTCCTAAATGCATTGGTCCATGATAGATTTTGGCAGCGCAGTATTTGGTTGAGCTTTCTGTATGATCCGCCTGGTCATTTTCAGATGCCCATATGGATCATTTGGCTCTCCTGCCCCTTACTTGAAGCTTTTCTTGCTACTTCTCTATGTTAGACGTTTTTTTTTTCAAGGTAACAAAATGATTTTTGTTCTGTATTGTATACTAATTTGAGTTGATCATGAACTCTCCTTCTCATAAAATGCTTACTCCTTGCCGATGTTTTGTTTGGCAGAGTACTGTGTATTATGATTGCCAATAACAGAAATAATTGACTCAAAATTTTCATATTTATCAAGCCATTGCCAGAGCTAATTGTATGGTACTTCATCTGCTAATAATTGAAAACCATATAGCTCATAGTTTCGTCAAAATTCAATAGGAAATTGTGCATGTCCTTGTGATATAGGTTGACTTGTAAATTGTTAACACAAAATATGAAGATTGTGACTGTAGCCTTTTTTTTTTTTTTTTTTTTTGCAAATATGGTTGTTTGTCATGATGGTTCACTTTTAAACTGATAATTTGGGTCAGGTTCTAAGCTACAAATATAATCACATTACACAACAAAATAGAATTCATGCATATGTGTGTGCATAAATACTAGTACACATATCAGTTGAACTTCAAAAGAAGAGTATTTCTACTTCATTTGTGCTTATATGTATATTAATCAATCTTTAAAAGAACTATTCTATTTCTCTAATTTTGAAGTTGGTCAAATTTTATACCCCTGAAGCATTACATCAATGAAACCAAAACATTCTTTGGAATCACATATTCTACAAAATCATATTGTAAAATTCATTTTATCATAATTATCATCAACTAATTCCCTAGCTTGATTTATTAAATTTTTCCAAAATTTTTTTTTATTACAACAAGAAGTATATGTTCTTTCAAACACTACTATTCTTTGTTTGTGGTAAATTCTTGGATGGATCCAGTCTTCCACCTAGATATAGACCAAGTGGAATTAAACAGCTACGCTGCTCCTAATTTTATTTCATGTTTATTGGAGTAATTTTTATTTGTTTATTTTGGGTTTGGAGATCTTTATAGGGTGAGATGGGAGCTTTGGACTTTGGATAAAAAAAAAAAAAAGCAAGAAGAAACCTGGCTGTGAAACATTTTATTGACACTTGGATGTATTCGTAAAAGAAGGGGCAAAAAAAAGGGATAATTTTAGAAACCTCCATGAGGTTTGTAATTACTTCACTAGCCTCTCCTGAGGTTAAGATTTTGGTAACAAAATTAGTTCAGGTCATAAAAAAAGTAACATTAAAATACTACTTTAAAAAGATATGAAACTTTGATTCCATAAATATATCTTATCCATGTATATAAGTTGTATTAATAAAAAAATAAAAATAATTAAAAGTTAAAAACAATTAACACACATATATTTACTATTCAAAAAGTCCATATTCAATAGATTAGACAACACAAATAAGTAACAAAATTACACTAATTATCAAAAGATTCAGCAAAACAGACCAATCATATCTCTTAATATGAGGTTTGCTATAATTTTTGTGATTTTGAAAAGAATTTTTTTTTAAATTTTACTTTTCTTTTTCGCTCTTTTCTCCTTTAGTTCCACGAAATTAGTTCACAACTTTAAGTGTTTAAAAGAAAATTTGGTCGTGAAAATTCTTTTCCCTTGTATTTGTTTTTCTTCTACCAAAGGCCCTCGTGCTTGTTTTATTTACTGTTATTATTAGCATTTATTTTGCAAGGTCCGGTAGCGACTCTAAGCATTTATTTGTTCAGTCCTAATATGTGACTGTGGACCCTTCCTCCTCCCTCCTCCCAGCTGCCACCGCTGAGCAGTGCAGTCCAGTGCAGGGTCTAACATCTCAATAAAAGGTAACCCCCTCTCCCCCCCCTTCCCTCTCTGTATTTTCAGGATAACATTGGTCTTGTTTTACAAGACTTTGCTTCTTGAAAGGAAGAAGAAGAAGGGAAAAGAAACAATTGAAAGAAGAAGGAGAAAACCCCCCTGATAAATTCAATCTTTCTAAGCAAAGATGCTTTTTCTGGATGTTAACTAGTTGTTATTAAGTTTTCTGTTTAATTTTAACAGAAATAAAGTGAATGGTTGTTATCTTTCTGCCACTGTCCCTTTCGAGAGCTTGAATTTCTAAACTTTACCACCATCTTGATTGAATGTATGTTGATTTTCTCTACGTAATCATGTAGCTACTTTTTTTTTCCCACTTGTTAATTTGTGTTTGTATTTTTTTCCCCAGAGGAGGCTTGTTTTTTCTTGTTCCTTTTTTTTTTTTTTTTAAATTTGGGTTTTGGGAAGTTTCTGGTGGTGGGGAGAGGGGGTGCGGTTGGTTGTTTTCTGTGGTTGTGGTTAACCTGAGAACATTCATTTCCATGTTAATTTGATCCTCTATCTGCATTTTCTCTATGTTACCTTATCAGACTGTGCTTAGCTAAAATATTGACGTTCTATTTCATTCATTCATTCATTTGCATTAGCACATGTCTTTTTGACAATTGTGCTAATCATTACCAAAGTATGAATCTTTTTAGGGATGGTAAGTTGTTAAAGTATGTTTGCCTGAATTTGCATTATTAGGTAATTATTTACTTTGTTCTGATGTGATCACGTGGATCTTAAGTCCATTTGTATCAGAGCACAATCATTTTTAATTTGTTAAGATCCAGCTCAAATGATACCCCAAGAAGTAATTGAATTCATGCACTCACTAGCCATTTCAAGAATTCTACAACCATCATATGGTGATGATGAATGATTGTTTTGTTGTTCTGACATGACATGTTAAACTTAGAGTTTTCTGTAAGACTTAGACATTGAAGGCATTTTTTTCCAATAATCACCTGTCCTAATTTGGTTAACTGTTTTTCCCACCTGCACTGTCCATCTTGTTGAAAAGCCAAGCTTAAACTTTAGGCTTTGGTATTCACAAATATTATCCATTATCAGACATGAGGCTGGAGATTTAAGAAATTTTTGCATGCTAGCTAGTCACATCATTAGAATAGTGCTAGACATGTGGAAGGCAGTGGTATGAGTGCAATAATATCTGAACATGTTTTCTTCACTATTATTTTCTTTCTTAAGATCTGTCCAAATGCGTGATCTTTTGCTGGTTTAGAAAAATTAATCGCTTTTGACATGAGAAGATTGGTTCTTATTGAACAAGATTCTATAAGATAAGATTGTTCAATGAACTGTTGTTTTATTCATCTTTGCCTTAGAACCAGATAAATCTAGTAAGTTTCATAATGGATTATGATTTTATTACCGGCACTCAACAGCTGATAATTTGTCACCTTTGAAATCCTTTATGTTTTCTATTTCCTATTCGGAGAATATTGGTGTTAGTGCATTTTTCACTTACAGATAGATGGGAAAAAGTAGGGTCTTTTCATATAAGTTAACAGCTTCCTAAGGGCTGAGGCTCTCTGCAGGCGACCAGACGGGTTAGAGAGAGCATGGCTGCTGCCAGTGGCTCTGATTTATCTTCAGAAATGGAGGTGGATGCTTTTAGACGTCTTTTCCCTCTGAATTTTCATGAGCGCCATCTGCTTAAATCTATTAGACCTGATGGCAGGACCCTTGGAAAAGCTAGAGATACAATCATATCCCTTGGTCAGTCCAGGTTTTATTTGCGTAAAGCTTTCTAAGATTTGCGGATATTACTATTTTCACCTAATTGCAATTGGTTTTGTTGTAGGAGCTGTTACATCGGCAAACGGATCTGCACTAACAAAGATAGGCTGTACGGTAAGTTCTTATGCCACAGTGCTAACATGTTATTTTATTTTCTTACAGTTTAGGTTTTTGACGTAGAATCTAACACACGTCACTTGTTTGATGCTTAGACCATGTTGGCTGCCATTAAATTGGAGGTTATGACACCTACAGTGGAGTCACCGGATGAGGGATGCATAGGTTCCTCTTATAGCCTCTTATCATCCTTAATTCTTTAATGGTTAATTGAATACTTAAACGTGCAATTTTGTACAGCTATAGATTTTCATATGCCCCCAATATGTTCTCCTATTGTTCGGCCTGGGAGGCCAGCAGAGGCCGCTCCAGTTGTGGCAAAGCAGTTATCTGACACTATTTTGAGGCAAGTCATGGCAACACCTTGATACCTGCAATCCACTCCTTTTCTAATTGATAAACTACTTCCTCTTTTAACCTAGTTTTTACGTAGTATTGGATAATGATTTTGAATTGCCCATGTAAAAATGCATTTTCTCTTGTAATCCATTAGAGATTGCAAGAGGTCTTACACACCGTAAATTGCAAGCTTAGGTATTTGTGGAAAAAGTCAAGCAATTAAGCTTGGTGATTAGTATTTCAGTGCGTCGTTAAACGTTTCTTTTGGTAACATTAGAAACTTTTGCATTTTGTACCTAATACAGAGTGCCAGACCTCTTACATCTTCATGCATTCTGTTTCTGGATATCTATTTTCTTGTCTTTGCTGATTGTTTGGTTGAATAATTTATAGTTCTGGCATGATTGATTTGAAAGAATTGTCTTTGGTCAGTGGGAAAGCAGCTTGGATGGCTTACCTGGTAATGAATTTTGAGCTGCAACTGTTACATAACCTTTGTTTTTAGTCCCTTTAATTAGTCTTGTGTCGAACTGAACTTTGTTGTGATTTCCTTCATGAAGAAGTGTATTCTCAGACTTGTGGTTTAAGCGAATATAACCGCTTATTTTGCCAACTTATGATGGCACAGGACATATATTGTTTGGATGCTGATGGGTCCCTTTTTGATGCTGCATTGCTTTCTGCAGTTGCTGCCTTTTCACATTGTAAGTTTATCTCTTGATTTCCTATCCTGATTACTTATCAAAATTTTTCAGTTCTTCCCCATTTTCTCCCAGTAGAGTAATGACGCAAGAGAATATCTGAATGAGTAATAATGGGAAACAACCCTTGCTTGATGTGTTCACTCAACTTTTTTTATTTTTAAATTTTTTTCTGTCTTTCATGTTTGTCAACTTCAATTTGTGATTTGGCTGTGTGAGGAATTTAGTTTAATCATGATAGGAACTGCCATAAGTGTAGGTTTTAATCCCCCTAATTCTTTTGTTCCTTGAAATATAGCCAGCTTGCCCGCACTCAGCGTTGGTCAGATTTTATACATTTTATTGCCAAGTCCTGGTTCTCCTAGATATTTTTTGTTTGCTCACCTAGAACAGGGTCCTTAAATATAGTAGCCTTGGGATGAAAGTTTTCACCCACTGTCTCCTGCAATTGTTTTGCTCTTACCTACTCTTCATCTTCACACCTTCTGATATGCACAAAAGTTGGTTTTTATGGAGCTGGTGTTCACTAAAAGACGAGATTATTCATCTCTGTAATTGGATTGGATGGCAAAACTGAGGCTTCTGGTATTCCATCATAATTCTTGCATTATAGAAGATTGTGCTATGTAATTCTTGAGGTTCACATGCTACCTGCTTGTTTACATGACTTCCGTTGCTTGCAGTGCAAATTCCTGTAGTTTCTCTGAATGATGAGGGAAGGATTGTGCTTATTTCTGAGGATAATGGGGGAGGGAAGTTGGAGAAGGAGCCAGTCAATAAAGAAAAAAGGAAGCTCAAGTTGGCTACAATACCATTTTCCTTAACTTGCATACTTCACAAGAATTACATCCTGGCAGATCCTACAGCAGAGGAAGAATCCATAATGGAGACACTTGTGACTGTGGTATTGGATTCCTCCAGTCAATTGGTTTCTCTTTACAAACCAGGTGGACCAGTTCTTGCCCAAACGTCAGCTATTCAGGTTAGGCTACATCGCCTTGAGACGGGAAATAAGATTCCATAATGTTTCTGTAGCATGGAAAAATGTTTAGCTTTCTACTCATTTATTATGGCCATCCCTCCCACCTGCATATTCATCCTCTTTCCTTATACCATGAGAAACTGCTGATGAAGCTCACAACTGCAGGATTGCGTCTCATTAACAAGACAGAGACTGAAGGAACTTCAAAAGATCTTAAATGAAGCAATTTCTGATATGGAGGTGGACTAAAAGCAGGACTAATTTATGAATCCATCGGTATCTAGGTTTTAATGGTATTCGTTTCTTCATACCCTTTAGTTTCCTTGGTTGAGAATGAAATGAGCAGCAAAATATCACAGAGGACGGTGCTTTAGCCAATCTTTTTGCAGGGATTATAGTTGGAGAGGAATTAGACAAATAGCAATTTCATGGTGAGCTTGTAAAGGATCCTTGTGACTGAAACTTTTCTTGACCTTTTTCTAATTTTGTTCTATCTTCATGTCAGATTTACTGATATTTAGATAACACACATTCACCCAATTTGGCAATCGGTGATGGTAAATCTGAACGTTTGTCTTTTCCTTTTTTTTTTTTTTTTTGCACAAAACACGTGTGAAGAAATTTGGCACTATGTTAAGTTTTTCCCTTTAGTGCATTCAATAGAAATGCCCAATATGATTATTAACCACTGATCCACATTTAGCATTTGAGAAAACTGCAGCTTTCTTTAGTTCTTACAGCATAGTAACAATTTTCTGATATCTTGCAAGAAGGCATTTGCATTTTCTTCCCCCCGACCCGAAACCTGCCAAACAAATAAAGGATAATGCAGTGGTGAAAGTTTGTGTAAACTTTTTGTCAAGAGAACGGTCTCCTTCAGTCAAATCTTATCTTTTCCTTGATCGAAAGAAAAGAAATACTATATGGACATTATGTTTGTTTTACAGCTATATAAAAGTTTCTTTCATTTGTAATTTACTTTTTTTTGAGTAACAAATCTAGAATATCAACTAATACATAAACTCTAGAATATTAACGAAAACACGCTAAATTTACATATGTGAAAGTTTCTCTTTCTAGAAATTTAAGTATCGCAAAATATTGGATCAACGCGACAAAAGTAAGGGTGGGGAATGTTGAGGAGGGGAAACTGCCCCCCAAAAGTTTGAAGAATTTAATTTGGGCAGCTATTTTTTTGAGAAATTGTACAAATATTAAGTTCCCCACCCTCACACCCCTTCCCCCCCCCCCCCCACGAAAACCTTGATAAACTTGAGGATGAATTACACCATTAATTAAGTGGTTTATTTTCTAAAAAATTGTTTTGAAGTTTAAATTTTTAGAGATATTTAATATCTATCATTTCAAGTTCTATATTACATTATTATGGTAATAATTTAATATATTTGACTTTAATATTTATATTTTTAGCTTAGTATTTCCTTCAATTACTTGTACAAATTTAGCTTTAGTAATTGCTAATCTTGAGAAAGAAATTTTTGTACTAGCCCTTAATTTAAGAAAACTGAAAAATGTGTTAGGGACAAGGGAGAAAATGGGGGTCGTAGCATGCATGAATCTTAGAAAGCTTAGACAAAGGTTAAGGGAGCGGACGGCCGGGGGTTTGAGTCAGTGATGCAAAAACTGGAGGATGCTTCATTACTATTCCTGCAAAATACATACATTTCAATCGGCAAATGCACATCTGTACATATGCCACATTTTGTTTTTGAGCTTAATTTTTATCATAAAAAGCTCTAGATTTCTGTTTTTTTAATTAATGGACCTTTTTTTTTTTTGGTAGATTGGCATATGGGGGATGCAACTAGTTTTCGTCATGCATTTCATTTTTTGCAGTCCCAAAGTCTAAATCCTAGTTACACCAATTCCTTGCAGGTTAAAACTGTGACTCTTCCCGACTAAACTACATACATGGTATTCGAAAAACTTTTGCTCTTTTGTTCTTTGATTTATCCCCCGTCTCCATACAAAGACGCCAATTCCTACTGTGATGAAAAGCATATGGAATAAAAGATCAGTTGATATGCTTGATTCTTCTGCAAACAGAAGCCCATCTCAGAATATATATATTTTTTTGGGGTGAATGGAGGAACCAAAGTAGAAGTTTTTTGTTTGATGATGCCTTCTTTGCCTGCTAGGCAAGAGGATAGCAAGTTACAAATTCTGTCTCGGTAGGACATGTATTTCTATTACTATGAAATTCATAAATGAAGTAGCTAGTCAATGGTGGGAAAAATCGAAGACTTTACATAGTACTTTTTTATCGGAAAATCAATCTAATATATTTCGTACCCCTTGTTCAATGAGAAATGGGTCAAATTCTACAGGATAATGGACTAATTCACCTGTAAGTTTATCTTGAAACTTTTTTTGCCTTTGGGGATGGTCTCCTGTGTTCTTGGTATCATTCCTACGGCACATCACCCATATCAGGTAGAAATGTCTTAACTAGCCGGCAAAGCAATGGAGGAATGCTTCCGAGTTCCAATACTAATTACCCCATTTTGGGTGACAAATGGTCGGTCTCCTATGTAGTAGTACATTTTACCAAAGAAAAGGAAGTAAAAGTAGTGCATGAATAAATTAACTCCTTCAATATTTGTGGACAAAACGTTTGAGTGTCAACTAATGCGTTGAAAGATCATAGTGTTGACGGGATCAAGCTTATATTTCTAGCCAATTTCTTGAGGATTTATTCAAACATGTATGGAGTTTTTTTTTTTATTTTCATATTGAAGGAGACATGAATCGACCTAAATTAAATGCATTTGGAGGAAAATCTGTTTAGGGTTTTTAAAAGCTAAAGACAACAGTAAACAGACTTGCATGCAAATAAGTTACTGTAAATTAACTACATTCTTATTAAAAAAAATAAACACATTTAACAAGTACTACTGGACACCCGTTAGCTAAAACTCTTACAGAAAATGATTGGCATGCAAATAAGTTACTGAAATGAAAGAGAAATAAAAGGAAAAGAGCGAGTATATCAAGACTTAAATTGACAGTTAGATATTTTAATCTAGTTATTATAACATTTTTGCTTTGACTTTCAAATTATTTCCTTCGCGTTCTCCCTTGTAAAGTTTAAAGTCTCTTAAAAAAAAAAGACGATTTCTCCAACCAAATCTCAATCTTCAATATGAATTTACTTTCAACAATTGCTAAGGACCTCAATCCCATGGCTTCCGATCAGGCTAATTCGAATTTATTCAACAATTATAAGTATTATTTACATCAGACTATACATAGACACTAAAGTAATAAATTGATATTAAAATAGTAAATAGCCATAATAAGTATTATTAATTTGTTTCTCCGTGGGATGCAACATAATTTCAAACTTTCTTTAACTTTCATTTTCACCATGCAAAATACAAGCGGAGAGGTATTTCCAACAATTATCACTCAACTAATGTCTACATTTATTATTTTAATATATAAATCGTCTTGCACAATTGGTTGCCACAAGTCAGCACGCTACACAAATTAATCCCGACTAATTTGAAATCAAGAACCCTTCTGAGGGGTAACTCTCCTAATATTATTTTCTCTAAATCAGTGGGAAGTGAATCATCATTGACTTAGACGAGTGCACACTCTTTTGAAATCACTTTTATAATGTTTGGCTATATATAGTAGCAGATAATGGGAGGTTAAGAATTAAGGTTTGAATCATTGACCTTCCATCCTATCAAATCTTACAGGGTTTGGTGGTGACCACTGAACCAAGCTCAAACTTTTTATCACTTGACCGAATGATCGTTATTATGATTCTCAACCGTGTCCTTGTAGCCGTCAAAACTAGGAAGCAAGGTAAACTGAAAAATGCAAGACTACTTTTTATTTTTTTTCACCCTTTTCTTTTTCTTATGGGCATTTAGTGTTCTACGTGTCATTGTTAACCTGCCATGAGAACTTGGGAGGTTGGACCCATAGGAAATATCAATTTCCTTTCCCGCAGGGACACAAGGCTAAAAATCAGAATCTTTTCAAGCAAAAAGACCTTCCCTTCCTCAAGGATAAAGGATAAGTAAATGTTCACTCTATAATGACAACAAAAAAGATTAAAAATCTAGCAATCTCATCTGTCCCCCTCCTCTCTCTCCTCATCATAAACAATCCAATCTACCCCTCTCATAGACCTGTACTTCTTCCTTAGGAAATCCAAACTGGCCAATAGGAAGCCAAGAAATTCATCAGAACAAGCCCAAGAGATAGACAGAGACCACATTACATGCAGACAATGTCCACTCGCTAGTACTAGGTCGATCTCCCTAAATTGGCCTGACTGAATTGAACCTCAACCTCAGAACACGCACTCCCAAGTGGCCTACGCTGTTTTCCACGTGTCCTATTGTCTGACCACTAACAGATAATAACCAACTTTATTTCCTTTCATTTCTTCATAAACTCACTTCTCTCCACATGAAGGATATAAGCTCGAAGCCTTCTAATTTATTCAAGAAAACAGAAAGAAGAAGCAGAAGCAGAAGCAGAAACCTTCTTCACTGAATAATGAAAACGCTCTCATATCTGAAAGAGGGGGCAAGGTACATTTATTGATTCCTCCCCCGATTTCTGTTTCATTCTTTTTCATTCTGTTTGCTATTTTAGCATAGTTGTGCTTGTGCACGCATTTAGAGCTACAGTGTTTCCATTAAAATTCGTGGGCTGCTCTGTTTTCCTCTGTGCATTCAAGAAAATTAGGGAGCTTGAGCAAAATGGCTTCTCTGATTTCTTCACCTTTTCAAATTCCTAGCTCAACAGTTGACCAACTTTCATCAATTTCGCAAAAGCGTTACTTTCTTCACTCATTTCTTCCCAAGAAATCCAGCCCAACCAACTCAAACTCAGCTTTGAAATTCAAATGTGCTGCAATTGGCAATGGATTATTCACTCAAACCACCCCTGAGGTTAGAAGAATTGTACCTGAGAATAACAAGGGCCTCCCCACCGTTAAGGTTGTGTATGTAGTTTTAGAAGCTCAGTATCAGTCATCCCTTACAGCTGCAGTTCAAACCCTGAACCAGAATGGAAAGTTTGCTTCTTTTGAAGTTGTAGGATACTTAGTAGAGGAGCTTAGAGATGAAAATACTTACAAAACTTTCTGTAAGGACCTCGAGGATGCGAATATTTTTATAGGATCATTGATCTTTGTTGAGGAATTAGCCTTGAAGGTAAAGGCTGCGGTGGAGAAAGAGAGGAATAGGCTTGATGCAGTTTTGGTGTTTCCATCAATGCCTGAGGTTATGAGACTCAACAAGTTGGGGTCTTTCAGTATGTCCCAACTCGGGCAGTCAAAAAGTCCCTTTTTTCAGCTGTTTAAGAAGAAGAACAAGTCCTCCGCAGGATTTGCTGACAGCATGTTGAAGCTTGTGAGGACATTGCCCAAGGTTTTGAAGTACTTGCCCAGTGATAAGGCTCAGGATGCTAGGATGTATATACTTAGTTTGCAGTTTTGGCTTGGTGGTTCCCCTGATAATTTGGTGAATTTCTTGAAAATGATTTCTGGTTCATATGTGCCTGCACTAAAAGGGACAAAAATTGAGTATTCTGATCCAGTTCTGTACTTGGACACTGGAATTTGGCACCCATTGGCTCCTTGTATGTACGATGATGTTAAGGAGTATCTGAATTGGTATGGTACTAGGAGGGATGCTAACGAAAAGCTTAAGAGTCCAACTGCACCTATCATCGGGTTGGTTTTGCAGAGGAGTCACATTGTCACCGGTGATGAGAGTCACTATGTGGCTGTGATTATGGAACTGGAAGCAAGAGGGGCTAAAGTCATACCAATATTTGCTGGTGGACTTGACTTTTCAGGCCCAGTTGAGAAATATTTCATTGATCCAGTCACCAAGAGGCCCTTTGTGAATTCAGTGGTTTCATTGACTGGTTTCGCTCTCGTGGGAGGACCTGCAAGGCAAGATCATCCCAGGGCAGTTGAGGCGTTGAGAAAGCTTGATGTGCCTTACATTGTTGCGTTGCCTTTGGTGTTCCAGACTACGGAGGAATGGTTGAACAGCACTCTTGGACTGCATCCAATCCAGGTAGCTCTGCAGGTTGCACTTCCAGAACTAGATGGAGGCATGGAGCCTATAGTGTTTGCAGGCCGAGATCCCAGAACAGGCAAGTGACTTCTCTTCTTTATCATCATATCTTTATGTTTTGGTTTCAGCTCGAACGCCAAGACCTTGAAATTTGAATTCTCAAGCATTTTGGTTTATGAATTAGTTAATCCTGTTTTTGGTTCTTTATGCTTGCAAGTCAAGGATTGCTAGGCGCTTATAGTTCTTACCTGAACCTTAATTATTGAAGTTCCTCTCTGAATCTCCATCTGCAAATGTTTAGGCTTGTATTGGTTTACGGTAGTACTATATACTTTAAGCAAATGATGTATTAGCGTACTTATCTTTGTTTGCACTTGTCACAATACCATTGCAGGGAAATCACATGCTTTACACAAAAGAGTGGAGCAGCTCTGCACTAGAGCAATCAAATGGGCTGAGCTTAAGAAGAAATCAAAGGTATGGTCACCCTTGCTTCTGAGTTTTATGCGAGTATTTTTTTTTCTTTACAGAGACTTTGAAGAAAAGTAACTGTCGTAGGCCTAATGGCACCTGAATTTTTGCTTCAAGCTCCCACATCTGAAATGTTACTGCACTCTTCTCTATGAATCAATTATTTACGACAAGAGAATTTTAGGTTAGATTTCTGGTTTAAATATTACATTATGTCTGTCAAATTAGTGCAGGCCATAAAACATTTTACCTTTTCGGTAAGAGTGAGAAATGGACTGACAATCACAAATGCATTTTTTTTTCCTTTTTCCTCTTTGGTAAGAGTGACTAAAAGTAGTAAATTCGAATCTTATGTGCCTTGTCTTTGTTTTTTCTGAAATTACGCCAAAATAGGAAGACAAAAATCTAATTTTAGTACAACTAAGAACAGTGTATCCATGATTCCTGATTAGCAGCTCGCTTAGTTGGCCTACTAGTTCCTATTAATGTCATTATATGCATAAAGAGCAATGGGAGAGTTGCAGCGTATGCTAGATAATCTCATATTGCTTCTTAAATATGTACAGACAGAGAAGAAACTAGCCATAACCGTCTTCAGCTTCCCCCCTGACAAAGGCAATGTTGGAACTGCTGCGTACCTGAATGTCTTTGCTTCCATTTATTCTGTTCTCAAAGACCTTCAAAAAGATGGCTACAATGTTGAGGGCCTTCCAGAGACCGGTGAGGCCTTGATTGAAGACATAATTCATGACAAAGAGGCTCAATTCAACAGTCCAAATCTTAATATTGCTTACAAAATGAATGTTCGCGAGTACCAGAAGTTAACTCCTTATGCAACTGCTCTGGAGGAGAACTGGGGTAAGCCACCTGGCAATCTGAACTCTGATGGAGAAAACCTTCTGGTGTATGGAAAGCAGTATGGAAATGTCTTTATTGGAGTTCAGCCGACTTTCGGCTATGAGGGTGATCCAATGCGGCTTCTATTTTCTAAATCAGCAAGCCCACACCATGGATTTGCAGCTTACTACTCATTTGTCGAGAAGATATTCCAGGCTGATGCAGTTCTTCACTTTGGCACTCATGGCTCCCTTGAGTTCATGCCTGGAAAACAGGTGGGCATGAGTGATGTTTGTTACCCTGATAGTCTCATTGGGAACATCCCCAATGTCTATTACTATGCGGCAAACAACCCATCTGAGGCCACCATTGCCAAACGTCGGAGTTATGCTAATACAATTAGCTACTTGACTCCACCAGCAGAATATGCAGGGCTCTACAAGGGACTCAAGCAGCTCAGTGAGCTTATTTCCTCTTATCAATCCCTAAAAGACACTGGCCGTGGTTCTCAAATTGTAAGCTCTATTATCAGCACAGCAAGGCAATGTAACCTTGACAAGGATGTAGATCTTCCTGAAGAAGGGGAAGAAATATCAGCCACAGAGCGTGACCTTGTGGTGGGAAAGGTATATTCAAAAATCATGGAGATTGAATCCCGGCTTTTACCCTGTGGGCTTCATGTCATTGGTGAGCCTCCATCTGCAATGGAGGCAGTAGCGACGCTAGTTAATATTGCTGCATTGGATCGCCCTGAAGATGGAATTTCCTCTCTTCCATCCATATTGGCTCAGACGGTGGGAAGAGATATGGAGGATGTATATAGAGGAAGTGACAAGGGTATCTTGCGTGATGTGGAACTGCTTCGACAAATAACTGAGGCATCACGAGGAGCAATAACTGCATTTGTTGAACGAACCACTAACAAGAAGGGTCAAGTTGTTGATGTTGCTGACAAGCTCAGCGCAATTCTTGGCTTTGGCATAAATGAACCATGGGCCCAATATTTATCAACTACCAAATTCTATAGAGCTGACAGGGAAAAGCTTAGGGTGTTGTTCCAATTCGTAGGCGAGTGTCTGAAGCTTGTTGTGGCTGATAATGAGTTGGGAAGTTTGAAACAGGCTCTGGAAGGTAAATATGTTGAACCAGGTCCTGGCGGGGATCCAATTAGAAACCCAAAAGTTCTCCCAACTGGAAAGAACATACATGCTTTGGATCCCCAAGCTATTCCAACTACTGCAGCAATGCAAAGTGCAAAGGTTGTCGTTGATAGGTTGCTTGAGAGGCAGAAGGCTGATAATGGGGGAAAGTACCCTGAGACTGTTGCACTTGTACTCTGGGGTACAGATAACATCAAGACATATGGTGAGTCATTGGCTCAGGTATTGTGGATGATTGGAGTTCAGCCAGTGGCTGACACCTTTGGACGAGTGAATCGGGTTGAGTCTGTCAGCCTTGAAGAGCTTGGAAGACCAAGGATTGATGTTGTTGTGAATTGCTCTGGAGTGTTCAGAGATCTCTTCATCAATCAGGTATCAGATCTTGGTTCTTAATTTCATCTTAAAAATTAAGTTTTATTCTCTAATATTCTATTTTGAACTGAAGCAGTATCTCAATTTAATAGAGTAGGGTCAACTTCAGAAGCATCTTTGTTTTTCTTGTGCATTTTCTTTTGTTTTATGTCCTTTTAGTTCCTGCAGTGAAATGCTAATTATGATTTCCTCTTTTTCCTTCACAGATGAACCTCCTTGACCGAGCAGTGAAGATGGTTGCTGAGCTAGATGAGCCAGAAGACCAAAATTATGTGAGGAAGCATGCACTAGAACAAGCTAAAGAACTTGGGATTGATGTTCGCGAAGCTGCAACTCGTGTCTTCTCAAATGCCTCAGGCTCCTATTCCTCCAATGTAAACCTTGCAGTCGAGAACTCTTCTTGGAATGACGAGAAGCAACTTCAAGATATGTACTTGAGCCGAAAGTCATTTGCATTTGACTGTGATGCTCCTGGTGCAGGCATGACTGAGAAACGGAAAGTCTTCGAGATGGCTCTTAGTACAGCGGATGCCACATTCCAGAATCTGGACTCTTCTGAAATTTCACTAACAGATGTCAGTCACTACTTTGATTCTGACCCAACCAACCTTGTACAGAACCTCAGGACGGATGGGAAGAAGCCCAATGCATATATTGCTGACACAACTACAGCTAATGCACAGGTAACCATCTGACTTGTTAACCTGGTGTATTTCTTACCTGCGAGGCATCATTCAAGCTGCACAAGATTTCTTGATCTCTATGTATTAACAGCCCCCATTTGCATCTGTTCAGGTACGTACACTGTCTGAGACTGTACGGCTTGATGCAAGAACCAAGTTACTGAACCCCAAGTGGTATGAAGGCATGCTGTCCAGTGGATATGAGGGTGTTCGTGAAATTGAGAAACGCCTGACAAACACTGTCGGATGGAGTGCAACATCGGGCCAAGTAGACAATTGGGTGTATGAAGAGGCTAATACCACGTTTATCGAAGATCAGGAGATGTTGAACAGGCTAATGAGCACAAACCCGAACTCTTTCAGGAAGTTGGTTCAGACATTTTTGGAGGCCAATGGACGTGGATACTGGGAAACTTCCGAAGAAAATATTGAGAGATTGAGGCAGTTGTACTCCGAGGTTGAGGACAAGATTGAGGGCATTGATCGATAAACATTCAAGCAAAGCAAATGACTCTTGATTGCACATAACTCTGTCAATCCTTTACCTCTCAATATCTGCCACTGGTTCTCTGACTCTCCAAGGGATTTGCTTATGGACTACACAACATCTTGTGATGCGAATGTTCACCAATTCCCCACTGTATTTTACATTCATTTTTTGGGGTTTTGTTGTCATTGTATCGAGTGATGAGATACTGGTTTCGTAAATGGAAATTTCAACCTTGCCATTCGCTTGATCTTTGTTATTGGGACTTGGCTAGTGTGATCATACATCTGATACCCCTTTTCCCCCCTCAAATTTTAGGCTTCATATTAAACTAAGGAACAGTAAAGTTCTTTCACTAGTCACCGACAAAAGAATTATGCACCCTGAGCAAACAAGTTCTTTGACTAGTCACCAGCAAAAGAAATTCTGTACTCTTTAAGAAAATCCAATATTCTGGTGACTTGGGGTAAAGCAGTTTTAGGGGGAACTTTTTAAAGAACAAAATTATAATTTTGCTGCTAATTTGGGTAAGTGGATTTGGGGGGATTTTTTGTTTTTTGGGGGGTAAAAGAAAAACACCTAGAAAGAGGGGAAGAAAAAAGAAAAGATATTCCAGAAAAGCGGAAGAAAAACTTGTAAAGAAAGGGAAATAAACCAAAACATCAGGAAGAATTGAACAAGAAGATCTGCTAATCAAAACAGAGATCCTTTCTAGGCAATAGGCATAGGTCCCTTCAAGCTGATGCTAGAAGTGCACTGGCGAAACTGTGTGCCTCTTCTTCTAATTTTGGCACCAAGAAGATTCAATTTGCGGTATATCTCCCTACAAGTGTCAAATGCAGAAACGACGAGGAAATACTTCAAAAATAACCATTTAAACACAACCTTGATCAAGGGGAAAAGGTGCCAAACAATGTAAGGAAGTTTCATTTCTATGAATGTTAAGTACATGATTTACAAATTGGGCTGTTGAAGGAACCATGCTACTTTCCGGAGAAGAGGAAAAAGACGGGTAAAAAAAAGAAGCACGGCCACTCTCCATGACTTGGTTTTTTGTGTCAGTATATCTATCGCACAGGTAAACAATAATACATGAAAATCTACAAAAAGAACCCTTCACCCCTCCAAAGAATGGTACAAAAAAATTGCAGAAATTGGTGTCTGACATACTTATACATGTTTATGTATCTCTCCCTCTCGCAAGGGATTCGAACAATAGCAACTGCTTTCCGTTAGACTAGTTCCATTAACAAAGGGTCACCAGCTGCCATAATTCTTATCAATTTAATGAACTCTTGCTCACTTGATATAGTCCATGGATGAACTGCAGCTACTTCAGAGGAATAGAGCATTGTCAAATTACTAGGTGGCTTTTGCTGATATTTCATTGTGTCAAACACGGGGTCAAAATTTTGCTGAGAGTCCATTGCCATAAAGAACATGGGTATTGCAACCTTGTGATGGATATCTAGATCACCAACGAGATTAACGAGATCCACGAAGTCGGCAACAAAATGGTGAGGGACATAGAATAACTCAGAATTGCATATTGTCAGACTCTGCTCACTCTTCACAGATTCTTTGTAATTGACTTGAAGATGAACTGGCATGTTGGCAACTACTTTCTTTACCATGTCTGCTTGCTTTGCAAACCAATCATTGTCCCCAGTAGCTGAAACTGTGGTCCAAGACTTGGAAACCTATATGCAGTAAGTTATGGACATGGAAAAGGTGAGAAACCTACATTTACATTTAGTGGTTAAAAAAATAAAACTTCCCCCTCCCACCTAACATAGATTACACCTTGCAGCTCATCATAAGAAAAAGAATCACAGTAAGCTCATTCTTTCTTGGTGAGGAATTACAGAATGTAAGCATCAATTGATTGATATAAGATCTTTACATCTCATATACCTTATTTGTAATCCACAGCTTAGTCTTGTCTGCTTGCAGCAAGTTCCAATAGTTAAGGATTGTATCATCCTGAAGGAACAGAAAACCATCTGTGCTACTATATCTTTCAAACAATTTTGGCAAATACCTGGAGAGGAAGCAGGAGTATTATCAGAACACAATACAGAACTGGAATCGTCTTAAAAGAAAATGATTAGCAGTAACAGCAAAATCAGACGCACATCAACCTGAAAGTGCAAAAGGTTAGCTTTAAGAGAATACTTATTTGGAAAGCAAGTCTTGTCCCAGTGGAATTATAGATTCGGCATGCGAGGAAAAGGGAAGGGGGAAAAAGGCCATATTGACCAAGCACAAGTACCAGCGGAAATAGAAGTTCTTCCAAACAAAATATGCCAAAACAGCGCTTTCATCAGGTCAAAATCTCAGATAAGACATGGAACCACTAATAATACCCTACACCCTGGGTGTGTGTACGAACATCATATGTTCTGCAATATTATTTCAGAGAAATAAGAACTTTATCTATACATACTCAATGCATGTCCAGTATGTATGTATGTTGTGGTATAGGTTAAAGGAAATAGATGGTGAATTTTACAAGCCAAGATATCCACAAGGAGAAAATTTTCCCAATATTCTATGCGCTACTCAATATTCATTCTCAAGATTTTTTCCTATTCTACTTTTTCTGCTAGGAGCTATTAATTGTCCAAAAACCAGTATAAAGTAAGAAACAATTGACATATCCTCACAGCTTTGTAGCAAAAATAAGATAAAAGGATATTCTTGCCACAAAGAAGGTCATTGCTCAAAAATGTAGCACAAACAATTACAACCCCAAATTTGAAGGGCCAAAAATTTAGAAGTCTAATCATGCCACATTAGCCGATGTCCTGTCAAGACAAGCTATATTATCACTGTATGGTTGTCCTTCCACATTAAAGGTCCATAAGTAGAAGCAAAAGAAGACTATAGTGAGTTGCTCAGACTTTTTTTTCACTTTTGCAGTTAACCTGAAGGACGTATTGTCTGTTAAGCCACAACTTATCATCTCATGATTACGACATTCTAACTTATGTAGACTCTTGCTCCAGCTTTACCAGTCACGATGTCAATATAAATATCATTATAACAAGAAGTACATGTGAAAATATCTCTAAAAGCAGGGTACTCCATACAACTTTAAATGTCTCCAAACTATTTTAAGGTCCCCTGACTTTATGTTGCAGTGGGTGCTACTTTAACATCTATATGACGATTCCAAAAGTAAATACACTCACCTATCCTGAAACTTGTCATGATCAGCAACCTTCCTAAGATTTTTGCAATTAAACAGAAACCTTGTTTCTTGCAATCTACTAACCTGGCCACTCAGTTATTCTCCTTTTTCCATTGAAAAACAATTACCTTCTCCTAATTATTCCTAATGCTTGACAAAAGACCACTTCCTCTATCTATATTATCAGTTGAAGAAGACAACTTGAGTGCATGATAATAATGTTCTCTAGCTTAATGGCATATCATTTCAGATAAGGCAATTGTTCATGGCACTCCACTTTGCATAACGGCTCTCCCACTATCTTCTTTATCATATGCCATGGAAAAAAAGACAGTTGGAGTGCAATCATAAAAAAGTCGAGCGCCATTAACATCTCCTATTCAGATAAACCTCTTTATTTCTTGTAGTAAATCTTTCCAAAATTGCATTGCTCACAAAAGGTAGATATTAAGGCATCTAAAATTTTACCATATGTCTGACAAATCTTCTAAAAAAAGTATGTATTATTCTCCAGTCAGCTTGGAGATGCTGATAACCTGGAGTGCTCTAACCAAAATTGTATTGATGCAGCAGAACATGGTACAACCACAGGTGAAAAATGAAACCCTGGCAATGGAAGATAGCAGACTTACTTGTAAATATGGTCCAACTGGCCTTGTTCAACAGCAAGATCTACATTCTTCCGCTCTGACAATATAATAACCGTCTTAAATATCCTACCATACAGCAATCTCCACTCCAAGGCAGTACGCTCAACAGGTCCACTGCAGAACATAATAAGAACAGTATTCCCAAAATTTTTCCTCCACCTAATTAAGTTCCCAATTTCATAATTTACAGTCCCTATTTCCTCGACTCCAAGATGAACAGATGGTAACTTGTGAGGCACAAATTCCTTCCTATCACCATGACCAATATTTGCCCTTGGCCGATCCAATTCATGGGACATCAGCCTAGGCTGTTGGTACCCAGCAGCAAGCAAATCCTGAAGCCACGCAGCAGTGAATTTGACATCTTTTTCGGTCCAAAATCCTTCCTCTGCCATTACATAACTCAACTGCAAAACTTTCTCAAACAAGTTGTGTTTATCGGATCTCCAACTTACCAGGAACTTAATCAACCGACCCACATTCACGTGAAGATCTTTCTCCTCAGAAAAGGGATATGCTTCAATTCTATCATACCGATGAATTGTAGGAGGATATACCACCACATACCCACCAATCTCCCACAACAGCCTCTGTGCCCAGTAACCCCTCAACACATCCGAAGCCATTGAACTAACCGAAACAGGAAGCATCAAAGCCCAAAATGCAGACGAATGGAAAATTGTATTAAAAGAATTAACTGGTACCATCATCCCCTGCGGCAGTGCCACTTTCGGGGCATGCTCATCAAACCTTATATCAAATGCTTCCAGCCCGGTTTTCCTAGTAAAATAAAAAACCGAATCCACATCCGGCAGCCCATTCGAAATCCCTTGCTGAATAAACTGCCTCCCACCAAATACCTCAGTGTAATACTCCTCATGACCAATCTCACCCACATTTTCCAACGGCAATCCCCTCGGCCAAACTGACCGTTGGCCAAAATGGACATACGGGTTGACAACAGTCCTATTGAGATTCTCGTGACTATATTGCAAAATAACTTCCTGCTTAGCCTCTTCCCCAATTAATTCCACATCAAAATGTTTCCCAATATCATCATCCATCACCTCCCCTCGATCATCCACATCGAATATTTTCTTAGCACCATGCTGAATAGCAAATAAATATCCAACAGATTTTCTAACATACGAATCATAAGGCAAGTAATCAACAACTCGAAAACCCAACTGAGCTTGCATTTCCAAAGACAAGTAAATCGTACCTTTGAGCGCCCAATCTTTCGGTGTATTCGAATTCCCAACTGCCAGCAGCTGCCAGCCCTTAATCTTCCCCAATTTCCGAAGCGAGTCGGAGGGGTAATCAGAAACGGAGACAACAATCCACTTCTCCGATCGGAAATTTGCAAAAGCACTGGACTTGTCGGCAATTGGAGGGATTGAATTCCAGCGGATTTGGGGCAGCTGGGGATGGATGGCATGGGACTGCGTGGACTGGATGCAGAGCAAGGCGGAGGTGTCGCTGCCGTAGGCGCCGTTGCGGAGGAAGAAGAGGGCGGCGACGGTGGTAACTAGGATGAAAAGAATAATGATTCTATACAGATTTTCGCAAACCCGTGTGGAGAAATCAAGATTCTTGGTGGGATTGGAGAATTTAGCTGAGGTAGGGAGGAGCTGCCCATCTGATTCTTGGTGGGGTGGTTTTGGGGGTTTAGCAGAGGAACGATCTTGGACTTGCATTTGAACTCCTTTAGACTTTGCTCAAAGCTCCAGCCTTTAGTCTTCACTATCAGTACACTCACAACATGCACAAAAAACACACACACTCACACACAACACAGAGTGAGAGTGTAGAATGTAGATGGGGGTGTTTCTCCTTTTTCTGGGTTCAATTCAATGTTGACTGTAGTCTTCAGTGTGTGCTGTGTGTGTTTTTCCGGAGAGAGTGTCTGCCTTTGCCGACAGAGGCGAGTGATGTGGACCGGTGGTTTTGGCCCTTTTCCTTGGGGCCTGGGATGGGGTACTTGGTTTCCTTCCTTTTTTTTTTCGGTGTCGGTTTGAGGTTTTCTTACGCTTGAATGCAACTACAAGTAGGTGGCTTGATGGATGGGGCAAAGAGGGGAACGGGGCATGAGTATGAGGTCTGTTTTCATTGTCATGTAGTGTTAGAGGTTATTAGTAGCAATTTTCAATGATTAGTTTTGATTAAGTTTTGTGATGGATCTGGAATTTGGTGGGGATTTGATTGGGATTGGGGGAATTTGGATTTGGATGGATTAACTAACTAAATAATTAAGTTGTGGAAATTGGATGGCAAGGATTTTGATCTGTACAAGTAATACCCTCATGGGATGAAACTGTTAAAAAAATGGAGTATCCGTATTTAGACTCATTCGGCAGCTCAGCTGGCTGCAGACTCCAATTGCGTCCAGGCACAAGAATGCATTTCATTTTTCACCCCTTTTTGTTCTCTTTGAACTTTGTACTGCTAGTTTATGCAGATAATGTAATAGTAGAAAAGTAGGAAATTAGGAGAATTGTGGGTGTGGGTATTAAAGAAGACGGGTATACTAATAACTAACAAGAAAAAAGAGGAGAGAAATCTGGTTTCAGAAAATGGGGACATGATAACTTCTGGTAGAAAGAAAAATGTTAGCGGAACTTGCAAGGCAGAAGAAAATGGGAATGGGATACAATTATCATCACTGCCGCCCCACAACAACAGCTCAAAACTGGGGCTTTGGAGTTGGAATTGGATCCTCTTCCTTATCTATGATTCTGAATGGATGATGTTACTACTGCAATTGAGAAAGTCAGAGAGACCTTTAAAGGCTTGAAATTTGTTGTTCTGCTAAACAATCTTGTTCATGGATTCTGAACTGTGGAGCTGTTTTTAACTCTCCTAAATCAACGTTTCCCTTTCTTTGAATTATATAATAGTTTCCAAACTCACATGCAGAAAGAGTCATTGAAGACTGTGAGCTGATTGTGCTGTATACTGACTGCTTAGCTTACCCTCAGCTAGTTTCAACATTTCTATTCAATACTACTAGTTCTTGCTTTTGTTACAGATAATTCAATAAATTATTACTAATACTTTATGAGCACTTGGCCAGGATTTTAATTAAACATAAGGGTTGCTTTTGAATTGTTATATTTTTTGGAGTTTTTGTAGAATGACTTCAACTTTGCTTTCAACTCCAGTCTGGATTGTTGGGATGTCATTGACGGTGGTTATGAAGTCATCAGCCAACAACTTATGCTGCTGGTTAGTAGTTATAGCATTTAGCCAATTACAGAGCACATATGAGTCAGAGCCTTAAATTTACATTTGATTATCTCCTCGACAATACAACCTTATTACTACTAGGGGGAAAATTTTTTTTTCTTACCTCAATTGATCCAGCACACGTCCTTGCAAATAGCAGGTTATAAAAACTGAGGAAAAGGGAGTTTGATCCAATATACTTTGGAACGAAAAATCAAATTTGGAACATTTTTCATCGTCAACCTCATGAATTACGTTTTTACTGAAACGGTAGATTTTATTGATTGAAAATTAAACTGTACAATTCTTGAGCAAAGGCTCATGTTGAGTTTTACAAACGCGTATTTACAAACGTCTATTAAGACACGGAGGAAACCTACATTCCTCATCTTGTACTCCCTCCGTCCCATTTTGATAGTCCTGTTTCTTTTTTCACACAGTTTAAGAAAAAGTAGTTAATTTTGTTGGAAAAGTAAATTTAGATTGTTATTTTCCTAAAATATCCTCACATTAAATAGAGTACAACTTTATGGGAATTTGAATTGATGGTAATAAAAGAGTCAACTCTCATTAAATGTGGTAGGTTTATAGTAACAACAACTTACATTGAATAAGGATATTTTAGGAAAATTAAAATACAACTACATGCTTCAATTGAAAAGTGAACTACAATTTGGGACAGATAAAAAAGGAAAACAGGACTATCAAAGTGGGACGGAGGGAGTATTAAACTAACAGCATGATTGCTAATCATTCTACTTCTTTTACTACTCTCATTTGAGGACAAAATAAATGAGCATTTCAAAAACAGCAAACTTAATGTATGGATGTCCTCCATTTGAACAAAAAGTCTTAACATCCATAGTTTTCTTGGTCTTCAAAAGTTGTAGAAGCTCATGTGATGAAATTTCCAGTTTAATTGCTTGCCGGTGTTGCTCCATTGCTTTGCTCAGAGCCAGTTTAATGGCTTGTGCATAGTCCAGCAGCTTCTCGCCTATACTTCCTTCTCGTAAGGCCCACACAACTTGTGTATTATCTGCCTTCGAGGCTATTATGCCTATTCCTAGCGCTTTGTTTGCCTTCTAGCTGTTGATTTCAATGCTTATGGACATGCAATTGTCCTCATCAATGTTTATCTGTGCTTCCTATTCGCTGTTGTTGTTTTCTGGATGCTCACTCATTTATCCCTTTCCTGAGCTGCTACAAACTCCATCCATTCTGATTGCGCGTTCTATACAATTTCAAAAGGATGTTGATGTTTACCATTAAAAATACTGTCATTTCTTGCTTTCCACGGCTGCCAAAGAATGTTGACTGTAAGCACTATATGGTCAGCACCTCCCATTCTGCTTTTAGCTTCTAATAGTCTTCTCCACCATCTACTGAAGTTTCCTCTGTAGTGTGTTAAGCCTTCCCACTGTAATGATGCCACCCTCCAAACCTGCTATGCTTGGTTGCATAAGAAAAAAAAATGTTCTGCAGTTTCCACGTCTTCTCCACAGATGCTACATACTGGCTCTCCCTTCCTAGTTCTACTGTATATAAGTTCATTCACTGGCAATGCCTTATTCAGGCATCTCCAAATGAATGTCTTTAGCTTGCTTTTGATCTCCAGTTTCCACAACTGCTTCTACTCCTTTTCATCTTGGCCATTTGAGCTTGGCTCACCTTTTCCATTTGGACTCACCTTGTTAGCTTCTTCTCCCCTACTCAGAGCTTTATATGCTGAGCTCACAGAGTACTATCCATTGCTACTTAATGTCCAGAAGCTGCCATCTTCTCTTCCTGCTAGGCTAATTGGGATTTTCAAATTCTCCGAGACATCCTTGCTATTGAAGCTCCTGAACACTAGTGGTTTGTTCCATCTACATTTAATGATTAGTTCCTCCATTTTCTGGATGTTGTAGGTGTGAGGCTTCCTGGTCATTGGTTTGCCATTGTAACTGCCAGGTAGCCAGTTATCCTCCCATATTCTGGTGGTCTTTCCATTCCCAATCTTCCTTCTAATATCTCTCTGCACCTCCTCTCTTACACTCATCAGGCTTTGCCAAAACCATAAGGCAGTTTTAGGCACTTTGCAATTGAACAAGGAGTTATTTGGGTAGTACTTAGCCTTGAGCATTTTACTCACTAACAAATTTGGAAGTGTAAGTAGTCTCGAAACCTGTTTCCCAAGCAGGGCTTTATTGAGTTTTGTAAGTCTTTAAACTCCAATCCCCCTTTCCACTTGTCCCTAGTTAGCTTCTACCAAGAGTACCAGTGCATCCTGCCTTTTCCACTTTCTTCTCCCCACGAAAACTTAGCTATCATTAAGTTAATTTCATTGCAAAGCTTCCCTAGAAATCTGAAGCAAAACATTGCATACGTTGGTAGAGCCATTATAATGGCATTTAGCAGCACTTCCTTTCCTGCTGCACTTAGCAACTTGTTTTTCTAGTCCCCCATCCTCTTCTGACAGTTATTCCTAATAGAACCAAAGACTTGTTTCCTTTGATCTAGTTATAACCATTGTAGGCCCAAATATTTCCCTTGACTCATCTTCTGTATGCTCCCTAATTTGATGCATACCTCATCCTGCTTATCCTCAGTAACATTTTTGCTGAAAAAGACTGAGGATTTCTCAAAGTTAAACATCTGTCCAAAGCCTCTTCCATATTCTTCCAGGATTCTCATAAGTTCCTTAACTTGGCTTAGGTTTGCATTTCAAAAAATTAGTGTGTCATCTGCAAAAAATAAGTGACTTATAGATGGCCCCCGTCTGCTTATTCTAATCCTAGAAATTTGTCTGTTCTCTTCAGCTCTCTTTAAAAGATTAGATAGGCCTTTTGAGTACAACAAAAATAGATAAGGAGATAGAGGATCTCCTTGTCTAATTACTTTTCGTGGGATAACAAAGCCTTTCTGTTCACCACTGATTTTGAAAGAGTAGGAGACAGTGGAGATGCACCCCCAAATCCAGTTCACCCAGGTTTCAAAGAAGCTCATTTTTTGCATTATAGCTTTCAAGAATTTCTACTCTACCCTGTCATATGCTTTTGACATGTCTAATTTTAAAGTCATACTTCCTACTGAGCCTTGTCTTTTATTTTTCAAAAATAAAGATACTCATGGAAGATAATGACATTGTCTATAATTTGCCTTTCAGGAACAAAAGCAGCTTGATTCTTACTAATGCAATGATCTAGAACACGTTTAAGCCTGTTGGCTAAAACTTTAGAGATGATTTTATACACCACATTGCATAGACTTATGGGCCTATTGTGTCTAAGATTGAAAGGCACTTCAATTTTGGGAATAAAAAAGATAATAGTATGATTAATATATTTGAGCATGAATCCTGAGTGAAAGAAGCTTCTAATAGCTTGAACTATATCAGCTTTTACAATGTCCTAGAGCTTTTGAAAAAAAAGGGGTGTCATTCCATCAGGACCAGAGGATTTGTTAGGATTCATGGAGAATAATGCAGTTTTGATCTCCTCCTCAGTTACTACTCTAGTCAAGTTCTCATTCATCTAGTCATTAATTGTGTGTGGTATACTGCTTAGTATTCCTTCCAGATTCACCTCTCCCTGACTAGCAAATAACTGTTGGTAATAATCAGTCACCTCTTTCCCCAACTCCTGTTCAGATGTTGTCCAAGGCCCATCCTCTTTCTGGAGGTTCATCATTCTATTCCTCTTTCTTTTTTCTCTTACACTTGCATGAAAAAACTGTGTTTTTGTCCCCTTCTTTGAGCCAAGTGATTCTTGACTTCTGGCACCATTATTTTTCCTCCTCTTAGTAAGCTTTCTTTAGTTGTTGCTTCAGATCAACCATTTCTTTCTTATTATACTCAGCAGCTTCTTTAAGGTCCTCCATTTTAGCTTTTATACGGGTGATTTTCTTCCTCGAGTTTGATTGAAAGCTATTTCTCCATTTTAGTAAAGCCACCATACATTAAGAGATTTTTTTGGTGACTCTATGCATATTAGACCCTTCTATATCCAACTTCCAAGCTTCTGCAATGACATGCTCAATACCTTTCCTTTGAACCCATCTCTTGTCCAAAATGAAGTTTCTCTTTCTTTCCTCAGGGTTACTATCAATCAAAATCATACTATAATCAGAACTATAGTTATCCATATGAATGCATCTTGTCTTATCATAGCTTTGAAACCAAGGGGTACTACATAGTGTTTTATCCAGTCTTTGCTTAACTTCCCTTTCATTGTCCTAGTACACCATGTCCATGGATTCCCATCAAAACCAACATCAACTAGCTCATTTTTTGTGATAAAAGCCTTGAACTCCTTGAATGTTCGTTCCGCTCTCATTCTGCCTCCCCATTTTTTCTCATTATACACAATATCATTAAAGTCTCCTGCTATAATCCATCTTGTCCCCCAAAGCCTTTTCCTTTCCTTTGTCACCTTCTATTGATTCCTTCTTACCTGAGCTTCATAGCTAGCATATATGCCAACAAACCACCAATCCATCTATTTATTCTGATCAATTAAATGTGCTTCAATAGTGAAGGCTGTTTGAAGAACCTCTATTGCTTTTATATCCTTGTTCCACATCAAGGCAATTCCACCAGATCTATTAATTGATTCCACAACAGAACTATTCTCAAAATTCAATTTTTTCCTAATGTTTTCCACCACTTTTTCTCTATTCTTTGTTTCACATGAGAACAGCATGCTAGGAGAGAGGTGGTTGCAGGCCTCTCTCAACTGGAAAATTGTCAAGGGGTTCCCTGCTCCTTGACAATTCCATACCAGTGCTCTTATTGGGAGTGTGGAGACTAGGGAAGGCTGGTCTCCTCCCCTTCATTGAGCTCTGATCTCTCTTTAGATGAGTCTGTCACTTTATTCTTCTTGGGCACCAGTTCAGTTATAACCACATCCACCATCTTAGTATCAGTCTAGTAACTTTTCCTTTTCCCTCTTAGTTCTGATTTCCTAGCATTCCCATCAATCTCCGTCAAAGGTAGTCTCTTCATGACAGATGATTTTAACTGTCTTTTGATCCTTTTATTCATTTTTTGGACTGCTTCCTGCTTATTCTCTAGGCTTAATTTCTCAACCTCCATCGCCTTTTCTATTTCTGTAGTGTTATCCACTCTACTCTCTGCAATATTTTGCTAGTTGTTAGTCATCTTCCTCTAACATTTGCTGATCTTGAATTTCAGTCTGTTTCCCATAGACACTGCAGTAGGTCTTATCATGCTCTAGAGCATGATCTTACTTATTTCCCCCAATGCTCAGTTTGTCCATGCTGAATTTTTGACTTACTGGGGTTGGGGAGTTCACATTGCTAGTGCCCTCATTATTCTTCCTTGTCAACCTTTCAAATCTACTTGATCCTCCAACCTTACCTCTTCCTGTTTTTTCCTGTTCTAGTTTTGGAGTAGGCTCCACTATTTTCTTTGGCACCAGTTCCCTATCTTTGAAACCCCAAACAACTTTATCCTGCTTACCTTTACCTGTATATTGCTCTTTTTGTGGTGATCCCTTTCCCCAGTTGGCTCTAAGCCAAGGCCCATATTGGTTATCAGATAATCCTTTCTTTACTGTAATAGAAGCCTTACAATTCCTTTCACTATGGCCAATTACTCCACATTTGTAGCAGAAATCTGGTATCTTTCATACTTGAAGCTTATTCATTTCATTGTTCCTTACATCTTAACCGTAGTACCTCTCAGTAGGGAGGATGTTATATCCACTAAAGCCAACAGTTTCAGGTGTCTGCCTTCTTTCCCTCCCACTTGAGGAACTATTACCACTTTAATTTCCTGAAAGATGGATCCTATCTTCCATCCTACTTCTTTAGAAATCCAATGCATGGGTAGATCCATGCCTGTACCCATAAAGGGGCTAATATGAAGGCTAATTTCTTAGATTATAGATGAAAAAAAGAAAAATTGGACAATTGTAGGTCTGATAAGGAAGCTTAGATTATTAACCAAAAAGTGGCCCGCAGCACAACAATTGTAGGTCTGCACATGAAGCTTAGTGCTACAAGATCAAAATGAATTAAATAATTCATAAAAAAGAAGTCTAAGCAACTCAATGACTTTATCTCAATGTCGTAGCAATACTTCTTTTAAATAAAAGATCGAAATGCATAATGTAATTACATTTAAATGCATTTAGCAAATATTAAAGAAATAGCTATTTATTATGTTACAATTATTATATGTGTTTAAGAATTAATCGGGGATATTTTGGTTGTAAAAACTATTATTTCATCTTAACCCCATCAAAGAGTTGACCACAAGAGATAAAGGGTATATGTTTGGAGTTTAAGGGGATAAAGTGTTACAAAACTTTAAGTTGAAAGGGGCAAAGTATAATTAATCTTTTTTTTTTTATAAAACAAACACCCCCTGTTGGGCTTACTCAGCCCGGCAAAAGGCAACTTTCTATTACATATATATATTTATATATAAAAGCTTTAGGTTGCCTTTTTTTTTTTAAGGATCACCCTTGTAGGGCCAAATCAGCCCGGTAGGGGACAAGATTTGCAGGCTTTTTTTTTTTTTTTCCAGCATCTAACTTTATAAAAAAAAAAATTACTTCTTTCAACCGTGTTGAGTCAGCACGGCAGTTATAGTTTTGCAAAACCCCCTTGTCAGACCTACAATTGTCCGATTTTTCTTTTTTTTCATCTATAATCTAAGGAATTAGCCTAATTTGAAAGCTTTTTTTATCCTCTTCCACTCCTTCATACCACTCTTCCATCACCAGCACCTGAGTATCAATTATCCACAGTCCTCCTTCTAGAATTCTCTCTCTATCCTCAGTGGAGGGAATGAAAAATTGAAACATATTTGGTCCCAGTTCCATTACTACCAACCCTCTGGGGTAACCCTTGCCAGGTTAGCAAAATCTTTCACTCCAACAAAGTTGACAATTTTCTCTTCAACTATTTTCCCTACTAAGCTGTGGTGACACTTTTTGATACCTGTACCTACATCATCCAGCTCTAAAGCAGTCGCTTCTAACTCTTTTTCACACAGTGCAAACTTCTGCATAATATCTGCTAGCTCCTCCGCCATGGTATTCCAACAGAAATACACTAGTATACCGCACATGATTCTTAATCAGATGAATATAACTTTACTAGAGGGTATGAGGGGGAGGTGAAAACCACACACCCTTAGAGAGAAATAACAGCTAACTGGGTTTTTGAGCTAAAGTCAGCAACAAAGTTAAGAATATAAACTAGAAAAAACTACAACTACAAAGAAGCTCAATATGAAATTAAGCTTTCACCATACCTATCATAGCACTGACAAAGTCAAGTAGTGAATGTTAATGTTCTGGTGCACCAGTAAGCTTTTCCACATGATACTTAATGAAGCCAAAGGTCTTTCTGTTGCATAGATATTAATGTATATTGGAGTTGAACATATGCGCATTACAAGACCCAACACTTTAATTGCTTTTATAATTTTCTCCAGATTCATTGATAGAAGGTTTATGGTTGGCAAGGATTGGGAAATTCAGGTGTGAGTTTTTGAAAGTTTGAACTACCACACTTGGGAAGACAAGTGCAACTCTTAAGAGAGAGAAGTTTTTCCTAGTTTTTTTCGGACAATGTGCCTCATGAATTACTCAATATTCGATAAATCGTATTATTGCTCAATTTTTCTTGATTTGGTAAAAGTTCAAGAAAATTGAATAACTAGACATAAAATTCAGAAAGAGGAGGGATGTGATCAAATGAATACCTAGACTCTCAACATTAAATTAGGCTAAATATTTTAACTTCTTCATTTCCAATTTTTGTTTGACATTTATAAAACAGTTATTTTATTTTATGTTTTTCCATTCAGATATTTTTGTAAGTAGAAGGTCCTCGACTTCTCGTTCAACACGTTCTACCTACCAAAAATATAAAAAAAAAAACTTATAGACGGGTAATTAATAAACACAGCAAAAAGTCCACTGAACATGTGCAGTGGCCCACAACAATGAAATGTTCAGCCTAAGCTTCATGTTCCTAGCCCAGCCCATGTAAACAGACCTCCATAGTCCGTTCCAGCATTACCATTTAGCCCAAATCAAAATGACTCTCTCAAAGCCGAAAAGAATTAAGCACTACTCTATAAATACAGAAACTGTTCTTCAGTTACTTGAAAGAAAGAAAAATAGATTAAAAAATTACAAAAAAAGTTTAGCAACGATTCCCCGAAAATTAAAAAAAACACCGTTTCAATCTCCCGCCTTTTTCAAAAACCAAAAAATGGCAGCTGCAGAAGCAACAAAAGAAGAAGCATTTGAATTTCCAAATGCAGTTGAACGTGAAGTCGCCTCAGCTCTTCTCCTTCTCTCCGTCGCCATCACCACCCCGCCTCCTTCTCTCCCTCTCTCGCCGCCGCTGTACGAATCCGAATAATAATCTCAGAGCTTCAAATTTCATTTTATTTACCTGAATTTGAATTGAGTTTTCCGGAAAATCGTAATTGTTATTCTCATTGATTTGTGCAGTGAGAGAAGTTGTACTGGTAAGATGAAGAAGAATAAGTTGAGGTTTAAGCTTTCCAAGTCGCAGCAGTCGCATTGGACCTGTTCGTCTTCGTCTTCGTCGACGGTGACGACCAGCGAGAATGATGATCGGCGAGTGAAGGTGATCGCCGTGGTTTCCAAGTTTCACGACACGATGAAGCTGAAGGTGATCGTCTTATTAACTTTCCTAGCACGTTTCTGCTGAATTCTGGTTTCGCATGAATTTAGATTCAAACTGCGTCTTTGTACGAGCTTAGAAATATGATCACCTCTCAATATGTGTTCGTCAAATCTGGTTAAAAATGAGTAGACGTATGACGAAGCTAAAGTTTATGGAAGAATATTCTGCTTTATGATCCTAATTCTCTGAATTCAATGTGTTATCCGTTGTTCTTCGATATTGTTGAATTCGTTTTGAATATGATTTGAATTTGCATCTGGATTCATTTCGTTTCAATATAATTTGAATTTGCGTCGCGATTCATGTCAGTTCATATATTCAAAGTTCTAAAGCCATTGTTCGACTGAAGTTTGAATTTGGAATTGAACATTGGTCTATTATTGGTTTACAATGCATGCGACGATCGTCTTAAACTGTGAACTGCTATTTGTTTCGTTATTCTCGTGAACAGCGATGCTTGAATTATGGCTTGAATTATAATAGGTATCATTTTCGATATCATAATAGGTATCATTTACTTAGAAAAGAATTATAGAGCTTAAGAAAATTCGGTGGAGATTTCTACGTAGTTTTGCTCTGTTTCACCCTGTTTTCGAGCTTATTTGCGTTGTGACGAATGTACAGGTGGTTCGAAAGCGGCGATCGAAGAATTTGTCCATCTCCGACTGCCAGAAACGCAGCAGCTCAAGGAAGCAGGCGGCGAAGGTTGAATCATCGGCTTCTGTTTCAGCTTCGGCGTCGTCGTGCCTGTCCAGTGGCTCCAGCAGCGTAATTTCCAGTGCAGGAAGCAGCGGCAATGTGATCATGAACAGGCGCGGTGGTGGACGTGGAAGTTATCTGTTTGTTACTCCACCCGCTAAGGATCTGAAGAGGAAGCCGATCCTAGGCTCGACTCACATGCGGCGCCGAGCCGAAGCTATTCTGAAAGTTCTGTCATCTCACGGCCGCGCTTCCGAAGTTAAGATTCGTGAGTTGCTCGGCGACAGCCCCAGCACCAGCAAGGCCTTGAGAATGTGAGCCCAAACAATTTTCTCTCTCTCACACAGACACACACTTGACACGTATGAAGTTAGCAGCCACGTGGTCTAGTGGGACCTACTTGAACTATACCTCATATGTGGCCCGTTGTTTTGTGACCCGTCCCTAATTCAATTTGTCAAGGCAATCAGCGTGGTACTTCATGCATTGTTGGTTATACCTCTGACATGTTGCCTATTTAGTGACTCATTTTTGACAATTTATCTATGCTGGTATGGTATAAGAGATTGGTTTGAAGTAAAATTTTATTTAGTTAAGCTTGATTTTCAGAGCTAATAATATTTTGTTTAGTAATCAGTTATGGTAATCCATTACGCATTACTAGTTGTTGTGCCTTCTCTCTGAATCGGGCTATCAATCGCATAGCTACTTGCGAGCTGGTTTTGTTTCATACAGTTTACTCGGTAATCTGGTTTGTTGTTTTAACAGTCTAAGAATTTGATTTAATTAAGCTTGACTTTGGAAGGCTAATAATGGTATAATTAATTTCAGGATAATCTAATTAAGTTCAGTTTTGCAGATTGCTGAATCTAGAGCAGGTTAAGAGGTCTGGAGCAGGAGGCCGTACTGATCCCTATGTTTATATGGTAAATATTGCACCTTAGTATGCTACCATTCTTAAGTTTTTGGACATCTTGGACTGGTTAAATGATTGTTTCGCTTACCTTTGATTGCAGATTGCATGAGATCTTATTTAGTAGAAAGCTCTGTAGATTTATGGCTGGACCAAATTGACATACTTGGTAAAAGAAAGAAGGCAATAATGTTGGCTTGATAAAAGGGTTTAACTGTAAATTTGATTATATTTTCCCCAGCAAGTACAGGATTACACTAGGAATACTTAATACGGCCTACGAATTTGATGGCCAATTTTGTCTAGATTCTACAAACATGAGCCAAAAAAGGGCCAAAGTATATACATATATATATGTATGTATTGTTCTTGAAACTTCTATGCTTATGGTAGGTAATACAGCAGTAGTTATTATTGAAACCAAGCTGGAGGTTTCTTGTCCCGCTATTTTTTGCTTCTGAATTACTACACTTCATATGTTGTCACTGATAAATGAAGGACCTGATAATTTGTGCTTCAAAGATTGACTGTTCATAGGTAGCTTTTTACCTGAAAGGATTCGCAAGTAGTAGAAGTTTTATATATTGTAAACATGATGGCTAGTAGGGTACTCCATTGAAAAAAAAATGTTGCTGGTTGATTGAGACCAGAGGAACAGATTATGCTAATAGAAATTTTTGGATGGTAAGATCTTTAACTATAACGGTTAGACTATGGCGGTGGGATTTGTCATTGCTGAGATCTTGAACTGCTCCAAAGATTTCAAAATTTGTAACATGGAATTTTGAAAAGACTGGCAAAACAAGAGTTGTATTGGAAGTGATTCAAAAGAAAAAATTATTGCACTGCATAAGCTTATTAGAATTGTATTCCCCTGCTTTAGTTTGACCACAATAATTATGGCACCGGCTACTCGACATGTAGAAAAGCTCTCCACTAACACCAAAGTCTGAATCTAATCTTTAGGAAGCATGAAAATGCAAGTTCGTGTTTGAGCCATCCAATTTCATGTAAATATCCCCCAACCGATCAACTAAAAGTTTCTGGCTTTAACAAGCGCTAACAGCCAATTCAGTACAGTTTCTTTCTTGAGGGGGTCAGTTGCCTAATGTAATATATTGGTATTATTTCGTAGTATTAAATTCAGCCGACGGCTCATGATAGAGTGTATGATAGCTTAATAGTACTAGTGCATTACCCAGTAATGTCAACTGTCAAGCGATGCGCCAAAGGATGGTGTGTGTGTGGGCTTGAGAGTTATTTGAAATTTTTTTAAATTGTATATGTTTTCTAATTATTTTTATTTGTATAATCATATTTTTTTCTCTCATACATCATACTACAAAGAGTAATCCAGTATTATTTTATAAACAAAATCAAATAATCTTCAATTCAAAAAGAGATTGGGCTTTATGTTTCTAATTTGGGGGTACTTTAATCCGAAAAATGGTTTTACATGTTAACTGTACATGTAATTTTTAATATATATATATATATATATATTCCGGCCTAGAAAAACAAATAAAAAGAAGAAGAAGAAGAAAGACATAATAGTCTCTGTACTCTGTAGTGTTCTTGGTTTTTCTTTTGTTTGAATTGAAATGATTTCAAATAAAATAATTTGCTTCACAAATTTCAATCACCTTTTTATTTTTCCAATCACTTTTTTATCTCATATACATCACATCACAAAAAGTGCTACAATCGTCATTTCAAACAAATCATTCAAATAAACTCCTATCCAAACAAACTTTAGTCACGTTTGAACATTATTCACGTTTTCCTTTTTGGAACAATTTTAACTAGTACTTGATGGTGGGTGGATCCTTCGAATCTTTCACGGGAAGAAGTAAGAAGTCATTCATGTTACACGGTCGTCTGACTGTCTCTAGGTGTTTCAGAAAAGGCGAATACAGGCATAGTTGTCAACCGTTTCAGTTTTGAGGTCATCTATTCCAACTGGACTGGTCTCACTTGGAAAG
The DNA here is from genome assembly GCF_003713205.1 of Coffea eugenioides. Taxonomy (NCBI): domain Eukaryota; kingdom Viridiplantae; phylum Streptophyta; class Magnoliopsida; order Gentianales; family Rubiaceae; genus Coffea; species Coffea eugenioides. The sequence continues at coordinate 18,580,598 of NC_040040.1, forward strand.
CGCCTGAGCCAGATTTACAAGTCAAATGTGCGAAAGGAATGAATGACTGAAAAAGCTCATAAAGAAAGAACTGGGCAGAAAGCTGAGATGGTTATTTTATTTATGGGTTGGGGATGACTTGTGAGTTGTCTTTTTCTATGAACCACTGGAAGTCTTCCTCTTACCACATATTGGGATCTTCTTTAAAAGGGTCTCAAGTCTCAACTCCTATCTCAGTTAATCCCCATTGTTCACAATTTGATCAAACAAAATTGTAGGTAGAAAACACAGCATCACATACTATATTGTTTTCTCAAGGGGAGGAAGAAAGGCACTAATGGGGAAGTATTTGGAGATGTTGGATGTAGGGGTGAGAATAGTAGCCAGGTTTCATTCTCACTGTCCTCAGACTGCCCGCATGTACTACCATCCACCCTCCAACACGGAGGAGCAAAACCATCGCCACCACCCTCTGTTCCACCATATTCATGGGGTCGATAGCAGCAGAAGCAGCAACATGGCAAGTCATGGTAGAACCTCTATGGCCAGCTGTGGTTTCGAGACTTTCATGGATTTTGATACTGGTGATTTCAATTCTTTATTCATTGACCAAGATACGTACAGAGCAATGAACTAAGAAATTCTGATTATCAATGGGTTCAAGATAGTGATTAGTTCCTTTGCATTATTACTGATCTTATACTCTGAACGATCTAGGTTTCATTCTTAATCTCATAGGTAACATTCAGGAAGCCTCTTTGTTTCAGTTTATTCTTCAAGACTAATGGAAACAGTTGCGGAGAAAAATTTTGGTCATGTGAAAAGAATATCAAAGAAGAAAAATAGTGTGTCTGGTCGATCTGATTGAAGCAATGAAAGTGGCCTTGTAGTTTTATATTATTGTGTAGTGTATGTTGCATTTCTTTGGATAGTTTTTATTTGTCAAAGAATCTACCTCTTCGCATCACAAAACATATTTTTCAATGTATCATAATCACTTTTTTATTTTACATACATCACATTATAAAAAAGTATTACAGTAATTATTTTAAATAGTCTAATATCCAAACACACAATATGCTTTTGCCATAGCAATGGGCCACCAAAAATTTCCACATAATGTCGTAATTTTGGGCGTAATAAGCAGTACAATGATTATTGGTTAAATTGATTTGATTTCTAACAGGAAAGAAAGAATAGGAGGTAAACAATTGACTTGAAATTATCACATCTTTAACTAAAGAAGCAATTTCTTCATCACTTTTTGATTAGTTTCCGAAGGTTGATTTCAACTTATCATCGGACCTTCAAGATTCGCGGAAGTATATTTTGTCTTTTAAATTTTTTTAATTTGGAACGATCAGAGACAATAAAGAGAAATTATCTGGTAAGGAGGTGAACTACAAGCCTGCGTTAATTCCTAATATGGAAAACATACATAAATCTCATCATTTTCTAACCGATGTACTGATTTTCTTTCCATTCTACGTATTTTCTTAGATACTGGGATTGACACGACACAACCTATTTGACTAAATCATTTCCGTGATTAATTGCTTCTTGTAACATGAATTACTTGTTTACCCATGAATCTATTTGACCAAAATCCAACCAAAAAATTTACGTGTAATCATCTTCTTTTTATTTTACATATATCGAATCACTACAATGCATTTTTCTATAAAAACTTCTAAAAACAGCAATCTAAACGGACCTATTCAAAGTCTTTTTATACACTTTCCCTAAAAACGCATTTGATAAAAATGCGTTTGATAAAAAGTGAGCCGATGTTTAATTATATCACAAAAGTGTAAGTAGTATGATACTATGTGAACCACATAACATGCCATACAGTGTATTAGTATTAACAATTAATTACCAAGTAATGATGGTGAGATATATCATGTCTACTTCTTATTAGATGAGACATGCACATAGTCCACCATCCCTACTTGGTAATATGTTATCAATGCAAGTGTACCAAGTGAGAAATTCAAGGGGTGAACATGAAGCATTTTCCCTCTGAGTTATAACACCAACAAAAACGACTTAGACATTTAGCGTTGCAAAACTTTTGGTAATAAGTATTTTTAGGTACTAAAAGCACTTTTAAAGTGCTTGGTGAACATTATTCCATAAAATCATGAGTGAAACTTTTGGTGTTAAAAACACTTTTAGCAAAAGCTAAAATTTAGTGCTTTTAGAATAATTTTTGTACTTTTAAAATATAAAATATAAAATATAATCATTTTATCATGTATTATAAAGGGCAAAAAACCTGGGCGGCCATTAAACTTTTTCCAGGATCATGTTTTGGCCATCGAACTATTTTTTGTTAATGATTGACCACTAAACAACTTAATCAATCCACCCGTGCCCATTTCGTCGGTAATGGCTCTTAATTTCTGAAATTAGCATTACACGTGGCAAACCACAGGGGCAATTTTGTCCGTCAATCCACTGACTGTTCACTTACATTAATACATCAACTGAAAAGAAAAAAAGAGCGGTAGAAACAAGCCAATTAAACAAACTGAAGTTCTCAAAATCGTTGTAGGAAGATCGAAGAGAAGGGTTTTGAAGATCGAAGAGAAGGGAAAATCGTGGTGAATCTATGGAGTGGAAAATCAGGAGAAGAGACGTCGACATTGATCCATATGAAATTTACGGTAAGTTATTTTTTGGGGAAAATCATGTGAATGAATTGAAACTATACTTTAAACTAAATGTAATGGGTGTATTACTCAAGTTTGTGTCTGAAATTGAAGGTGCTTATTTGTGGGTTGTGAATATGTAGCAGCATTATGGGGTTTAAATGTTAGGGTTTTCATCCAACTGCCGGTTGTAAAAGTGGGAAATTTTGAAATAAACAAGTGGTTTTTTCAACCTTTTTTTTTCAAATGAAGTGATTCCTTTTTTTTTTTCCCATTTCATTGCAGTGCCTAATTCTGAACTATTCAATATTAGAATGTTTCATGGTGCTAGATTTAGTGGGCGTCAGTATAAAACATACGTTGGTGGTGAAATAGATTATGTTGATGCGTGTGATGCGGAGAGAATGTCTGTTCATGAAATAAATGACATGGTTGATAAATTAGGACATAATGGTACAATGCTTTACTATTACTTAGAACTTGGGAGTGATTTGAATAAGGGATTAAGAAAGTTACAAGGAGATGCAGATATAGTGGCAATGGGCGTACGAGCACAAACTGATAGATGTTTACTGTGACTATAGGCCTTTACATGAAATTCTTGACATCCAGTCACATTTCCCGCTGTTAGGTAGTAAGAAAAAAACAGGGGTTGTAATTGAAGAAATTGATGAACATGGTAGTGTAGTTGTAGATGAACATGCAGTGGAGTTGTAAAACTTGATAAACAATTGGTGGTTAGAAAAAATCTTTTTGGTAGCTCTTTTGTTAGTCCAAATATGACTGCCCCTGGACCAGCAATGGGAGGTACAAGTAGAGGTGAATGTGTAAGAGTAAGTGTTGTCATTGAGGGAGAAACTAGTGGGACTGGTGTAAAGAGTAGGAGTCAAGGAGATAAAACTGATGTGAATGCAAGGGCAGGTGAAGAAGATGATAAAGATGACAGCAGCTCTGAAGGGGAGCATTTCACTGATGACGAAGAGTTTTGCAAAGATGATCAAATGCTTGGGAGTGAAAAACTAACTCCCATAGTTGAAATTCCCCTTCCTGTTATGAGGAGAACTACTGAATCTATACTCTATGAGAGCCAGGATGTAAATGGCTTGAAAAGTGGTGCACATGGAGATGGTCAACATGATGCCCAAGCTGAAAAACAATCACAGGCAACTGATGGATCATCTGGTGGCAGCAAGAGAGCAAAGAAAAAGTATCCTAGAAAAACAACAAGAGGAAAAAGAAAGTGGTCAGCAAGAAGGGAGAAGACATCATCAGCACAGGCTGACCATAACACATCATCACAGGAAGCTGCTGAGGAAATGGAAGAAGCTGATGATGAAGATGTGTTGCATGACAACATGATGAAGGATGACCTGCATAGCATTGATGCTTCTTCTGATGAAGATGATGAAGTGCAGAAGGGAATCAAATATGTTGACTTCAATGCTGAAAAGAACATGAGAAATTCACATTTCCAGGTTGAGATGCGATTTGCATCATCAGCTGAGTTTAAGGCCTCAATGCAGAATTATTCTATTGCTAATGATAGACCTGTTTGGTATTACACTAATGAGGAACTGAGAGTAAGGGCAAGGTGCAAGAATCCATGTAACTGGGAGTGTTATGCTTCTCAAGAGAAAGCACTTGGGCCGAATGATTTGGTGATTAAGACCCTTTATGATATACATGAAAACTGCAGTCATGCCTGGAAAAATAAAATGATGACTGCTAAATGGGTTGCTGAGAGATATGAGGACAGAATTAGGGCCAATATGAACATTCCAGTCCATTCTTTAAGGCAGACAGTGCATGAGGAGTACAAGATACAAATATCGAAAACAATAACCAGAAATGCTAGAGGTATAGCTGTTGACAGAATCAAAGGTTGTGCAGTCGAGCAGTATAAGCATATATGGGAATATTGTGAGGAGATTAAGAAGAATCATACTAATTCTACCATGGTAGTCGAGTTCACTCCATTTGGAGATCCAGGTTCGAATCCTAGGTTCATGAGATTGTACTGTTGTTTAGGGGCACTAAAAGAAGGATTCAAAATGTGTAGACCTGTGATTGGACTTGATGGTTGCCATATAAAAGGGCCTTACCCTGGTCAACTGTTATCAGCAGTGGCAGTTGATCCCAACAATGGTTGGTGGCCTATTGCTTGGGGCATAGTGGGGAAAGAAGCTACAATACAGTGGAAATGGTTCTTACAACTTCTCCAAGCGGATCTGGAAATAGATAATCAGTGTCACTACACTTTCATCTCTGATCAACAAAAGGTTTGGATCTTATTATCCAACATTTGATGTGAGACTTGTGGCTGCTTGAACCAATAATTCATTTATTTTTTGTGCAAGGATTGGACAGAGCATTATCCGAGGTGCTACCCAACTCTGAGCATAGATACTGTGTGCAACTCATGTATCAAAATTTCAAGAAGAAATATCCTGGAAAGGCACTTAAAGGGATGCTGTGGGCGATAACTAGGAGCAGCACAATTGAGATGTACAAGAAAGCTGCTGAGGACTTGAAAGAGTATGACAATGAAGCATACAAGTGGGTGGAGAAGGCTCCTCATCCGATGCATTGGTGTAAGGCTTACTTTTCTCCTCACACTAAATGTGACATGATTGTCAATAATCTGTGCGAATCTTTCAATTCACATATACTAGAGGCCAGGGATAAACCAATTATATCTTGCTTGGAGAATATTAGAGAACTGATGATGGAAAGAATTCAAAAAAGAAAGGCTGCCATGACTAGATATCCACACTCAACTGGTCCTCTGATCAGAAAAATTGTTGAGGACAGAATTGAAGAATCTTTCCAGTGGTTCCCACAGTTCAATGGGATTGATGGTTATCAGGTAAAAGGTCCAAGAAATTCCCAGTTTGCTGTGAATTTGAGAATGAAGAGTTGCACTTGTCGAATCTGGGAATTATCTGGCTTACCTTGTACCCATGCCATTGCAGCAATAAAGCAAACTGAGGATGATCCACATGAAATGATTGTGGAATATTACTACAAGAGCTTATTTTTACAGATTTATAATAATGTCTTACAACCCATCAGCAGCCAAGTACTGTGGCCTGAGTCCAGCATGCTTCAACTTGATCCTCCAATTCCCACTGTCCAGCCTGGGAGGCCAAAAAAGGCAAGGAGAAGAGATGAGACAGAAGGGAAGAACCATGGAAGAAAACTTAGAAAAAATGTCACTATGCATTGCAGAAAATGTGGTAAAACAGGGCACAATGCTGCAACATGCAAAGAGGTGACTGAGCACCAACAATCTGGCCAGCCAAAGAAGAAAAAACATGTGAGTATACATACAGTTCAATGTATTTCAAATGTCATATAGTATACATACATATAGTCTCTAATCAACTTCCATTTGTACAAGGTTTCAAGAAGAAAACAGCAAGCAAAAGTAGTCCAGTCACAAGGTATAGAGACCCAAGGGCAACAGCAACAGGAAACTCCATCAGCTAGCCAACCAAGCCAACCAATCGCATCTGCAACTCAGCAATCAGATCTAATGTCCCAACACCCAACTCCACCACTTCAACAGCCAATACCAGTAGTTCAGCAACCAGATCCAGCAGCTACAAGTTCTAGATCTGGCAGGAAATTCAACAGAAATGGTAAACGGCCCTTGACTGATGCTGACAAAGGGATGATTAATGCTAACTATGCCTACTTGGGAAAGGAACCACCCTTCAAGGTTGGTAGGTGGAGGGGTAGAAGATGTGCAAATGCTGGTAGATCTAGATCTAGATCTACAAGAGGCAGAGGTGCAGGTGCAAGTTAGATGGAATTGGATACAGTTTTAGATGTGATCTGAGATGTTGATGATGGTGACTGATATGTACATAAGTCTTTTGACTTATAATAGTTTATTTAAGTTCAGTGGGCTGTTAAAATAGATGCATTAAAGTTTAACTGCAGGATCCACTTCATGTTGATAGTGGATGGCTTTTGTTTTGTTATGGTGGATGCCTTTTGTTTTTCATCCACTATCTTTTTGCATATTCAACAGAAAGCTGTGTACTTCTGCAAATTGGAAACTTTTGTAGTTAGTTTTATCCAATGGAAATACTCCTTTTGTCTTAATTTACTGTGTTATAATGCCGCATTCATAAGAAACTACAATTACAGCAATTCATAAGAAACGACAAAAAACTTGCATCCATTCATTCAGTAAAAAGTAACACAATTACAGCAAGGATTCCATTACATAAGAAAACAAACCAATGAAAAATTCACTATAAAATACAACATGGGAATCTTTGGTCTGCTATTGCTACGGACACTACCACCAAAAGCTGTATCCACTCAACCTTGCTACTTCCATTTCTTCACAATCACCAAACAACATTAACTATCCCTTGATGGCCAACATATGGTCACTCTTAATAACAGTCTTCAGATAGCAGCAAAAACAATACAACAATATAAAAGCCCATGTACCGAGAAGAGCTCTTTTGAGATAGTGCTCTCTGGTCTTGTGCTTTTTCACTTCACCCTCCAATTTTGCAACTTTAAGTTCCAATTTTTGAGCTTTATTTTCCCATCTTCTTGCTGAAGTTTCTAATTCCTCCATATTACTTTCCATTCTATTCATTCTTCGCAGCAAACCAGGAATCACTTGAGTTGATCTTTCGCACATTGTTGGATCATACCATTCCCAAAAACCACATCCCTCATCCTGCAATTTACATTTTCCAAGACTAAATCCTCTTGTTATAACATTTCCATTACAAATCTAACATCTTACCTCTCATCTTACCTCTCCTAAAGTGCAGACCACAAATCTTCTTGCTGGGTTCCAATTTGTCCATGAGGTCTTCACCATTGCTGTTAATCCACAGGAGCATCTAGGTATGGGTTTAGGAGAGCGTCTCGACATTCTTTGGCTTCTTCGATTTCTGACACAGAATTTAGGACTGAAAATTGAGTCCCTATTTTTTCCTCCACAAGACCAGACACTTCAGTTTGTTTAATTGGCTTGTTTCTACCGCTCTTTTTTTCTTTTCAGTTGATGTATTAATGTAGGTGAACGGTCAGTGTATTGACGGACAAAATTGCCTCTGTGGTTTGCCACGTGTAATGCTAATTTCAGAAATTAAGAGCCATTACTGACGAAATGGGCACAGGTGGACTGATTAAGTTATTTAGTGGTCAATCATTAACAAAAAATAGTTCGATGACCAAAACATAATCCTGAAAAAAGTTTAATAGCCGCCCAGGTTTTTTGCCCTATTATAAACTAAATAAATAGATAAATACATTTAAATTTTTAAAATTACACATTTATCCAATATAAATCCAAACATCATTGAACTATGTATCCAAAAAATATATTTAAAAGTACTTGAACACTTAATAAGTGCTTTTATTAAAAGTTCTATTAGGTAAAGTACTTTTCAATAAACCATTTCAACCCCAAATAGACCCTTAGTCAATAATTTGACCATATCCTTCAAAATGGTATCTAGCAAATAGCCATAGATGCTTAAATTTTCTAAGAGAAGGAAAGTTAATTAATATAGCCCAAATTTAGAATAAACCAAACAGGATAACGGGCAAGTGAATGACTTCGTAGCGTAACAAGTGATGTGGAAAATCTAACATGCAGGCAGCTCAAACTTTACAGTTGACAGATGAGCTTTTAGCCTTATTATGATAAATTGATCCGTTTGTGATGCAATTTGTTTCGAGTCACTTTTTTTAAAAAAAAAATTTTTTAGGATGAGAATTCAAACTTTCAAGAAAAAAAGGGTAAGGGAGAATTTGAAAGTCGAATTAGGTGAGATCACCTAATTGAAATCTCTAGTAAGCTGGATTTGGGGACTATTCGAGTCACATTTTGAACTCGTCTATGGGCCTGCAAGTGGTTGAAGCAGAACCGAAAGTTACTGGAACTCGAATTGCCTAAAACTCGTATATAGTTGCAATTGGTGCAGGTTTTGTGAAATGGAATTAGAACATTTCTTCAACTTCAGATCTCCCTTTTCTCTTTTTGGTGAGCCACTCAAAGATTGCAAACAACCTTTAGTTTACTCATTCGGTAGTAACATGAAATTTTTAAGCTTTCATGTGGCCCAAGCCTCCTTTAAACGACCCATAAAGAGGGCGAGACCTCCTGAAGCTGCAGATATCCTCAATCTGGAGGAATTCTGGTGCAACAAGCTCACTTTTATCTGCTTCATACTCGGACAAATGTGAGTTTCCGTAGACAAACACACTTACTGCTTTCTTTCTAGGGGCACCGACTTTTATACGTTCATTAAAGAAATCAATGAATTGCTCTTGCGTCAGCTGCTTCAGTGCTGCAACCTGTTGTAGCAAAGATGAAATACCATCAAGAATGCGCTTTGAAAGTAGAATAGCATTGGAAGCAATGTCTTATTCTCAACTAGCGTGTTTCTGCTGGATTATTCTAACCGAATTCAAGTTAGGTTTTACATTACACAATTCTCAAGTAACAAAAACTAGAGCAGAATTGACTGCCAATCATGAGGAATAGCCCAACTAGGAAAAACTTCAAAACGTTAAATTCACATTGTCAGAATGCTCAAGTCAAAATAGGAATCAACATACATTTATGGAAACAAACTATAGCATCCTCATTGTAATGTGTAAGAATAGTACCTCGTGTTCAATCCTATCAAATTTGAGGGTACCACTGGCAATTTCGCACCAGTAGAATGCAGATTCCTCGTGTAAGTTCTTGAACTTCTCAAGCTTCATTTCTATGAGTGCATTGACATTGCTCTGCACAAGACAAGAGACATCAAAGTTGCTTCTTAATGCAATAGATGTAAACAATGGACATGGCCCACTTGGTAAATAATTCTTCGAGTAATTCAATCAAAAGCAAGATACTACAGACAAATGAGCTAACATGTAGTTCATCACTCAATGGGGCATGTGATGTAGCACTTGTCTGACAATTTTTAACTGTATTCTCAACCGGACAAAGTTTTTCTGACCACCACTCCAGGTAAATTGCAATTTTAACACGGAACCAATTGAGGATGGCTGTACTGGAAGATAGAAGGCTGGATGCATTAAATAGTATTAATTTAACTGGATAGTGAAAGAACATGTGTCAATTTGGTGTCTACTATCCACGGGATTGAGATTAGACTAAGCCAAAAATTTTCATGCTTTAACAATTGCATGCACCTATATAGCTTCAACAATTCAGATGTGAGGAATAGAAAAATTGGTAGTAAGTAGCTATCTGATCATTAATTGGATAGTGAATTCTGCTTATGCACTAATCCAGAACATACTACCCCTGCTCATACATAAATTCATTGTTTGCTAGGCAAACAATGAATGAAGTAGATGCAACCAAAGAATGAGAAAGGCAAGGTAACAGCTCAGGAAATACTATGTGACAATATTAAACCCCTTAGGAGTCCTGCACACTCTCACCCCTTAAAGCAATGCATTAACATGTACAGAAATTAGATTATGTTTGCAACTAAAGCTCTAATTTTATAAACAACAGCTAGTTGAATTGCTCCTTGACAATCACACCAAACAACAAAGGTAAAGAAAAGAGATTTAAAGCAGCAAATGAAATAATTCAAGAAGCAGATAATGAATGCGTCTAAGCAGGATCAAAAAAATAAAATAAAATAATGCATAGCACCTTGAACAGATAAATGATCAAATACACAGGCTTCATTGTTTATATGAAAAAATTTGACAACTTTTCTCCAAATTCCATCTGATTACGTATGTCATACACTCTGCTTTTTCAATAGTGGTAATGTGAAAGTTTATAATCCACAGCTAGACATCTTATCATCCTTACATTATCAGCAATTTTGGTGGGTAAACACAATTAGTCCTCTAAAGTAGCTCTTCACCTGTGAGCTCTAATAGAGATTTGTTGCAGGTAGTGCAGCGTTACAATGACTAAGTTGTGATAAAAATTACTTAGATGTGCCCAGATGAGCTCACCTTGAATTCATGGCTGGACATTTCATATAATTTATTTTCAAACATCTTCAGAAAAGCTTTTGTTCTTGAATCAAGATGCCTGGGTCCCTGTAAATTTCAGAGAACTATGTTTAACAGTAAAACCACAAAATACTTTTTCTTCTCGATTTAATAGGGGGTAAAAGTTGTTATATGACCTTGATAGTGGATTGAACAATAAATTGCACTCCATATACACCAGAGAAGTTCCTAAATGGATGTGAAAAAGCAACGTAGAACTTTTAGAAAATATAACCAATTTGTGGAGAGATATGAGCTCTAATGAAACAAAAGTTTTGACGTACCGTAGTGCAAGTGAAGTAATATAACCAAGTTGCTCAACAGTCCTGAGCTGATGGAAAGCAGGTTGCTTTGCGATTAAAGCAAAAAGCTGGAGCATTATGTTCATCACTGAATCATCTTGATGCACCTATTCCACAATTTTGATTCAAATATATAAATAAGTCCGCATATCAATGTATAATCAGTGTGCATATCTATCTATATGCCTTTATATAATTGTTGCAAGTGTCAAAATGCATGTCTAATGTGAAATTTGTAGTCATATTAGAGAGACTTAAACTATAAAACGAATTTCTTAACAAAATTGCTTTATTGGAGCAGGCTTAAAGTTTCATGAACTTTATATTTGTTGCAATTCCCCTATCAAACCTGTACCTGGATATAATGGACAAGGGCAGAATTTTCATCACTTGGATTTAGGCCCTCAGTAGCATAACAATAATTTATACCCTTTTTTAGCTTAACAACTCTGTGTGTCAGATGCTGAGATGTGAACAGAGCGTCAGATATAGGCCGAGTACCACTGAAGAAAATATCTTCTGTATACTGGACCATTTTTTCTGCTTCAGTTGGTTCCAGATTTCCTGAGAAGGATAGAAGTGAGATGGAAATTTTGATTGGCTGAAGCAGCCAAGAGTTGCAACCAGAATAATAGTTTACTGAAAGAATAAAAAACCTGCTATAAAGCATTCTAAAAAGACCCTGGATAGCATCAGAGGATAAAATTGCACAAGATCATCAGCTTCAAGATGATGAAGAACTTCAAGTTCATCTTTCCAAGGAAATGTTGGGTATTGTAGAGCTAATGAACAGTAGTATTTAGCCAGCTGATATGGCTGTTGGAATTTTAAGTTTTGGTAATCCTTGATGAGCAATTCCTATGAGAATGAAAAGAAAATTTGAAAGAATATACTTTCCATTAGTAAGTCATTACTAGGAGCATCTTCAGGACACATATCTGGTTAATCATTAACTACCAAGGTAAACCAAAGCCAAAATCTCAAATATTAATTTTTTTTAATCTAGGGTACTCCTTTGAGACTTACATCTTGAAGTGGTCCAAGATCAATTAAGAAGTTATGCCAAAGCAAGAAAGTGGTAAAAAATAATTCAGCTTGCAACATTTTAATCTGAGTTTTTGCCAAACATTTAAACCAAACTGATCCAGAAAAGGACAAATAAAAGTATTCATGTATAGGAGTGTTACATTGAGGTTAAAAAGTTATCTATATCTTCTAATTAGATTCTATCACAAAACAAAATATCTCATTCAAATGACCTCTAATAAAAATATTATCACAAAATCTCCTTAACATTTTAGCTGAGTACCACTTATAAACCCAAAAACTTTTGTGCTCTTCCGTTTGACCAATATCAAATAAAACTACTATTAGATGCTGCACCATTGTATACATCAATCATTTAAAGTGAGTTTCAGCATCCCATCGAAGTTTTCAGAGGGACAGTCTGCTCCCCTTTATTCTGTTAATTCTCTTGATAATTCCCACGATCATATGCAACAATCTTAAGTAGCAGCAATATAAGTACAAAGAACCTATCAGGTTTTACTTCGAACAGTTAAAGAACATAGAAAATCTTTGAAGCAACAAATGTTAATTGCACTCTTGCCATTGTTTTATATCCCAAAGAAAAACCAAGAAGACTAAAAAACAGAAGTTGATATTGTTCTGCAGTTCATGGTAATTATCAAACTCACCTTCATTACAGAGAATCTATCAGGTTTTACTTCAAATTTAGCTATTCCTTCTATGATTGTTTCCAGTAAGATCCTCATTTTGTGGTTATATCCAACCAAAGTCACCTGAGAAGGAAGAAAAGAATGGAATAAAAATGAACAAAATGTTTTGTAAGTTTATGCCTACACTAAGGGAACAAAAACAAGTAAAACTGCATGGAGAAGCTGCTAAACAAAATTTGATTCCAGTTCAGAAAGCTTTCAAGCTTCCTAGATGAAATTACGACATTCACCAGCCCCCCTGCATTTGCAGCTATTCCAGAGAATGAAATTCCTTTTCTGTTTGTTAGCATAGAGACTAACTTTAGTTTGTCTACGTGCAATAGTCTCCCAGAAAGAAGTAAAAATTGTCACTTTCACGAAAAATATTTGTTGACAAGACCAAGGCATTTAAAACTAATGTAACATAGACAAGAAGTGTTTATTTACCTGAAAACCTTCATAATAGTTGGAAACTCCATAGTAAAGACCAGCAACATCAGCATAATAAGCTGAAAGATAAATGCAGAAAAATGAATTTGCTAAGGAAGATAATGTATGTAAAAGGCATATGCCCTTTTTGTTTCTTTGTTGTTGCATAGTAAACTGAAAGACAGTGAGTAAATAAATACTGTAGTTCCTCTAAGAAGGTATCTACATATAAAGGCATATTTTTCCTGGTTTTTGTTTGGAGATTGATATATCGTTATACCTAAGACACCTTAATACTGCATCACCACAGGAAAACTACACAATCGTGAAGACTTACCATATTCATTCAAGTAGTCCATTACCAAACGTGAAAAAAGGCACGTAAGAACTACTGATTCAGGAGAAACTCTTGAATGTGGACAGTTGAAATCTATCTTGATATATGCCTTTGGAAAGCAAAATGCTGTGTCAGGCTTATACCATAACCTTGAATATCGTGATTTCCTCAATAGGAGTGGAACACCTGCCTGTTGCAATAAGACAGACATATCAGACAATTACAACGAAAAAAATACCAAACTATGCTAAAAATTGATACCTTATCTAGTATATTTTTCAGAGACAGATCAGAAGGGATGAACATATTTGGAGCTGGCAGTTGCAATTGTTTCTCACAAACACTTTCCTTCCATTGCTGAAAACAGATGTACACGAACCTTGAAAGATCATTTTCGTTTTAGGCTTTATAAAGGATCTAAATCTTGAGAAAACAGGAAGTCTTCTATCACACAGCACCAACACTTACCTGAATCTGACTACTGGTTATTTTCTCCACAGAAAATGAGGTTCCATACCAGGGTTCAGACATGTCAGTATTCCCTTCAAATTTTTTAGATGCCCAGAAAATTCTGCAGCAAAAATATACTGTAAGCTTCAAAAGTTTATTCAAGAAAGTTTATTCAAGAATAACAATATGTTGAATACAGTAAGACGGCCCTCATATGCATCGAACGTGCAACCAGTAACTACATAGAATGGCCATAAGAAAGTTGAAAATACAATATTTTCCATCAATTTGTGATAATTTAAAGGCCGAACAGCGAGATAATCCTGATTGATACTTGAGGGTCAAATAAGAAGGTTTACTGAAAGGTTGGCCAATATCAAGAGGAGGAATGGGAATTCAGGTGGAGTGTTTTTCTCCAAATCTCTTAAGATTTTTATGGTTTAGTTTGTTATTCAAAAGAGTCAAATTATAGGAGGATTTCTGTAGAATCGGGTCCTAATACGAAGAAAAAAATGCACTAAAGAAGGAAAGTGACAATAAGATCCTAGGAACAAAGCCTCATAGGAAGTCTCTTCAAATGATCTTTAGATCTTCCCATAACTATTAGGTTGACTAACTGAAGACACTTCAGGAGCCATTCCAGGAGTATTAAGCATTACCAACTCCCATCCATCCTACGGATCATGATTGACGATTTTGGATTACAATGTTGTACGAGAATCAACTGAAGAACATGGCTTGGATTTAATAGAATTTTGGATGTTTAGACCAAGAGATGATATTTACAATGTATGCTGATTTACAGGAATCAAGGTTGTAGTCCTATCACGTATAATAAACACTGGATTTGTATAGAAAAGCATGGATGTGGTGAGAACTAAATTTCTTTTGGGCTTCACTTTCTTGCTAGATTAATCTGAAGTTTAAACTGAAACTGAAGGAAAGATGTTTTGTGTATTGTTCGCAATGAATATGGTTGAAGTAGATTTCCAAGGAAAGAAGAATTTAGTACACCATGAGTTTGTTCTCTATCGAGCAGCAAAACTTACCTTACATTGTTTGAATTGAGCTCATCCAATAGTACTTGAATAATGTCAGAATTAAATTTCTTAGGCAATGCTCCCACCAACCAGTCTTCTGGAGGATATAGCTAACAGAAATTTCTCACAAGACAAATTAATATGGCTGTTCAATAATCAACAGGTAATCATGCATAAGGAAAAGGCAAACTACTAGAGATGCTTAAAGACTTGATGGCGCTAAGAAACAATGAAAATCAATTGATGAGAAGATAAATTCCATGACCAAATTAGAAAGGAAAAACAGAGAGAATGGAAAAACTGGGGCAGAGAAAAATTCTTAAATGGAAACTACAAGCTGTTCCCAAAAAGTTGTTCTTATTTAGAACGACACAGAATGAGTTCACCAGTAAGTCAAAATACCAGCTTATCCCATATTCACCTGAGGAAATAGATTCACATATTACAAGGTCCAATATCCAAATCTTCACACAATGAATAAGGAAGCTTGCACTAAATTAATCTGATACAATGTGTTAATAACCATCAGCTCACCTATAGGCTACAACTAATCAGTGTCGATTACTTCATCCATCCAGAATTTCTCACCAAAAGGCTTATACCTTCCAAGAAATCTTTTCTTGTTTATGCTGCTGCAGTAAGAGCAGAAACATGCACTTTAAATAATGGAACAATAAATATTACCAGGCTGACCAAGGTCAACCTCAAAACTTGTTCGCTGCTGGTAGATTGGGTCAGAAATTCTTTGAACCATAGAAATAAACTATTTGCCGAAATCATCTTGCAACAAGTCCTTGTCATGCAAGCATGTCTAAGTAAGATGCAAGTTGCTTATCCATTTGCCTGGGAAGAGCTCTCTCTCTCTCTCTCTCTCTCTCCCCCTCTCTATCAAATCAGAACTAGTGAGGCTAAAACTGAGATTAGTGAGTCTTGATATGAGTATCATGGTTGGGCATTCACTTACTAAGCTCAACTTCAGTAGACAGACTGCAAGAATTCCTAAAAGATTGACAAATGCCAAACAAAAAAATACCTTAAGACCACCATTTTAACATCCAATTTGACACACTCCTAAATGTTCAAATTGTCCTACATTGAATATGTGAGTAAAATTTCACTTCACATTGGATCCTAGATAGAATACTACCAGTAATTTGGCTTAAACTATTTTAGGGTGGTGCTTAGAGCCTCAAAATTTTCTTGGCTGCCCTTCCAGGTCATTATAATTGGTGTCAAGGTGATAAACCAGCTGGAAATGTGAGATCTAATGCTAGGAAGGCTAATTGCTATAAAGTGCCACCTTTAGAACCATTAAGAACGACCTCTACATTCACATTGCGTAGTTTTCTCTGCAGCTTCATGCTAACTGAAATGAATCCATAGCAAGTTCTTAGGGCTTTAACTAGGGAAGAGCTGGTTTGGTTCATAGTGCCATAAGGTTCAAGTATCCCATGGTGGGTATGCAGATAATGTTTAACTGGTCCATAAGACCTTGGGAGAAGTAATAAGTACAATTCCAATTAATCATCAAAGCCACTGCATTGGGCTGCAAAAGTGGTTTCAATTAGTGCATATCCAGGTGCAAGAAAATTTGACTTATAAGAACTAATTTTCTAGTTCATGTTAACTTGTAAACAAAAAATCTAGGACTGCTAGGTAATAAGACATTTAAACAGTACAAAGTCACCATCGTTTCAGAAAACAATACACTAATAACAGTCTGACTTTAGGGCGAGAACTCCTCCTAATAAAATGAAAGATGGGTTATTTGCAGATATGAAAATTATGAAAGACTGTAGATGCATGAAGAGAATAATAAGTTATTTGCAGATATGAAAATTTCCAGACACAGAATTTCTTGCTTACCCGCATATTAGATGAAACGCCAAGTATGGAATCAATTGGAGGAATTTTGTCTTGATAATGGAAGTGTGTCTCACCCATACATGAAAGCTTCATAGACAATTTCAAAAGGGAAGTCAAAATCTGAGATGCATTATATAGAGTGAAAGCATGCATCAGGAGAAGAGATGTCTGGCCATTCTGCCAAATTTGCAACAACAAAAATTCTGCTACCTTTTTCTTTTCCTTTCTTTGATAAGCCAATTTAGGAACACAAGAAGAAGTTTTCATAACAAACCACACATAATTACTAGAAATAATTCAAGTTCCCCACCATTAAAAAACTAGAGAAATCCTTAACAGTGAACTTTTTAATTACCATCCAAACAATCACCACCAACTCAAATCATTTGAGCAGTATCTCCTGTTATTCAAGTAGTGGAAATTGGCCCAAAATCTTTCATGAAACAAAGAGGAATTAAACACTTCAATTCATGCTAACATTCAACAATCTTGCTTCTTGGATGGTAAACCTGCATATAGAAACCTGGTTGACCTTTCATCTTTCTGTGATCCATAATTTCCATACTGCAATTTACATGTGATACCACCGTACTTACCAATCAAAACAACTAAATACTTGGTGTAATTGTGAAGTGACACCAATGCAGAAGACAACATTGAGGTATTTAACTTTCCAATCTGAAAATCAATAGTTCCTTCCGCATATGACACCAGATGTGATTATCTGATATTTTGCAGGTTGTCTTCTCCAGATATATGATGCTTCATTTGTAGATATTTACATAAGAACATTTCTGGAGAAGTCATACTCAATAAGTTGCTTTTGTGAGCTGGTGTATTTCTTTGTTTCTTTGAGTACTAAAAATGAAATAAAAACATAATATTTTCTTTAGAAATACATCAAATTCTTTTGTCACCAGCAAAGAGACGCACAAGATAGGCCATGTCAATAGTACAAAAATAAAGTTCGCACTTCAATGGTATGAGGTGCAACTATTCACCTCATCAAAGATCCACTTCTGCGCTCCGGATTGCTGAAGGAGGTCAATATATTTGAAAACCAGCCCCACAATCTCCTGATAGTGCTCTGTGATTAGATTTAAAGACGATATCACAACTCAAAACAGAAAATTCTACACAAGTTACACCTATTTTTTCATGTGAAGGAAAATAAACTATTGTGTTAAAAATTTCAATATAAATTTCAAATGCTCAATCCAAGCCCTCTCTGTGAGGACCCGTAATTTTCTTAATTTCTAGGTTTTATTTTCTTTTAATTGCACGTTTTTCCACATTTTCTTTATTCGGAAAATTTTTATGAGTAAATATGATTTTTAAATCATTTTTCTAGTATAAGTTAGTTTATAAGGTTTTAAGAGTGTATACCGGATGTGGGACCCACTAGTGCGGTAAGTTTGATAAAATTCGGCCAATTAGGTTAAGTTGTGTATACCGGGTTTAATTTATCAGGTGTTAAGAAATAATTAGAAATTACCTAAATGGATTATCATTGGAGAGACAAAAGGATAGAGTTGCATTAAATAAGGGTGACAAGTGTCACCTTGTGATTTATTCTTGACTTTGACCATCTTACTTACCTTTACCAATTAATCAAAATTGACCAACAATTCATCACTTTCTTCATCCTCTTGGCCGAACATCTTGGAGAGAAAAGAAAGAAAAACCTTCAACATATTCCTTCCAAAACTTGCTCCAATCTTCAAATCTAACTGATAAAACTTCAAATCACTCCATAGAAACCCTTAGCTAAGTGGTATTGAAGTAGTTGGTGAAGTGGATTGGAAGAAAGTGGTGCTAAGTAGCTTCCTTTCTTGAGGTTGCAAGGTCAGTAGCTAAGGAATTCCATCTTTGGTCTTGATAATGTTAAATTAATGACTTGTGTTGGTTAAAGATGTGATTTGGTGGAAGATTTCTTGACTTTTGGTAGAGATTGGTGAATTTTTATATTTATTCTTGATTTTTCTGTTTTTATATGTTTAATATTTTGTGGCCATGGATGATGGTTTGGAATGGTCTAGAATGGACTCTTAGTGCGTAAATTGTAGCTAATTGCGGAAAATTTTCACTTTGTGCGGAAAATTCCAGATTAGGGTTTTAGTTCTGCCCGGTACTGTTTGGATAGGAAGAAGGCCGAATTAGCCTTAGGTTAAAACATGAAAGTTGTAGGAAATGATGTTTTATAGCTGCCTGTAAAATTTCAGCCCAATCCGACCTCCGTAGCCTGTGAAAAGACAGAATTACCCCTGCTGCCCTGTTTCTGTCAAAAATGATAATCAGCCTCTATAAGTGGTTAGTTTGACCAGGAATATTACTGAATTGATTGTCGATGTCTTCTGAAGAATTATAGCCTTGTATCTTAGCTTTCAAATGACTTTGGAATTACCTGAATCGGAGTTGTGTGTGCTGAGATATGCTTGAATGAATTAGAACTGCTAGTTGAATTTCACAGTGAGCTTCGAACTGGAAAATCTGGGATTGTTTTGGTAAATTTGACCTAGTTAGGGTGAGAACTGGACTAAGTAGTCTCCATCAAAGTTATAGCCCTTTGTCTTAGTTTCGAAACGGTATAACTTGCACTTCAATCCAATAAGCGTAGTTTCAGTTATGTCCGATACGCTAAGTAGCGGTGAATCTGCCTTTTTGGTTTCCTATCTTAAAGCTCATTTCCGGTCATTTTCCTAACTAAATCTTGTACTTGAATGACTTTGAGCCTATTGAACAGCTGTTGTGATGAATTTATATTGCGTATGACTTTGGGATTGATTGAGAAAAATAATGAAACCATAAGTGGCTGGAAAAATAGGTAAATACAGAGGGTATGCTGCCCAAAATTTTAGGGCTACGCGATTCCTTCAATTAAGTTGATCTTAGTAAAAATGAAGGGTTTTGAGGGTTGTTTGTAACCCTAGGACCAACTGTTATCTTTTTACTCAAAAGTCATATTTTTATTCTTCTGTACTAGTACTTAACCTGGAAAGGCGTACGACATGTAGTCGAGCCTCATTTATGCATTCCATTTACTGGGTTTGTGGATGTGCGAACTATAATTGTTTTATCTTGATTATTTTAGGATTTCTTGGCGATTAAAGCCACTCTGGGTAAAAAACTTTTGAAGTATTTGTACTGGAACCGGTGAGTGTACTACTCCCCTTATCTGCTGCTTAACTTGGTTTCTGCCCCTACAATCTGCGATTTAAATGACTGCACTATCTGTTTATTCTGTTTGAGACGATGGTGTACTTTATCACACTCATTCTCTTGTCTGTCTATATGCCTATTTACTGTGTATAATCTGTTAACTGTATCTGAGTCTGTTCGGACGTCGTTTGGAGGCTGGTATCCAACGACCTTTCTGTGGCCTCTGAGCTCAACACCTGTGGCTAGTTACTCAAGTCGGGCCGGCAAGGGTCTGATCGATTAGTTAACGAACCATGGTAGTCTGTTCTGGGAATCTTTGAGTATTGAGACTCTTGATTCCGGTATACTCGAGTATTACCATTACTGTTCCTAAATGGAGTTCGGGCCCGGTAGGGATATGTTTGGTGGACGAAAATTGGTATAAAGTGGGGTCTACGGATATGTTGGTTCTATTTACGTTGACGGAGAGTCAACGGGTTCGGATCAAGTACTACAAATGAAAATCTGGCTCCTGAGAGCCATTTGTATCATTTCCATTTGAATCACTGTGTCTAAATGTTTTCCTTTATATCTGGTATATGTATATGATAGATTAAACGTGAAAGGCCATGATTTTACCCCTATATGATTGGTACCTCATTGAGCGTAAACTCACCCTTTTCTGTTGCCTTTGTTTTCCTTACAGGGGACAAACTTGGAAATCACGATTTTGGAAGAAAAGGGTCAAGCTAGTATATATGTCATGTTGTTGAACTCTTTTGAAAACGAAACCCTAATTGTATTTTGTGTAGTATGAGTACCTCGGATTGCACTGTATGTTAATTTGTTCAAGACTCCAATGTAAATATATGTATAAGTGTTTAACCTTATCTATTAAATGTATTCCATTGAGACCATGATTTTATGGTTTGGTAGGCATGTTCTCACCTTAGTGGTTTCCGATTGTTCGTTTTTTTTGGATCCTATCGCGCGTACTATATTGGGTTTGTGTGAATCGACTCCGTAGTCCTGGCGAGAGCTGGGCAGGCGATCCGCCGAACCCTTTGGTTCGCCTTAGGGTGAGGTGGGGCTGTCACACTCTCCACTCACACTCTCTTCCTTCGGAAAAATGAGGGAATAAAGCAAACTTGTAATTATTTGCTAAAGAAAAGATTAAGAGCACTTACCATGACCAGCATCTGTCAATTCAATGTCTACTTGAAAAAATGCAAATTCATGTGCACAGTCTGATCCCCCAGCCCATAAACTACTTGCCCAACCTGCCAGAGTTGTAACTAGTTATTAAGAAGCCACAATCGGTGGTTATTAAACAAGAATATTACCCCCATAAGATATACTCTAATAATGAGCATCCCCAGAATCATAAGGGTCAAGATACAGAATAATGGTAACCAAATAGTAATAATAATGGATAATGGCATACGTATAGTGCTTGAAATTTTAGCCAGCCACCCCTCCGTGTATAACCAAACTCAGTTAAAAAGAAACTATTGCTCCAAACAGGACGGTGGAAAGGCCATTGCTGATGTTTGGACAAAATTACATAACCTTCATTCCTCACAAGAAATATGTTTTGCTGATCTAGAATTATGATCACATAAAGTATGGGAAGAAAAAAGGGAGCAGATAGTAAATTCTAAAAACGAGCCAATATCGGCACAATATCATTCAACAGCACCTCAAACTTGCAGTGCAAAAGATTTAAATTCTGGAGCATTATCAACTAACATTAACCACTGCCTATCTCAATAAGGTCTGCTTTTGAAGCCTTCAGAGAATTAAGGAGATTAGAAACTCACCCAACTTTTTTAAAATATAAAAAATAGATCCCTCTCCTTCATGGCCAATTAAGTGGCTCAGGTAACCACTTGGAGCCATCTTGTAGTGAAGTGTACCCGGAGTTATTGGCCATGTTACTCGCAACTTGTGGCCTTCTGTTATCGGAACAGCTTTCACAAAAATCTGAATTCAAGGGCATGCCAAAATGACAGCAACAAAGTTATCTCATTAATAAATCAGAAGAGTAGAAGAAAGGAACTTTATAAAATTAACCAATCAAGTTGAAAGTAGATGACAAATATTCATGTAAGTTCCTAAATACAGTACTATTTTCTAACTTAAGCATTTCGAGAATTATAGTATGCTTTTGTTCATAAAAGACTAAATGCAGCTATATCCTCAGCCATGAATATTCTCTTACAGAAAAATGGTCGAGAAAAAAAGGTACTCAAGACATCTTCAAGACTTGTGCAGCTTTAGACATGACAGCTATGCTTGTAGTAGAATACCGATATAGATCTCCATACAGACACAGATTTTCCAATATATGAATACAACATCTATCTTTAGAAAACAATGTCTATTATTGTTTCACTTACATAGTAACATAATTCTGTTAATCAAAGGAAATAAAAGTTTGCACTTAAAATGATGATTCAAAAGAAACTAGCATCTAATAATAGTATATAGCAGTCTTTGATGGAGTAAAATAACGAATTCCAAATTGCCATGAAAGAGAAAAGAAAGAAATAAGGAGAACAAGGATGCCTGACAACAAAATTAATCTATGCTATTTTCTATGATGGCTTTGAGATCAAATATCTGACTTAAAAGTACTAAATGAAGCACGAAGGAAAAAATAATACTACCTGAAGGTATTCTGGTGAGCAAGGCTGGCCAATAAAACGCACATGACTTCTATTAATATTGAGGATTTCCTGGAATTTATTCTCAACAAGCTTTTGGGAGATATCAAGGCTGTCTGCCTCGTAAAAAAACCATAAAAAGATTATGACAACTGTAATTGCAGAGCCGAAGAAACTTAGTATGGTAAAATCTTCATCTCACCTTTTCCATAGAGAACTAGATGCATAATGTTAGCTGAATAATATTCTTTATAGAACTTGAGGAGCTCTTGCCTTGTATCTAGTCCTTTTTCTTTTGGCCGCAACTCTAAAGTATTCCAGTTGCCTACAAGTTTGACGAAAGATAAAGAAAGAACCATATATGACCATAAAAATGTTTTATTCTCAGTCTACTACTTCTCTTCCAGATATTTTCTCAATGATCATGTCACTGAATGTTTGATTGAGTAAAACAAAGAATTAACAATGCCACAACTTTTGAATCACATTATTGACCTATAAAAACTATTCTGGTCTTTATTTTTTTTTCTTTTTTCCGAAATGAAATTGCCTAGTACTTCCATTGCAAGATCCGGAAGACACAGACATGAAAGTGGATTTCTTATCTTCTTGTGGAGCTTGGGACACTGTTTTGACAACTGAAATTTTAGATAAAGACAAAGATTGTTTAGAGGAACATATTAAAATAGGTGTTCCTCAAGCAGACATAATTAGGTCACATACCAAAAGGAAAATTGATTATATGCCTTCTTTTCAAGTTTCTCACATGGTATTCCTTTCACATAACCTAACTGCATCTCCACCTTATATACATATTCTAAAATATCAGTATCTCTCATTTTAATTTTGCTTTCATCTTAAGATGGACCAGATACTCTACTTTTCTATGCTGAACTTCTAGAACTTTTGGTATTTAAATTTCAGCACTATTGAGAGTGATATCAACAATACATACATCTTGAGCAGGAGAATTACAGGTTAAGCCCAATGTTTGTCTGTTAGATTTTCTAAGCAATCTTCAGGAAATGTTAGACACGAAAGATATCAATAAGGAAAGAAGGACGAAGCATCAAAACACAACACCAGAATTAGTGAAATTAAGTTAGCTTAATTTGGTATTTTACAAATCAACGAGATAAAACTTTAACTCCAAGGCATGCCCAAAAATTAGTGGTGCAGAATCAAATTGACAAAAATCATAGATTGGACTCCAAACCTGTGCTGAACTTATGGTAAGGATGATCTTTTGAACTGAGATGCTTTTCCAGCTGCATTAAAATAATTTCAAATAAGTTAGTTCCTTTTGCAATGGAAAAGAAAGCTTAAAAAACAGGCAAAATACTTTTGTGCAATGAAAATAGGACTACCAGGCAAAAAAATACCATAGAATACCTGGCTCATCCTCCAACCATCAGATAGAAGATTCTTTTGGTACTCTGAGGAGGGAGGGAGGGAGAGGAAGGGAGAGAGAGAGAGTCAGCATTATAATTTAGTGTTATGAGCTTGAGAGATATATGAGAGAAAGAAAGGAAGTTGCCAACCTGAATCAACAGCTTTTATTTCCCTTGTTGTAGCATCAGGCGACATCAATGGTTTGATAAAGAACTGTGCAAATCTGAAAAAATAAACCAGACTAAGGCTTCCAAAAGAGACATGCTATGTGAAAAAATCAAGGATACTGATTTGTGGTAAGGAAGGATCCTAACCTGTCCAGAGCTTCTTCAAATGAATCAGGATTGACATCAAAATAGTAGTTGGTATGCTCAGAAGATGTGAAGGCATTTGTGATACCCCCATGCTGGAAAGAAAAAGATAACAATCCCATGAAAATTAAGAATGGTCTCCTATGCTACCAGGTTTTTTATTTGTTTCTTGTTTCTTTTATGCCTTTTGTCCCTCTTTAAGTGTTGCATATCTTTTTTCTTCTCTTTCATAGGGTGTGGCAGACACAGTTTGCAATTCACCCGCTTATCTATAATCTCTTAGAAAAGCAAAACAAAAGCATAATCCAACTACTCCAGAAAAATGAGCATACTCACGTATCTATGCCTAATATTGGCCATAAAGCACAAAGAGAACCAACAAAGCAGAAAATTAGCCATGAGTTTGGCATTCAGTCTTCCTTATTTGATTTTCTTGTCACAAGTAAAAGAAAGTTATGTATTCAAGATGATAACTCATCGGCATTTTAAATGGCTTAGATTTTAAACCAAACATGATATATTAGCCTGCAAATGAACTTCATGGTTCAACCAAATTATGCACAGAAGAGAACAAACCATCATTTCATCTTTGTTCTTATATAATGACAACCAATAGCACATAAACTCTTATTATGGGATGGGGCAGTACTGAAGGTACTTGTAAAGAAACCCTGGTATACTTGAAAATAGATGTTAGTCCTAAGCTCGAATTTTTGTGAATACATTAAGCAATCCTTCACTTCATAAAACTGGTTTCATCCTTTCCCTTAACCAATCTCAGTCCCTATAATTTACCAGCCTTATTAGCTATTGGGCAGATGTCAAGTGAAGACACCTATTTATGAAAAATCAGTTGGAGTTTTCTTCACAGAAACACCACTTTATATGCATTTCTTTGTGAATAAATCATCTACTGACCACTGCACAATACTAGGAAGAAACCACCAAGTTAAGTGCCACTTTAGAGTTAGAATTAACCACTTGGCAACATATAGCAATCACCTTTTCCTTTACGAGTCTGACATGAAGATCACATTCATTGAGCATAAAAAAACCAGCACTACATATTTCTTGCCATCATGTCCATCTACTAGCAATAAGACTCTAATTTCTTACTCTAACTTTTAAATATCCTTAAACTAAAATGCACAGCAACATAAACATAAGAAAGGATAACACACTTATTCTCTTCATGTTCTTGCAGAGAGTTTAGGTCTTTTGAGCATCATTGCCTGTATTTTTCTTCTGCCCTCATTCTAATACCAATAACAACTTTTTTTTTGTTTAATTTTCATAAGTAAAACAGCAATTAAGCCAAAAGCAGTTCATATGACAATGTGCTATTAAAACCATAGTCAGGCAAATTTTCAAGTCTTAAATAACATTTTGCCTTGAAGAGAAACACGGATTGCTGAAATGTTTCGCATCTTGAATTGCTCATCTAGTTATTACAGCAATTTAGTTCCTTCCTTTATTTATTTATAAACCATGGTTCATCTATAAAAGGTTGAAGTACTAAAGATTCATCAGAATGGCATGCTGAACTATCAAGGCCAACTTGTTACAGGGGCTAACTGGATTACTGAACAAAGATAAAGCATATAAAATCAAAAAGAAACCTGAAAGTTAAGTACTTATAGTACAAAAAGAAATCCACATGAGCAATCTGATAAGTACCTCAGTGATGAACTTAGAGTAACTATCTTCCTCTGGATACTTCTCACTCGCATAAAACAGCATATGCTCTGTATTATTACAACACCACAATTCACATTTTACAATAAGCCCACATTATAATCTGAAAAATCTATTTTAATAAACAAAATTTTAAAAAAAAATGGCTTCACAGCATCAACCAGGTTCAGCCCTGCAATCAGGCTTCTTTGACCCAACAAGACACGCAGACACACACACACAGAAGACACTGGGTTCCACTATAGTCACTCCCACAGGAGAGGCCAAAAGATTGAGTAAACCATTTGGTGCGGGGCGTGCGTTTGACGCGCTGATGCGAAATTCACGCTCCGGCTAGTGGCCAGACTATCTTGTTGGAGTGGGCCCGTCGGTAAGCAGGATTAGGCTAAAAATCAAGTGTCTGCATTAGATTGGGCCAATAATGTCGGTCCAGTTCATTTGAACCTCTTATGAGCATTCTGCTGTGTTGGCCCTCTTAATTTACAATCTATACGCAGTTTTGCTCACGCATTACTTTTAAATTCTTAATTGATTTATGTTAATAAGGAACATATTAGTTTACTTCCCTTTTACTTATTATGCAGAAATCCTCTTTTAGTTCTCAAAATTTGCGGATTAGATGTAACCTTTATTTTAATATAAATTACACAAAATTTCAATAAAATAATTATGAAAAAAATAACTCTAGAAAATTAAAATAAGTGTAAGGTTTTACTTTTGATCAAACAAAGTGCATGTAGGTATGCCAATTTTTTATATGTATAAAAAAGTATACAAAATTGCATTCACAAATTATAACGTATATTTATTTTATTATAAAAAGCATGCAAAATAAATAAATAGAGCACATACACAATAGATGCTTTATTTCAGTATTAAATTGAATTTTTTAGATTACCTTACATTTATTTTTTTTTTTAAGTTATCAAAGTTTTTATAATCATTCTGTAGATATTCTTTTAATTTTTATAGAAATTTTCTAAAAGTGCGTTTTCCCTTACTTGATATTTAACTTACAAGACTGTTACCTAATATTTGAGAAAAAATTTGATAAGTATTAATTTTTACCATTAAGACAACTTAATCTTTGCTACTCTGATGAGAGAATGTTCCAAGCAATAATCTCCTTTTGGGATAAAATTTGACAACCAAGGTATAAGTTCTCATTCCTTTGTCAAATCAGCTGGTGAGAGTATATTAATCTAAGCATTAAGCGCTTGCAGACGGTCAACAATTCTTTAATAAAATTAGTTAAGTGGATAAAATATTCAAGAACATACCCACATTATTTTAAGTGTTATCTTTAAATAATTAAATTTGGTCATTTGGTCATGTTAAATTTTCCTGTTAATGATGTATACTAGCCTCACTTCTTGACCATAAGAGTTGCCATCATCATCACTATGATAAGAGTCTTGAATGAGGATCCTCATTAATCAAGTCAATGTTTATTTCTCAAAATTTTACAAAATTATCAAAATTACCAGGGTCATTCAATAATTTATCTCTGTTTTTGCAGGTGTTTTTGAAAAACTTTGCTGTAGCAGAGTTTTTAGAGTATATTTTAGAATATTTTTAGAAAAAATTTTGGGATATTTAAGAGTAGAAAAGTTTCTAAAATATAGTTTGAGATAATTTTTAAAATTTTAAAAAAATTTAAACTAATTTTTAGATTATCTTTTAGAGTACTTTTAAAAAAAATTTATTATATTTGAAAAACTAGTTTTTGAAAAACACTCCAAAAACAGGGAATCCAAACAGAGCACCAATAATGTCACCTAATGTTGGTGATATTTAACTCAGAAAACGAAAAAGAACATGATAAAGGTGAAATATCAAGTCATCAAATGGAGGAATCCATATTTTTGTAGTTGAGTTTTTGTTATATCACTCGTATATAATTCTCAAACGAATCATTATTTTCATATCGTCAACATATAAGCACAAAGCTCATATAATTAAGCTGCTGAAAGGTAATATATTCTTCTCCGTTTAATCATAAATAATTGAAGGAAACCAGAACACAAATTGAGCATTAAAGTTATTAGGCCAAAAAAAAAGGATATAAATGTGAACTCTCGAAGAAACAAAGACATGACATCAAGTAGAATTCTATCAATCAATCAAGACCTTTTTCTTTCATTTTATTCCTGACAAGATAGGGAAGCAACTAGCTAGACTAGAAAATGGCAGTTGGTACCAAAACACCAAAAACCCCAATATTAATGCTATGCTTTTTCAAGACTTAACTAAAGGACGAACACCAAAGTCATGCTCCATATTTTACGTCAAATATAAAATAATGCCACCAAAGTCTTCTTAAAATTAATTACAAACACAGAGAGTCTTTCTTCTTTCTCCTCCGGTTACTATTTTTTTTTTCCCTGGTATTTCTTGTTTTCCTTTTCAATAGCCGACAATTGAATTTTAAGACAAACTTACAAAATCCACGTCAGCATGCAAGAAGGAAAGTGGAATAAAAACTTCCACGTCAAAAAAGTCCTCCGTTAAAAAAAAATAAAAAATAAAAGAAAATGAGGTGAGGAACTTGTTACCTAGAAAATGGGCAAGGCCTTCTAAACCTTCAGGATCGCTGTAATTGCCGACTCCAACATCCATTGAAGCAGCACACTAAATTAAATTCCACCCACAAAACAAAAAAACAAAGAGAAAGATTAAAAAAGAAGAAGAAGAAGAAACTTTAGCATCAATAAAATAATGGAGGAATCCAATTCCCTGTGCAATGAATCAAATTAGCAGAAAATGAAAAAGAAAATAGTAAGAATAAAGGTGGATTTAGATGAAGAAAGACTGCAAAACCTTATCGGTTTCAGGATCACTAATCAGTAGGACTGTCAAAGAATTCTTGAGGATAATCCTTCGGTACTCTCTCTTGTCTGAACGAGCTTTAACTATCTCCAACGTTTTCGTTTCCTCCTCCATTTTTCCTGCGATATTCAACTCTATGCGTAGCTGCAGATAGCTTTTCACGGGGAAGGGAAGGGAAGGCAGAGTCGAAAGAGAATATACTAGTACTTACTAGTTGATTAAGGCATTTCGAGTGGGAATATTACTATTTATAGTTTACTTGAGCCGCCAGAAACAGACAGTAGTCACTACTTGTCTTCATAGAATTTCAAAGGATATGTGCAAAATCTGAAATTGGATATTGGTTTGTTAATTAAATGGGTTATATGTCCTTTGTTGCCCCTAGGCTGCAAGCGAGCCGAGTTGAGTTTTGATTTAATTGAGCCAGAGTTTTGATTTAATTTTAGTGAACTCGAATTCAAACTCGAACTCGACGAGCCGGACAATTTAAAACTCAAGCTCGAACTCAAAAAAAATAAAAAATAATTATTTTATTTTTTAAAAAATAAAATAAATAATATTTTTCTTAATAAATAATAAAATATTAAGAATATATATGTAATTTTACTATTAAAATAAAAAATAAAAATATATATACTTAAAATAAAAAATATATATATACTTAAAATAAAAAATATATATATACTTAAAATAAAAAAATATATATATTTATATACTCGAACTCGCGAGGCAGCTTAATATCTTGAACTCGAGTTCGAGTTTGATTTCGACTCGAGCCAGTTCAAGCTCGATCAATATCGAGCTCGAGTCGAGCTTGACTCAGCGCAGAGCGGCTCTATTCGTTTGCAGCCTTAGTTGTCCCCCAACCTATAGTGCTTTAATTCTTATGCGAGAAAAATAGCACAATTTGTATTAAAAAAAGGGCAAGTAGCGAGAATCGTAAGCAAAGGAAAGTATTGCGCAGGGAGGGAACAAAAATACAAAAGATGTGGATCCGGATCCTTTGCGGCTACAATAGTAGAGGATTTTTTGATGGTCAATATTAATCTAATCGAACTCGAGTTGGGCTCAATTGTTAATTTAAAATTTAAATAAATTTTAATTTAACAGCCAAAGTCAATCCGAATTCGATTGGACCAATTTCAACTGTCAAATCTATTAATCATTCTTTCCAATTGCACTTACAATCACAGAGGATTTAGATCCAAAAACTGTGGGGTTAAGAAGCTGTACTTTTTAGGATAGAGTAGGTACATGTATCGTTGCTGACAAAAAAAAAAAACTGTACTTTTAAATAGAAAAAAAAAATTTAGGATTAGAAAAAGAGTAGCCTCCACTCCACCTTGATTTCCTAAATTATGCAAAATTTGTGTCATACGAACATAATTTCCTTCTTCCTTAAGGTATCTCAAGAAAATGATTTATGTTCAGTGATGCTCCTAGAATATTGAGCTAATATTACAAGTTTCGGGTTCAAATTTGTTATAGCCTAAGCAAGGAATTGGAAGAGAAATGTTGTGATGGTACCCGAGATTGTCGAGGGAAGAAATAAAAAAAAAATTCCAGAAGAAAAGGAAAAATCCAACACGAAGAGAAAGAATTCAAACAAAGAGAAATTCAAAATCAAATGTGGATGGGATAAAAATACACTTTTCGCATTTGATCATGTCTGTCCATGCTCGAGCTAAGGTCCTAAGAATTAGTCTTCAATAATTAAAAATCGAGAAGAAAAATATGATCTTTGATATATATATATATATTTGGTTAACAGCAAAAAGGATATACATTTATAAGATGAACACAATCGGACTAATAGCAACATGCTACTATTAGTCTACTAAAACGAGAAAAATCAGAGAGTTAAGGATTAACCAATGAATGTGTTTGCAGGGATCAACTTTTACTACTATTCCTCATGGAGCATAGGCCTTATTGACAAGAACGTTCTTACAAATATTCAAAAATGAAGGTTTAATTCGTAAAGAAGTGCTATGATGGTCACTGAAGAAATTTTGTTTTGATGTTTAAAGTTCATAGATTATATTAATACCTTATAAAACTTATATTTTATTGGTGCAAGAAGTTGTAAATTTACTTATGTAAATTGCTACATCTTATTAAACGTGTGGAGAATTCACAGCTCACAAAGAGAAGCAAAAATTAGAATTTGAATTGTTCCCACATTTCAAAAAATATTATGTCAACAAATTTCATGCAGAAAATCTATAAATACTTAAACCTTTACATGCTTAAAAGGCAATAATATTAATTCCCAATTCTACAATTTGAAATAAGTTATAAGTAATCCAAACTAATATGTTTGGATCTTTTTAATATAAGAAAAATATGTATAAAAATGGTAGAATGTTTATAAGCTAACTCAAAATTGAGGATACTCTATAATAGCTTTTATGGTTTTAAACAATTTATGTTAGGAATGGCAAAAGGGCAAGGGTGGAGGCAGGAGACCCTTCTGTCGCCTCCCGCCCCTTGCCCAAACATTCCCCCTACCCCTGCTACACCCCGCGTCACTTCCTTGACGGGGCAAAAAAAAAGTGTACAATTAGTAAAAAGTGTAATCAATAATTTAGTATAAATGTATTAGTATAACTAATCAATAATTTTGCATTAATATAAATATATAATTATTAGTATAATTAATAATATTAATTATATTACATACACATAATCTAATACTTATAACTAATAAATATAATATATATACAAACATCATTAGTTGTACTAATTATATATATTATTTATTTATTTAAATAATGATGGGGTAGAAGTGTACTTTCCAGCCCCTAGCTCATTTTTTAACTGGGGGGAGAAAATGACCTCTAACGAGGTGATTTCCGGACGGGCGAGTCGAGTCGGCAGCACGAACTCACCTGTTGAGATATAAGAGCGTGCGGCGTCTTATCCTCCGATCCCACTCCGATGTTGAAGTCAGTTACGGATCAAAAGTTACAAGTAAAACCAATTGGATTTGAGTTTTTGCATACCTTATTCACAAATAGTAGAAGGGTATTTATAGTAGAGAGACCTATGGGAAAAATGATAAATTCTACTTCTGGTCAACTGCAGCACGACAGTGTAGGGTGGCGGTGTCAGAAGTAGGTTTAGACAGGAGGGCGGCAGTGATCATATCAACTTGCCAGGTATCAATCAGCTTTGCCTGCGAACGTCATACATCAAGGCGAGTAACCATGCTCGAAAGCGAAGCCGAATCGATAAAACCGAGACAATACTCATCTCGAGAAGGCAAAGATAAGGTGCGTTGGAGCCGAGGTAATCACCTCGACAATGGAAATCCGAGAAGGGCCGAGGTGAGCGCCTGCAATCCCCGAGTGGTTGGCCACCAAGAGAACTTTAAAACTCTACTTGAATGTAAGTTAATAAATCAACTCTCTTGATTTGCATTCTAATATCCAAACATTCTGAAAATTTCGCCAGTAGGTGCGTAGACATCCGTCTAGACCAATGGTAGCTCATTGGGTTTCTCTTTGACCTCTTTAGATCCCTCTCCCTCTAATATATAGTAGAAGTAGGTTTAATATAAAATCCATCATGCTAACAAAAAAAAAAGAAAATGACCCCCGGCCTCATCCTCCCTCCCCTGCCCCATTAACCTCCTGGAGAGTGGGTGCCCGCCATCCCTAAATTAGGCGGTGCCTGATAAGTGATTCTTCAAACCAACCCCCTTTAAGAAACTTTTCATCGTGTTCCACGTTAGTACTTGCTTAATTGTTACCATATTACTACGTTACAATGCAAAATCTTGTGTTTAAAACAACTCAACTTTGCATTAACTCTGTGTTTTGACCATTCAGTTTGCTTAAGTGAGAAGTTTTAATACTACATGCATGATGTAATCTATAAGACGAGTTTACTTTTGTTTTTCTACATAAATAGAGACATTAAACACCTACATCAAAATATACACACGGTCAATATCATTATCCTTTAGAGAACTAGGCCATTTAAAAGGTTAAGGACTACTTTTTTAATTATAAATAAGATGTATATTTAGTATAAACAAGAATAGATTTCGCATAAAATTTTTTTAAAAAAGAATAGATTTAGCAAATTTTATATACTTTTAGTATATCACATAGTTCAAATCACATAAGAACAACAAAATTCAAAACCTACCTACTTCTATACCTTAGTCAATACAATACTCATGCAATTTGAATTTAATGAGTATTGATAGAATTG
This sequence comes from Coffea eugenioides, assembly GCF_003713205.1. NCBI lineage: Eukaryota > Viridiplantae > Streptophyta > Magnoliopsida > Gentianales > Rubiaceae > Coffea > Coffea eugenioides. The sequence continues at coordinate 18,613,641 of NC_040040.1, forward strand.
TTAAAAAAAGAAAATACTACCTACTAATTACTATAACACAAATACATGGTTGCACAAGTAGCTCCACAATAAGTTATGTATGATAAACTGGGTGCAGAAGGAACTAAGATCGAGTCTAAACTAGAACAAGTATACTAGGAAGCACCAAACAAAAAGTGTGAAATCTCTGTTTTGGGATCGTTATCATTGCTAATAAGAACATCACAATGTTTATGTCCAAGTCTCTTCCGGGATTGTGTCATGACTCCAAATATATTGGATAATCGATGTTTTACTTGTTAATATTGCTAGTTTTAGAAGTGTAGTTTTGGTGGGAATTTGAGCGAGTGAGCATATAAACATGGACATATACTAGTAAATGATGGAAGGATAAGGCAGGCAACAACAGATTACAATTTCCATTTCTCAATTTCCCTCTTTCTTTAATTCTCTCCTTCTCAGTTCTTTCAAAGCTTCATTTCTTTGTTTATCTTCATCTACTGGATAGCTCTCATCTTCATCTTCTGGATGCTAAACCCAGAAGAATATCACTAATTCAGTTAGGATTCCTGACAGATTAATGATGAGCAATCCATATATACTACATGTCTGGATCATCCTTGTGTCGACATTTTAAGGGAAAAATGTCAAATATTCAAACAAGTTCCAGAGGGAAAAAGGTCAATTATGTGGGCAACAATATGAACTAAACTAAATTAAAAAGTAGTAACAAGAGTTGTGCATAACCTTAATTCTCATAAACACATCAATACATCATCATCCATGCTTATGCCTGATCTCCTGCCCTCATTTTGTTGATAAATTGGATGGCAAATCCTTTTTTCTCAATGATATCTTGTACATAAACTTGTACAATTGAACAACCAAAATTATAACTTTACAAGACCAATGCCTCCTTTAAATGATCCAAAGAGAGGATGAGATCTCTTAAAACTAAATACATCCTCGATTTGATGAATGCCAGGTTCAACCGACTCAACTTTGTACTCAGAAGAATAAGAACTTCCATAAATTTGCACACTTAATGACTTCTTTTGAGGGGCGCCAACTCTAATGTGTTCATTGAAAAAATCTATGAGATCGTTTTTGGTCAAATGTTTCAATATTGCAACCTGTTTCAACAATAACCAAGGATTTCAAATACTTTTCAGAGTCTCTGGAATAAAAAACACATATGCAGACACCGGAGCAATCTATGTCCCATTGAGTAGAAAAAAAAAAAAAAAAGAAGCACTTCCACAAGTCAAGTAAGAAGATAAGCAAGAAGTTTGAGCAACTCATAAAGAAAAAACTTGTACCTCACGTTCTCTCCTGTCAAATTTGAGGGTTCCATCAGAAATTTCTCGCCAATAAAATCGAGATTCTTCTTGTAAATTCTTGTATTTCTCAAGCTTCAAATCAATAAGTGCATTAACATTTTTCTGCAGCATAAACAAATCAAAGGTTCTTTTTCATAAAATCATCAAGGGGAAAAAAATCTAAGCCACTAGACTTTGAAATGCCTTCCGGAATCTCAAACCAATAATACAGTAAATAACTAAAAATACTTCTGTTGCTGACCTAACCTAAATGAGCATGAAGGAACATTAGATATTAGTCCAAAGCCAACTTTGTCAGTGAAAGAATGGCGTAAGAAAAAGATCAATAGACAAGACATCATATTGCCAAAAATGTCTAAACCAAATAATAAATGAATATAACATATTAACAAATATCATTGCCCAAAAATGTGTGAACTGCAGAAGCTATGTCAAAAGCCCGAAAGAGCCAAGTGAAGAAATTGTAATTCTAACTTAACCCCAGTCGTTATGTCCTCGAACATTCTTCATATAGCCAAGGCTTGACCATAAAACTGATGCAATTATATTAGAATCCATGAAAAATACAATTTTAGTAACCTCAAAACAACCAGATATTAGGGGGGATGATCAATGACGAATGGTAGTTGTAACTAATAACAATAATTTGGGAGAAGGGTACCATTCCCCACCACCTACCTCATCTGAACAATTTATCCCCCCTCCCCCACATCCCCAATGGGCCTAACTTGGACGTTAGCTTTCAGCGTGTGTTTTTACAAAAATCATTAATTGAAAGAATATATTTTTATGTAAATTACTATTCAGCTCAAATATCCAACTGTGACATAAAATATGAAAGTATCAGTAAAGCTAAAACATAATGTTCACAAATTAAACACAAACATACCAAAAACAACAACAAAGTTTGGAAATTATACACAAAAAGAAAATCATGAAATTTTTAAAAAATATATATATGATATATATACTTTACTAAATATGCCTACAATGTGCGACAGAAAGAGTCTTTCAATAACTTCATATGTCTATATTAGACATGCATAAATATACGTCTTTCTGTATGTGTGTGCATATAAATGCATAAATAACATCTGGCACGACACAGTGTGTAAATTTATATAAAAATTCAGCTATGTCTGCACATATAAGTGCACATAGAACAATCCTACTTAAGACTAATATGTGTCATTTTATCTGGGAGATGCCTGAAACCATCTTGATCCCAATAAGGTTGGGGGAGCTTTTCTTCATCCATCCCTGTCCTCGCAGATTTCTCCCACGGCACCAGGCCAACCTCCCATTGCCAATATTTTTTAACCCAATATGGCAAGTAAACCGGCCAGTAAACCACTAAAAATGAAAATTAAGAATCTTAGGTTGTAGGTGTAAACGGTAATTATTTGGCTATTAGGTGCTATTAGAATAACAATGGAAGGAAATTTCTGTTAACTATAGTATCCTTTCTCATCCTTTTTAATCCAAACCTGCACGTGGATTACTCTCAAAATTTGCCATCAATGGGCTTTAAGTTACTCTTATAATTTCAATCAGGTACACGGAATAAGTTGAGAGGAATTTAAGTATCAATGATCCTCAATCTCAAGACAAGGAATTCATGGGATGACTAATGCCCCTTAATTTTGTCAGCAACAAAACAAATCCTACAAGTTTGTTAAGCTTACCTTGAATTCTTCAGGGGCGATCTCATACAGTTTACTCTCAAAGATCTTGAGAAATGCCTCAACTCTGGAATTAATATGTTTAGGACCCTGCCAAAAGAGTTTGTTGTGAGTAATAAATATATCAATATCCGTAAAAATGAAAAAGGGCTTAAACATTGTTGAATAAAATAAGATAAGTCTATGAATACCTTTACTGTAGATTGGATGATAAATTGTACTCCTCGAACTCCCAAATCATCCCTGTTATGGAAAAAATATTAAATAGTACAGAACATATGATCGGAATATCCTCCTCCATGCAACATGTTGCATACCTTTGCATAAGTACAGTGATGTAACCAAGCTGCTCGACTGATCTAAGCTGGTGGAAAGCTGGTTGCTTGGCTATCAAACAAAACAGCTGAAGTTTAACATTCAACTTGAAATCATCCTGATGCACCTGCACTTTCAAGAACTTTTTGCATTAGAACTTTAGCAAGACATATAAAAATGGGTCAACCTACATAAGTCCTGAAAGGACACATAAAAAGGCAAAAAGCATATCTTGAGTAGGGGAAGAAATTAGATTTTACAAGATTTATATACTATTACAGAAGCTGATTGCCGAGCTTGACAAGACACCAAAAACTTAGTTCTGATTGCCAAAGGCCTTTTATTTTCCTTCAAGAGCTTTTGGCTTAAAAATGCACCAGCAGAAGATGTTTCAGGTTAGTTCTTAACTCACTGTCTGTGAATCTGCAAAGGCATCTCCTGTATGCTTTTCACTGGAAATTGGTGCCTTTCCTTTGCTCCACAAATTAATGGATTTTCACACAACCATGTCTTTGACATAAAGACAGACTTGCATACAACATGGAAATAACAAAAGAACATACACAATCTTTCCAAAATAATACTTCTTTTTTGACCCATAAGTAAATGTATCGCCTGTGTCTAGAACAAAAGCGGGGATCTCACGAACACTGATTAAAAAATTTACTGCTTAAACAGGCATACAATAGAAACAGTCTCTCTAAAGGTAGAGGAATGATCATGAGCAGCAAAAAATAACTCTGAAAGATCACTTATACTCCAAGTGAGCAGGCAGCTTAATATGAGTTGTCGATCCAGAATTTACAAGAAGAAAATAGGATGCTAAGAGACACATTTTGTTTAAAGTAGAAAATTCAATAAATTTCACGTTGTTGTTAACTTAAATCAAACCATTTTCCTTTGAAAAAAGGATTAACTAAGGGTCTGTTTGGTTGGAAGTAAAATGTTTTCCTTGAGAAAATATTTTCCGTGGAAGTAATTTTCCATGAAAATCATTTCCCTTTCATCATTTTCAGGTGTTTGGTTAGCTTATTGAAAATATTTTCTTACTTCATTTTTCTGGTGTTTGTTTAACTTTTGAAATATTTTCACTTTTATCTATATATATATCTTTACTTTCTACACATTATAACTACATACTTCTTCCCATGCAAAATAAGAAAATTTATCTCATTGTTTAACTTTAAAAAATCTTGGAGAAATGTATATATGAATAAAAAAATCTCCTTAAGCAATAAACAAATTGCTGGCCATTTAGTGTCAAATATCAATCACATGCAATGCTTATTGTGACATATATCTTGCACTCTCACTGCTGAAAATTTCTCTAGAAAAGAATGTCCTTATTATACATAATTAATTACTAGCATAGGATGAGCAGGATGAGGTTTTTTTTTTTATTTATTTTGAATATACTAGGGGGAGGGTTGGGTTGGGTTGGGTTGGGTGGTACGGGGAGGGAGTGTAAGGAAGAGGTCTTGGATTCGAGTCCTCCTGTTTACACTAAAAAAAAAAAGAACATACTACAAGATGTTTTCAGTAAGTTTGGAACATACTACAGGCGGGATGCATGCATTTCGGAAAACAACTTCAGTAAGTTTGGAAGGGAAACTGAGTTTGTTTGGATAAGAGTTTATTTAGATGATTTATTTGAGATATTTACTGTAGCACTTTTTGTGATGTGATGTATGTGAGATAAAAAGGTGATTGGGAAGATAAAAAGGTGATTGGAATTTGTGAGGCAAAATTTTTTTTGCCAAATTCTCTTTGTCCAAACAAACTCATTGTTTTCCATAAGATGAGTGAAAATATTTTACATAGGAAAATGTTTTCAGTAACTTTTGTGCAACCAAACACGGGAAATTAGGAAAATATTTTCTTGGAAAACATTTTCACCCGAAACAAACGGACCCTAAATGTAAAATTAGTGGGACACATTCAGACAAATGTACTCAATACCTATAATTACTATCTGAAACCCCACTATCTACATATTCTGTCTGACGCTTGAAATTCAGTGGTAGAAGTAGAGGCATTGGACTTCCTACATATGGGTGTGGCTTTGGTTCTTTCATACATCCAGAAGAAAGCTTGTACTAACTCAAAAACTTTTAGCAATATTTTTTCTCAGTCCTACACAGATGGAAAGGATCAAAATATAGTCAAACAATTTTTGCTCAGACATGCATATTTTAGTTTATACAAATCTAGAATTCTATTAGATTCAGAGGGCATTATGGTAGTCATTACTATTTCCTAAGGCTTTCAAGACATGTACCTGAATATAATGCAGAAGAGCAGAATTTTCATCACTTGGATTAAGACCTTCTGCATTATAGGAGTAATTTACGCCCCTTTCAAGCTTGACAACTCTAGTAGACAAATGCTGAGATGCAAATAAAGCCAGGGATAAAGGCTGGGGACCCTTGTAAAAGACATTTTCAATGTGTTGTATGATCGATTCTGCTTCCTTTGGCTCAATATTTCCTGAAAAAAGGTGACAGTTATAAAAGTTCGGTTCATAAGCTAAAGCCAGTTAATAATCTAGAAAAAGTCAATCTATAGTAACCTGCAATATAGCATTCCAAGAAGGTCCTTGATAGCATCTGCGGATAAAATTTAAGAAGGTTGTCAACTTGAAGATGTGGAAGAACTTCAAGTTGCTCAGTCCATGGCAATGCTTGGTCATGTAAAATCAATGAGCAGTAATACATAGCCTGCTGATAAGGTTGTTGGAACTTGAAATTTTGATAATCTTTTGTCACCATCTCCTATCAGAAAGTAAAAGAAAGAAGTTATGGTGAAAACATCTGATAAAAGTGTTTCAAAGATCCAGCTAAACATCAGAAGCATTTGCTGTTTTGCAGCTATATTATCACCACCTTTGTGCTTATTCATGTCAATTCTCCCACTGTTTCTGATGTATGTACATCATTCAGTACTTTATTTCAACATTTTAAACAACTCAACTACCAAATTTCAGCCATTAGGGAGAACATTTAAAACAAGAGAGAATAGAGCCAATTCCCCAGTAGTTCCACAAGATTACATGCAACTGGCCACATCTACCAGCAATGCTGCAATACTTGATATTCTGCAATGTATAATCTAGCTGATAAAAGTTGGCAACCACTACCTAGAACCAACAAATCAATTAGCCAATGACCATAATTTGAGAAACAAGTCTCTGACATTAAATCAGTGCTATAGAGGTTCTTTTGTATGGATTGCATATTCTGCTATTATCAGAATGCATATGTTTCAATTCCTATAACAAGTGCCATTAATTCTTTTGGTATATTTTTTATCAGCTTAAACTTATTGCATGTAGTTTATCATGTTAAAGTGAGGAAAATTTAGTTCTATTCCTGTATCATACCGACATTTGTCAATCCTTTACATTTTTGTTTTGGTGAATTTCTCGAATAAAAGACATAAAAGAGCTTTCTTTACCTTTACAATAATTTTGATCGGGGAAAATTTTACTAGAGGATGACTAGATGACTAGAAGATCAAGGTAACCGATATTGCATTAGCTGTTCACAAGACTTGATAAACAATTGAGACTAGTGTGTGTCAACATAGATAAAAGTTGTTTGACTAACAAAAGGATAATGGAAATACAAACTATACTTCTCAACGCATAACACATTCCTTTCCCATCATTATCACTTGATAGACAATCAACCGTATCTTTTGTTTTGAAAAAAATATTTTTGTCGCAAATGTTTATGAACCACTAGGTTCCAAATCCAACAAGCATAAAAATTTCATTTTCACCAGTTAACATGATTTTCCAAATGATGATGCATATGATACTATTCTAAATCATCTCCAAAAAACCAGCAATCTTCATACAGCACAGCTAAGTCGACTCTTTTTAATGACAGTATTGAGAAAATAAACTGAAAAGACTTGAGCTTTTGAAAGACAAAGAGAAGAAACAGGCAGAAGCAGATAATGATAGAAGTTAAGCTGTAATAAGTGGTTGACAGTATATACAGAAAGAAAGTTAGTTCTGACCTTAATTACAGAAAATCTGTCAGGTTTTACTTCAAAATTTGCAATTTTTCCAACAACAGTTTCGAGCAGGACCCTTAATTTGTGATTATATCCAACCACTGTCACCTATGAAGAGGGATACAAATGAATAAGAAGTCAAAGATCATAAGTAATAAAAACATCATATGCAACTCGAATGGGAAAAATTACTATGGAGCAATAACACAAATCTGGAAGTTTGACAGAAATGTGACAAAATGCAATAGCAAAGGTCAAGAAGATACTTCATATATTTCAAGAATGCAAATTATCGGAAAAAAGCAACTAATGATATGAATCAGCAGTCAGAAGGAAGAATTACTTTCTAGCTCAGGTAACATGATTAATGCATCCCTTTTATTATCTACTATAATCATTTGCCTGTGCTGACAAGCCTTTCAGAAAAGTTCATTGAATAACCAATGAAGCATTTAATTCATATGCACCTCAAATGTTTAAATAAACTTCAATCTTGATATCATTAACAATCAATAGAGTAAATCAATGAACAGACACAATAAATAAACTACCATATGAGTGATTCAAATTCTGAAATCAAGTGAAACTCATATAAGAGAGGGAGGACAAAGTGCAACTTAACTTCTTCAAACCAACAAAGCGATCAAAAACCTTAAAAACAGATAGAGAGGCATAACAAGCACCTGAAAACCATTGTCTGTATTACTGACCGCATAATAAAGGCCCGCAACCTGTGCATCATAGGCTGAAAATTGCAAATTAACATAAGATTTTCTTCTAAATTAAGCACATGTGCAAGCACCAGTGCAATATGAGATAACAAACATCACAAGACATGTACAAACAGGTATAGACTAATGAGAACAAAGAAACATAGACATTTGCCAGACAATAAAGGGTGAAGCTGTTCAAAGCGAACAATGACTTTTACATAGTCAACTTGGCAGAGCTCATCTTTCAACATCAAGATTGTGCAACATACCATATTCATTCAAGTAGTCCATTAATAGACGTGTGAAAATGTCAGCGAGAACTATTGATTCAGGAGAATTCCCAGAGCACGGACAGCTGAAATCTATCTTAACATATGCCTTTGGAGTCAGAAAAACTGTATCATGCTTGTACCACAACCTTGAATATGGTGATTTCCACAAAAGTACAGGAAATTCTGCCTGTTCCAAAACTTAAAGCAATTCGTAAAGTTCAATGACTCAAAATCTAATCAATTAAGATGTTAACTTTAATACCTTGTCTGATACTTCTTTTAGAGATAGATCAGTTGGAATGAATAAATTGGGGGAAGGTAGACATAGATGTTCATTAGGAGCCTTTTCCATCCATTGCTGCAATAATACAGGTGTTTTTACAATCCTATGAGTAAATTGTACAAGTTCCGACAGCAAAAAATAAAATGGAAAGCGAAGTTATCTCCAATAACAGATAGCCAGCAGACAAACCTGAATCATAGAACTAGTCAACTTTTCAACAGAAAATGCAGTTCCATACCAAGGCTCAATCATGTCTGTATGCCCCTCAAAATTTGTTGACTCCCAAAAAACCCTGTCAAATATAGGTCTAATTTTAGTGGAAATATACAGATATTTAAAGATAGACGGATAATGCAGCATTCACCATTATACCAACAGGTGTTTATAGTTTAACTCAACATACCGAGACCATAAGATTTAGAAAAATAATAATCAGAGATCAAACTGATCTTTTAGAATAGGTTTGTAGCATCATAGTCAATCTTAGGGTACTATGACAAGGGATTTTCAAAAGACACCTTATGGTCGAAATACTGGTCCCAGAGAATGGTGATTGACCTCTTGCTAAACCATGAAACACTAGTCAATAAAATATCTTGAACTTCGGAAGTAGTATGATATTGTGGACCTGTACAAGTATTTCTCTGTCATCTTAATTGTCATGGACTTGCTAAACAGTAATAGTTTTTGAAATCTAATTCTCTATATTACAAATTTCTCTATGATTTAATTTGATCACCATACTTGCAATAAGTTATAGTTGCAATTTGCATTTTATTTGTGTTATGTTAGAAGATGATCCAGGTTAAGCTTCAGCAGCTTAGGGTCTCTTTGGCAACTTCTAAGAAAAACGTGCACAAAGTTACCTTGTGTATCAGTAGACTAGTACTTCTGACAGTGTAGCCCTCAAATTGGGTAGCTTTGACAATTTGGTGTTTATTCAACTCTACCTATAGCACCTGTATAAGCTAACTCTGATGAAAAGAACAGAAGTCTCATGCTTCTATTTCCATGTTATGTTGAGAAAAAAAATACAACCATCATCATACCTAATAATTGGAGAATATAACTTTAGACAGCACAGGTTTTCCCATAGTTTTCAAATTTACCAACTTTAATCATTGGATATTACATGGATTACACGGACCAAACAGAAGCACTTGAGAAACCATGAGAATGAAGTAAGAGAGAACACAAATGCAAATCTGAATAGTCACTAAGCCCTAAAAGCAAGTGATGGAACCCTATGTGCTCAACATGTAAAAGGCAGCAGACAAACATGAACATGTAGCCTCAAGCTCATTCTTGCATCAGCCACCATGCAACAAAGCAGGTAAAATGCCCCTGCCTATTTATGTCACCCTGTAGGGAATAAAACAGTTCTATACCTCTCTAAAAAGTCCAAAGGGGGAGCACCACAAGCTGCCTCTCACCTAACGAGTCTCTCTACTAAGATTTTTTGAATGGGTAGAGGGGCTCTGCAGTATAATTCTTTGCCAAAAAAAGGTCTTTTTGCCTACGTAAGGCCTCCTTAAATAACATAACTTTAAGAGTAAGCCGACAACGTGAATAGATCTGGAGAATAACTTAACCTGAATCAAATATTATATACTGTATACAGAGAAGGAGCACGATTTGGAATGTTGTGTCCATCCCTTTTCAACTCTTTTCTTTTTTCTTTCTTTTTCAATTTTTCTTTTAACTTGACTCTTATATTTAAGCTATCGGTCCCAGTGTCAAAGAAACCAATCATAAATATGGCTACAAACAAAATAACTATCCAACTAAGAGATCCATAATCTTACTTTAACAATTTAAAATTAAAATTCATGAATATGGCTTAAACATTAACTAATTTTGCCTAAATTCAGAGACCAACGTGCCTTTTCTGGAAGTATATCATGAAGCAGCAATCACCCACCTGACATTACATGGAGTCAGTTCATCTAACATTGACTGGATGATGCCTTGGCTAAAATTGGAAGGCAGAGATGATCCCACCAGCCAATCTTCTGGAGGATACAACTGAAAAGAAACTCACCAACACAATTGGAAATAAAAGCAAACATCAGTCAGGGTAGATGTAAGAACTTATTAGCGAAGAATGTCCCTTTTCCATCTCAACTCTAGAAGCAACTAAAGACAACATGTAATTGAGTGAAGGTAGTACCAAGGATCTATACTTATATTCAAAAAGAACCATCAAGACTACTAGCCACTATTCAGCTGAAAGCCAATTTTAAGTAAACATTCAGTTCCTACTACCAAGAAACTTTATTCATCACCTATGCAGAAGAACTTTCTTTTTATCAACACAATCTGGCTTCTCATTGTATACCCATCAAAGTACAGAATTAGCAGCTACTAAGAAATTGCTTTACAACATGAATTCTATATTATCATTCCATAATACCCAGAAATTCCAAGCACTTAAACAAGAAGCATCTAAGGTGAGAGAGTGAAATCGATTCCGATTTGGTGTTAAATTTTCTGTGAAGGAAAATCAGCACATCAAACAGTTACACTAGCTGCATGCGCAAAATGCTATCCCATAAAGAAAAATTAAACAGTACACTTGCTAAACATCTGAAAAACTGCCAATACATCTCATATTTCAAGATCCAGAACAATCCAAACCAAAACTTCAATTATGCATTCAGAATAATCAATCAATTGTACTGCAAAAAATAACCAAGAAAGGCACAAGCACCAGAGATCATTATAATTACCTGCATATTCATTGCAACATGAACGACATAATCCACAGGACGAATTTTATCTTTATAGTGGAATGCAGTCTCGGAAATAGCTGAAATCTTCAATAAAAAGGAGAGAAACAGATTATTAGTGCTCCAAAATGCCTTTATAGCTATGTCTCAGCGCAAGAATTCCATTTTTTATCAAACAATAAGATCCAGAGAGTGACATCACCAACAATAACATGGACAATAATGATATAATTCATAAAAGTGAAAAATAGGTTGTAAAATGGCAAAATTCATGCATCTTCAAGTTGCCACACAGTCAATGAACTTCAAGAAGAAAAAAAAAGTTCTTCTGGATAAGTTAATTAGGAGCTTCCTTCTGTGATCTGCTATCTCAATCAACAGTAATGTAAAAACATTGGCCATGGTATATATGAAAAACAAAATTAAAAAGCAAAAGCAAAACCAACTTGATCAACCAGTTTAAGAAAAATAACAAAGAACTTTCACTGAACTTCTCCCTAAGAAAATATTCCTAGCTAAATGTCTGAGAACATAAACGAACATAGTATGTGATGCACGCCACAAATTCTGGGGCTATCCATTAAGATAATTCGTAATGGAGCCCAAAACTATAGACCAACGCCTAAAAGTTGTAGTGTATAAATTAGACAACAAAAACTTCTCTTTGGAAGAAAAGTTCAAACATGCAACAACAAAGAGACCTAAAGTAATCCTCCAATTTAAACTTGCATCAAGTTGCTCGTGCCGTTAGGATCATTTGTCCAACGAGAAACATAAAATGGGACAAGTGTAAAGCTGACCACTAACTTAACAACAAAATTTTCTTTAAAGTGGGAAAGCATAAGATGTACTCAACAGTCCATGATCAATAAAGTCAAAACCCATCCCAGTTTACTAGTTAGAGCCATTACCATGGCAGTGCCGCAAATTGGGAGTCTGGCTTAAATGGCGTCCTCTTTATATAGTACATGCATTTAGAAGGATCTTGACAATTCTCTTCAACTTAGAAGTAGATTTCCGAGATCCTCATGGGTAGCATGCCATTTTATGGGTCTATTCTATTTTTTAAAAATTGTGTCCATATTGGTATCTGAGCGAGACATAAAGCAGTTATTTGTGGGAATTCAGATTTTTTTGTACATTCGGCTAGCCGCTCAGAGTACATAGACTGCCAACTTGTAAAGCAGGAGGTTACCTCATCAAATATCCATTTGCAGGCACCAGATATTTGCAGAAGTTGAATATATCTGAATAGTAGTGCCACAATATCCTCAGAATGCTCTGCAGTTATATCAAGAGTTGAATATAGCATGGAATAAGACCTAAAGTTTCAGGTAATGGAAGAGAGAGATGAATTTCTAATGATTATTCTTTGAAAAGTAAAAAGTTCTATCACCTGAATTCAAACCCAACAGAACAAGAAGTCCACTAGAATAATTGGAAAAATTCCTCCCCCCACCCCCCGACCCTCAAAAAGAAGGAAAAGAGAAAATACTTACCGTGGCCAGCATCTGTCAGATCAATAACTACTTTGAAGAATGAGAATTCATATGTCCAATCTGGTTCACCGGCAGACAAACTTGTTGCCCAACCTGCAAAAGTTGTTTCTGAATCAAAATACCTTCTGTGAAAAGGAGAAGAAAATGGAATAGCATGTGCTCTCTGACACACAGAAAAACCAAATAACAGGAAAAAATTAGTATAGAAACTTGCAGCATCAGCCAAAGTCAGAAATTGATAGTAACTCCAGAAGTTTCGATTTGAAAAATTCTTTTTTTTTTCTGAAAACTAAAAAGTATACTTCCAATTTTCTTTTTTGCTTGAAAAAATTAATTTTACAAACTCATTAGGCATGATTGGACCAAAACAATAAGTTTAATCTCATGTCATGCAAGCGTTAAATAAATCAATCATGGTATTCAAGTAAAGGATTCAGACAGTTTACACATTATACACAAGTAACTAAAAACTAAGTCGATATTCTGATATCTGCTTGAAGAGTTTGATAGTGCTCCAGGTTCGGTTGAATATCACATAATGAAAAGGTAAGAAATACAAGTTTACTCTTAAGTTACAAGGGGCAGGAGAAAGGAAGGGGAGGTTATGGTCGAGAAATAGTCAAATTTTTCTAGTGCTGTTCGAGAACCCACCCAATTTTTTCAAAATATAAAATAAAGATCCTTCTCCTTCATGTCCAATCAAGTGACCCAGGTACCTGCTTGGTCCATCCTTATAATGGCGTATGCCAGGAGTTATTGGCCATATTATTCTCAACTTGTGACCTTGTTTTATTGGAACAGCTTTGACAAGAATCTGAATAAAGGAACACAAGCAAAGAACAAAGTAACAACCTCAATAATGAGAAAAAAGGAAAAAAGAACTCACATATTTTCACAAATTGAATGAAAATTATAGAAGACAAAAGGATTAGTTAAAGTTGTTATTGATGTTGCATCCAGTTCCCATCATTGCCTACGTAATCAACTTTTAAATTTCAATCTCTGATTCTTGGTTGGGTAAAAACACAGCATCATTGAAGGGGATTTTACTTGACTCCAAAAAAACCCAATAGATGTGGTGTAAAGCTCTTAAATAAACTAGCCACACAAATTTCATCAAATTAGATTTAGCCATGATTCTCTATAATTTTAAGTTGACAACAAAGGACTTGACAAGACAACCAAACAGAAAACCAGCACCAGAATAAAACAAAGCCTTTTATTGTTCCCGAATAGAAGTTAATAAGATAGACACTGAAGAGAAATTGGTGATCCACTACATCAAAGAACATTGAAAAGCTAGAGTTTACCATGGATCAATGCATTAGAAAGAAACCAATTATACTGTGCAAAAGAAGCGAATTATCTTAAACTAATTCTCCACAAGTTCACACTCTCAATCCCTGCCATAAAATCTTTGAAGACTTTACAGCCTCAGAATTGTCCCAAGGAAGTGAAAGTCTTGTAGCTGAAAAAAGATCCTGTGTTGTCATATGTATAAACATGAGTTCTTTTCACATTTTCTATGCTTTTCTTTTCCAGGCCACATTCTGATTCTTCTTGCATCTGAGATAACTATGTATCATCCGAATCCTACCCCCATAACCAAGTATTTAGAGCTTGTTCTCAATTGATTATTTTAGGTGATTATAGATTCTGATTTGGATAATCAATTTTAATGATGTTCTCGTTTGCTTTCATATTTAGATTATAGATTTTTAATAGATAAAATGCTAAAATCTATAATTAAGCAAATAGTAGCTTTTGCCGATGCTGATTGTTCTTTATGATCACTTTCCATAATCAGGTATTGCAAAATCTAAAGCATACGAGAACAGGGCTTTAGTATCAAATGATGTTTTAAAAGGTGGAGGCATTATGTAATGCAATTCTCATTGCACATAAAGGGCGAGCCCCTCCTGCTCTTCTCTCCAGTGACCCACGAATAGCTTTACCTATTTTCTTGCCCAAGAGAGTCCACCTTTATGCCCAAGTGCTGAGTCAACACTTGGAATTTGCCCAGTGTTGTTCTCATGACACTTATGCCACCTCCTCCATGCTCCTAATAATTTTCACTGCATTGCCTTGCCTCATGGCACACCTTCAATTTATCACTGGTTTTGATATAGCTTTATTTTAGCAGCGAGTGAGTCCATGTAATTCAGGAGCATTGTAAGTGTAGAAGTTTGGTCAGTAGTATCAGTTCTAATTTTGGTCAAACTCTAAAACTATCACTATCAATCACAATAACCTGGCTGGACTCTTCCAATGCTCTAACCTAAAAGAGGAGTTATCCAGCAAGCTAGACCCAAGGTCAAATTTTGGTCTCGCAACTAACCAAAATTATGGTAGAGTACTGTCTTTTAATATAGTAGGGGATGTGCCAAAGCAAGAAAAATGAAATGGCTTGAGAATCTCCAAAAGTGCAGCTCCAACGAGTATAAATATGAACATTAAGAAATATTTTTATATAAAATGTTAACCCTGCATTGAAAATGATAGCTATTTCTATGATAAAATAAATTGGAAGTGTGATACAAGAACCAAATAATTATATATATTCCTGTGAAGAAGTTCTTTTGTCATAATATGCTATCACATTATCCATTGAAACTTAACAGAATGAAAGCAATATCCAACATTCGTGCAATCCAATTGGCAATCAGTCATTCTTTGCTTCTAGACTGAAAAATCATGATAGAATTGCTTAATTTGTTCAAGTACCTGAAGATGTTCTGAGGTGCAAGGCTGACCAGCAAAACAGGGAGAACTCCTATTGATATTTCGAATTTCCTGAAACTTGTTTTCAACCATGGATTGAGCTTTATCAAGGCCATCTGAACATATTCACATGAATAAAGTTCAATCCAGCTGATAGTGAAGTGTTTTAGTAACAAAAACATGCAAGTAGTTCTTTACCCTTTGCATAAACAACCAAATGCATGAGGTTGGCTGAATAATTGTCTTTGTAAAATTTTAAAAGTTCCTGCCTGGTATCCACCCCCCTTGTTTTTGGCCGCACCTCCAATGTCTCCCAGCTCCCTATTCATGCAATGATTTATCAGTGTATTCAAGCATAGTAAGCACTAAAAAAAAGTCATGTAAATCTTGGAGAATTAAAACGAAAATGAAGAATTTGCACAGCAAGATTAAGTACAATGTCTAGTACAAAAGCACAATGCAAGATGTATAAAGATCATCCTCATTGAAAAACAGATACATATTTATAGAAAGCATAAATTTTCCCTGAGATACTAATCGCAACTAAACAAGTTCGTTGAGTTCATAAGCAAAGCTCCATAAGAAAGGACAAAACTGAAAAGCTGCCAAATTAAAACAATCAGCAATATTTAAGGGGCATAAATAAAGAATTTGACACCAACACTGCCTGCTAAAGCTGCAAAAGAACTATAATGTAGTCTGTAGGAAGTTATCCAGCAAGAGAATATGTAGAAAAATCAACTAGATGCCAACACAAGAAGCCACAATTCACAAGAAAGACTGGAAGCATAACCATATCAAACATGAACCCATCTATGGCATCAAATCTGCAGTCCTTGAATCTGGACGTGTGCTGCTTTTGCTAATCTCTCCACCATTCAGAAAAGTAAAGTTACTTACACCAGAAGGCACATTTGTGTCAATTCTCTCTACGATATAACAATACAACCTATGTAATATGGGTTTTGCTAAACAGCCATCCAAGAGTAATCTCAGCATATAAGTCGAATAAAAAAAAAATCCTTAGTATAAATCACAGTAGGAAGAGAGTAAAGAATGATAGAACATGCAATCGTTAAACTTTTAACGATATAATTAATCAAAGTAAAATTAAAGAATTTAGTGCCATAAGCAAAACCAGAGAGTTCAATTAGTCAGCTAACAACATTACCTAGAGGAAGAGGACCAAAATATACTCTCACGTTTAAGCAATATATTTGTATAGAGCAGCGTAAGCTTCATGTAAGAAGAAGACATTTGAAAAGAATGTGCAAAAGCTTAACAGAATGTCAGAATAGAGCACAAATGAAAGATGACAAAGCTAACGAAGGAGAATCTTATCAAAGTTTTTTACAGAACCAAATGAAGAATTGTGTTATGCTTAGCACTGATTTACTTCCTAAAGCTATATAGCCAATAAATTCGCATGTACCCAATCATTTATTCAGGATAATATAAACAGAAGACACCAGCTGGCAAAGATGCACTTCCTTACAGGACATGACATCAAAGAGTAAAGCTTCACTATAAACACCTAGTTTTAAAGCAGACATCAAGACTAGATAAGCACGCATAAGCCATACCTCACTGATTTGCAAAATAGACAAAAAAAAACGTACAAGGAAGGACAGATATTATCTTCCTCTAGATGTAAATTCCCCTTCATAATATGGGTAAGGCAAAAGAGGTACAAGCCATGCTATTCGTACATGAGTTCAGAACAGTCATAACAAGAAAAAGAAGAACATACTTGTCTCCCAAAGCCTCTGGCCCAAGCATATAAACTCATGCATCACACAATAAACATACTCAATTTGGTGTTTCTAAATACGTGAAGCAAGGACATTTGGTAAATAATCACTTGAACCCCTAATCATTTTCCATACCTGTGCTGAATTTATTGTATGGATGATCTTTTGAACTCAGATGTTTCTGGAGCTGCACAGTGATATTTTAAGAAGGAAAAACATTTGAATTATTTCCCAAGCTACATAAAAGGGATATCCAAATAGTTAAATGGAATAAAAACAATTCAATAGGTTTGCTACATCATTGCTCGAAAGAACTTAAAAACAACTCATATTTGGTCTTTCATGGTGCAAACTTCATGTTTGAATGAGAGACTTAGCAAATCACTTGCAGTCTTGCCACTTATCCACCTCAACCAACGTATTCTACACTACCTCTATTAAGATGTTGCTGTTAATGTAACAACTCAAATGAACATCTCGACAGGCAGCCTTATGGAAAGTAAGAGTGATATAGAACTGGAGGAGTTTTTCATGTGCCAAAACGAGGCTAGAGTCCAGTCACTTTTTATAACCGATAGCCTAGCACAGGCTGGAGCCTATAGTGGTGGAGAATCATGCCATTTTTAACTTGATTGGAACCACTTCACTTTACATAGCACAAAAGGCTAAGAACAGCCTTTTTTTTTTTTCCTGGGGAAGCAGATCTTCATCACCAATTAAAAAATTGGAAAATAGTCCAATTTCAAGAAGGTCCTTTAAAGAGGAGAAAGTCATGGTACTTCACAAGTTTCATTGCTCAAACCAGATAGAGATGTCAATTGGCTGTTTATAGGGTAGAAGAAAAACAGACAAGGCGCATACATGAACAACCAAGACCACATGATACTATGGCTCTTGACGTCCTTGAGCTCGAGCTCATAAGCAAATTAGCAACTAATTCAAATGAATGTTGCAGTTATTTACATCCCAGGAAATTGAAATTAAGTGGCCAAGATGTATTGGCACTGGATTAATAGCAATGAAAAGACACAAAAAAGAAAGGGATTTACCAAGTATATCTAGCATATACCTACCATGCATCCATTCCTATCAAGTGAACAGTTAGTCATGCCCAACGTGTACCATACCAGTAGATAACCAGTAATATCCAGGGGCAGAGAAAAGGAAAACTACCATCCCATGATAGACTTCAAAAAGTAGTAATGATGGTACTCTAATTGGAATACTAACACTACAAACAGTTGCAATGTCAAAGCAACATCCCCTCTAGATGTAGGATGTGGAATAATTCACCTGGTTCATTCTCCAAACATCAGATAGTAAATTCTTCTGGTGCTCTACAAGAGAGTGTGAGAGTAATTCAGCAATTATCTTATTGACTAGATATAAACCAAGAAGCGGAAAATTAAAAGCCTAACCAGAGTCAACAGCTTTTATTTCCCTCATTGTAGCATCAGCTGACATCAATGGTTTGATAAAAAACTGTGCAAATCTGAAGAAACAAAATCACATTAACAAAAAAAAAAAAAAAAAACCCATAGATGTAAATTAAAAGAAACCAATATTAGGATGTAAACGTCTTACCTGTCCAAAGCTTCTTCAAAACTGTCAGCATTTACTTCAAAATGGTAGTTGGTCTGCTCAGAAGATGTGAAAGCATTTGTACTTCCACCATGCTAAAACAACAGAAACAAAACCATATTGTATATCACGATTAATTTTAGACCGAGTTCAGCTACAAAAAGCAATTGATAACAATCAGATGCCTAAGCAAAGGCACAGATGTGGAAATGGCTAAAAATTAGGAAGTGGGCCATCTTTTACTTTGTTTCTATCACATAGAGCTGTGTGTTGTGTAGAATATCATTTTCCCAAGTGCTTGATTAAGAAAGATAATAATCAGCCTTCACAGAGCAATTAAGTTACAAAGGAAGACATCTCACTATTAATTACTTTCCTCAACCATAGCTCACTCATGTCCTTTTAATTGCTAACAATGTTTGATAAGGTGTACCAATTCCAGAATAAAAGAGTTACTTATTCAAGATAATTAAGCAAGCCCCAATCTTACTTCAACAATTCAATTCACCTGTATAATTCCTAAGTTATTCACCACAAACAATGTAGTGCTAGGATCAAAAAGATTAAGGCCTCAACTGATACTGGAGCAAGATATGGAAGCTAAAAAGTTTCACAAACTGATCTACATGAGATTCTAAATTCCAAGTTCACTAGAAAGGCACAAGGGAAGGATTTAGTACTTGTTCAATATTTTTACAAGCTAAAAGCACCCCCCCCCCCCCCCCCCCCCAAAAAGAAAAAGGAAAAAAATTTCAAGCTATCCAGGTTTTGCTTGATCGTGTTTTATACTACAACTATTTTTTATCAAAAAAAAAAATTGCATACTACAACTAGATGAACGTATGTGAAGAGAAATCTTTTCCACACAGTATTATCTAGACATCACCTATATAGTTACATGAGGTCTAGTCAAAACATGGTGATGAAAACTGAAAAGGATGTGTAGTTTTTCTTAATGAAAAGTATTGGGAGCATTGTAATTTAAGCTAATGTCTAAAGTTCCATTCCTCAAATATTCAGATCAATCTTACCTTGGGGGTTCATTCTTAAGGAAATATTGAATAGAAGCTCCAAGATTTTTTCCTCTTAACTATTGGTCTTCTCAATCTTACCTTGGGGGTCCATTCCGGGACTTCTTCCTCATCATAATTTCAGAATCTCAATAGCGGCTTTCTTTAACTTCTAACACTAGAAGGGCTCTTGCCTCTCCTTTCTTCCTCTTTTAGCAATAATACCTTATCAGGGATAATATTCACAGTGCCAAAGTAGAAACCAAATTCCTCAACCTTTGTAGCAAATTTAAGAAGAGTTCTCCCAAGTTCTACCCTCATCATATATGTTTGATAGTAGAGTCTCTTATGGTTCTCTTACAAAACTGTTATCAGTACTGCCCTACTCAAATGGGCTCGCCCACCATAAAAGCAGCTAATGAACAAAAAGACCTCCATTTAATGGTTAATATCTCCCCCCCCCCCATCCTCTCAGGGGCAACACAACCACTACAAAGAACCAAACAACTGTAATAAAAACAATAGTTACTATTGTGTCATCAACCTATCCAGAAGACATATACAAATTTAACTATACAATCCATAGAACTGAAGTCGAAGTTGAAATGTATACAATGAAATTGAAGCCCCAAGGTCAGTACATGTTTCTTCAAATAATCTTCAAATCCTTAACAAACTTAAAACAGTAGAATCCAATTGAGATTTAAACAAATTTTTACGTACTTTTATCCTAAGAATACAAAAATGTCTTACTGTTAAATTCTCAAATCAGGTAAAAAAGTGCTTGATATTAATTTTCTTGTCAGGAGAACTGAAACAATTCAATGATTTTCAAAAGCCCAGGCTATAAATTTTGGCAGGAAATCAGTCACTCGTGTTCCCCTATTAATTATCAGGTTTCAGTTCGTAGACTAATTAAGCTGAGGATGCATCACAAGCAGGACAAAAATACACAAACACAGAGCATATATAGAAATTACAAAATGTGCAATTCTCAAACTCAAGAACAAAATCATATCAGTAAGACTCAAAGACTAGAAAAAGGAGTCACAATTTCAACAAGTAGGAAAATGACAACCTACAACATTAGGCAAAGAAAAGGTACCTCTGTGATGTACTTCGAGTAACTGTCTTCCAAGTGATACTTTTCACTCGCATAGAATAGCATATGCTCTGTAATCATTAGTCGACAACATTAAAAACCATACAAAAACCTTAAGAAGTTATATTTTGAAAAACCTTCTACTAGAAAACCATGAGTTCGGGACACTGAATGAGGAAAAGATTTCAGCATAAATCACATTTTGTAGAAGCACAATTGTAAGGCCTGAGAAAATCAGATTATCTGGAAAAACTTGTATAATTCATGGAATAACTACATCACAATGAGGGAGAAAAGTACAACTTCACCTGCATAATAAAATCTACATGATGATTCCAATTTGATTAAGTTATGCAAAACTACAACAAGTGCCGCTCTATAATTAACAAAATACAACATCTTTGTATAGGGAAGTCCCCAATTTCTTTTCCTTTGTCATTTATTTGCTTTAGTAATTTTACTAATTATTTCTTTTGTTCTTGTGGGCAGGGAACAAAGAGAACTTGATTTGACAGCAGAAAGAAAGTGACAAATTTGATTAAAAAAAAAATACCATCTAGATCATAAAAGGGGATATGAGTACAACTTCACCTATGGAATCAAATATTTACAAGAATTCAATTTGAGTAAGTTAAATAAAACTAAACTGCCACTCAGTACTCCATTAAATACAACAGCTTTCTAGAATGAAGCCCCCAACTTTTTTCACTTCATTTTATTTATGTATTAGATTCGATTATGATTTCTCAGTTTTGAGGTCGAGGAGGGGATGATGGGTGGGGGGAAGATTCCATCTTTGTTATATTCTTTTTGGGAATTGTTATTAATAGAAAAACTTTTTAGTCAAAAATTACAGCAGCCACTCTTGGTGTTCAAGCTCTCTACATCGAAAATCAGTCCAACGAACTCAAAATCTCACAGCAAACACCCCTTCCCCCACCCAAAAAAAGAAAAAAGAAAAACCAAAATTTTAAAAATAAAATACCAAAATGAACAACTTTAACTCCCCTAATATCTTATATTCACGGATTACGAGTCAACAATATCTTTACTTCTGTTAAAACCAAAATTAAAAAAAAAATTATCAAGAAACTATTTGTACACGTCATCCATTTTCATTCAATGGTAAGTGTACAATTAGAAGCAACTACAAGCAAGAAGTCGAAGTGCATATGTATATGCTTGTGGAGATTATACAATGAGAAATATAAATTTATTTGCAATAATTAAAGACTGAGAAAATAAATCAAAATATCATACCAAGAAAATGCGCGAGGCCTTCAAGACCTTCTGGATCACTAAAAGAACCTACTCCAACATTCATCGAAGCTGCGCACTGAAACTCCAACAAAATACGCATCAATGACAAGGAAAAAAATGACCAAAAAAGCAGTAGAATTTTAATAAAAATAATTTTCGCAAGAAAATTTAATACTAAATCAACAAAATAAATTAAGCAGGGGGAAAAAGAGGAAACCGGATGGATGGATTGAAATTTAGTACCTTGTCGGTTTCTGGATCGCTGATGAGGAGGACCTCGAGAGCGTTGTGAAGAACAATTCTTCGGTAGTCTCTTTTGTCGGTGCGAGGCTTCACGATTTCTCTGACTTCCTGCTCGTTCCTGGCTCCAAACGCCATTTTTCTTCTCGGAAAGAACCAGATAGAGAGAGAAGAAGCTGAGAAGAACAATGAGCTGGAAAGCGAGCAAAATGCTGAAAGTGAGAAGGACCGACAAAGTTGGAGAATATATACGACACGAAGTTGCGAACGTAAAGACTTGGAAATTATTTTTGAGTGTGGAGTGAATACTGAAATCCAGTTGGACCGTTTTGTTCAGTAAAAATCGGTCTGCGTTTGGCCAGTCGGGTAGTACTCAATGAATCTACAGTAAAAGTAGTCGAGTAGTTTCACCATGCATATAGCCAACTCCATCTACATAAACTTGTGAGGAGAAGTATTTTTACCATATATAGCCAACTCAATCTAGGAGTCCGTGAATTTCACGTAATGAATCTACAGAAAAGTAGTCCCATCCATAGATCAAGCGGTATAGAATTTGCCACATCACCAAACTATGGTAAATATTGAGGAATTTGATTTCATGTGGGACTGCAAGATCCTAGATGATCTAACCATCGTTAAGAGGGTGTTTGTGAGAGAAGAAAAACTTTTGATGAGGAAGCTGAATTTAAAGATTAAAGAAAAGTTTAGCAGAAGGTTTTGATGGTTGTACAAAGGAAGGGCAAGAAGACAGCCATAATGATTTGAGAGACGGGCAGGGAGGGAGGAGGGAAGGAATAGTTGTTGTATTGATATTGTCAGCTGTAGGATTAAATACTTCAGTGTCCTTCTTTGTGTGAGAAGACACGGAGCCCACAAATCACTTTCTTGCTTTAATTAATTGTCTGAGTCCTTCTTTGTGTGAGAAGACATGAATGACACGGAGCCCACAATCACTTCCTTCTTTAAATAATTATCTGAATTTGCAATTCCTCTCGGACTCCAAATTAATGACAATTAATTTATGACAATTAATAACAATTAAGGGTAAAACTTGGAAATCAAGGAATAGCTTTTTGCTGTATTGAGTAAGTGACAAATATTATGGACTAATCCAAAAAGAAAAGCATGAGAGACCAGGTTAGCGCTTGGTAAATATTTGGATAGACTTGATCTATGATCCCACTCATAGATCGGGTGACCCAAAATTTATTATATCAATATTAATAGGATTTGAATATTCAAAATGGATTTTTTTTTTGTGATTTTCCCCCCCTTAACTTGATGCTATCTCTCATTTATCCCATATTTTCTCACTTCTCTCCCAAGCCTTTCGCTTCCTCCGTCATGGTACCACTCCCTATCTCCTCCACTTCCCTCTTCCGTCTCATCAGATTCATCTATTTATTTCAATAGATTCAGGTGATGGTGATCGTTGGTAACGTTGATCTGGTTAAATATTTACAACCCTTTTCTCTTGCAACCCTAATTTTAAAAAAAAAAAAGAATAATGACAAGACTATTCATGAATCCACAAAACTCATAATTACTCACTTCTCAACAAATTCTTCTACTCTTATTTCATGATTTCATCGAATGGGTTCAAGTAAGGGGTAAAATGGGAAAGAAGCAACAAATGGGCTCAACTTTTTGCTACTATATATTATTATTATTATACATAAAAAGCACGGATTTCCAAATGTGACAAAAATATCATGAGACGAATGAAATAGACTGAATTTGTTTGGATAGGAGTTTATTTGGATGATTTATTTGAGATAATTATTGTAGCACTTTTTGTGATGTGATATATGTGAGATAAAAAGATGATTGAAAAGATAAAAAGATAATTGAGATTTGTGAAGCAAATTTTTTTTTTTCAAATCATTTCAATCTAAACACACTCAGTGCCTTTCAGTTATGTACAACTCATGAGAACAAAATTCATTTACATCACAAAAACAATTTGGAGGTGCGTGGGTAGTAGCTAAATGGTATAGGAAGAAAAGCAAATTGATTTATGCAAGACAAGAATTTATGAAGCTAAATGAGTTTTTGTGTTTTCCACCGTTGATTGAGGAATGAATGACTTTTGCATATATACGATAAAAATTGAGACGCATGAAGAACATTTTCTGCATCATAAAGCCTGTCAATAAGCATTTGCCAAACCTTTACGGAGTCAAAGAAATTGTCATCTTCGTTTAGTGAAACTTTTTCCATAGAAAAGAATTGATCATCTTTTGGGAATCCAAAATGCTTGACTTTGACGGGTAAAGTTCTGTGTAAAATTTCCACTGGATGTGGTTTTACCGATGGAAACACCTCAACAAAAATGTATCCATCTTCCTCTCTTTTTCTTGGGTGATAGAAAAAAGAATTGAATCCATGGCTAAAGACAAAGACCACACCATTTATTGAGAAAGTGGGACTGGACGTTATAGCCACGGCAAAAGACAAAGACCACACAATTTTTGGAAAAATTTGCTATCCAAACATAGAGTCTGTATCTATTTCCCATTTATTCTTTGTCTTTATAGATGACTGGAAAATAAGAGCAGGAATATAGCAGGAAGGCGTTTACGTAGTATCATTTAGTTTTGAAAGGTATTTTTGGGATGAGCTCCGGAGCCCGGCGAGCACCAAATGTCTCGTCTCGAAGCATTTGAACGGAGCAAAAGTGTTGTTGGGCGTTTGCCTGTTGAACGTCAGCCATTTGGGACGTTCGGGTAAAGTTCTGTGTAAAATTTCCACTGGATGTGGGTTTTACTGATGGAAACAGGAGTTTTTAACCTCCAAAAAAAAAAAGTGTTTAGAATTGAATTTAGTAGCAGGTAGGTATGTCTTTGAATTCTCGCGTGGGTAGAATTGAATTTGGAATACTATTTGTGAGAAGAGGAAGAAAGAGACAGATTCGTGTTTATTGGGAAGAAAGTTTAAGTGGAAAGTTTCCACCTTGAATTAATGCCATTGACTAAATTTGTCCATCAATCAAAATTTTGCTTTAATTAGCAGCTAATAGTAGTACTTTCTCTATCGCTTGCCAAAAATTTTAATTACCATGCATGGCGATATTCCTCTTTCTTCACCCACTTGCTTTTCTTTCAGATATTCTATGATTTCCTACCTTTCTTTCCTTTTGTAAAACACTGATAAACATAATATAGTTCTAAAAGCAGATTCAATTAGATTTTCGATGACCAAATGACAGGAGATAACTTATGCGTGCACTCTCCTTGTGTCTTCACATACAATCCAAATCATCCTTATATTAAATTTTCGTGACAAAACTACGCTTCGCTGAAAACTGAAAAGATGGATCGATTCTTGGCTTGTAATCGTGCAAAGAAGTAAAGGATAAAATTGTAAAAAAATCACAACAAAAAAAATATAAATTTTATTTATAGATTAATCTAATATACACTGACAATCAGTGTGTACAAACTTTACTCATCCTAAAGCTAAGGTATTCTTTAGGATAAATCTTGCATTCTTTTTCTAAGTCTTCTTGTTTTCCTTGGAAGTTTGAGGTCTTTTGGTCTTCGAAAGTCTTGATTAGAATGTGCCCAGTCAACTTGAAAATTTTTAAAATTTATGAAGTTCGCAAATAGGTTGTTGTATACAAGTCATGGACTCAGAGCCATTGGGTTTTGTCCAGTTTCATCCAGTTGATGAATTTGTTATAACATTAAATGTACATTTATACATATATTATTATTATTATTATACCGAATATTCCTACTTTTTTTTTTGGGTAAATAGAGGATTGCATAAGTAAATCAGATGTGTAAAGTTGTCCCTTAGCTATTACCAGTGACAGAGCCAAGATTTTTTTCTAGGGGGTAAAAATTTTCTTAATATGCTATGTTCAAAATAATTTCTATCCTTTTAAATATATGACATCTAAAAAAAATCAAATATTAACTTTAATTATAAATAAGTATATATATATATATATAAACTTTCATAATAAAAACTAAAATTATAAAAAATTAGGGGAGATCAACTTTATTTTACACATATATTTACACATTATAAATTAAAATTTTTAAAATTTAGGGGGGCCATGGCCTCATCAGCCCCCTAGCTCCGTCACTGCCCTGTTACAATTCATCTTAAAGCGTAGGGGGAAAGCAGACACCTTTGTTGTTCACATCAAAAGCAAAAGAACTTTCAGCTTCAGGAGGACATGGTTCAAATATCACAGAAGACAGCGGTGAAAATTTAGCACAAGAAAGAGAGCGGTCAAACTTAAATGGCTTCATGCAGGAATTATGATGATACTTTTATGTGCACAGAAGCACTAGCGGAACCAGAGCTTGGGATTTACAGGGCAAGATTTATGAAGATGTATGCTTGAGGGGAATTTTTATGTTTTTGTAAAAATTTGGAGGACGGAGAATAATATTTACAAGAATATGAAAAGGACTTTTAAAATTTTGGAGGGGCAAAACCTAATTTCTAAAAAGATTTATGTAGAAGATTTACACATTTCTTTTCATAGAAATTGTCATTTTCGTTTATTGAGGTGGCGTTTGGTAAAAGGGTTTCGGAATGGAGAATTGAAATAAACTCTATAATTGTTATTTGGATTATTACTATCGGAATCGGGATTTTGGAATCATATCTAAAAATTTAGAATTCCTCAATTCCCTAGTAACTTGGAGGATTTTGGACAAAACTCAAGTCTGATTCCTATTTAGAAATGGGGCCTATCCAGTCACCAATTAAAAAAATAATATATAATTATATACATATATATAATTATGTATATAATATATATTATAATTATAATATTTTATTATAATTATATATTTTATTATAATATTACTATAATTATTATATACATATATATTATATATTATATAAATATATATAATAATTATTTAATTAAATATAATTATATTTATATTATATATATTATAAATTTATTTATATTATATATGTATATTTATAAATGTATATTATATGTGCATATAATTATAATATATACGTATATATAATATTAATAAATTAGATTATTATATTTATATTATTATTAAAAATATCATAATATTTAATAATAATTATATTTAATATATAATATACATTATAATTATACAAAATATTAGTATAATTAATATTTATATGTATTATGTAATTATAATTATATATTTATATTATAAAATTTGTATAATTATATTTATTTATATATAATATTTAATTTAATTAGTTACAAACTTATAATAATGATAGTATTAGTTATATGTATTATATAATGTATATTAATCTATGTAATATAATTGATATTATCAATTATACTAATAATTATACATGTTTACTAATAAAAATTATTAATTAGTTATACTAAATTTACTAATACATTTATAATAATATATTTAATTAGTAAAAATTTCTTATATCCTATTTACAAAAAGTCAACACACCAAACATCAACTATAAGAATGATATATACTTCTAGTACTGAACCAAACAGATGTATTGAAATGATTGACTCCATTGATAGGGTGTTAATTGTTGGTTATTTTATTGTTAATTTTCCCCTTTATCCTTGCCAAATATTGTTTTAATTATTAATATTTACTTATATTTGGTATTTGACTCAATTTCAGGAAGTGAAACAGAAAACTACAAAAATGGGAGACTTTTTGGAGATAATTAGGATTTCAAACAATCGGGCCCACATGGTACTACAAAGAGATTGCATTTCCTTTGCTGATTAGGAGATTGGAGTCCTACGGGCAATAGGAAACTAAAAGCAAGGAATTCGATAGAGTCTCACTTTTGGATTGATTCTCAATTTCAGCAGGGGACCACAGGGATAAGAAGTTTTAGTCATTGTTGGCTTTAGGGAGGAGACAAACATACAGAGAACTCTTATCAATCAATAGTTTTAGCTTAGTTTTTAGCATAGTTTAGTTTTTATTCTTTCTTGGCTCTTTTGATGGCCTGGACCTCAGTGGAATTACTTGAAGATTTTCTCATGAGGCGTGGCTAAATTTGTCTAGTCAAGAACAACGAAGGATTTGGTTCTACTAAATTTGTGAGGTCGAATTAGTTTTTATTTATTTCCATTATTCACTGGTATTTGTCTATCTTCTGCTTTATGTTCATATGGTTGTTTTATTATTCGATTATCCAGGGCCCGGATTCTAGATTAATTCAATAACCTGAAGCCAATTAGGGTAGTTAAATCCGTAATTGTTTAATTATTCTAAACTGGTGGCAACTGGCATGATTGGATTTGTGTCAGGGAGATAGACAGGCTAACTTAAAGAGACCCTCGTAGCGTGTTGATTGGTTAGAATTAGGCTCTTCTAATTATTCATGCAATTAGGGAATTGAACTTCTATGGTCGTACCTAGGGTTATTTCCTGATTAGAGAAATAGTCAACGGTCGTACCTTGGCTATCGACAAATTGAGGAAGAGTTGGTTGTTTGTCGCGTGTATGACAACTATAACTAATTTATCAGATAGTAACTGGAATAATCCTTGCATCTGTGATCGAATTAAGTGAACCATCTCCGAAGTTGTCTCTTGGCTAGAGTTCGTCCATTATTATTTTTATTGTGATAATTAGTTATTTGAGTTGTAGTTATTTTATTTTAATTAATTTATTCCAAGTAATTTAGTTACTATCATTTTCAAACCCCCCATATCTGGAACTTGAGAAGAAATTAAATTATCCCCAATCCCTGTGGATTCGACCCTGCTTAACGCTATATACAGAATTTGTATGTTATTTAAGCAGGTATTTATTATTGCACAGGTTTGACGCCTGTCAATTTTTGGCGCCGTTGCCGGGGACTGGCGCTAGTTATTTGTTTCTTTTTAAGTTCATCTTGTTTTCATTTTTTTTTTATAGTTTATGGCTGCTAGCATTCCATATTTTGATGATAGACCGGACTTTGTTCCTGAATGGGGTTATGAGACTCATGTTTTTCCTAATGATCAATGGGCTGTTGCAAATTGTGGAACTTATTTTGACTCAGGTTATTCAACTGACACATGCCCCGCATTTCAAGACAATCTAAGTGCTCCAATTGATACTTTCGGAGATTTTCCACCCCAATATCAAATGCAGTATGACCCTTATTCAAACGGGTATGATCAAGGATGGTGGGATAATTCCAGTTTTGATTATGCAACCGGGCCAATGGATTTTCAACAGCAAGAGTCTCAACAACCATCGTCCCTGTCAGGGTATCAGCAGCAATACCAACCCCGACCACCTCCGCCCCCTCAATCTGGTTCATCTACGGAGGAGTTGCTGAAACAAATGATGACAATCATGGCGCAAAATCAGAAAAGGACGGAGGCAGTTATTATGCAAAATCAGCAAAAGACGGACTCCGAAATGCAGGACATAAGGAATCAGATAGGTCAATTGGCCACCAGAATGAACCGTTTGGAGTCCCAGAACCAAGGGAAGCTGCCATCTCAACCGGAGTTGAATCCGAAGAACGTGAGCGCAATGATCCTAAGGAGTGGGAAAGAAATTCAAGGGCCTGAGCCTGTGATCCCTATGGACAAGGATGACGAGCTGCAAGATTTTCAAGAAGAGAGATGTACAGATGCAGTTGAAAAAGAAGCTGAAAATGAAAAAATGAAACCCCAACCGCAACCCATTCAAGTGAAAGAATCCAGTGAAGAATCATCAAATGTGGTGACACCACCTCCATTCCCTAACCCGCATTTTCTTAACTCTTACTCCGTGATTTCTGTTAATGAGATTGATTTTGTTATACCGGAAGTTCTTGAGTCTCATGGCAGGAATGAGTTAAGAGTAGCTATGGTCAAATATCTTGAACCGTCGAAGGCTCTTGATGGAGGAGTGGATGAAGAATTGCGATCAATGCTTGATTACTTGGCGCCATCAACTAGTTCATGGAAGACCGTAGCTCGTGTGCTCAAAGATTACTCCATCTATGAGGGTTATCAGGACTATATAGAGGATGAAGCATTAAGACGAGCTACAAGATTTTATCCGCCATGAGCAAAACGTGATAATGTCTAGCCAAAGACATTAAAGAAAGGCGCTCATTGGGAGGCAACCCAATTTTTTTAGTTGTTTGTTTGATTTTATTTGTTAGTTTAAATCTGTCTTCCTTGAATTTGACTGATTTTGGGTGTTAATTTTCGTTTTTGCTGCTTTATAGGTGCCATTCAGTCATGACGTGCCCGCGTGGTGACGAGCAGGAAGCTAACGATCAGAAACTTCAAACTTCTGGGAGCTCTCTTGCCCTCATGACGTGCCCGCGTGGTGATATGCAGGAAGCTCACGACCTGAACTTCTGGGAGCTCTCTCGCCCTCATGACGTGCCCGCGTGGTGATATGCAGGAAGCTCACGACCTGAACTTCTGGGAGCTCTCTCGCCCTCATGACGTGCCCACGTGGTGACGTGCAGAGAGCTCACGATCAGAAACTTCTGGGAGCTCTCTTGCTCTCTTGACGTGCCCGCGTCACGTTCGCGGGAAAGGTAAGGATTCAAAAAAAAAAGAGAAAAAAAAAAGAAGAAAAATTTTTATTTAAAAAAGTCGAAATCAATTTTTCGAAAAAAAAAGGGGAAATATTTCCGTGGCTCAAAGAGCCTCATAATTGGAAGAAAAGAAAAGAAACATTTTTGCCAAAAAAAAACAAAAACAAAAACAAAAACAAAAACAAAAAAAAAACTATTTTTTTTTCTTTTTCTTTCTTTCTTTCTTCTTTTTCTTTCTTCCTTTCTTTTCTTTCTTTTCTTTCCTTTTCTTCTTCTTCTCTGCCGTTCCCCTGTTTTTCCCTTTTCCTTCCTGTCCTTCATTCGTCCGCCGCCGTCGCTAGCTCCTCCTCCAAGCCCGCGAGCCGCGTCTCTGTCCCTCCACCAGACGCCGCCGCCACCTGCAGCCCACAGTGACGCGCGCCGTCCATCCCGCAGCTCCGCCTCTCGTCCAACCCAACCTCCCTGGTTCCAGAATGATGTCGAGAGTCCATGGTGAAGCCACGAATGGCACCAGCTCCAGATGTGAGTTGGCCCACAACTTCCACCTGAACCGCCCCTATTTTGATGACTTCAGGGAAGTACCGTTGCCCCTCTCATTCCTTCTGCTTTTACATTATCACATTGAGGGCAATGTGTCATTTAGGTGTGGGGGGGAGATCAGTTGGGGTGCTAGTATTTTTGTTTTTAGTTTCTAAAGGCTTTTCCTTTGTTTTAGTTTCTAAAGGCTTTTCCTTTGTTTTAGTTTGATATTTATCTCCTTTTTCGTTTATTTTCTTTTCTTTTTTCTTTCTAGTGGTCAGTCTTCATATGAATACCAAGTTTGATGCTGGATTGTTGTCTCTAATTCTGTTATTGCCAAGTTTATTAATAAAAAGGTATCAAGTTGATGTGGTTGAATTCAGGAACATCTCTTTGGTGAATATCAATAATTGCTTAACTTTTCCAATTTTTGGTTAATTTTTCTAGGCATAGGGAATGATTGTTGGCATTTTTCATGTGAATTGGTCCAGTTATTAATTTTAGTTCTCCATGTCTGGAAATTTGAGGCTGGCTGCTGTTATTCTTGTGTTGCTTTTAGATATCGTGTTATATGATGTAAATAAGAATTGACTGTACTCCACTAGTAGTTACTACTGAGTAACCGGGGATCTTCACCTTAAGTGTCGATTCTCGCGTCAAAAGGTAGTAGTTACTATGAGTGCGTGGTCCCGTAGCGATTGGAGCTGAGTAACCGGGCTCCTCCATCTGTCAAATGTTGGAGTTCGCGTCAAAAGGTTCTAAGGGCTATAGACTAAGTCTTTTGTTATTCAAAAAAAAAAAAAAAAAGGAAAAAGAAACAAAAACAAAACAAAAAGAAAAAAATAAAATAAAGATTGTGTTAGTATGTGTATAAGTCAGCTTGCCTATTTGTAATCTTAATGTCGAGATTTTGGTTAATAGATGAACCATTTACTGATAAATATGAGCAACCATTCCTTTTTCTTAGATTAGTTTGCTTTAAAATTGGAGGAGTTGGTAGTTTAGATGCTAACCGGGGTGATTTTTCTTGGATCTTGACCTGTGTCGCTTGATATATGATTTTCTTGGTGTCTTGACAATACGGTAGTTGGAGTAACCGCCATGGTCAAATTTGGGTGTTCAATTGTTGTTCCCATGCTTGAGGGCAAGCATGATTTAGGTGTGGGGGGAATTGATAGGGTGTTAATTGTTAGCAATTTTATTGTTAATTTCCCCTGTTATCCTTGCCAAATATTGTTTTAATTATTAATATTTACTTATATTTGGTATTGGACCCAATTTCAGGGATTGAAGCAGAAAATTATCAAAAAGGAAGGACTTTATGGAAAATAGGGAGACTTCTAAGGGCTTCAATTCTTGGGCCCTTGAATTGGTGGGGGACCACAAGCTAGTGGAAAGCATCTAGTCATTTGGGCTCTTAAAAGAAAGCTACGGGAAAGAGACTTGGAACAAGAAGTACTTGGAGGGCTTTGTCCGCATGTGTGGGGACCACCTAGATAGCCTTTAGTCATCTTCCTCTTGTTGCTTAAATAGGGATAACGTAGAGTAGCAGGGACATCTCTAGTTTTAGTTTAGTTTTAGTTTCTTTTCTTTCTTTCCTTAGACTGGCCTCTGACACACGCCAGGTGTTCGACAATATTCCCCAACGGGGAGATTTTCTCATGAGGCGTGGTTAAGCTTTTCTAGTCAAGGGGACAACTGACGATTTGGTTCGACAATTACTGTGAGATCGAATCTGTTTTAATTATTTTCTTCATTTATTGGTATTTATATGTTCCTTGATTTTAATTGCTATGGCCTTGTGTATGATTGATTAGTGCGCAATAATTTAATTATTCATATAGGCTATTTTTGCTAAATAGGGGTAATTGAATCCGTAATTGTTCGTTATCTCTACCTCAGTAGCAACTGGCGTAATTGGGTTTATGTCAGGGGAGCATATGATCTAATTTAAACAAACCCTCGTAGCGTGTTTGTTGGTTAGGATTGGGCCTTTCTAATTATTAATGCAATCTAGAAATTAAATCCTACGGTCGTACCTAGGGTTATTTTTGGATTAGAGAAATAGCTAACGGTCGTACCTTAGCTATCGAGAAATTAAGGAAGGGTTGGTTGTTTATCGCGTGCATGACAACTATAACTAATCTATTGCTAAATGTTGGAATTATTTCTGCATCAATGATCAGTGCATGAACCATTTCTGATGTGTACCCTTGGCTAGAGTTTCCCCAATCATTTCTTTTAATTAATTATTTTCTGCAGTTAATTTATTTAGTTAGCATTTAATCCAAAACCCCCCATACTTTGGACTCTAGAAGAAACGAATTATCCCCAGTCCCTGTGGATTCGACCCTACTCACCGCTATATACAAAATCTGTATTTTTCTCGAGTAGGTATTTATTATTGTACAGGTTCGGCACCTGTCAAT
This sequence comes from Coffea eugenioides, assembly GCF_003713205.1. Taxonomy (NCBI): domain Eukaryota; kingdom Viridiplantae; phylum Streptophyta; class Magnoliopsida; order Gentianales; family Rubiaceae; genus Coffea; species Coffea eugenioides. Next base: position 18,647,567 of record NC_040040.1, read on the forward strand.
TTTTACTTGATTCACCCTATTCCCGAAGAGTTTGCTTAACCCGATATACCAGAATTCATTAATTGACAAAAATTACTAAATAGTAGACAGTGGCAAGTAGGGTCGTCTCCTCAGGGACTGGAGATATCTGTCTCTTTCAAAGTCCAATTGATAAAGGGGGATTTCACCGGAATGCAACTAAAAACAATTAAACAATTTAACTAAAAATGAATAAATAACTAGCGCAAATATAGCAGGAATTTAATCAGGAATAAATAAATTCTAGTCAAGGATACAACTACTCAGGCACAGTCCATTTATCCGATCATTGATGCAGGAGAGGTTCACTTAATGTATTAATAGGCTAGTTATAGTCTGACAACCAATTTTTCCTTAAGTTATAGGTGACCAAGGTACGACCATTAATCACCCCTAACCAGAAAAGTACTCCTAGGTACGACCGTAGGAATTAATTTTCTAATTGCATTAATAACCAGAAAAACCTAGCCCTAATCAATAACACGCTACGAGGGTTATTTAAATTAGATTGCACATTCCTCTAATGTGTAAACACACCAGTTGCCACTAATATTAATCAATCAAACAATTACGGATTTAATTGACTAAATTGGCACGAGATTAATAAATCAAGTTGAACATCGGGCCCTTGACATCCAATTAATAAAATAATCCCATGAAAATTAAATCAGACAACATGCAAATATTAATAGATAAAGGAACACGTGAAAACTAATTAGATCTCACAGATTTTCGGGACTGCGCCGTCGAGTTGACCCTTGACTAGATGAAAGACTTAGCCACGCCGCATAATTAAATCACCACACGAGTTAATAAATTGCGAAGGCATCGTTTTGTACTAAGAAATAAGGAATGAAGGAGGTTTTCCCCGTTGGGGAATATTGTCAAACACCTGGCGTGTGTCAGAGGCCAGTCCAAGGAAAAGAAAAAAACTAAACTAAAGACTAGGCTAAAAAGCTAAACTAAAAGCGGTCCCTCGCCTCTGTACGTTAGCTCCCTATTTAAAGCCAAAGGAAAGATATCCAGTGGTCCCCACCAATTGGACACAAGCTGCCGAATTCATCTCCTTGTTTTGAGCCTCTGCGCGGTCCCCACCAATTGGCCACAAGCTGCCGAATTACTTCTTGTTCCTAAGGCTTTGTACGTCGCCTTTACTAGCTCTTGTCGCTCTTGTGGTCCCAGCCAATTGAGGCTTTCTGCTGGAGTCTCCCAAATTTGCATCCAAAAGTCCCTCTTTTTGTAGTTATCTGCTCCACTCCTGGAATTGGGTCCAGATATCAAATATGAGTAAATATCAGCAATTAACACAATATTTGTCCGGGATAGAAGGGGAAATTAATAATAAAATTACTAACAAATTATACCCTATCAATTCCCCCCACACCTAAATCATGCTTGCCCTCAAGCATGGGAAAAACAATTGAACACCCAAATTTGACCATGGCGGTTACTCCAACTACCGTATTGTCAAGACACCAAGAAAATCATATATCAAGCGACACAGGTCAAGATCCAAGAAAAATCACCCCGGTTAGCATCTAAACTACCAACTCCTCCAATTTTAAAGCAAACTAATCTAAGAAAAAGGAATGGTTGCTCATATTTATCAGTAAATGGTTCATCTATTAACCAAAATCTCGACATTAAGATTACAAATAGGCAAGCTGACTTATACACATACTAACACAATCTTTATTTTATTTTTTTCTTTTTGTTTTGTTTTTGTTTCTTTTCCTTTTCTCTTTTTTTTTTTTTTTTGAATAACAAAAGACTTAGTCTATAGCCCTTAGAACCTTTTGACGCGAACTCCAACATTTGACAGATCAAAAATTGACAGGTGCCGAACCTGTACAATAATAAATACCTACTCGAGAAAAATACAGATTTTGTATATAGCGGTGAGTAGGGTCGAATCCACAGGGACTGGGGATAATTCGTTTCTTCTAGAGTCCAAAGTATGGGGGGTTTTGGATTAAATGCTAACTAAATAAATTAACTGCAGAAAATAATTAATTAAAAGAAATGATTGGGGAAACTCTAGCCAAGGGTACACATCAGAAATGGTTCATGCACTGATCATTGATGCAGAAATAATTCCAACATTTAGCAATAGATTAGTTATAGTTGTCATGCACGCGATAAACAACCAACCCTTCCTTAATTTCTCGATAGCTAAGGTACGACCGTTAGCTATTTCTCTAATCCAAAAATAACCCTAGGTACGACCGTAGGATTTAATTTCTAGATTGCATTAATAATTAGAAAGGCCCAATCCTAACCAACAAACACGCTACGAGGGTTTGTTTAAATTAGATCATATGCTCCCCTGACATAAACCCAATTACGCCAGTTGCTACTGAGGTAGAGATAACGAACAATTACGGATTCAATTACCCCTATTTAGCAAAAATAGCCTATATGAATAATTAAATTATTGCGCACTAATCAATCATACACAAGGCCATAGCAATTAAAATCAAGGAACATATAAATACCAATAAATGAAGAAAATAATTAAAACAGATTCGATCTCACAGTAATTGTCGAACCAAATCGTCAGTTGTCCCCTTGACTAGAAAAGCTTAACCACGCCTCATGAGAAAATCTCCCCGTTGGGGAATATTGTCGAACACCTGGCGTGTGTCAGAGGCCAGTCTAAGGAAAGAAAGAAAAGAAACTAAAACTAAACTAAAACTAGAGATGTCCCTGCTACTCTACGTTATCCCTATTTAAGCAACAAGAGGAAGATGACTAAAGGCTATCTAGGTGGTCCCCACACATGCGGACAAAGCCCTCCAAGTACTTCTTGTTCCAAGTCTCTTTCCCGTAGCTTTCTTTTAAGAGCCCAAATGACTAGATGCTTTCCACTAGCTTGTGGTCCCCCACCAATTCAAGGGCCCAAGAATTGAAGCCCTTAGAAGTCTCCCTATTTTCCATAAAGTCCTTCCTTTTTGATAATTTTCTGCTTCAATCCCTGAAATTGGGTCCAATACCAAATATAAGTAAATATTAATAATTAAAACAATATTTGGCAAGGATAACAGGGGAAATTAACAATAAAATTGCTAACAATTAACACCCTATCACATTCTAAATCTAAAATGAATTATTTCAAATCTGATTCCGATTCCAATATGCGAACCAAACGCCACCTGAAACTTTTCCATAGAAAAGGAATTGGTCATCTTTTAGGAATCTAAATGCTTGACTTTAACTGGTAAAGTTCTGTGTAAAATTTCCACTGGATGTGGTTTTACTGACGGAAACAGAGAGTTTAACCTCCACAAAAAGTGTCTCGAGCAACAACCATATCCATCATCCTCTTTTCTTTTTTTTTTCTTGGGTGATAGAAAAAACTAAAAAGAATTGAATCCATGGCTAAAGACAAAGACCATACAATTTATTGAGCAACTGAGACTGGACGTTATACTGTTTCCCTTTTATTCTTTGTCTTTATAGATGAGGGGAAAATAGGAGCAAGAGTATAACAGCACCGAACGTCTCAAAGCGTTTGAATGGGGCATAAGTGTTGCTGTGCATTCGCCCCATACCACAGGGTGTACGTCAGGTATTTGGGATGTTCGAGGCATTTTTGATTTTTTTTTTTACTTTTGAGCTTTGATTTTACTATTTTATCTTATCTTATCTTTGTTTTCTATCTTTATTATTGTTTAATAAATTTGAAGAATGATTCCATTTATTTTCTCTTTGAAAATAGTTTGGAAAAATATAAAATAAAAGCATACATGACTTTGTTTCCTATATATTTTTTCCTTTTCTTTGATCTCAAAATATAACTATTTTTATTAACATGCTTCTAGATGGCTAATGTATGGGTTAGAGTTATGTTGTGATTTTATTTGTTAAAAAACAATAATATTTTTGTAATTTTTAAATTTTATCAAATTTTTATATGTATTAGTAATATAGACATACATATATATGTATGAATATTATTATTTTGTAGTATTGTTGTATATTTTCTTTTTTTTTATATATTTAAAATGTTAAAATTTGTGGGACATATGCCCCAGTCTCGGTCTTTCATCCCGTTTGGACAGACATAAAAGGGAAAATCGTTCAAAATGTCCATCACATTTTGCAAAATGACTTTTTTCGTCCTCACTTTTAAAAATGTATTTTTATGTCCCTTACAAATTTACATTGATCAAATTTGGTCCTTATTTAGGTTTCCGACTAATTTTTTGTCGGAATCCACTACGTGCCTTGCACGTGATCATTTTTGAAAGGCAAAATTGTCACATCAAAATTAACATCATCCAATCCATAGTCTCTCATATTTCACAAAATGAATTTTTTTATCCCTCACATTTCACAAAATGAATTGTTTCATCCCTCACATTTCACAAAATAAAGTTTTTCATCCCTCATTATTCTTGTGTACGAATAACTTTTTTTTTAAACTAATGTATATATCTATTTGATCTCACCTGAACAATACGAATAGCATGTAATATATCTCTATTTGATTTCTCCTGAACATACTGTTCATGTGAAATTAAAATAGATATATACAGGAGTTTAAAAAAAATTGTTAGTTTTTCACTCATGTTCATTCTTTTTACTTGAAAATTGAAAACAAAGAAGACATTTAATTCTAAACATTATTAAGTGTTTATATAGAATTAAATTTAGACAAAAAAAATAAACAAAGGAAAAATATGACAAAAAGAAGTAAGTAATTGACACTTTCAAATTTTAAAATAATTATAAGACAAGAAATTCAACTATTGGTCTTAAAAGTAGCGAATAAAACTTCAGATTTAAACTGCAATTTGTTAACATGACTATAGAATTCGAATTAACACCTATTAATTAGATACTCTTATTAAACAACTCAATAAATGAATTATTACTAAAATAGAAAAGGTTACAAATATTAAATAGATTCACATGGTGAAATCACAAATATATATATATGTTTAAAACAAAATTATTAAATTTAAACCCATGTATATATCGATATATTTAGGTGAAATCAAATAGAGATATATTACATATTATTTGTATTGTTTATATGAAATCAAATAGATATATACATGAATTAAAAAAAAAACTATTCGTACACGTGGTCAATGAGAGATAAAAAAATTCATTTTGTGAAATGTGAGGGATGAAAAATTTTATTTTGTGAAATGTAAGGGACGAAACAATTCATTTTGTGAAATGCAAGGGACTATAGATGGATTATGTAAATTTTGATTTGATAATTTTGCCCCTAATAAATGATCACATGCAAGTGATGAATTCCGGTCAAAAACTAGTCGAAAATCTAGATAGGAACCAAATTTGACCAATGTAAATTTGTAAGGGACGTAAAAGTACATTTTTAAAAGTAAGGGACAAAAAAAATTATTTTACAAAATGTAAGGGACGTTTTGAACGATTTTTCCGACATAAAATGCCCTAGCCTTTTAAAACAGTGCGTACTATAAAAATTAAGGGAAACAATTTTGTAAAATGATTAAAGATAACTGTGGAATATATGAAATACTTTTATATTCACAAATTAAAAAGATTGTAAAGAACATTTGAAGTTATTGGGAATGGACAAAAGAAACTAGGGATAATTTCAGAAACCTCCTTTGAGGTTTCTGATAGTTTCACTTAAAACTCTCAAACTTTAAAAAATCTCACTTGGCTCCCCTGCTTTAAACTTTTTGTAACATTTGAAATCCATTTCAAAATATAATATTAAAAATTTCATTTTGGGAGAGAGAATACAGTTTCATTCCAAAATTATCCTTTTCTTGTGATTTCTTAATTGTCATAATACACCAAATTTATTACTTAACTTTTATAAATTGATTGATATAGTTCTTTAATGAAAAATTTAAGATTTGATAACAAGATCAAAAAAACTCTTTAACAAATTTTGTGTCATTGGTTCGGACAAAAAAAGTTAAATTACTTAAAATTATGAATGATTTACAGTACTCTTAAAAATAACTTGCAATGATTTATAATCATGACAATAACTTTTTGGACTAACTTTTTAAAAAATACAAACAAGTTTATATGTAAATTTTAGCATGTTGTAATGGTTAAATTACTTAAAATTATAAATGATTTACAGTACTCTTAAAAGGTAACTTGCAATAATTTATAATCATGAGAATACCATTTTGGACTAACTTTAAAAAAATACAACAAGTTTATATATAAATTTTAGCATGTTGTGAACAAAATAAAAAATTTAAAAATCTGTAAATGATTTATAAATTAACTTTAACAAATGATTTAAAAATCTGTAAATGATTTAAAAAATATTATGTTTGTAAACTGGAAGAAGTTCAATAAACTTTAAAATACATACTCTTGGCATTTAAAAAAACTATATTTTGTCACATTAGAATAAACCTTTATACCTTTTGTTTTATTTTTTATTTGTTATTAGTATACTCATATTTTGATAATAAAACAACAAAAGGATGAGTTTGGAATAAAATTATATTTGCTCTCTTAAAATGAATTTTTTAATGTTATATTTTAAAATGGGTTGTAAATGATGCAAAAGGCTTAAAGTAAAGGAGGCAAGTGAGATTGTTTAAAGTTCGAATGCACCAAGTAAAACTGTCAAAAATATTGGGGGAGGTTTTTGAAATTATCCCAAGAAACTAACCCCATCAGAATCTCTGATGAGGGACTTTTGGATCTGAAACTACTGCAACTCTCACTCACAATTGCTTTGTATGAACTCTGAATTGATATTTGATACAACGGAAATATATTAAACAAACAAATATAGATACTAAAACAATAAAATATATTTGTTGCATGTCGTATCCACAATCAATTTCATACATTCAATATCAACTTAGCCTAATCCCCACAATTAGGTAAAGGATCTATATCCATGATTTTTGGGTCGAAAGATAGTAAATATCATCTCTGAAATTTCTTATATTTATAAAAAAACACTTTTGAGTGCTAAAAGTATTTTTGAAGTGTTTGATGAATACCATTCCAAAAAATTAGTAATAAACTTTTTGATATTAAAAGCACTTTTGGTAAAAATTCAAATTTGGTGCTTTTAAAATGGCTTTTATGTTTTAAAAAGTAAAATTTAAATTTTTTATCCTATATTATCAACTAAATAAAGATATAAATAGAATTAGGGCTTTTTAAATTACATGTTATGTAGTACAATAAGTAGCTATTGAATTATATATCCAAATGATATACTTAACCAGTTAATAAGTACTTCTTTTTATTATTATAATGCAACTAGGGTTGTCAATCGGGCCTAATGAGTCGGGTTTTCATAAGTTCAAACTCAACTCATTTAATTTGTAATATTTTCGGGTTTCGGACTATGAGTTTCGGATTAAAAAATATGAAACTCATACTCAACTCATATAATATTCGGGTTGTGAGGCTCATTCGGGTTTAACCCAAACTCACTTATTACTCTTAATTTTCTATCTTAATATAATTACTATAACTATTAAGTTGTAAAACTAATTTAACATTTATAAGACTACAATATTAAAACTAAGCATGAACAACTAATAATTCTTAAAAAGTATATAAACAAAAAAAATTTCAACAATATTTATATTTAATTCATTCAAAATACATGAAAAATAGTAATAAAACATGCAGTCATAAGCCAATACATCTTTAAAAGTTGAAACTTTTTTATAACCTTGTAATTTGAATCCAAACATGTTTGATGATTAGTGTTTTTAGACAAAAAAAAAAAATCAACCAATAAGAAAAGTTAGATATTCAACCAATAAGAAAATTTATTCAACCAATATTATGCCAATACAAAAATTTATTCAACCAATAAGAAAAGTTAGATATTCAATTATGCATTACTAATATTGACTCTCAAAAAAACTTATAGAAGAGTTTTCAGATATATTTTTGTGTTTTGTAATTTATATATTTTTAGTATGGGAAAATGGTCATTTTCGTCCCTAAACTTTTTTCTAGAGTCGATTTAGTCCTTAACTTTTATTTCTGGCCAATTTAATACATAAACTTAATTTTCGGATCCAATTAAGGACTTCTGTGGCTGCGCCACCACCTAAAAGCAATTTATCTCCTAATTTAACATTAAACAAGGGCATTTTTGGAACTTCAGGTATGAATTGTAATCAAATTGAGTAAATTAAAAAAATTATTAGTATTTGGGGTATTTTTAAATTTAAAACTTTTTAAAGGGATTTTTAATATTTTTAATTAACTTCTTAATTCTTCCTCTGCCTCACCCCTCCTTTCTCCTTGCCGCCACCGCCACCGCCTCCCCTTCCTTGATTGGAGGCTGCTGCTGCTTTTGTTGGCTGCCTTTCCCAGCCGATTGACCTGTGGTTGCGGGGTTGTTCATTCTTAGTCTTTCATTGCTTGCCTGCTACAGAGGCTTCAGCAGAAGCAAGACAAGAAGAAGGTGCCGAATCACAATTGTTCAAATGCTGAATCAAGATAAGAAGGTGCCGAAGCCGAAGCAAGACAAGTCTTTCCGTATCAAGTCTTTCCGAATGCCGAATGCCGAATGCCGAAGCAAGACAAGAATAGCGTTGGCTGCTAGAACAGCGCTGGCTGCTCTTGACAGGTTTGTTCAAAAATGTATTGGGAGTGAGATTCTCCAAGGTTTTGTGGTTAATGGGCTTGTTCAAAAATGTACTGGGAGTGAGACTCTCCGAGGTTTTGGGATTGATGGGTTCGTTCAAAACCGCAATGGGCATCTGAATCTGGGGTGGTTTTGAAATGGTTTGCAATTGAACTAGAATCGTGGGATTTGTAGTAGTAGAAATTTATGGACCTCAAACGTTGGAGAACAGAGGGTGATCTAGCAAGCTTGGGTTGTTGAGGATGAAGATCATTTTGGGAGTTTTGCTGGTGCTGATGGTTGTGGTGCTGTTTCTGGTTAGCTAAAGTCGAAGTAATTGCAATGGTACCAATCATGAGATTGAGGAGAACAAAGAGAACAGCAGGAGTAAACCAGCTGTTCATGGATGCCCAGATCGAGGTATAGTGATTGACACAGATTCCTTAAACATCGTGCAACTTTTGTTCTTCAGAAATGGAGGGCTGGAAGATTGGGGAACCCACTCGCCTGCATTTACAGATTTTCTCTTGTACTTTCTCAATTACAATGTAAACTCAAAGGTGGATGAAAAGAGAAGGATAAGAGGAGGAGGAGGTGGTGGGTGGCTGGTGACGGAGGTTGACAGTGGAGAGGAGATAATTTGATGTTTCCAAAAATGCCCTTGTTTAATGTTAAATTAGGAGATAAATTGCTTTTAGGTGGTGGTGTCGCCACAGAAGTCCTTAATTGGATCCGAAAATTAAGTTTATGTATTAAATTGGCCAGAAATAAAAGTTAGGGACTAAATCGACTATAGAAAAAAGCTTAGGGACGAAAATGGTCATTTTTCCTTTTAGTATTTAGTAATAATATATTTGGATATATAATTATACATAATATCAAAATATAAATATTATATATATAAGTAATTAAAGGGTCGGACCTATATCGAACTTAAACCTAATGCAGCCTAAACTTGGCTCATATTTAATTCAAATCTAATTTTTAAATTCAAACTCAGTTTGACTTATTAAAATATCGGACTTATCGAGCTTTTTATCGGGTCGAACGAGCCGAGCTCTGGCTGGCTCAATCCATTGACAGTCCTAAACGCAACCCCAACGGACCCTAAGCCATCTTCCCAATATCCAGTCCCGCGTGTCACAGTTTTACTGGCTGCTTCTCCATATGTTCGGTTCGACTCGTCTTTGTTATGTTCTCTAGATTGACTTGCGTGCTCAGCTTGACTTTACCAAGTAATTTTGCTAAAGGGATTTATCTGCCTGCAAATCGGCGATCCACAAGAACTTCTTCTGGACTCCGTGGCATTGTTAAGATCAAGATGGCAGATTCTTTTCTTTTCGATATTGCACATACAATTCTTGGGAAACTGGGCTCCCTTGCTCTGCAGCAATTTTCCATGGTTTTTTGTGTAAAAAATGATCTGGATAAGCTTCAAAAGACTCTACTTACCATCAAGGATGTTCTTCTTGATGCCGAAGAGCAACAAGCCAAAAACGATGAACTAGCCAATTGGGTTGAAGAGCTCAAGGAAGTACTATATGATGCAGATGACTTTCTTGACGAAATTGAGGTAAATGGTCTAAGGAGACAGCTACTTTTCAGAAACATTAAAGGGAAGGTCAGTGGCTTCTTTTCATCTTTCAATCCAGTTATTTCAAGGTTGAAAATGGCTTACAAGATCAAAGATATAAGAGCAAGATTAGACAGCATTGCAGCTGATAAGGCAAAGTTTCCCCTATCTGTCAAGGTTGTTAATGGCTCTGACTGGCAAAGAACTAGGGATCCCACTTGTTCTTGGATCCAACCTTCTGATGTTATAGGAAGAAATCATGAAAAAGATGTGATGGTCCGTCATCTTATGCAGAATAATAGTAACGAGGAGAATCTCTCTGTCATTTCAGTTGTTGGTATTGGCGGTTTGGGGAAAACTACACTTGCTAAATTGGTGTACAATGATGAGATGATAATTAAACATTTCCAATTGAGAATTTGGCTCTCTGTTTCCCAAGCTTTTGATCGTAGCAAATTAGCTGCTAGTATTGTCAGTTGTGCAACTAATAAACCTTGTAACGAGTCACTTACTTTTAACGAAGTGATAACTTGCCTTCAAGATTCTTTGAGGGGAAAACGGTTTCTACTCATCTTGGATGATGTGTGGAATGAAGATAGGCCTAAGTGGCTCGAATTCAGAAGCTGGTTATGTGGTGGTGGAGGGGGAAGTAAGGTCATTGTGACTACTCGGAATGAATATGTTGCTTTTGTCATGGAGTCTACCTACACTCACAAATTAAACAGTCTTCCAGATAATGATTGTCTGTCATTGTTTGTGAAATGGGCATTTAGAGATGGGCAAGAAAAACATCACCCTAACCTTGTAAAAATTGGGGAAGATATTGTAAAGAAATGCAAAGGAGTTCCCCTAGCGATAAGGACTTTAGGGTGCATGCTATTCATGAAAACAAATGAACGTGATTGGCTGTCAGTGAGAGATAATGAAATATGGCTATTAGAACAAAAGGAAGATGATATCTTGCCTGCATTAAGACTGAGTTACAACCAGCTGCCTTGTTACTTGAAACAGTGTTTTGCCTACTGCTCCATGTTCCCAAAAGGGCAAGACATTGCAAGCATCATGTTGATTCAGCTGTGGATGGCCCAAGGGCTAATACAGTCATGCAGTGAAAATGAAGAGCTGGAAGATATGGGCACTCGATATGTCAAAGAATTGTGCTCGAGATCATTGCTGGAAGAGGTTGAAGCATATGGATCATTCATAACGTTTAAAATGCATGACTTAGTGCATGATCTTGCAGTGTCAGTTGCTCAAAATGAGCGCTCAGTCCCAAACAAGAAGTTTGGAAATTCAACAGAAAAGATGCGTCACATATCACTCCATAATTATAGTTCAATAAAAAATAAACTTCCTGTGCTCAAACTGAAGAAAATACGAACTTTATTCCTTCCGCATGCAGGGTCAGAAAAGGAGAGTACAGTTGCAATTGGTGGTGTCATTTCAAGATTCAAGTACTTGAGGGTATTCGATTTGAGCCATTCACGTCTTGAGGAGGTACCATTGTCAATTGGTGACCTGAAACACTTAAGGTACCTTGATCTTAGTGGCAACGACAACATCAAATCACTGCCCACAACCATCTGTAGGCTGCAGAATTTGCAGACTCTACGCCTTGTTCTGTGCACGCAGCTTCTGAATATACCAAGGGGTATAAAGTATCTAATAAGCCTGAGACACCTCTACATAACTACTAGAGAAACAAGCTTTCTCCAGAAAGGCATCGGATGCTTGACCACTCTTCAGTCTCTATCGATTCTTAGATGCGAAAATCTCACATCACTGTTTGAAGGAGCTGAAAAGCTGATTAACCTCAGGACCTTGGTGATTGGAGATTGTCCAAGGTTGACCTCTTTACCAGGGGGTATGAAATTTTTGACAGCTTTGGAGAACCTCATGATCATCAACTGTGAAGAGCTTAACTTCTCAGATTGGCAAGATTTTCAAGGATTTACAAGTCTTCGATCATTGATGATTGGAGGATTGCCACGTTTGAGTGATCTACCCCAATTTGCTTGCACTAACAGTAACAAACTAGAATTTGTACGTATCTCAACCTGCCCTGGCATTGTGGATCTTCGTACTTGGCTGGAAAATGCCAGCTCGCTTAGGAAGCTTGAGATTATAGGATGCCCTAAATTGACATCTTTGCCAGATATCTTGAGTTGCCTCAGTGGATTGATGGTGTTGAAAATTGACAAATGCCCTGAATTGAGCAGAAGGTGTGAGAAAGAATTAGGAGAGGACTGGTCTAAGATATCTCATGTCCAAGAAATATATCTAAATGGTGTCAAACTGTGAAATGAGGTATTCTTTCCCCAAATATAAAAACCTGCAGATATTATTTTAATGCGGAAAAATAGTTAGCTAATGTGACTATGAATTGACATGTAATGCTACTAGTTAGTAGTTCTTGTAGTGCTCTAAATTATGTCATCTGCTGCTTTTGTAGGTGTATGAAGCTATTTAGCTCAAGTTGACCTGCCTGAAGGGGAGATCATTAGCACTGCACAAGTCGAATCAAATTCTTCATGGGTCTATGTGGAGCATAGATCCAACAACATTTGTGATTGATTTCCATTTGGATAGGATATTTATCTCCTAATTTACTTTGATTGTGTTAACTTCCATGCAAACCCTCTTTATGTTCATTGTTTTCTAGAATGTCTTATGGACAAATAACAGCATATGCCATAAAAGAAGCGAGATGCTTGAAACTGTGTAGGCTACATTTCCTCAAATTTGATGTCATAGATGATTATTGTCTGTCTAGAAGAACAAGTGCAAGTGGAAGTGCCAGCGATAGTTTACCGAATGGATATTCTTTTCTATCGCATGCATCTTGGAAGGCTACTGAGAAAAATGGCGCAAGAAGAGCTTATGATTTTGTGCTAGGTAACAGAAGTTTCAGTTGTCAGCGTTTTCAACTTTTTGAGTCCTAATTTTTGCTTGAGGGGTTGATGGTATTTAAGGGAATATAAGTGCCTGATCTTGTGGTAGTAAATTAAACAGAGCTACAATAAAGAAAAATGCAAGTATTTTTTGCAGTTTTTGCTCATCCTTCTGTGACTTTTTTGGCATTTCAGTGAAGATTATGGCTAAATTTTTTTTTTTTTCCTGACGGAGGGGGTATCCGGGCCATCGGGTAAACCGGACCCGACTAATTCCATACCGGTCCGAGAGGAGAGGTCCCATCCCCCCGAACACGTTAATCATGGGACTCGAACCCTTGCGGGAGACTGGACAACGGCTCTTAAGGAAAATGCCGTGACCAAACGAGCTGCCCACGAGGGGCGCCTAAAACTTTGTTTTGATCCTTGATATCCTGGTGGTAATGTACAAGGGATTATAATGCTTATAAAATGATAAGAGCATGTTTGTGTTTCTTAGGTTATTCTAGCTCTGATCCATCTCGTGTAGGTGGACCATTTCATACTTTAATTTGGCCTGATGGTGGTGGAGGAAAGAGGAAAGAGTTTGGCATTTGCTGCCCTTTCTAGAGAGTAAGAATGGCCCGGAGTAGCGAGATAATAATTTCCGTGTCAATATAGAGTTAGGAGCCGTTTGGTAAAAAGTCATCAATCACAATTATTATTACTATGATTAATCAGTTAATGGTAATGAATTTTCGTTGAAACCTATAGAGTATTCGGCAATTAAAATTTAGGTATGAATTTTATATATTTCTTTTTTTCCTCCTCCTTTTTCTTCTAATTTTTTCACCACTATCTCTATTTCTTCTAGTATTGTTTTAGTTTTTTTCTGTTTTTAATTAAAAATATGAGACACATGAGTAAGTAAATATTGATTCTCTACTAAAAAGTAATTAATTACAAAACTCATATAATGAACCTATCGTATCCACTAAGTCATCAACGTTAACCAATTTCTAAGGCAAATGTTATTAGCACTCCCAGAAAAACCTCTAACACTCCCTCCTTTGTTTCAAAAACATAAAAAGGGATGGAATGCTGGAGGATTTTTTTTTGGAGTGCTAATTATCCATTTTATAAGCATCTCTATGATTAGCTTTAAAAACCACCTACCAAACACCCCTACTAGTGTTTAACTTGTACATCAACATTTTCTTTTCTTTCTTCAGTTAATTGGTGCAATACAGTTTAGTAATTAGCCTATATCAAAAAAGAAAAAAAAAAGGTACAAAGGAGGAAGAGGGGTAAAAGATAAGAGATGAAGGGCTGTATGGACAAATTATGCATCCAAACATAGCCAGTATCATTCTCCTAAATTTGGACTTATTTACATGAGAAAATAGAGTTAAAAGGCGAACCAAGTGATTCGATATTCAAATCAAACTTGATTAGCTAATAGTTTGTTCTATTTTGATTTGTCCACTAATCAAGTCAAACTTAAATAATATTTTGTATTCAGTAAATTTTTAAAAGGATAATTTCAGGAACCTCCGTCAAGATTTCTGACAATTACACTTAAATAACCTTTAATATTAAAAATTATACTCCTCGCCCTTTTCAGATGGATGTGACCAAATGTCACCAACAATAGCTTCCAAATGACTAAATGCCTTGAAAAAATTGTACATTTTTTGCTATTTTTTTTATTGATATGATAGATTCTATACTACAGCTACTTCTACTCTATACTAGAGGGAGAGGGATCTAGAGAGATCAAGGGGAATTGGTGAACTACTACCGATTCAGACGGGTGCATAGACACCCGCTGACAAAATATTTCTAGAAAAATTTGAATATTAAAATGCAGGCCAAGAGATTTAATTCTTTGACCGACACCCAAGTAGAACTTTTAAAATTCTCTTTGTGGCTTACTACTCTTAGAAAAATGAGAAAATGAAATTGCATTAGTTAAAAATTTTTTTAATGCTTCTTGGCGTCATTTGCTGGTGGCATAAGAACTTGAGATGCCAATTGGTTATACAGTACCAAGAGAAACCAAACAACTTTTGAAAGGAGTGGACTCAAGAAACCAAAGTTTCCTCTAGTTGGTGATCCTTCATCCGATGAAGAATCTGGACAAAAAAGTGCATGATATATAGCTATTTCAGCTCCATCAACATCACTACAGGTAAAAGATCAAATTGTTTTAATTTAGTGAACTTATTTAGAAGTTTTTTTAGGTACCGTATCTTGTTGATCATCTTAATACTTGTCATATTATCATTGAAGCTCCTCTCAGTAGCATGTGGCCAAGATATAGGTGTTAGATTGCTTGTAAAAGTAGGCCAAAGGAATAATCCTCATTTGTGGGTGTTCATTGTCTAATGAAGATGAATCAGAGGTTATATCTATTGTGATTGATTTTGACATGCATGTGATGTGCTTGATGTTTTTGTGAGCAAGTGTTCTAGACATAGACTAATTATGAAGTTTACTCCTATGCTATTCTGTATTGATAGTTCATTGTTGATGATCTGAATGATTGTGCTGAGATTTTAGTAGAAATAAAGATGTTTGATCATTGATTAGGGCCTTAGTCAACTGGATCTTGCATGTTTAATTGAGCAGCTTTATTTTCTGTAAATGCACGAAAACTTCTCATTCTATGACTTTGTAATGGACAATGAGCATCATTAAGCTGGAATTAATTATTATATGCAATTCTAATGTTTGAAAGTGTGCAAAACAAGATGCCGCATGTAGGTGTCCATGACATTATTCTTCACTACAAAGGGAAGAAAATTAGGATTTTCAATGTGGATCCTGATGAGTATTCTTATATAGTGCTTCTTAATGATGTTCATGAAAGAGCATTTCATGAAGTTCTTGGGAATCTTAAGTATCTGTTACATTTGAGATGTGTTATTCCAAGAAGTGGTGAAACTATGGATGTGAACACTAAAGAAGCTGTTTTTGAAATGTTCAAGAGGCATGAAAATGAGCTGATTATCAATGTGTATGTAGATCAAATATATATAATTCCTCCTAATGATAATCTAGTGAACAACTCTACTGGTATTAAAGAAAATCTAGGAATTCAGGATAATGCTAGGCATGTTCAAACTAAAACTAGAGATGAGGATGGTACTTTCATTTTAAGTGATGATGAGTCATGGTTGTATGCTGAAAATAGTGACCAAGAGGATAGCCCAAGTGTTGACAATGAAACTGATAAGGAAGTTGACAGCAGTGACAATGCCTATTTAGATTATGATGAGAATGATGAAGGTGAGATTATTCCAGATTCAGAGTCTAATGAAATTGGCAATGAAGCAAGGATAGCTTTAAGAACAAAAATGTTCACTTGCAATTCTTGAGAGGATGTTGAATTTGAGAAGGGTATGTTATTCACCAATGTAGATGCTTTTAGAGCTGCTTTGAAAGACTATATCATCCAAAAAGATTTCTCACTAGAAAGATTGAAAAATAAGAAGACAAGGTGCACTGCAAAGTATGGTGTTGAAGGCTGTCCATAGAGAATCTATACAAATCCTATTAGGGAAACAACAACATACCAAATCAAGACATACAACCCTCAACACACTTGTGTCACGGACAACAAGAGTAAGGAAGCGACGTCTGATTGGATGGCTGCAAAACTAGTCCCACTTCTTAGGCTACATCCTCAAATGAGTAGTAAATGCGTGGAGACTGAGATGGTGACAAAATATGGTGTTCACCCCAGTAGCATGCAGATTTGGAGGGCCAAGAAAAAAGGCTAAGGAGGAGATTCAAGGAACACACTATGACTCCAATGCAAAGTTACCCAAATATGCTAAGCTTATAAGAAAAACTAATCCTCAAAGCATTTGTAAAATTCATTATGACAGACCAAATCTCTTGGTAGAGCAAAGATTTTTAAAAATTTTCATCATTTTCAAATCACAAAAGGATGGATTTTTAAGTGGATGCAAGCCATTTATTGGCTTTGACAATTGCTTTCTTAATGGACCCTATGGATGAACCTTACTCACTGCGGTTGCTTTGGATAGGAATAATAGTATATTCCCACTTGCTTTTGCTGCGTCTGAATGTGAAAATAAAGAGACTTGGACCTGGTTCTTTCATTTTTTTGAGGAATATTTTGGGCCATTTGATAACCAGTTGCCTCTGCCATTCATAAGCGACAGATAAAAGGTAAGATTTCAGTTTCTGCTGACTGTTGCAATTCTGTATTTTAATACTTTAGTACTCAGATTCTGTGATTGGTAATTAAACTATGAACATCCAGGGTTTGAATATGGCTCATGAAGAAGTGATACCAAATGCTGATGTCAGGTATTGCTGTAGGCATATCTACAATAATTTCAAGCAATTATTCCCAGGATTGCTCTTGAAAAGTTACTTTTGACAAGCAGCTAAGAGCTATCATGAATCTAGTCACAAAGAGGCAATGGAACGAATTAAGGATATAAATATTGAGGCTTGGAGATACTTGACAAAGATACCAATCACAGTTTGGGCAAGACATTCATTTTCTGTGACTGTTAAGAATGATCATGTGACAAATAACTTCAGCTGAATCATTTAATGCTTGGGTTGGTGGTCTCAAGCAGATGCCTACACTTACTATGCTTGAAGGGTTGAGAAGGAAAATCATGAAGAAATTGTACAAAAGATTTCAAAAGACTTGCACATCCACTACTAATGTGCTGCCTAATATTGTACAAAAATTGAAAGACATAGATGAAAAATCAAGAGAGTGTGAACTGTCGATGGCAAGTAAGACATTGTTTGAGGTTACAGATTTTGACAAGATATATATAGCCAACCTATCAGAAAGGAAGTGTGAAAGTGGGGCATTTTAAATTTCAGAATTACCATGTAAGCATGCTGCCTTGGGTATTGTATATAGAAGGGAGAAGCTTGAGCATTACTGTGATCTTGCCTTCACAATTGACGTGTGCCACAAGACTTACTCTGGAATAATAATGCCAATTCCAAATGAGAAAAACTAGCCTGATATGCCAGAGGTGATCCTACTTAGAGGTGGCAATTTGGATTGAAATCCATTTATCCATCCATATAAACCATAATTAAATGGATTTGGATTATCCATTTATAATATTGGTTTTAAATGGTTTATCAAAGTAAAACCATTAAATTAAATGGATTTATATGGATTATCCACAAAAACCACATATATCCATTTACTTGAAAACCAAATAAAAGAAACGGACAGCAAATGACTAAAAAATGAGCTATTCTAAAATAGAACGTTGGGGTGTGAAAATGCCGTCCCCGTGCTCCCTCGTTTTCACCGGTTTCGTTCCCTCCTTCACGGCCATCGCCTCCCATTCCCCTCTGTTCTAATCACTACTTAACTAAATCCATCCTCTCTGTCTGAATCCTCCTAAAATTTTACCCAACCCAGGATCCCAGATCGAGTGAGGATGAATTTTGCGGGCAAGTGATCGGAGGTAAATCTTCATCCTTTTCTTGCTGATATCTTCGTCTTTGTTTTCCGTTTGCGCTTAAATTGTTTGATAATTAGGAGGGAACGGGTCTGTCTCTGTTTCTGGTTCTAGGTTGTTGAGTTTCCAATCAATATTTGTTAAATCAAAGCTTTTGGGCTGGCTAATTAACTTGAATTATTGGGGTTATCGCATTTCATTTGCATGTGGCTAGCTGCTGTGACGACTAGGAGTTGTAAGTCTTTTGGTTGTAATGCTGAAACAAGTGAGATTCGGTTGGCTTTGAAGCAAACCCATTACTTTTTCCCAACGATTCCTTGTGGAGGATTAGAGTGCAAGCCTGGCACCACAGAATTTGTGGTTCAGAAATCCCAACTAAGTTGGGAAGGGACTTGTCAATTGGCACTACAAGATAAAATGGATACTTCAACGAGAGCTTCCCTGGAGTCACTGATACCTGGAATGAGATTCTGTACAATATTTTTCTCTAGAATGATTCATGTTATAGCAGACAACTAATTCCCAGGTCCTTATTCCTAGTTGAATTCATTACTGTGATGAGGACATTAGGAAATTTAGTTAGAGTTGTTATGTCTAACATTAATTAGAAGACATGACATATGATTGCATGCATCGAAATCTGGCAAACTGATCAAAATTTAGTTTTTAGAGTAAGTAATGCATGATAAATTGCAAGCTTGGGATTTCTGGACTTCTAAATGTTTAATGTTATCTTAATCCTTTCCTCTAACTAGTATTTTTTTGCTGTCATTTTGCACTTAATAAGATCTGAATTTTTTTTCTATTCTTTGGTGCAATGAATATTAGGTACTTGTTCAAATGGAAGGAGAAGAAGAGCACAATGTTGAGCGAGTTTCATCAACAGATTCTATACCTGAAAGTGGAGAGGCTACCGGAGAAAGTTCAGCCAAGCGAATTAGGAGGCAAACATCAATTGCTTGGGATGGTTTTGATACTGTAGCAGTGACTGCTGATGGAAGGAAAAAAATTAAGTGTAAATGGTGTGCACAAACATATTTATTAAAAGGTAATTCTGGAACATCTAATATGCTCAAGCATTTTGAATCTTGCAAGTGGAGAGAGTTGAAGAATACAAGCTTTGGGGCTCCTTTGGATCAACATATGTATCGTGAAAAAATTGCAGTTGCTATTATAAAACATAATTACCCTTTTGAATTTGTGGAACATGAGGGCATTCAAGATCTGCATAACTTCTTATGTGAAGAGGCAAAACCTGTATCAAGAAACACAATCAAAGCAGATGTTGTGAGAATGTACTCGAGAGAAAAAGAAACTCTTAAACATGCCTTAGAGAATGTGAAGAGTAGAATATGTTTGACATTCGATCTATGGAGTTCATCCACTACAGATGGTTACTTGGCACTTACGGCTCATTATATTGATGAAAATTGGGTGCTCCAAAAACGGATATTGAATTTCCGTCATATTCCTCCACCACATAATGGTGTCTCTTTGGCAACAGGGGTAATGGATTTACTTAGAGAATGGGGAATTGAAAAGAAAATTTTCTCATTGACTATGGATAATGCAGCCTACAATGATGTTTTGGTGAATGTTTTGAAGCGTCATTTGAAGATTGCTGGTCCGTTGGTGTGTGATGGAGAATTCTTTCATGTACGTTGTGGAGCACACATTCTAAACTTGATAGTAAAAGCAGGTTTAGAAATAGTTGAGCAACCTCTTTCAAAAATACGGGAATCTGTCAAGTATGTTCGGTCAAGTGAAGCAAGAAAAGTCAAATTTGCTGAATGCATTGCTAGAGTCTCTATCAATTGCAAAAAGAAAGTTCGACAAGATATTTCAATAAGATGGAATTCAACATATCTTATGTGTGAATCTGCTTTGGAGCATCGAGGAACATTTCAAGAATTGCAGTTAGTTGATCCAAATTATAAATGGTTTCCAACAGATGAAGAGTGGAAAAAGGTTCATCGCATATCTCTGTTTTTAAAACCGTTTTATGATATCACCACATTGTTTTCTGGATCTCATTATCCTACTGCTAATTTATATTTTCATGGGGTTTGGAAAATTCAGCAGTTGATTTGTGAAGAAATGCATAGTCAAGATGATGATTTTGTGCAAATGGCTATGAAAATGCATGATAAATTTAACAAATATTGGGAGTGTTACAGTTTTGTTTTGAGTTTTGCTGTGATATTGGATCCACGTTTTAAGTTGCAATGGGTAGAGTTTTGTTTGACAAAGATATACCCGAGAACTTTTTCTACACGTGTGAGGGAGATTCGTGAGAAACTGCATTTCATGTTTGATGATTATATGCAATTATATCCCTCCGTTATGGCAGATTCATCACAAGTAGCATCTTTTAGTGAGGGAGTTTCTTCTAATCTTGCTAATGAAATAGATGAGTTTACCATGTATGAAAGTGAACACTATAATTTGAACAGGAATACATCACAGTTGGATTTGTATTTAAATGAGAATAGGCTTCCAGCAAAAGAAGATTTGGATGTTCTTCAATTTTGGAAAGAAAATAGAAATCGATATCCAGCGATTTCATTGATGGCACAAGACATTTTGAGTATTCCTATTACTACAGTGGCTTCAGAGTCCGCTTTCAGCGTTGGCGGTCGGATTATCAACAAATATCGTAGTACCATCTTGCCAGAGAATGTAGAAGCTTTAATATGCACTAAAGATTGGTTATATGGTGAAAAATGTAAGTATTTTATATATTCTTTATTTTGTTAAAAATTTCTTTTACTGCACATAATATTTACGGTAGTTAAATTATTATTTTTCTTTATTTAGAAATGACGTATTTGCTGTTTTATGATATTAATATAGTTTCACAAGAAAATGCCGAGGAAGAAGCTGCATTAATTACAGATTTTGCTCCATTAGTTACAAAACTTCTTGGCTCCAATAGGGAGGTTTACGAAGAGGAAATCTAGTCATGTGACTTATTGGATTGCTCAAAGGTAATATGGTTACTGATTTATGAAGCAATTAAGTATTTTATTAAGTGCCTTCATGGATGATTGGATGGGATTGTAGACTCCTAGCTGTTGCTTATTTGGTATGGTTTCTAGTTTTGCAGCTTCTTGATGGGCCCTTTGTTCGTGTCTTCTTTCACTCCTTAGGGACTAGTATTCACTGCCCTTGCTGGACTAAAAGAGGAGCTGTGTTTTGGGAAGGTTATGATCTATAGCACTACAAACTTCTCAGTGGCAGCATCATATGCTTCCTAGGCCATGTTGTGTGTAATTTTTTAGCATGCATACTTTCTCTGCACTTTTGTTAAGACCATATCTCTACCAAGAAATTTTAATCATATTAGCATTTCTTTATAGCATCCTCTAATCACTTTTTCTGTTTGTTCTTATTTCTTGCAAACTTTTGTGTTTAAATCTAATTTTTGTGAACTTTTTTTTATGCCCAAGTTAAAGGAGTATTTAGCTCATATGCACTACAGCTGAAATCAAGTACTTGAGCTGTAATGCATTTCTGAATTATGACAAGTAGTTGGAATTGCATAAATAAATTGTAAAGCATTTAACTTCTGCATTCATATGCTTCCTTTGCCCGCTGCAGGTACCATGCCATTACCAGTGCTTACTACAGAGGAGCTGTTGGTGCTTTACTCGTGTAGGAAGGCAGTCGAGGCCATTGATGAAGGTGCTCCTTCATCTGTTCCTCCTAAAGGAGAGACGATCAATATCAAAGATGAGGGATCTTCTTGGAAGAGATTGGATGCTGTTCAAGCTAGAGCTTGCATGGAAATCTTCAAGGACAATGGCTCTTGCTGCATAAGTCTTGTACATTACATCGTTCAACCAGCAATATTGTTCATTTGATTGTCCTCTGTCTTGGATCATATAAGATGACAGTTACATGGAAATACTAATGTACATCGTTCAACCAGCAATATTGTTCATTTGATTGTCCTCTGTCTTGGATCATATAAGATGACAGTTACATGGAAATACTTTAGTATTTTCATGAAATTCTTACTTGGTAGGATCAGGAATGGGTATAGTTACTTGGTAATACAAAAAAAAAAAAAGTAACCAAAATATATAAATGGATTATAAATGGATAATTGGTTTTTATATAATCCATTTAGATCCATCCATTTAGATCCATTTATTAAATGGATCTAAATGGATTGGATAAATTTCATCCACCATCCATTAAGTCAAAACCAATTATGAACCATTTATCCATATTGCCACCTCTAATCCTACTACACTGTTACCACCTCCATTGAGAAGGGCACCAGAGGGACCAAAGAAGAATAAAAGAAGGGAAGCAGATGAAGGAACTCCATCAACTCAGACAGTCAGATCTGCATTTAGGTGCTCTTTTTGTAAATCTTATGGACACAACAAAATAACTTGTAAAAGAACTCCTGTTAAAGCAAAAAGTGGGGGTAACGAAGAAGGCAATAAGGTATTCATTTAGCCAGTATATATGCTATGATTCCATTTGAACTTTGTTAGTAACGTACTTGATATAAGGTGATATTGTTGACAAAATTTGAGTAAATTGACTGGAATCGGATCCCGTTCCTCTTCCTGGTCCTTTCTATTAAATAAGAATTCCTGTACAATCTATTTTTGGTAAACCCCTATATATACTTGATTGATTGACCTAATATACAGCTATGGTAACTGATTTTCTATTCTAGGTAAGAAATATATACAGATTTTAGCCATAATGTCTGTCATAATCTGCCATAATCTTTCCCATAACCTCTGCCATATAATCTGCCATAATCTTTCCCATAATATCTGCCACAATCTTTCCCATAACCTCTGCCACAATCTCTGCCATTGATACCATTGATATCCCCCCTCAAATTGATGCTGGCTGATCAACAAGCATCAATTTGTCAACAAGAAAGTGATGACGATTTTTGGAGAGAGCTTTAGTAAACACATCCGCAATCTGGAGATCAGTGGGGATATGCGGAAGAGAGATGACCTGAGCATCATATGATTCACGAATAGAGTGACAATCCACTTCAATGTGTTTGGTACGCTCGTGAAATACTGGATTAGCCGCAATTTGAATTGCACTAGTGTTGTCGGCATGAAGCGGTGTAGACCCTTTTTGAGGAAACCCGAGCTCACCTAACAATCCACGGAGCCAAACAATTTCAGAGCATGCAGAAGACATAGCACGATACTCAGACTCCGTAGAAGACTTAGACACCCTGTCTTGCTTCTTGCTTTTCCAGGAAACGAGAGAAGTACCAAGGAACATGCACCAACCAGTAACTGAACGTCTAGTATCAGAACAACCAGCCCAATCAGCATCACTATATGCAATCAGGCGAATAGGAGAGTTTGCTGGAAAGAAAAGACCACGAGAAGAAGTGCCTTTCAAATAGCGAACAATGCGGCGAACAGCTGCCAAATGAAGGTGCCGAGGTGCTTGCATAAACTGACTAACTTGTTGAACAGCAAAAGAGATATCAGGGCGAGTAATAGTCAGGTAGTTTAGACTACCCACCAGCTGTCGATATAAAGACGGATCAGAGATAAGATCACCTTCATCATGACGATACTTAACATTCACTTCCAAAGGGGTATCAACGGATCGACCATCTTGAAGACCAGCCAAAGCAATTAACTCCCGAATGTATTTGTGCTGGGTTAAGAAAATACCGGTGGAACTAGAATATACCTCAAGACCTAAAAAATACTGTAAAGAACCCAGGTCCTTCATATGGAAACAACGTTGAAGATGGTCTTGAAGTTGAGAAATCAATGCATAATCAGTCCCGTAATAACAATATCATCAACATATACAAGAAGTATGACAATGCCTTTAGATGTCTTGCAAAGAAACAAAGAGGAATCATACTGGCTTTGGACAAAGGAGAAACCAAGAAGTGTGGAACGAAATTTATCAAACCAAGCACGTGGAGCTTGTTTCAAACCATAGAGGGATCGTTTCAACTTACAAACATCACCTGAAGGTGTGGAGAATAACCCTGGTGGTGGAGTCATATAAATGTCTTCTTTCAGATCTCCATGTAAAAAGGCATTCTTAACGTCCATCTGTCGCAGTGACCATCCCTTAGAAGCAGCAATGGCAAGAACAAGTCGTACCGTAGTCATCTTTGCTACAGGAGCAAATGTCTCCTCATAATTGATTCCATATTCCTGTCGATTACCATGGGCCACCAATCTCGCTTTATGTCTATCAAGCGTTCCATCGGACCGTAGTTTAATGGAATAGACCCATTTACAGCCAATGGGTTTTACACCAGTAGGACAAGGTACGATGTCCCAAGTATGATTCTCCAAAAGAGCTTGAAGTTCTTCGTCCATAGCTTTTACCCAACATGCATGTTTAGTTGCTTGAGAATAAGAGGAATGTACTGCAGTGTCAACTAAAGCGGTAGAGAAACCATACCTATCAGGAGGTTTGCTGATACGGGAAGATCGTCGCAGAGTCACAGAATCATCAGAAGTGGTAGGCAGTGGAGCAGGATCGGGAAGGATTTCTACTGATGGAGGTCGTCGACGTTGATAGACAATGCCAGGTCTAAATCGTTGAATTGGTGGAGAGATATCATCAAAGCTAGGAAGAACAACATTGTTGGAAGGAAAAGTGTGCTGCGAAAAATAGTACTCATGCTCAAAGAAAATGACATGTCGAGAGACACGCAAACGATTAGCAACAGCATCATAACATAAGAATCCTTTTTGAGTGGTGCTATATCCCATAAAGGCACACCGAACTGACTGAGCTGCAAGCTTGTGGCGCTCATGAGGTGGTAGGTGAACAAAACAAACACAACCAAATGTGTGTAGCATGTGATAATTAGGATGTACACCAAAAAGACGATAATAAGGAGAATCAAAACCCAATTGTTGAGAAGGCAATCGATTAATCAAATACACAGCAGTTGACAAAGCTTCAACCCAAAATCTAGGGGGTACAGAAGATTGTAAGAGTAATGTTCGAACCATATCCAACAAATGACGGTTTTTACGTTCAGCCACCCCATTTTGTTGAGGGGTATAAGGACATGATCTCTGAGATACAATCCCTTTGCGTTGCAAGTAGGCTTGGAAGTCATGTGACACATATTCCCCACCATTATCAGACCGTAAGATCTTAATACAAGTGGAAAACTATGTCTCAATGTAAGCCACAAAGGTTTGAAAAACAGTAAACACCTCAGCTTTAGTGCGCAGGAAATATATCCATGTGAACCGACTATAGTCATCAATGAATGTCACAAAGTATTTATACTGCGCATGTGAAATGACAGGAGTAATACCCCAAACATCACTATGTATTATCTCAAAGCATGCACTAGCACAACCAACAGAAGTAGGAAAAGGTAACATCTTACTCTTCCCCAATTTACACACAGAACAATCAAGAGATGATGCATGAGCAAAACCTTGATCTTTAGCACCAAGAAAACCATGCTTTATTAAATCAAATAAAATGACATTATTTGGATGACCCAATCGTCTATGCCAAATTTCAGCCTTATTGTCAACAATCATAGAGGCTAAAGATAAAGTTCTAGGAACAGTAAATTGCAATGGAAATAATCTTCCCACTCTAGGCCCCTTCGCGATTACCTTCCCCGACATCTGGTCCTGCACAAGACAACCACCACGAGAGAAATGTACATCACAATGATTCTCCACTAGCTGTCCAACAGAGATTAAATTAGTAGACAACTTAGGAGCAACAAATACATGGCGAAAAGAATGTCCAATATCACCAATAGCTGTAATTGGAAGATTACTACCATTAGCAATCTGAATATTTTGGCAACCAGTATATGGCCGCAAATTTTGTAAAAAATCAGATGAACCAGTCATATGATTGGTCGCTCCTGAGTCGATAAGCCAAGTAGATGAAGCTGGCTTACCTTGACCTTGAAGTCCAAGGGCAGAAAATGCAGTAAGAATCATCTGCTGGACCATTTCTGGGGTCAGAACAGTCTGGCTGGTGGTAGATGTAGGACCAATAACAGGAGCATCTGGAACAGTAGCTTGAAAAGCTTGGGCTCGCCTGTTTTCCGGACGTGTAGGACATTCCTTGAGAATATGTCCACTTTGCTTACAGTAACTGCAGAATTTCTTACCACAATTGCGAGCAATATGGCCAAACTCCTTGCAGCTGTAGCACTGCATTTGTCCCTTTCCTCTATTCCTTCCTTGTGCAGCATAAGCAACATTGACAACCTCTGATGTCCCACCAGCTGCACTTAGAATTGACTGTGTAGCCAATCTTTGTTCTTCCCGTAACAATTCACCAACACACACATCCAAAGAAGGAACTGGATTTCGATTCAGCAATCCACCCCGAGCAGTCTCAAATTCTGGCCTCAGTTTCATCAAAAACTGATCACGCATGCTAACTTGATGAACTTTTTGAAAGCTTGCTAAGGCCTCCTTAGGTATCTCAAAGTAGATGATATCAGAATATTCACCCCACAGATTTAGAAATGCAGAATAATATTGCTCAATAGAGAGATTACCTTGACTGAACTTACTGATATCAAGTTCAAGCTGAAATCGTCTTGCAGTGTTGTGTTGATGATATATGCGTTTCAGAAAATTCCATATCTCCTTTGCAGTATTAAATGAACGTAAGCTGTTCACCATATGAGGTTCAATGGATGCTAAAATCATGAAATAATTCGTGAATCATTTGATTCCCATTGACTTATTTCTTTCTCAGTTCCAGAAGCAGTAGAAGACCCATCAATGTGACCCCAAAGCTCCTTCCCTTTCAGAAACATTCTGAACTGAAATTCCCATGTTGCATAATTCTTCCCTGTAAGTCTGATACCCAAAGTCTCTGCAGATTGTCTTCCAAAAGAATTCTCAGCAGCCATTCTTAACAAAACTCAAATGCAAATCCGAAATCACAGATTGATAAACTAAGAAATATCAAAACCAGAATGTTGATTAGAAATCAACCCAAAAAGCTATAGAAAAAAAAATACTCAAAATATCTTATAGATTCAAAAGGTAGGCTGTGATACCATGACAAAATTTGAGTAAATTGACTGGAATCGGATCCCGTTCCTCTTCCTGGTCCTTTCTATTAAATAAGAATTCCTGTACAATTTATTTTTGGTAAACCCCTATATATACTTGATTGATTGACCTAATATACAGCTATGGTAACTGATTTTCTATTCTAGGTAAGAAATATATACAGATTGTAGCCATAATGTCTGTCATAATCTGCCATAATCTTTCCCATAACCTCTGCCACAATCTCTGCCATTGATACCATTGATAATTGTAACTAATTTCATTTGTCCAGAATGCTCAAACAAGAGGCAAACCAGGTTGTGGTTTAGCTAATAGAGGTTTATCTAGTGCTATACTCTGGGTAAGACATTTAGATATGCATTTGACTTACATTTTTGTTTACAAGTCTCTGATTGCAAGGCTGATATTGTCACACTTCATTTGTTGTACTAAGGATCATGCTGAGGGAAATGTTCCTATTGTTTTCTCCAACCAAGGCAGTAATACTAGCATCCCAACTCAGGTATATCCTATCATGAGTGATATTTGTTAGATTACTTTTTAATGTCAAGAAATCCTAATTATCTGCATAAACTCGGGTAAATACAAGTGCTGTTTCTACTAAGGATCATATTGGTGTTCAAATTCAAGCCAGCGCTACCAATGTTCAACTTCAAATTCAAGCTACTTCAAGTAGTATTAAAAAGGTATTATTCTGATGATCTTCATCTGTTGTCTTCACACACAAATTGGTACTGGTTAACACAATTCTGTGGGATGTTAATACTATAATAGTATGGCTCTCTTTTGGCATATCTATAGAGAGGAAGACCAGAAAAATCCAGAGCACAGAGGAGAGTGGAACTTGCTTGGGAAGATACAGGTACTTCCTCCACTATGGCTCATACAGTTCCGGGACATGTGACCAAGAATAACAATGCAGTGTCTAACTCTTCTAGAAATGTTACGTCACTGCCAAAGCGACTACTGATGCACAGAATGTTAGTAGCAGGTTCAACATGAGGTTTTGATGAATCTGCAACATGCTTGATCTAATTAAATATAGGATAGTGTAGGAATATTTTGAATGGGCTGTTGCAATGTGTTGCTCTATGGCAATTCAGTTGCCTCCTCTGAATCTTTTGTCTATCAGAAATAGGTATAAACATTGTTAGTGTATGGTCCTATAGGCTAGCCAATCCTCACCATCCGGACAAGTAGTTTGAGATGGTGTTTTTGGGTTTTGTGGATTGCTTAGCATACATAGTAGTTCTTTTTTGCATTGAACACGCTACATGTGCAGAGTGTTTAGTCCTGACCATCTTTGAAATTGTTAAGATGGTTCTTTTGTGGCTTGAATTGCTTAGTATGCACTTGAATAGGTTATAACTGAACATATTGGCAAACATTGTTGC
This sequence comes from Coffea eugenioides, assembly GCF_003713205.1. Taxonomy (NCBI): domain Eukaryota; kingdom Viridiplantae; phylum Streptophyta; class Magnoliopsida; order Gentianales; family Rubiaceae; genus Coffea; species Coffea eugenioides. Next base: position 18,676,530 of record NC_040040.1, read on the forward strand.
TTGTGCATTTTAAGGCTATTGTTGTACTTATTTTACAGTTTTTTTTCTTTTGTTAATTTCATTAAAAAAGTAGTACATGTTTTCTCCCACTTACAATGAGAGCAAATTTGGTACAAAATTATGCATTAACACTTTTTCTCAAATTTTAAGAAAGATTTTACTGGGACTGAAATAGTTGTCAAATATGTCATTCAAGGGAAGAAGAGTGTAATTTTTAATAGTAGAAAGTATTTAAGCATAATTGTCAAAAATCTTAAGGAAGGTTTTTGAAATGCAAACAGTTTAGACTACTTACCCCCGTCAGACTCTAGTTTGACTTGATGTTTTAAACACAATTTCAAGCCATTAAAAATAATTAAACAAAATTTAACTCTTTTTTAGGAAAACAAATTTAAACCTCTTTTACACCCCTTGCTAGGAAACAAATAAAAATGTGTATCTAATAGGGTACGTCGTTGACTCCACCATTTGCCTTCCCCTTTGTAAGAAAAAGTTCGTTTAAGTAAAATAAAAAAAAGGTAAAAAACAAAAAAATTTCATGTGGTAAGCCTAATATACAGAAAAAATCTCCTATGGTTTCAAAATATACAACACTACACCTCAGGTTTTGAACTAAATTATAAAGGTGACGGAATCCGTTAAACTTAACGAAAATAGGTAAAATGACCAAAATGCCCTGATATAATTAAGCAAAAGACAGCTCAAAAAAATCATTTGTTTTATTCTCTAAATAAAGAGAATTGAGGGTTAAGGGGTAGAATAATAAGTCATTTCCGTTAAGTTTAATGGATTCCGTCATATTTACAATTTAGTTCAAAACATAAAGTGTCGTGTTGTACATTTTAAAATCATGGGAGGTTTTTCTGTGTATTAGGTTTACCATAAGGGTTTTTTATTTTTTACCCTTAAAAAAATAACTTTTCAGTCAAATCTCCAAAAAGGGAAAAAAAAAAAAGGAAAATCACAGGTTTTTTACTCAAAGTCTTCTCAAGTCAACCCCTGAAACAATCATCTTCTTCTCCGCTTCTCCTTCCTGGCTTCCTCTTCCTAACCTTGCTATAATATCTCACCTTTTCGCCTTTCATAATTCATCTGCTTTTACTCGCAAAGTATATCTGTTCCAAGTCTCCAATCCTCTCCACCATCCAATAACATGGATATAGTTGCTCTTTCAGACATATTTCTGGACAAATTCTCATCATCTTCGGTTCGTGACATCGCACTGAAATGGAATTTGGATGATGAGCTGAAAAAGCTTCAAGAATCCGTCGTGGACATAAGGAGCAAATGCTTCGGAGAAAACAACGACAAAGCAGCAAAGATGCTGAGAGACCTTTTGTACGATGCAGAAGATATCTTTGATGAGTGCGGATTCTACACCTTGAAATCCCAGCAACAGCAAAATCATCATAGAAAACTTCTCCAGGTCAGGCATATCTTCTATAAGATACGTTCTTTCGCGTTTCGAGTTAAAATGGTATATGAAATGCAAAGGTTAGTAAATAGATTGCACAAAATTGAAATGTATGGCAAGCCCAGAAATGCTGGCGCCCTTGGATATGGTGGGTTCCGTCTTGGCTCTTTACCTCCTTCTCCTCCTCTTTCTTTTGATTCATTGGGGAGTTCAAGAAAATCGAAGAAAACTTCCTGTGCAAATGAATTATCGGCCGCACCAAGTTTCGACCGAGGTGAATTATTGGGTGCAGAAAGTGGAGATGCAATATCGGCCACAACAGCAGTGTTGAATGATTTTGCTGAAATTGATTTATGTATAGACTATGACTTATTGGAGGAAGAATATGTAGATATAGCCTATGACCAGGCAAATGATTTCATTGGTGTTCAAGTTTCATCGGTGGAATCATTGCGTTCAAGAGAATCGAAGAGAACTTCCAGTGCAGGCGAATCATCAGTTGCAACAGTAGGAGCAGCAGGAGTGTTATGTGATGATTTGGGATTCGCGGATGAATGTGTACAGGGAGAAAGTTCTGATGCAGCTTACTTGTTAGAAAGAGTAAAATTGCGTACATTGCTGAATAGGGGTGTTAGACAGAATGACAAAGACAGGATTGTGGAAGCTCTGATGGAACGGAGCAATGAAGGGATTCTTTCCGTTTTGCCAATTGTTGGAGTAGGTGGGATGGGAAAAAGTACTCTTGTGAAATTGGTGTATAACGATGAGAGGGTAGTAAAGCATTTTCAGCTGAGGATTTGGGTGAACGTTTCACCTTGTTTTAGCGTGAGGAAAGTGGTTGAGAGAATTATTCAATCTGCTCCAGCAAACAAAAGAATGCCATTTAGGAATTACGAGATGGATGAATTGCGGATTGTGGTTGGGGACATTCTGTGCAAAAAGGTTTATTTGCTTGTTCTGGATGGTGTGTGGAACGAGTATGAGGGGAAGTGGAATCAGTTGAAGGATTTTCTGGTGGCTGGTGCTAAGGGAAGTAAGATTGTTGTGACGACTCGTGATGAATCAGTTGCACTTGCATCAGCAATTGGGACAATGCCCATTTATTGTGTAGAAAGGTTGGCAAATGATGATTGTTTGTCATTGTTCTTGAAAAGGGCTTTTGAAGAAGGACAAGAGGAAAAGTATCCAAATCTTGTGAGGATTGGGGCTGATATAGTGCAGAAGTGTGAAGGAGTTCCCTTGGGTGTGATTCTTTTAGGGAGTTCATTGCGTGGGAGAACTAGAGAAATTGAGTGGACGGACATCAGAGATCATTCTGTATGGGACTCGCAAGAGAATGGCAAAATGTTCCCAGTATTGAAATTGAGCTATGAAAAGTTGCCATCCTATCTAAAAGCTTGTCTTGCCTATTGCTTAATATTTCCAAAGGGTTGTGAGATTGAGATAGATAAACTGATTCAGCTATGGATATCTCAAGGGCTTATTCACACGTCTACTCATTTTGAAGAGCCTGAAGAGATAGGTTTGGAGTATTTTAATCAGTTGTCCTTCAAATCTTTCTTTCAGGATATCGAGGAAAATGGCCTGTTTTTCGGGTCAATATGCAAAATGAATGACACTGTGCATGATTTTCTGCTGTCACTGGCAGGGTCTGAGTGTTCAACTGTTTATGCCCATACACAGAACATTTCAGAAGATGTGAAACATGTAGCATTCTCTGATTATGATGAGTCGGGGAAGCAGTTACCAACTTCCCTACTCCAAAATCATGGTCTGAGGACCATCTTTTTTCCGGTTGATGAACTGGGGCCAACTAGTACATCTTTTGTTGATAACTGTGTTTCAAGATTTATGCATCTGCGAACACTAGATTTAAGTCACTCATCTTTTGAGATGTTGCCTAGTTCCATTGGCGAGTTGAAGCGTTTGAAGTATTTTGATCTTAGTTCAAATTGCAGTATTCAAACTGTACCAAATTCCATTGGCAAGTTACATTGCTTGCTCATATTACGAGCAGCTCTTTGTACACAACTAACGGAGTTACCCAAAGATGCAGAAGACTTGATCAGCCTGAGGCATTTATATCTAACCACCAAACAAGAATCTTTTCCAGATAGAAGTGTTGGATGCTTGTCCTCTCTTCGTTCATTATCCCTATATAGCTGTAAGAATCTGGTTTCCTTATCTGATGAACTAAAACATCTTAGGAACCTTCGAACACTGACTATAGTCGATTGCCCAAAATTGACCTTCCTTCCAAGTAGCATGAAGTACCTCACTGCTCTGGAAAACCTTTACATTATTGATTGTGATGAGCTCACTTTGTTTGAATGGCAAGATATAGAAGGGATTAAGATGGTGCGATCACTTGTTATTGGAGGACTACCAGAATTGAGTTCGAAAGATGTTCAATGCTTTGAGAACCTCAAGTCATTTGTTATTGATGGACTAGCAAATTTGGTTGTCTTGCCTCGGTGGCTTGAGGGTAGTGCTCTTACCTTGAGAAACCTGAGGATTGCCAGATGTCCCAACTTTCTGGAGTTACCTGAGTGGCTGAAGAATCTTACAGCACTGGAAAGCATTCAAATTGCGGAATGTCCCAGGCTAAGGTCCCTGCCTGCAGGAATGCATCGCCTCACTGAATTAAAGGAACTGAAGATTGACAATTGCCCGCAGTTGAGTGTAGTGTGTGGAGAAGAGGACAGAGCCAAGATAGCTCATATAAAAGAAACTTACCTCGATGGCATACTGCAGGTTCAAAAGATTCAGAATAAGTGAGTATCCGTGTATTCATCTCATCTCAAATACTAGTGACACCCCTTTTGGTCCATTTCCAAATTTGAGTGTGGTTTGATCTTTTCAGTAGCTGTTAGTCCCTTGAATCTTTCTTTATTTACTGTTAAAATAAAATTTGTCTTTAGTCCTCCTGAATAATCTGTTTAAGTTTCCCTCACTCTCCGGTGCTTGACAAGTAACCTACCTGTTGTTAAGGTCTTAGAGAGGTGACAGGAAAAATAAAAATGAAAATAAAAAATGCAAAGATTACCATAAAGACAATAAGATCGCATGAATTCCTGCTTTATCTGCAGGTTAATGGCTTTTCTAGGAAAGAAAGCCTGCAAATTAATACTTGTTTGTTTTCTCATGTTTCTTGATGGATCTGTGCCATATAGGTTGCCTTCAGCTTATAACATTTCGATTGAATGGAACAATGTACAACTCTTGGTCGCATGTAAATGTTATATTTGGCCCCTGTCCTTACTTTCTGTCAATTTCTTCTGAAAAGTGACTGAAGCTTCAAATTTATGTACTTTAATTGAAGGGTCAAAAAGACTTGTTCTTCTATCAAAACAGATGATTTTATGATTCCTACAATTTGTGCAGAGAAAACGGGTGATTTGATGATTTGAGGGGAAAAGCTCCTGAGACAACGTGATAGAGTTTTTCTGAAATTTAAGAATTTCAATGTGTTTGGTCTTCAAGAAAATTCTTCGGAACCTTCTTGCATTTGGGTGACTTATAAGTCGAAAAGTCCATTGAGCTGGAGCTTTAGTAACAGATAGGCCTAGCTAGATAGTGCATCGTGAACTAATAAATCAATTAGTCCACTTACATTTACGTGAACATTATAAATTTAATTTAATTTAACAATCCATTTAACACTAGCCCAATTCATTAGTCCAAAACATAGACTTTCATAATTTAATTTAATTCAAACAAGACTAATTAAATTTATATCAAGCCCCCGGAAAGATTGGGTGCTACAGCTCGCTAGGGTAATGAGTGTGCGAGTGTCTAGGATTTAAGTTCCATAAGTGTAGCCAGAAGTCAGCAATTGCCTTTTGGTTGGACTTGTGGGATTAGCTTAGGTCTTAGGAATTGATATTCTGCCAAAAAAAAAAAAAAAGCTCGCTAGGGTAATGCATCCTTTAAGCTGTTAAATAACAAATCCAAGTCAAGTTCCAAGAAACCTTTAGGAATGGGACTTCAAAAGTATTGCCACTCAAATCAAAAGTATTGACTCTAGTCATCACTTGTGGGTTCTCATTAACATTTACTTTCCATTTTATCCACTTCGCACCAAGTCTAATGGATTCTTCAGTTCTGATCTTATTCATCAAACCCCATAAGCCGACCACAAACCCCCCACCGGTGGAAATATAAAGCCCGAAATCCACCACAGCTCCAGCACTTTCTTTATGAGTTCTATCGCTATTGGTATTGGTTTCCCACCCGAAATGGCTACATGCAGCTCGATCCGGCTTCAAGCCTTGAATCTTCCGTTCCGTCCTTTGGGATGCTTTCTTCTTCCCCGTTATGCCTTTTGAACCAACCCTTGGGAGAAAGAGATGATTCTTTTTGAGGATTGGCCTATAAATTGGCATTGGCCGGGCTCTTTTTTTTTTTTTTCTCCTTTATTTTCGGCGAGCAGACGATGATTTTTTCTCCTTTTTTTTTTATTTTCTCCTTGCTTATTGTAACACCATTTTTACTGCTGCTACTAGAGTTCTGGATCACCATTTGGTCCAGTGGTCATCACCATTAAAGGTGATGCTGGAGGTCAGGGGTTCAATCCCTGCCTCCCACAAATTTGTCACAAACAATTTGTGGCGGTCTTAATTGACCTTCATCGATGGAGTCTGTACTCACATCGAACCCCCTCCCCTTCCCCTTAGACTAGGCTAGATTAGATTATAGGACATTTATCGTTTCGACAAAAAAAAAAAAACTAGAGTTCTGGATCGGTGGTGGCTGCAAAGTTGGTTACCAGCAAAGCCAGAAGCACTGAAACTTTGCATTTTGGTGCTTGATGGAATTGCGCCTGACAAGTTATTGTAAGACAAATTCAAGAAACCCAAGGAGGATAGTTTAGAAAAATACTAGAAGGAATTGGCCCAAAAAGATGATTTCTTGATTCCACTTGCCCCATTTGGCCGATGTTGCTCGGAATCATTCTGCTCAATTGATTGCTGGATAAATTCAAAGGTTTCGATCCCAAAAGATCGGTCAAGAAACATTTTTATTACTGGAGAGGGTAATCAATCCGTAAATTGGGTATAAGAAAATATAATAGTTAAACAGAATAAAGTACGCAGGGCCGATTATCTTTTGCAGGTTAAACGATGACACGGCATTGCAAATGTGCATAATTTGTTCCCAACTAAAGAAATTTTTTTTTTAAAATAAAAATCCTGAGCTAGTTATGCAGAGTTAGAAATGGTATTAGTCCTTTCTGTTAGGGTGGTTATCTAAATTTAACCATTGGTGAAAGCCATCACCTATTAAACCCAAGATCTATATGGCGACTATTAAGAAATAATTAACTGTAAAATAGCGGAAGCGTACCTGAATCCATATTGATAAACTTGATGCTTTAATCCCTTGAGATTTGGGGTGGCCTTCCAGGTCAACAGGTATTCACCAATCCTTTTAGAGAGGCCTTTAGTTTCTCTCTGGTATCTTTCCTGACGATGGGATATCAGGGAAGAGGTATTTTGTGGTATTAGGAAATACGACAACTAAAACGATACCTGTGACCTGGGGACCATAACCCTATTTATAGGTAACATTCCTGTTACCTTTGGAGCCCTATTTCAGCCCATCATTGAAATAGGAGCCCATAAGTTTCTACACATAAAAGGGCCCACATCCTATTAGATACATTAAACCCAAACTATATTTGATCACTTTAATTGGGTTTAACCTTAATTGACAGTTTGCAATACATAATTATTCACATATAAGTCCAATGTTGGATTAAGGATCCAACAATCTCCCACTTGGACTATATGTGTAACCTTATAATTATATTTTGCAATTAACCGTATGAGCTCAACTTTACTGTCATTATCACAATGTATCTGCAACCAATTCGGTCCATCAATTACACCAATATAGGATCAAAGCGGCCTTTGTTACAATTTCGTAACTCGACCCATCAATGGTCACATATATCAATGCAATTGAATGACATGAATTATGATGTGGATGTGTAGCATGAAAATTTCATGTAATGTGACCAAAACATGCCTATTTCCAACTGGTCCACCTTAAATTTTATGAGATCAAACCATACCAAAATTAGAGTGCAAATAAATCCAAACTTTATTTATGCATAAAATATCCTTAAATCCTTAATAACTGAAAAATATCATAAGAGCATTTAAAATAACAAACTCCCACAAAAACTATACATCATTTAACACGACACCCATATGAGCAGTATGCTCATGAAACATTTTGGGTGGCAATCCCTTAGTAAGCGGATCCGCAACCATGGAGTTTGTCCCGATGTGCTCTATTGATAACTGTCCATTCTGCACTCTTTCTTTAACAGTCAGGAACTTGATATCTATATGTTTAGATTTGGTCGAGCTCCTATTGTTATTGGAATATAAGACTGCTGACTTATTGTCACAGAATAATTTGAGTGGTCTTTCAATGCCATCCACTACACGTAATCCTGTGACGAAATTTCGCAGCCAAATTCCCTGATTGGATGCCTCATAACAAGCTATAAACTCTGCAGCCATAGTGGAAGATGCTATGAGGGACTGTTTAGCACTCTTCCAGGATATGGCACCTCCAGCCAACAAGTAGACATAGCCTGACGTTGACTTCATAGTATCTTTGCATCCAGCATAATCGGAATCAGTATACCCAATGATCTCCAACTCATCTGACTTCCGATACGTGAGCATGTAGTCTTTTGTTTTCTGTAGATACCGTAAGACCCGTTTGGTTGCTTTCCAATGATCTAATCCAGGATTACTCAAATATCTACCCAACATTCCAGTAATGTATGCAATATCCGGACGCGTACATACTTGAGCATACATTAGACTCCCTACTGCTGAGGCATAAGGAATCTTTTGCATCTCTCTTTCCTCAAAAGCATTCTTGGGACACTGCTCAAGACTAAATTTGTCTCCTTTAGCCACAGGGGTGTCACCTGGTTTACAATTTTGCATGCCATATCTTTTAAGGACCTTTTCGATATAGCCCTTTTGTGATAGTCCTAAAATACCCCGAGAGCGATCACGGTGTATCTGTATGCCTAACACAAAAGATGCATCACCAAGATCTTTCATCTCAAAATTCTTAGTTAGAAATTTCTTGGTTTCATGCAATAGACCAATATCGTTGCTGGCAAGCAAAATGTCATCAACATACAATACCAGAAAAATATATTTGCTCCCACAGAACTTATGGTATATACAATCATCCACTAAATTCATCTCAAAACCAAATGAGATGATCACCTGATGAAATTTGAAATACCATTGTCGAGACGCTTGTTTGAGCCCATAGATGGATTTTTTAAGTTTGCAAACCATATTCTTTGGATCTCCTGATACAAAGTTTTCTGGTTGCACCATATAAATCGTCTCATCAATGTTACCATTGAGAAACGCTGTCTTTACATCCATCTGATGTAACTCAAGATCAAAATGTGCCACTAATGCCATAATAACTCTAAAGGAGTCCTTTGAAGAGACTGGAGAGAAGGTTTCTTTATAGTCGATACCTTCTTTTTGTGTAAATCCCTTAGCGACAAGACGAGCTTTGAATCTTTCCACATTGCCTTTCGAATCCCTTTTGATTTTAAATATCCATTTACAACCAATGGGTTTCGCACCTTCTGGCAATGGGACAAAATCCCAAACATCATTGTCCTTCATGGATTTAATCTCCTCATTCATGGCATCGATCCACTTTTGAGAATTTGAACTTTCCATGGCTTGACGGAAGTTGATTGGATCATCTTCCATCAATCCAGAGTCATCCTCATGTTCTTGGAGAAAAACAATGTAATCATCTGGCACTGCACTTCTCCTTTCTCTAGTGGATCTTCTTAATGGCACTGGTTCTTGAAGAGGAAGAGTTTGTTCTTCTATAACAGTTTGCTCTTCGACATTGTCTTGATTTGTTGTATCATGATCAAATTCAGGAATAGGGTCCTGAGCAAGAGTAATGACACCTGTGGGAATATTAATATATTCCTCTTTAAAGACAATGTCCCTTACTGTATGTTCTCCCCCAAACTCGACATCCTCAAAGAACCGGGCATTTCCTGTCTCAAAAATTGATTTGGCTGTGGGATCATAAAACTTGTAACCTCTGGATCTTTCAGAATATCCAATAAAATAACAACTAATCGTTCTTGAATCCAGTTTCTTTTCATTTGGCCTGTAAGGCCTTGCCTCAGCTGGACACCCCCAAACATGCAGATGCTTTAAACTGGGCTTTTTCCCTGTCCAAAGCTCATAAGGGGTTTTGATAGTTGCTTTAGTTGGAACTCTGTTAAGAATATATGCTGCAGTCTTAAGTGCTTCTCCCCAGAGTGACTCTGGTAAGGTGGAATGACATATCATACTCCTTACCATGTCTTTAAGCGTTCTATTTCGTCTTTCAGCTACACCATTCATAGTGGGTGAACCCGGCATAGTGTACTGTGGAACGATACCGCATTCCTCTAGGTATTTAGCAAATGGTCCTGGACGTTGTTCACCTGAACCGTCATATCTACCATAGTACTCACCACCACGGTCAGATCTGACGCTTTTAATTCTTTTGTTGAGTTGATTCTCAACTTCGGCCTTAAAATTTTTGAACACGTCCAGTGACTGTGACTTTTCAGAAATGAGATATATGTAGCCATATCTTGAAAAATCGTCTATGAACGTTATAAAATATTGTTGACCATTCCAAGCAGATGTAGGAAATGGTCCACAAATATCTGTATGTATAAGTTCTAAGACGTCTAAGGACCTATTGGCTTCAAATCTCCTTTTATTGGTTTGTTTCCCCTTTATACAGTTAATACAATCATTAAAATCTGTAAAATTCAAGGGGTCGAGAATTTCATTTGACACAAGTCTTTCCATTCTCCGTTTGGAGATATGTCCTAATCTCTTGTGCCATAATGCAGCTGAATTCTCATTGGCTAATTTTCTTTTAACTCCTCTAGTACTCAAATGCAGAGATTCATTAAATGAGACAATTGTGTCAATTAAGTATAGATTATCGTAGTGCATTAAAGAACCAGAGCCAACCAATTTTGAATCATGAAACAATTCAAATTTTTCATTTCCAAATGAACAGAAATAACCAAATTTGTCCAAAGCAGAAATAGAAATTAAATTCCGTCTAAATGACGGTACAACAAATGTCTCATTGAGATCCAAATAAAATCCGGTCTTTAACAATAATCTAAAAACTCCAATTGCCTCAACTTGAACTGTTTTGCCATCGCCCACGTAGATATATCTTTCACTATCATTGGGCTTTCGGCAATTCAGGCAACCCTGCATAGACACACTGATGTGAGTTGTTGCACCGGAATCTAACCACCATGTGTGTCTAGGTACCGAAGTTAAATTAACCTCAGAACAAACCAAATTAAGAAGCATACCTTTCTTAGCACGCCAAGCGTGATAGTTGGTGCAATGCTTCTTTTGATGCCCTTCAGCCCCACAGAAGAAACAACTATTCTTTCCCTGATCATTTGATTTCTTTTGTTGTTTCTTTTGTGGCGCTGTACCTGCAGCTCCTTTTTCCTTCTTTCTTTTAAGTCCCTTACTTTTATTATTAGTGGTTGACACCAGATGAGCACTTTCTGTCTGCTCTTGCTTCAACCTTTCCTCTTCCTCTACACAGTGTGAGATGAGTTCATTTAGAGACCAAGTCTCCTTTTGACAATTGTAACTCACCTTAAATTGGCTAAATTGTGTAGGAAGAGATATTAAAATCAAATGCACTAGTAACTCTTCGGAGAGTTTCAACTTAAGTGCATTTAATTTCGAAGCAAGATGAGACATCTCCATGATATACTCTCTGATATTGCCTTTACCACTATATTTCATTGAAACCAGGCGTGTCAAGAGCGTACTAACTTCAGCCTTTTCGTTCTTGACAAACCTTTTTTCAATGTTCTGAAGGAACTCTTTAGCGGTTACAGTCGTTTCTGACATTGTTCCCCTGAATGCTTCTGGAACGGCCTTTTTAATGATCATCAGACACAAGCGATTTGATCTCTCCCACCTCTCATTATTTCTCTTTTCATCAGAGGTACTTTGATCTGTAAGAGGTGGGGGAGAATCATCCCTTAACGCAAGGTCGAGATCCATTACTCCAAGTACTATCAAGAGATTTTCTTTCCAGGACTTGAAGTTTGTGCCATTCAGCATAGGAATATTATTGATGTTGGAAGTAATATTTGTAAGATCATTCGCAACTGAACAGAAAACATAACATAATTAAAACAAGCTCACATAAATCAAAACAATAATAAATTTAAATAATGGTAGTCCCATCTCAAGATACCGATATTCCATTAATATTTCGTCTTTGGACAAAAATATTAACTAGTGAGTGATATCTTGGTGCAGTAATAAATGCTGATAATAATAACATGTCGAAAATAAATTTTCCTTTGGGCCAATTTATAAATCACATGTAAAATCCAAATAATTATCACGCATTTATTACCACAAGTACACATGTAATTTCATTAAATATTGACCTTCCTTTGGGCCGATCAATATTCATAAAATTACTAGTGCCCAACTAATTATATTTTAAAATAAATTAATTTCCATAATAGAGGTCACTTTGGTGGCATATTATTTCAATTAATTTATTCCAAAATATATATAATCATACCAATATTCAAATTTAAAATTATCCAAATAAAACAAAAATTTTGATCAAAGTCAACTTTGGTCAACTTTGGTCAAAACGTGGTCAAACATGGTCAAATCAATTAAATTAAATCATGACTTATTGGACCAAAGGTCCATATCCATAATTTGACCCAAAATTAACATTTAAACCCAAAAATTTTCTTGAAATGTACTTTATAAAAAAAACATATTTAATGGGCCACACATATGAATTTTATAGGGCTTAAATGTCCTATTTAACTTTATTAGGGTTTACTTAAATTAAAGAAACCCTAATATCTTTAACATAAATATAAGCATATTTGTTCTTAAAAAAAAAAACAAATCAAAGAAAATTCAAGTATTAACCAAATCAACCTATAAAGATTCAAATTAAAGTCCGGATCTTTATACAAGGTTTTATATCCAATTTGGTTATAAAAAAAAATTGACTATTAGTACAATCAATTATAGGTTTTACTCGGTGGAACCCGCATGACTACTACAATAGCAATAATGGCCGAAACATGAAACTAGCAATAATGATGGCAGGACATGAAACAATGAATCAGCAGCCATAGCAAAGCAATATATTAATGCCTAACAATTCGTGGAACCCACTAATTGAAAAGTTGACCGAAGACCAAAAGCATCAATCCAGATTTTATTGTTAAAGACCGGATTTTATTTGGATCTCAATGAGACATTTGTTGTACCGTCATTTAGACGGAATTTAATTTCTATTTCTGCTTTGGACAAATTTGGTTATTTCTGTTCATTTGGAAATGAAAAATTTGAATTGTTTCATGATTCAAAATTGGTTGGCTCTGGTTCTTTAATGCACTACGATAATCTATACTTAATTGACACAATTGTCTCATTTAATGAATCTCTGCATTTGAGTACTAGAGGAGTTAAAAGAAAATTAGCCAATGAGAATTCAGCTGCATTATGGCACAAGAGATTAGGACATATCTCCAAACGGAGAATGGAAAGACTTGTGTCAAATGAAATTCTCGACCCCTTGAATTTTACAGATTTTATTGCATATGAGTCAGAGTGGCACCGTACAAACAGAAACATAATTTACCATAATTCTGAATTCATGTAGTGCGGCGGAAGCAACCAAAATCATGTCATATATATAGCGAAAACAGTGACTGGCGATCGAAAATTCAAACACACAACAGTCATGTATTTTATAGCATCAGTTCCGCAGCCAGTAGTCATGAAAACAAAATCAATAGTAATAAAACCATAAATTACCAAAACAAAATTACTTCCTAATAATCAACCATATGGGCTCTGATACCACTTGTTAGGGTGGTTATCTAAATTTAACCATTGGTGAAAGCCATCACCTATTAAACCCAAGATCTATATGGCGACTATTAAGAAATAATTAACTGTAAAATAGCGGAAGCGTACCTGAATCCATATTGATAAACTTGATGCTTTAATCCCTTGAGATTTGGGGTGGCCTTCCAGGTCAACAGGTATTCACCAATCCTTTTAGAGAGGCCTTTAGTTTCTCTCTGGTATCTTTCCTGACGATGGGATATCAGGGAAGAGGTATTTTGTGGTATTAGGAAATACGACAACTAAAACGATACCTGTGACCTGGGGACCATAACCCTATTTATAGGTAACATTCCTGTTACCTTTGGAGCCCTATTTCAGCCCATCATTGAAATAGGAGCCCATAAGTTTCTACACATAAAAGGGCCCACATCCTATTAGATACATTAAACCCAAACTATATTTGATCACTTTAATTGGGTTTAACCTTAATTGACAGTTTGCAATACATAATTATTCACATATAAGTCCAATGTTGGATTAAGGATCCAACACTTTCCTGATCCATGTTAAATATAAGTTTCGTGGGAGAAGAGAGAACGCATTAAAATCACAAGAACATTAACCATGAAGAAATCTTATGAAACCAACTCGTTTACATCATGATGCAGGTGACAAGACAGTTGTTTGCTATTTTAACATGAATCTAATAGAGAGAAAGTGTTCCTGTAACCTGTACCAAGCTTCATCCACAAAGCGGCAGTAGGCGTATCTCCATGACTTCTTCAGTATTAGAGTAAAAGAAACAGCCCAAAAGCCGATCACAAACCCCACACCCATGCAGATATAAAGCCAATAATCCACAGCAGGTTCTACACTTTCTTCTTTTGATTACAGTCACACCATCAGTACTGCTGCTGCCACAATTCTCTGTCAGGGGGCGGCCGCAAAGATGGTTACCAGCAAAGGAAGAAGCATCAAAACTTAGCATTTGCGTGCTTGACTGAAATTTGAAAATATCCAAGATTATCAGTTAATTGGCCGGAGAGCTGATTATTGTCCAGATATAAGAATTTGAGAGCATAAGAAGAGCAGACCCGACATACCATCAATCAAATCTGATATTCGTCCCTCGAGTTTGTTTTTTGACATACTTATGAAACTTATGTTGCACGGGTTTCCAATCTTCTTAGGTATTGTTCCGGTAAGTTGATTGGCAGTCAAGTCCAGCTCGACTATGGAGCTCAGGTTTGCTATGTCTTCCAAGATTACGCCTTGCAGCCAGTTGCGCGCAAGATTCAGTAAATTTATCTGTCTGGACTCGTACAACCAGCTAGGTATGCTGGAAATTATTACCAAAAAAAAAAGTTGGAGGTTTGTCAAAAATGTTGTCCGACGTGTCAAAATGTTGGAATTCAGCTTGTTGTCCCACATGTCGAAATGTTGGAGGTTTGTCAGGTTGCTGCTACTGGCAGTTGGAACTAGATCGTTGATCTCGTTATTTAGATCTAATATCTCTTGGGGTAATGACCCGTTTATGATGTTTTGAGGTAAATGCAAGATACCACATGAAGAAGATTTTCTGCATCAGAAATGCAAGATATTCAAACTAATTAATAAGAAATTAACCAAAAATTTGACTTAAAAAAACTGCTAATTTAATATGCTAACTATGGAGAGTCGGACATAGCAATACTCGTTATTCAAATGAGTTTCGTGAGGGAAGGGATAACATATTAAAATCACAAGAACGCTAGACATGATGAATAACTTTTAAAGAAATAGAATCAAAGACACCCCTTTAGCATGAATTTAGCGGACAAATGGCATGCCTGTAGCTGTAGCCAGTCCCAAGCTTCATCCACAAACTGAAAATATGCGTATCTCCATGACCTCTTCAGTATTAAAGTAAAACAAACACCCCAAAATCCGACCACAAACCCCAAGCCAATGAAAACATAAAGCCAATAGTCCGCCGCAGCTTCAGCACTTTCTTCAGTGATTGCAGTAACACCATCAGTACTGCTGCTACTACAATTCACTGTCAGGGGGCGCCCGCAAAGTTGGTTTCCAGCAAAGCTAGAAGCACCGAAAGTTTGCATTTGGGTGCTTGATGGAATTTCCCCTGACAAGTTATTGTTGGACAAATTCAAGAAACCCAAGGAGGATAGTTTTGAAATGCTAGAAGGAATTGGCCCAGAAAGATTATTTCTTGATAGATCAAGAGATTCCAGTTGTCCCATTTGGCCGATGTTCCGTGGAATCATTCCGTTCAGTTGGTTGCCGGACAAATTCAAAGATATCAACCCCAAAAGATTGATTAGCTCATCAGGGATCTTTCCAGAAAAATTGTTGTTTGCGAGGTCAATGCTGCAGATAAGATAAAGTACCGTGCCATGATCATGGTTCAAAGTCGTGGTCGCGGTCACGGTCGCGGCCCGGAACGTTCCACATCGGTTTCGGCATATCGGTCGCGGTCTCGGTGAGACGCAAATTTTAAAGTATTTAATATTCTAAAAATTATTAATAATATAAAAAAAGTATGCTAAACAAAAATAATAAAAAATAGCAAAAGAAATGGCCAAGTCAATCCGTCACGGTGTAACTCGGCCGATTTCTCGTCTTGACTCGGGATAACTCGGAGTGACTCGGTGTGACTCGGCCGAGTCAATCCGTCGCGGTGACGTCTCGGCCGATTTCTCGGCGAGTCAAGTATCTCGGTATCGTTTCGTCACGGTATCGTATCGGTAGGGGCCGAGACGGTGACGACTCGGCCGAGTTGTCTCGATCTCGGCCGAGACTTCGAACCATGGCCATGATAATCGTATTCATTTCGTTTGGTTGCCAACTGTGCTCTCTCGGGGTAGCCGTCATAGTAGTAAGTTATCTCATTATAGCGCAAGGAAACATTCCCTTCGGTTGCCATCGAGGTAAAGTTGTTGAAACAACTGGGAATCACACCCACAAAATCGTTGTTGGAGACGTCTAAGACTCGCAGAGAAGACAGGTGGCAGAGTCCTGGAGCAAGTTCACCGTGAAACTTGTTAGAGCGTAGGATGAGAATCCTCAATTTGGAAAGACTTGGACCCAGCCAAGTTGGTAACTTCCCCCCTAATTTGTTTCCTGCAACGTCAATTGTAATTAGTTCTGTACAATTCTCCAGGGAAGAAGGTATACCACCAGAGAGACTGTTGTTGCGCAAGTGCAAAGAGAGCAGAGAAGTCAAATATCCGATGGACATTGGGATACTTCCACTTAGATTATTGTTTGACAAACTAATGAAGACTAGCATTGGCAAATTCATCCAACAATCAGGAATTTCTCCTGAAAGAAGATTTTCTCCAAGATCAAGAACCTGTATGCCTCGTTCTTTATTCACTCCGGCTCCATGACACAAGAAATGAGAAAGACCTCCAGAAAATGAATTATTGGAAAGGTCTAGAGTAAACACACGATATGCAGTTGTACGAGGTAATTGGCCACTGAATTGGTTTGAGCTCAAATGCACTTCGTTTATGCAGCAAATATGTGAAATACTGCCACTTAACTGGTTATGGGAAAGATCCAAGTAGTCAAATTCTGCACTCAAGTTCCAAAGCCACGAAGGAATATCACCTGAGATTCCGGTAAAGGATAAATCCAGATGATATATCTTCTTTTGTAAACGGAGCCAATTGGGAAACTGAGGACCTAATTTCCATGAACTCAAATCAAGATACTGAAATTGGGCCGGAGAAACCCAACGGGAATCTACTTCTAAAGTCAAGGAATTTCCAGGTGCCTTCATAGACCTTATGTTGGTTAGATTCTCAAGTTGACTCTGAGTCACAATGCCTTCCATCATATTGCGAGAAATGTCGAGCTCTTTTAACTTGGAAAGTTTCCGAGAGAAGCAGGGAGGGTTCCATTTAGTTTGTTATCTCCCAAAAGCAATGTTTCAAAGGAGGACAACAACCCTATGTTGGAAGGGATTGGACCAGATAAGGAGTTGGAACCAAGGTTAAGCTGCTCAAGATTTTGAAATTGTCCTAGATTATCAGTTAACTGGCCAGAGAGCTGATTATTTTCTAGATACAAGATCTTGAGAGCATAAGAAAAACATCCCGACATACCATCAATCAAATCTGATACTCGTCCCTCGAGTTTGTTATCTGACATACTTATGAATCTTATGTCGCAAGGGTTTCCTATTTGCTTGGGTATTGTTCCGGTAAGTTGATTGGCAGTCAAGTCCAACTCGACTATGGAGCTCAGGTTTGCTATGTCTTCCAAGATTACACCTTGCAGCCAGTTGCGCGCAAGATTCAGTAATTTGATGTGTTTGGACTTGTACAACCAGTTAGGTATGCTGGAATTCAGCTGGTTGTCTGAAAGGTCAAGATGTAGAAGGTTTGTCAGGTTGCTACTAGCAGTTGGCATTAGATCATTGATCTCGTTCTTGGATAGATCAAGGGAAACAAGCTTATTCAGATATAAAAGCTCTCGCGGTAATGAACCACCTAGTTGGTTCTGATTCAAATTCAAAACTTGGAGGGAAGTCAAGTTCCAGGGACCTTCTGGCCATGGAACTTGAAAATTATTCTGACCCAAATCAAGGGAGACTAGCGTACCAAGACTAAATATCCATCTGGGCATGAAGGATATTTCATTGAGTGAAAGATCAAGGACAGTAAGCGAAGAAAGATTGGTTTCCATCAGGGGAGAAATACGGTCAAGTTGACAGTGAGACAAGTGTACCTCTACCAATGAAGGAATCGTATTAATCACCTGTGCCCAATTAGACGCTCTGCTGAGATTCACAGAAGCCATAACTAGGTGCTCAAGATTGGAAAGACCAGCCAGCCACTGCAGATTGTCATCCTGAATATATTCTCCTTCCACGCTCAGAGTGCGTAAATTTGACAGATTTCCCACCTGAGGTGGTATGATTCCAGAGAATCCTGTATATGATAAATTGAGATACTCAAGACTTTTGAGGGATCCTATAAAACTGGGGATTGGGACTCCTTCGAAGTCATTTAGGCTCAAATCGAGGAAACGGAGTTGTTTCAGATTGAGCAAAGAAGGATTTAGTCTGCCTCTGAGGGCAAACATCTCAAAGTAATTATAACCATACTGATCCCAAAGAGAGGTTCCATTGGGATGTTGAAGGTGAAGTTCCGTAACATGGTTGGTGATGTTATCACAGGCAATTGCTTCCCATTTGCAGCAATCAGCATCAGCAGCAGTCCATGACGAAAGTCGATTCGAGGGATCTATCAAGTCTTTCTTGAAGGTCAAAAGAGCTTGTTTCTCGTACTCTATACAAGCACCAGCTCCATTTCCACCACAACAGTTGAGTAAAGCTACTGTTATGATTACAAGAAACATGGAAAGCTGGGCACCTGCTGCATATATTGGCCCGTCCGATCTATAATTCATTGTATTACAGATACTTTGAACTGTTACAAAGGAGATTTATTTTGTAGAAATGTGAAATCCCAGCCGTACGTAAAAGTTAAATCTGCTTGAACCATGGTGTTTATATAGCAGTTCATTAGGATGCACAAAGGTTTCTGCCAGTACTCCGCACTTTCCAGGACAAGGACCAGGTCTGCGCATGACTTCGAAGCTGCTGGTGGAAATTAGCATTTCTTCGAAGCTGCCGGTGGAAATTAGTATGTCTTAAATTCTCGAGTGGGTAGAATTGAATTTGGAAAACTATCTGTGAGAAGTGGAGGAAAGAGACATATTCGTTTGTTGGGAAGAAAGTTGAGTGGAAATTTTCCAGCTTGAATTAATGCCATTGACTAAGGATGACTGAATTTGTCCATCAATCAAAATTTTGCTTTAATTAGCAGCTAATAGTAGTACTTTCTCTATCGCTTGCCAAAAAATTTAATTACCATGCATGGCAATATTCTTCTTTCTTCACCCACTTGCTTTTCTTTCAGATATTCTATGATTTCCTACATTTCTTTCCTTTTTGTAAAACACTGATAAACACTTGAAAAGATGCATTGATTCTTGGCTTATAATTATGGAGAACTTGTATCCTTTTTCCAAGTCTTCTTGTTTTACTTGGAAGTTTGAGGTCTTTTGGTCTTCGAAAGTCTTGATTAGAATGGGCCGAGTCAAATTGAAAATTTTTAAAATTTAAGAAGTTCGCAATTAGGTTGTTGTATACAAGTCATGGACTCAGAGCCATTGGGTTTTGTCCATTTTGATCCGGTTGATGAATTTGTTATAACACTAAATGTACATTTATACATATATTATTATTATATCGAATATATACGAAAAGTTTTATTCATTTATATTAAAATTTTTCACGAATACAACAAAATTGTGTGCATGATCGGTAGACTGATAGTCCATAACATTGATCTAAACATTGATCTATTGGGAAATCTGTACAATGTTATGAAACTGCTGTGTTATGATCGGGAATCGAAAACATATAGAACACTTTATGCGTAATTCTCAAATTATTAGTTGTTCACTTTACAATTTTTCTTGTGGCATTAAAAGCGAAGTAGACTTGACTTAAACGAAGACTAAGGTGGCGTTTGGTTCGCACATCGAAATCGGATTCGGATTCGGAATCGGATATCCTGGGTTTGGAATGAGGTCATTCATTCCAATATATTTGTTTGGTTCAAGTACCTAAAATGTGTATCATTATTATAGTTGATGTTTGGTTCGTCGACTTTTTCGGAATGGAATATAATAGATATATTATAAATTCAATCGTAAATAATAGTTATTGGCTCTTTGTAAATGTGATATAAGAAATTTTCACTAATTAAATATATTAGTATAAATGTATTAGTAAATTTAGATAATAATATTATCATTATAAATTTGTAACTAATTAAATTAAATATTATATATATAATTAAATATAATTATATAATTATATAATATATACAAATATTAATTATACAAATATTTTATATAAATATAATATATATTACATATTAAATATAGTTATTATTATATATTATTATATTTAAAATAATAAGTATTATAATTATATAACTTATTAATATTACATACATGTATATATTATAATTATATGCAAATATAATATACATTTATAAATATACATATATATATTATAAATATAATATTATATAATATTAATAAATTTATAATATATATTATATAAGTATAATTATATTTAACTAAATAATTATAATATATAATTATATAATACAATAACATCATTATTATAAGTTTGTAACTAATTAAATTAAATTAAATATTATATATAATTAATTATAATTATACAAAGGCTATAAAATAAATACATAATTATAATTATATAATATACAAATATTAATTGTACTCATATTTTATATAAGTATAATGCATATTAATATTAGATATAGTAATTATTATATATTATTGTATTTAAAATAATAAATATAAATATAAATATAAATATAATTTATTAATATTATATACATGTGTATATTATAATCATATGCACATATAATATGCATTTATAAATATACATATATATTATAAATATATTATTATATAATATTAATAAATTTATAATATATATTATATAAATATAATTATATTTAACTAAATAATTATAATATATATATATATGTATATATTATAATATATAATATATATAATATATATAAATATTAATTATATCATTGTATAATTATAATATGTAATTGGATTTGTTTCTTGGAATCAAACTTGGGAATCGGACAAAACCCACCAAATACTTGGGAATGGAGAAACACCAAATTTTTAGAAATCATTCCAAGATTTCAATTCCCATTCCAGTGAACCAAACACCATTTATGGGGTTCATTCCATTCCCTGAATCCGATACCCTCTTACCAAACGCCCCCTAAAGACTTCAGATTCCTGAAATTGACAGCATCACCTTGCCTACATTTTTTTGGCAAATTATATTTTATCCACCTGCGATTTAGTGTTTGTTTACATAACCCCCTTTGATTTCAAAAGCTATACATAACCCCCTCATCATTTGGATTAAAGTATCAAAATGACAGAAATAGTCATTCGTAACGGAATTTCAAAAAATGTCGAAATTACCCTTATAAATACATGACACGCTAATCCCGTATGATTTTTATGTTTTACCATATAATCCCTTTATTATTTAATACTTTATCATATAACCCCCTTGTGGTTTTCAAAATATACACATAACCTCCTTTGGTTAATAAAAAATTTCCAACTTTACATAAGGGTATTTTTGATATTTTAAGTGACTCCGTTATGAATAATCATTTCCGTCACTTTGATACTTTAATCCAAACCATGAGAAAGTTATGTATAGCTTTTGAAACTATAGGGAGATTATATGTAAAAAATGCTAAATCACAGGGGGTAAAGTGAAATTTGCCCACATTTTTTTGGTAAATAGATGATTGCATAAATAAACCAGAAGTACAAAGTTGTCACTAAGCTATTATTACAATTCAACCAAAAGCTAGCGGGGAAAGCAGACCCCTCTGTTGTCCTCATCAAAAACAAAAGAAATTTCAGGAGGACATGATTCAAAAATCACAGAAGGCTTATCCAGATTGCAACCTAACTTTGCTAGTGCATCTGTCCATCTGTTGGCTTTGCGATATACATGCTCGAGCTTAACTTGCAAGAGCAGGAATTTGCAATCCGTGATAATGGGATGCCAGCGGTGAAAATTAGAACAAGAAGGACGGCAGTCAAAATTAAATGGCTCGACGTAGCTAGGAATTATGATGATACTTTATGTGTACAGAAGCACTAGCGGAACCAGGGCTTGGGATTTGAGGGGCAAGATGTATGCTTGAGAGGCATTCTCATATTTTTTGATAAAACTTTGGAGGACGAAGTATAATATTTACAAGAATATAAGTGAAACTTTTAATATTTAAAGAGGATATAAAAGGACTTTTAAAATTTTGGAGGGGCAAAAACCTAATTTCTAAAAAGATATATGTAGAAGATTCACGAATTTCTTGTCAAAGATTTGCACATTTTTATAGGATATAGAAGAATTTCCAAAATCTTGCTTGCCCATCCCTCACTCCTAGTCCCCTTGCATTTGCCGGTGCACACATGAACATCTTCTCCCAAGATAATCATCACAACATCTAGAGATCTCATTGCACTCTGCTCTTTCTTTGTTGGCTTATGAGATTTTAATGGTTTTGATTGATTCAAGGACGTGTAATAACACAATTTGTATATGGAGACTAACATAATTTGCATTGGGGATAGTTTTCAAAAATTTAATGGGGGTAAAACTAAAAGTTTATCAATAATATATGGAGACTAACATAATTTGCATGGATGGTGGCCCTAATTTCTTGTTTTACTTCTTCCTCCGTAGACACAAAAAATGTCAAAAATCCATTGTCTGAAATTTCATAATTTTATGTCTCAATTTTTTTCCTACTTAGTCAAACCTTATTCTTGGAATCTGTCAACAAGCCAATATCATGAATGTGATGGAATAAAACTTTTGAAAATGAGAAAAGGGATGTATAAATGTCACAAACTGGAAGAGTGGCCTCTTATTGCATGACATGGTTAAGAAACATTTTTATTACTGCAGAGGGGTAATCACTCTGTAAATTGGGTATGAGAAAATATATAAATAGCGGAACAACTCGTTTACATCATGATGCAGGTGACAAGACAGTTGTTTGCTATTTTAACATGAATCTAATAGAGAAAAAGTGTTCCTGTAACCTGTACCAAGCTTCATCCACAAAGCGGAAATAGGCGTATCTCCATGACTTCTTCAGTATTAGAGTAAAAGAAACAGCCCAAAAGCCGATCACAAACCCCACACCAATGCAGATATAAAGCCAATAATCCACAGCAGTTTCGACACTTT
This sequence comes from Coffea eugenioides, assembly GCF_003713205.1. Lineage (NCBI taxonomy): Eukaryota > Viridiplantae > Streptophyta > Magnoliopsida > Gentianales > Rubiaceae > Coffea > Coffea eugenioides. Next base: position 18,699,769 of record NC_040040.1, read on the forward strand.
CTTCTTTGATTACAGTCACACCATCAGTGCTGCTGCTGCCACAATGCACTGTCAGGGGGCGGCCGCAAAGTTGGTTACCAGCAAAGGAAGAAGCATCAAAACTTAGCATTTGTGTACTTGACGGAATTTTCCCTGACAAGTTATTGAAAGACAAATTCAAGAAACCCAAGGAGGATAGTTTTGAAATGCTAGAAGGAATTGTCCCAGAGAGATGATTTCTTGATAGATCAAGAGATTCCAGTCGTCCCATTTGGCCGATGTTGCTTGGAATCATTCCTCCAGTTGATTGCCGGACAGATTCAAAGATTTCAACCCCAAAAGATTGGTTAGTTCAAGAGGGATCTTGCCAGAAAAATTGTTGTTTGAGAGGTCAATGCTGCAGAAAAGTCCAAGAATCCAGTTATATTCGTATACATTTCCTTTAATTGCCAATTGTGCACTCTCTGGGTAACCAGAATAGAAGTAAGTTGTCTCATTATTGCGCAAGTAAACACTCTCTTCTGTTGCCATGGAGGTAAAGTTCTTGAAACAACTCGGGATCACACCGACAAAATCGTTGTTGGAAACATCTAAGGCTCGCAGGGAAGACAGGTGGCATAGTTCGGGAGGAATTTCACCATGAAACTTGTTAGAGCGCAGGATGAGAATCCTCAATTTGGAAAGACTAGGACCAAGCCAAGTTGGTAACTTCCCACCTAATTTGTTTCCTGCAACGTCAATTGTAATTAGTTCTGTACAATTATCCAGGGAAGAAGGAATACCACCAGAGAGATTGTTGTTGCCCAAGTGCAAAGAGAGCAGAGTACTCAAATATCCGATGGACATTGGGATACTTCCACTTAGATTATTGTTTGACAAACTAATGAAGCCTAGAACTGTCCAATTCATCCAACAATCAGGAATTTTACCCGAAAGAAGATTTTCTCCAAGATCAAGAACCTCTATCGTACTTTTTCCATTTGGGCGAACTCCATGACACTGGAAGTGAGAGAGACCTCCAGAAATGGAATTATTGGAGAGGTCTAAAGTAAACATGCGATCAGGAGTTGTAGAAGGTAATGGGCCAGTGAATTGGTTTGAGCTCAGGTGCACTTTATTTATACAGCAAATATTTGAAATACCACCACTTAGCTGGTTATGGGAAAGGTCCAAGTAATCAAATGCTGTACTCATGTTCCAAAGCCACGGAGGAATAGCACCTGAGATTCCAGTAGAGGATAAATCCAGATAATTTATCTTCTTTTGTAAACGGAGCCAATTGGGAAACTGAGGACCTAATTTCCAAGAACTCAAATCAAGACATAAAAACTGGGCCAGAGAAACCCAACTGGGATCTACTTCTAAAGTCAAGGAATTTCCAGGCGCCTTCAAGTACCTTAAGTTGGTGAGATTCTCAAATTGACTCTGAGTCACAATGCCTTCCATCATATTTCGAGAAATGTCTAGCTCTTTTAACCTGAAAAGTTTTCCAAGACTAGGAGGGAGAGTTCCATTTATTTGGTTATCTCCCTAAAGCATTGTTTCCAAGAAGGACAAGAACCCTATGTTGGAAGGAATTGGACCAGATATGGAGTTGGAACCAAGGTTAAGCTGCTCAAGATTTTGAAAATATCCAAGATTATCAGTTAATTGGCCAGAGAGCTGATTATTGTCCAGATATAAGAATTTGAGAGCATAAGAAGAGCAGACCGACATACCATCAATCAAATCTGATATTCGTCCCTCGAGTTTGTTTTTTGACATACTTATGAAACTTATGTTACACGGGTTTCCTATCTTCTTAGGGATTGTTCCGGTAAGTTGATTGGCAGTCAAGTCCAGCTCGACTATGGAGCTCAGGTTTGCTATGTCTTCCAAGATTACGCCTTGCAGCCAGTTGCGCGCAAGATTCAGAAAATTTATCTGTCTGGACTCGTACAACCAGCTAGGTATGCTGGAATTCAGCTTGTCGTCCGACATGTCAAAATGTTGGAGGTTTGTCAGGTTGCTACTAGCAGTTGGAACTAGATCGTTGATCTCGTTCTTGGATAAATCAAGTAAAACGAGATTACTTAGATCTAAAATCTCCAGGGGTAATGACCCATTTAGGATGTTTTGAGGCAAATGCAAGAAATGGAGAGAAGTCAAGTTCCAGGGACCTTCTGGCCATGGCGCCTGAAATTGATTGTATCTCAAATCAAGGGAGACTAGCGCACCAAGACTAAATATCCATCTGGGCATGAAGGATATTTCATTGTGTGAAAGATCAAGGACAGTAAGAGAAGAAAGATTGGTTTCCATCAGGGGAGAAATGCGGTCAAGTTGACAGTAAGACAAGTGTACCTCTACCAATGAACGAATCGTATTAATCACCTGTGCCCAATTAGATGCTCCGCGGAGATTAACAGAAGTCATATCCAGGTGAAACTGCCAATGTGAGGCAGGATAAAAGCAAATGAGAATGCACGCACTCTGCAATTCCATTTCCAAAGGGGGCTGAAGTCTTCATAGGTTGGCGTGATTTGTACTATGTACTTTGAATCCCTGGATATCCCACATGACGAAGCATCATTTCCTTAATCCCACTTTATATGTCTCGAACAACTGACCCTATATATTCATTTATCTGTTCTTATTTCAGTTCTTGATACTCAAATACCTTCAAAGTACTTTCAAGGTCTTGCTTGGCACTTGAGATTGGATCTGGAGTTTCTTTATTCTAACGGCATCCTCTAATGAACTATATAAGCATGTGTAGATCATTTGCTTCACTTATCTGAATTTGAGTGAGACATTAATTGAATGTCAAATTAATAAACATGGGATGTCTCATGAGAATGGATGCATGGCAGTGTAAAGGAACCGACGTATTGATCCCAATTGATAACTAATCTCATAATTGATATGAAAGCATTTTACTGGTTATGGTTAGAAGTTTTTGGCAATGTTGAAGATCGGGTAAAAACATCATCCTTAAAATACCAACTCCAAGAATAGCGAGCACGTGGCCGTACCTGGGTACGGTGATGAGAATAAATTTCGGAAGCAGATCCCTCAATCAAATCTCCATTAGTAGATTTAATAGGTGCCTCCCCTAGTAGTTTTGTTAAAATCTTGATTAAAATACATATCAAGCTTAATTTTTTTTGGGTTATTATCACTTTATCCCTTTAAACTATATTACTACTATCAATTTTACCCCTAACATTATCTTTTAGTCATTTCACCCCATAAGTAATTCAATTCAACATGTTAAGAAATTTTAGACAAAAATATTCCGTTATTTTATAGCATTATCACATTATTATTATTATCACTTTATCCCTTAAAATTATAGTGATACAATCGTTTTAATTTCTAACATTATTTTTTAGGCATTTTATCTCATCGTTAATCTAACTAGAATGGTCAAAAATTTTTTAATATATTTACTCTTTTTTGTATATAATTAAAAATAAAAAAATTGAAATGGTAATTCTTCCTTTTTTTTAACTTTATGAGATCCAAAAACATAAAAATAAAATGGTTTTCTCATATTTTTTTTCACACTTATTAATATTTGGAAAAGAAAGAAGATAGGAAAGAATGAGACAGAAAATTGGATTTTGCAAAGAAAGAAAATAAAGAAGAGTCTAGCATTATCATATTACTTTAAGGTTGTCGGAATTAGGATTGGAATTTGGTCGTAAACAGAAAAGTGAAATAATTTTTATATAATAAAAGTATTTAATTCTTTCTTATTTGTATTTAAAAAAAAAGAATTGAGCTCTCTCTCTCTCTCTCTCTATCTCCCTCTCCCCTTCCCCTCCCTATCTTTCTATTTTTTTCAATATTAATAAAATTGCCAAGAAGAAAGAGATTAACACTTTGATTTTTTTTTCTTGATCTAAAAAGGAGAATAGTCACTCTAAATTTTTTATTATTTTTATTATACAGAGAGGATGGTACTTTCTTCTAAAATTCTTTAACTTACTAAGTTAATTTAATGGTGAGATAAATTGTCTAAAAAATAACTCTATGGGGTAAATTGATAATAAGGTTATAGTTTAAGGGGATAAAGTGATAATAATTTTAAGGGCTAAACATGTCTTTTAACTTTAATTAACATACTCCATTAAATTTGATTGTTAGTTTTGGAGGCAAAATGACTATAAAATTTGATCCTTTTTTTTTTTGTTTTAAGCACTAAAACCCCCAGCCATTTGCACTTTTCTCACTAACTTTATTTTTTATTGTAGTTTCACCCTTGACTAGCAATCACCACTAACGGTTCAATAAAAAGATATTAATTACCTCAACCAATAAAAAAATTCACATGCCCGTATAATCTATTGTGTAATTTAAATTAAATTCATTTCATGTACAAAAGAATCCTCAAATAATTACCACAACAGATTACCATGTTATTTTAACAACAAAATCATTTTTTGTTGAAAATTTCAAAAATCCATGACATGTGTATGAGAGATATTTTACCACATTTATATCTCACATCTACTCATTGATGTTAATTCGAGGAGGAATATTTTTTATAATAGCAACATTTTGAATTTAATTAACAGGTTGAGATTTTTTAAAACATAAAAGTGAAATACTTGGGAAAGTAGTTATTGATTTTCCCAAAAGAAAAAAAAATTGTTTTAGTTTAACAATTGTTGTCATTGACACTTCATTTTCTTGACCAACTTTTATAAAGGTAAACTTAGTGTTTTAACAATAATTGAAGTGTCATTAGCATTACTCTATCTGGATGTAAATATTTAAACTTTGTAATGAAATAAATAATAGGTACTTAAAAAACTAAAAAGCAATAGGTACTCAATTGCTAGGATTCAAACTACAAATTCCTTCAATGCATAAGTGGTATATGCTACAATATATTTCCATTTATAGAAAACTACTATTGATCTTCTTTAAAAAGAATCACATTTTCATTTTCATGTTGCAAGTGAAATCCCCTAACCTGTCATATGCATCGCATGTCAACCAATTATTAGATTAGTTATTATTTATACAAATCATGCCTAAACTCATAATGTGACATGTATGGCAGTTGCACACCATTATACTCATGGTGTCGTCATTTTTTCTATTTGTTTTGTCAAGGTATAAAATTCTTTTGATTATATTGGTGAAAAAGCATAGAATCTGTGTAATGTAAGCAAGATTTACTAATTTTCTAGTAAAAATAACCGCTATATTAGAAAGGCCACAAAATTTGATTTTATTGTGCTTTAAATTGGAGCATTTTTACCAATAATAATAATAGGAATAGTGAAGTTAGTGCAAATTTCAAAACAAGAAGCAATATACACTGGATTATGGTATGTAAATTTAAGATTATTATAAAATTATAGTTTTAGCCATTTACATACTATTTGTCCATAAAAACTTAAAATTATTTTCATGAATATTATGGGTAAGCTTCACAAGTGTGATGTTAAGTTTCAACAATATAGTGATAAGCATAGTTAGTAAAATATGGGATGGATATAATACGGGTATGGACCTATATGGGATGGATGTAATACAGACATGGACCCATATGATTAAAGTTTAACATAAAAACCATAAGTTAGACAAAAAAAATATGTATAAATCTAGAGTTAATCTTATATACACTAACAATGTGTACATTATCACGGTTGAATACATGACACATATATAAAATTTGGGTTAATTTAAATTTAAATTGTGTATCACGCATCCAATAGTGAAAGTGCCAATATATAGTAGATTAATTCATAAATCTATACGTGGACTAACAATATTTAAAAGTTACGGAACGAAAAATATGGATTAAATTACTATAATTTTCAAACATTATGCTACATTAAGACAACTTTGACTCTTATTCTTTTGTCTTAGATTATAAATTTATTAAAACTTTATTACCTTAGGTATTAAATTATAAAAATTATGATATATAGACAAGCGGCATGGAAGAATGTTCTTATTGTTATCCAAAATTTCAAAATAATTGAGTATAATTCGGGTAGAAATAGAAGAAGAAGTAGAATTGTACTGGAACTGGAGCAAGTTTACGTAACTAAGTCTATACCCGACCCACTTGTACGGATGTACCGGACATTTAGTGCCAGGTTGGCACACCAACGACAAAAAAATATATATACCTTATTTGGCGCTTATTTTAGGTAATTGCGTCCCGGCAAAAGAAGCCTCTTCAACATTCAACAAGCATGGATAATCACCAGCAGCAGAGGGAGGAGCAGCCATACCTCCTCCATGATCACCTCCTCCACCACCACTGGCCGCCCTTGCAGGGCCAACAGCAGCAGCCACTGCAACATCAACACCCGCTGTATCTCCTCAATGATCAGCATAATTCTCCACGAAAATTCACAGAATTTTCTGGATTCTATGCCTCGCGGTTACAGGTTTTGCCCCACTGATGAAGAGCTAATTGTACACTACTTGAGGAAAAGGATCGCCAAGGCTCCATTACCACTTAACAGAATTCATGAAGCCAATGTCTACGGCCACAATCCTCAAGAACTTACAAGTTAGTATCTATACAATTGAAAAAACTTTATGTTATTCTCGCTCGTGACTTCTTAACAGTTGTTTTTCTAGTTTTCGGATGTAGAACTCGGAAAACATCTTTTAGGCGTTTTCTAGCTTGTAACCGGGAACTTTACTCCATGCGAAGGAAAGTGTTTGACATGGTCTGATGTTCTTCTAACAATATGCTATGTACAAGTGTTAATTTGCTGTTTAACGATAGAGCATAATTGAACCCCTTTCAATTCCAAAATCCCCAATTAATTAGGCTAAATCTTTGAAATTTAAACCATCTTTAGGCTTCACGATTTCAAGTTTTTTGATTGGTTTCTTCTGATTATGAATTTTATTGTGAATTGTGCTCTAAGAAAAATAGTTGGTCGACCAAAAAGATGCCCTAAAATACTACCTACCTTTGAAATACAGTAGTAACTCTTTTTGCGCCACCTTTTATCCTTTCTAAAAGAACAACTCCAATTTTTATAGGATTTAGTTCAAACTATTTTCTCTCCTTTTTTCAGTGGATTGTCTTTAGAGGTGTCAGTGCATTAAATTGGTTTCCACACAACTAAATTTAAACAACAATCTAGTAGATAACAATGGTCAATCTATAAATTTTTTGAACATTAATTTCAGTGACGAGAACACCATCATCGTAGAGATGAGATTTGGGGTTAGAGGGTTTCTCATTGATGCACGTACGTAAAAGTGATTAGTTTAGGGTATGGGCTATGTGTCTAATTTAATAACTAACATTCTTGTCTGTCTAAAAAATGGGTATTTGTCCCTAACAAAATTTGAATAAAAGCAGCCTTGATAAATAAATTATGATCCCCTTTTTCTTTATTTTGTTGTAATATTGCATAACTATGCTATATATTTGATTCTTTCTTTTTCGGTTATATATGCGCAGATAGATACAGATCGGATAGCCTTCATAACGTGAACGGATGGTACTTCTTCACCTATTTGACGAACAAATACCCCAAAGGCAGCCGTCCCTCTCGATCATGTGGAGATGGTGGATTTTGGAAACCCACCGGCAAAGACAAGAAGATTTATTACAATGGCAATACCGTCGGATACAGGAAGTCACTAGATTTCTTACTTGGGCCTGGTGAAAAAACGGCTTGGAAGATGCATGAATATAGAATTCATGCAAATAACCCCAAGGTACAAGTCAGTACTTATTTTCTGATTAACTTGCTTTATATATTATTATGCTTCAAGGTATTCTTATAATCTTTTCAATGGACAGTAATAAGAATAACAATTCATGCTATGCTTATTCTCACTTCTTCTCTTCTCCTTCTCATCTGATTATTTCATGAAACATTTTAATGTCTTTTATGTGTTATCTATGCATGTCTTAGTTTGGATATATAGACACATTTTTGGATGTTTATACACATAGTGTGCATAGGTAGCTAGACATATATGTAGCCCAACCAACGACAGGATAAAAAAATTTTTTTTTTTTTTATTTGAAGATGTAACATGCATGCACATGTAAATTTCAGAACCAACATAAAATTATTTAGAAATATATGTAGCCCAACCAACATAAGAATAAGTTTTCAAGAGGAAACAAGTTTTTTTTTTATAATTTTCGGGAAGTGGTGATTAAAACTCTTTGACAACCGAGCTCTAGCCACCTAAGTCAAGAACAATTTACTTCTTGATTTCTGTCAGTATGGTACATACATACACTATTATGTAAAAGAGTGGTGTCCACTTCTTAATCTACAAGTCTTTACAACAATATTATACTAAGTGCTCAGTAACCACTTCTCAAATAATATAGGATGTCCATTTGCATGGCTTTTTTCATTTACAAACTCCATTATACATTACTAACATGTTGTTCATTTTTGACAGTCGGATCCAGTTTTATGTAGATTGTATATGAACATAAGACGCAAAAACAAAGATGAAAGTGAAGGTGACACAGTAGAATTGATGAGGGAAAATCTTGACCAGTGTTTTACAGTGAATGAAGCTCCCATGCAGAATGAGGACAATGATTTGGCGGTTGGCAATATTTCCTCTGCTGGTTCTACAAACAATCAATGTATGGAGTATATTACCAGCACTCTAGACACAGGAGGTGATGCCATTTCAAACCAGGTTATCTATGATCTTTCTAGTTTCCAATTTCCTGATCATCCATTTCAAGATTTCCAAGGATACACTAATTCTCATGGTGGGCTCGAAGCAATTACTCAAGAGTTCACTGAACCGTTCCATTTATCAAGGGGTACCATGATCCCCTCTGATTTGAATATGGAGGATGTTTCGAAGTATGCTATTGGTGGTACTGATTTGTCCGACTTAGCATGGCAAATTATGTCAATATGACCTCTCTCCAAATTGATGGTGAGAATTCAGGCAATAAGTTGAAGTATCATACATATTTTGATTACAGTAGTGGTGTTGTTGTATGCAAAGTATAAACAAGGACAAGGATTTTAGCAGGTTTTAATTGCTAATTTCGTCTTGATTGATATTCACTTATGTATATGTTGAGTTTTTTTCTTATGGTCTATGTGTAGTGTATATTTGCGATTTTTCTTCTTCCTTTCAAACATGAATACTTCCACATAGTATGGTTAGCTATATTACAAGCCTTCAAAACAACTTACCTATAAATTATTTTCACATACGCTAGTCTTTAGTTAAAAATAAATACATTGTAATTAGTTAAAAAAATTTTCATAACCATGAGCAGTCAAAAGAATTGGTAGGTCATCAGGACAGATTGCGCTTTTAAAACAAAACTCTATGACGGAAAGACTGAATGCATTATCAATTAATGGTTTGGTGGTTACATTAAGTCAGTATGTTCTCCCTTCCAATGAAAAAAGAAAATGACTATATAGCAACCCAAATACTAAATTCAAGTTTTCAAAATCAGGATCCAATGAATAAATCGTTTAAAATCACACATACATAACACACATGCATACATCAAATCATAGCTCAGACTATATAATCCTAATAACAGATACATCAAATCATAGCTCAAATTATATAATGGGATAATTTCAGAAACCTTCCTTGAGGTTTTTCTTAATCACACCTAGCACCCCTAAAGTTTTTGAAATCACACTTAGCACCCTTAGAATGACAACTTTTGTAGCATATCAACCCCTTTAGGTAAAAATAGTATTAAAAATGTATTTAAGAGAGAGACTATAATATTCTTCCACATTTGCCCTTTTGCAAGTTGATTTTTGAAAACTAGAAGATGAAAATAAAAACAAGTTGATTCCTTTTTGCCTTTTCATATTTCTTATGCAGGAAAAGGCAAGAAAAATGGAAAAACATTTATGTTAGATTATGTAAAAATAAAGTAACAAAAATGCCATAAAATTTGGGCACTATTTTTTTTGCATATGCAACCAAAAGATAGGTTTTGAGGTACTCTGACAATCTAAACATAGAAAATTTATCTTTTTTTAACTACGATTTTATCTTGCCATCTAGTTTAATCAGTAAGAGGTGAGGGAAAAATATGTTCAAATCATTCATTTGGTGAAAAAAATGCTGGGATGCAATTGAAATCATGAAAAAAAATGCATATTAAATATACCTATAATGGTTTTCAATTATCAAAAACAAAATTTTTGAAAAAATTGGTTAACAAACAGTATTCAAAAAATTTTTTTCCTTTCTATCAAAAACTTTGGCACAGATCTTATAATGGTCATATGAATCAACAAAAATGATACAATTCAGCAGTCATTGTACTTACACTCCTTCAATTTCTATGTAAATATTGTAGTTCTATTTGTTTTTATTTTCATCTTCTAAAATTTAAAAATCAACTGACAAAAGGGCAAAATTGGAAGAATACTATAGTCCCTCTACTAAACATATTTTTTAATATTATTTTTACATAAAAGGGCTATTATGTTACAAAGGTTGTCATTCTAAGGGTGTTAAGTGTGATTTTAGAAACTTGAGGGGTGTTAGGTGTGATTAGAAAAAACCTCAAGGGAGGTTTTTGAAATTATCTCTTATATAATCCTAATAACAGTACAGCAATGATAGATGTCAAGATATTTAAAAAATGCAATGTTAGCCAAAAAAACACTTCTTAAATCCAAGGTTACAGACTTGTAGCAATGTCAAGATATTTGAAGCCTAAACTTTAGAAACTAGAAAGATTTTTTTAATAGTATAGAGATATAAATTACACTATTTATATCTCATGCCCGCTTCCCCTCCCTCATACCGTGGATCGATGTTTATGGGTTTGGGTTGTCTTGTTCATGAACTAACAAAAAAGAAAAGAAAAGCTTCCAAAACTATATTGCTTTTTGATCACTCTCTTTGATCTTCACCCTAACAGTGACTATTTGAGAGGAAACACTTTAACATCATCCAAAACAGGACCACATATGTGACCATAGTCATGAAGCTTTGTGTGATAATTTGGGCTATAAAAGATTATTCTTGTTCTGTTTGAAAGTGCTTGGAACTTGAGGATGGCAGTCTTGGATCCACCAATTCCAGTTGATGTAAATGAAACTTTTATGGTTTTCCTAGCTGCAAAAGCTTCAATCGTCATTGATCCATGACAACCATTCCTAGCATCCCCCAAAGCGAAGGAAAGAAGGTAGAACTTGTTAGGTACTGTTCTTATGATTTGTGCAATAGCTGTTTCTCTCCCTCCAACCAATTCAATAGCTGCAAGTCCCTGGGGAACAGAGAAATGCTTCGAGTCAACATACTTAACTGGTTTGAGGGATTCAACAATCCATCCAGGGAGCGATGAGTAGATGTCCGTCCTCTTAGGGAGGAGCAGCACCCCAGTTGAGAAATTCTTGAACACATGAGGGCCGGTTTCAAAATCACCATTTTTGACCAAGTTACCTGCATAGTTTGAGGGCAAATTAGGAGCTTTCTATGAATTATAAAATATACATTGCATTGGTTAACATTTACTATATATTTAGAAGAAACTACAAATTTATATTTTAAAGATAGTGTGTTCGTGAACGAATATCAACAGTCAATAATAAAAAGAACAAAAAGGCAGATGGGTTGTGATCAACTTACGACCATTGCCCAACAATTCAGACAATTATTTTGGGATAAATGTTAATGGCACTCCTTTCTCTGTGAACGTCACCTTTTTTTTTAACCTTTTTCCATGTAAATCAGATAAAAATTGCCATGTTTTTTTTTTTGAATTTACAACTGCCATTAGAAAAGTCAAGAGGAGTATCATTAACAGATAAGTGTGTGCCATTAATATTTTCCTTATACTAGCCAATATCGAGCTTTCTCATACCTGCTTAAAGATATGGGAGGCAGATAATATTGGAAAAAAAATTCCTAATTTGCAAGAGGACTTACCCTTAGAGTATCTGAGAGGAAGTATCTCCTTGATTGCAATTGCATCCAGAAGAGGTCCACAGGTAGGATCCTCTTGAATTCCAGGATTATGAAATGTATCCTTGACAACATCAGAAGTTGCCTTAACAGCCCATGCATAAGTATCACCACCATCGCTGCTAAACAGTGTTTGAATTGGGAGTTCAGTCGAAAAACAAGGGACAGAAACCCTTAGCTTCTCATCTTGGGCACAAGTCCTGGTGACTGCAAAGGTCAATGAGTATATTGCTCCAGGTTTCACCTTAACATATTGAGATATGGAAGCCTCATTTCCAAGCCTCGCTGCCTGAGCCCCACGAGGGATTGCGACGTAAAAACCACCAGGTTGCCGTCCACTTGAAACATATTCAACTATGCCATGAATTTCCCATTTGGGCAAGGAGTATTTTCCTATGATCTGTCTTTTCTTAAGGTTTGATACCTTTGGCCCTTCCTCACAGTTACCATTTTCTAGTAGACCTGCAAAATGTAAACAGGAATATGGTTAGAAAAACATACTACTGCTAGTTATGAGTAAATTTTTCTCCCTGTTCTTGTATCCTGCCATTGTTCGAATTTTTCAGAAAAAATAATAATAAAGAGGAAGAGTACATAGAAGGTCGGCTCATATCAATGATTAAAAAGAAGTCCAGAGCGAAAAACCTTTTCCAAGTATCGGAAAGACAAGTCAAACACCATAAGATTCAAAATAAAAAATTCAAACGGGTTCATGTTGCTCTTGATGCTGAACATGTTAAAGAAAATTAACGCTGCGCATTTGATTTTTCTACAATTTACGTGGATCATGTTTGCATGTCAAGGGAAATTAGGAGGTGAGATTTGATATTCCATCCGTCATGTACTGAGTACTGACATAAAAATGATATGGTAAAGTGAGTTTATTTGGCATAAACCCAAAAAAAAAAATTGTACCAGGGTTAGCTCGTACCTAAGAAAAGTTAATTTAGCAATTTTATATGAAAAAAATTGAAGACTATTTAAAGCATACCATCAAGAAATGGCGCAACAGCCGCGAAAGAAAGGCTTTGGTAAATACACATTATGAATAAAATGCAGAGGGAGAGAATGGAAGCCATTTTTAGCAGTGAAACTGCCAATGTGATGCAGGATAAAAGCAAATGAGGATAAAACTTAAGTTTGAAGGTCTAAGAATAGATAAGAGGGACGTGTTATCATGCCATAAAATCAGGCTTGAGATGTGTCGGATTGTCTCAATTTCTCGTTCCCAATACCAAAAACAAATATTAGGCCCATCTTGGACATTAATCTAGACGTTGAAATCAGTGATAAAGTCTGCAATTCCATTTCCAAAGGGGACTGAAGTCTTCATAGGTTGGCGTGATTTGTACTATGTACTTTGAATCCCAATTGATAACTAATCTCGTAATTGATATGAAAGCATTTTACTAGTTATGGTTAGAAGTTTTTGGCGATGTTGAAGATCGGGTAAAAACATCATCCTTAAAATACCAACTGCAAGAATTGCGAGCACGTGGCCGTACTTGGGTACGGTGATGAGAATAAATTTCTTAAGCAGATCCCTCAATCAAGTCTCCATTAGTAGATTTAATAGGTGCCTCCCCTAGTAGTTTAGTTAAAATCTTGATTAAAATACATATCAAGTTTAATTTTTTTGGGTTATTATCACTTTATCCCTTTAAACTATATTACTATTATCAATTTAACCCCTAATATTATTTTTTAGTCATTTCACGCCAAAAGTAATTCAATTCAACATGTTAAGAAATTTTAGACAAAAATATTCCGTTATTTTATATCATTTTCACATTATTATTATTATCACTTTATCCCTTAAAATTATAGTGATACAGTCGTTTTAATTCCTAACATTATTTTTCTAAGCATTTTATCTCATCGTTTTTTTAACATAAGTATTTTATTTATTTTAAGAAAATTTTGACAGAGTTTCCCCTTATAAATGGACGAAACTCCCTGTCAACAAACCCAAATTCAAGAAAAATATAACATGCTATCAAGCAACTGATACGAGTGCACCATCTCCTGTCCATGCAAATTTCCCCTCGCGTTTGTCTTGGAATTGCCCTTCCCTGACTAGGCCAGTTACGTTGATGATTTTTTAAGAAATCGAAGAAAGGGAAGACCTAATTTATCCAACCTGACCGCCCCTCTTGCCAGTTTTGGGAGGCGACTTGGTTGGTCATAAACCCTAATCGGGTCAAATGGGTGCAAGAGACCTTCATTAGCTAGTATGTCTGCTACCGTGTTTGCTTCTCTAAAGCAGTGAGAGAATTGCCATGGACCCTCAGCCAGCTGCGATATTTGGAATATCTCTCAACGAATCTGCCACGGACATTGAAATCTGCATTGCAATATGCCTATTAACACCAACGAGTCAGACTGTACTTGAACCTGTGTAAAGCCTTTTTGACCACAAAGTCGGAGACCCGCTAACAGAGCCAATACCTCAGCACACAAACTCGTACCGACCCCCAGGAAAACTGAATATCCTACCAAAAATCAACCATCTGAGGCCCGGAATACACCACCCCCACCACTCGTTCCTGGGTTACCCTTAGAGCACCCGTCTGTATTAAGTGTGACTATCCCCATACCTGCTGTCCACCATTGGACAAGCTTGCACTGGAGTGGGGATGAGGGTTGGGAAAGACTTTCAAAAAACTGAGCAAAAGTCGGTGGGAAACTGCCCTTGTTGAACTTGTCCGCATCCGCCATTGCTACGTCATGGAAAATGCCATGACAAATAACTCCAGATGACAATCTGATACCCTCCCAAAGCGCTTTATTTCTCGCCTCCCATATGTGCCAACAGATGAAACTCGGGAGAATGGAGACCATAAGCCGTTTTTGGACTTCCGACTGTTTGGACAACTACCAAGCCATCGCTTTGTCACGCAACTGATCCCTAGGCAAACCTATTCCACAAACGGCTCCAAAAAAACCCCAAATCTGCCTCGTAAGATGTCCCGATGCAAAAATATGCTCAATAGATTCCCCCATTGCCATACTGCAGCAGAAGCATTTTGATGGCGATTGGACCCCAAATTTACCCAAGATATCATTGAGCGGGAGTCTCTGCAGCAGTAGGCGGAGCATAAAGAAAGATACTTTTAATGGGATTTGGGGATGCCAAATATGAGAGAAGAGCCATGAGGCGTTCCGAGATTGTCTGACCTTCTGGAAGGCCGAAGATAAAGAGAACTGCCCAGATGTCGACGGCATCCACACCACCTCATCCGGCCGCTCAGCCTCTGGGGGTGGTTGCTGTAATATAAGATCTGTGATGTCCCTTGGGAAGTAATGGGCAAGGAACATTGAATTCCACCTTCCATGTACAAGGAAATTCTTGAATGTCAAGGTCCCGTGAACCTGAACTTTGTGAAAAAGAGCCCCATTATCCAACCCGTTGTCATACCAAAAATCACAAGTCCCCGCATTCACCAACCACCGCATGGAGAGCTCCGCTTGACGGCTCACATTAAGTAGTCGTTTCCAGGTAGCCAATGCCCCCACACTGTACTCCACCTGACATGGGTGACAGGAACGACAATATTTTGCTAACAGAAATTTGGCCCAGAGAGAAGTCCCAGTGCGAAACTGCCACCATAACTTCAAGAAGAAGGCCGTATACATGTCCCGAAGGAGATGAAAGCCTACTCCTCTCTCCTCCGTCGGGAACCATAACTGATCCCATCGAATCCAATGATATCGGGGCCCCCTCTCGTTCGATCCCCACAAGAAGTTAGAACAAACCTTCTCAATAACGGTGAAGATTGCAGCTGGTAGGACCGCGACCGATAATAAGTGCAAGGGGATAGATGATAGGACGTGCTTTATGAGAATGAGCTTACGCCCCTGAGATAAGAATTTGGACTTCCACGAAAGGATTCTCCCAAGTATAGCCTGGCTTACCTCCCCATAATCTGAAGCCTTACCTCTTCCAAGATGAAGTGGGAACCCTAAGTACCGGATAGGCGGTTGCTGCCGAGGAAAGCCCGTGATTCGCTGGATTACTCTCCGCCTCGCTATGGAGGTGGTAGGATGAACCAAATAGCCACTCTTTTGCCTATTCACCAGCTGACCCGAAGATTTTTGGTACAAATCCAGCACCCAAATAATATTATGTAAGGCTCGAGCAGATCCATTAGCAAAGATCAGCACATCATCGGCGAAGGCCAGGTGCGTAACTGGAGGGCACCCAAGCGGCACTTTGAATCCCTAAAAACCCGCTTGTGAAGCAAGGATGTTTAATGCCCTAGAAAGAACCTCTGCCCCAAGCACAAACAGCGCGGGTGATAACGGATCCCCCTGTCGTAACCCTCTCCTCGATTTAAAGTAACCATAGGAGGCTCCATTGATAATGACCGAAAACAACACATTAGAAATCAGCCTCCACACTATATCGATAAATCTTTCCCCGAACCCGAAACGCCGCTGGACATTTATCAAAAATAGCCAAGAGACTCTATCATAGGCTTTGGTCATATCCAACTTTAAAGCAACATTTCCTCCCCTCGATGACTTGCGTATCCCAGACATTATTTCTTGCGCCAAAAGATAGTTCTCAGTAGTGTTCCGTCCCTTAACAAAATCAGTTTGTTGAGGTGACAGGCTCGGCAAGAAGGAGGCCAATCTATCCGCTAAGATCTTGGACAACACTTTATTAAAGAAAGTGCACTGGCTAATCGGTCTAAATTTTGAGAAATCGCAAGGGTTCGGACCCTTTGGGATCAATATAATAGAAGTAGAAGTAAGGAATCGAGGAATCTTAGACCTGCAAAAGAAGGTCAAAACTGCATTATAGCTATCTGGACCAATTACTTCCCATGCAAAAGAAAAGAACTTACCAGTGAAACCATCCGGTCCCGCTGCACTCTCGCCATCCATTGCAAAAATGACCCTTTTCACCTCTTCCATAGATGGGTCGGCCTCCAAGCGAGCATTCTCCTGTACTGGGACACAGGTTGGGATCACACGTAACAAGTTTGTCGCATTGCCCCTGGGCTCAGAGAATAACTCCGAAAAATACCGTACTACTTCATTAGATATACCCTCATCGGATTCCACCCAAGCTCCATTTATATCTTTAATCCGATGAATAACCTCTTGTATCCTCCTCTGCCTCAGGATAGCATGAAAATACCTGGAATTGCAATCGCCTTGACGCATCCATTTCACCCTGGCCTTCTGCTTCCAGAATTGTTCTTCGACTGACAAAGCGCGATTGAGCTGGGCTTGAGCCATACGAAGCTTCACCTGAGCATCGTCTGAGCCCTCACTCTCCAATCTTGCCTCTGCCCGATGCACTGCCATCTCTACCTCCCGCGATGCGTCAAAGATGTTCCCAAACGTATGCTTATTCCACTCCTGGATGGCTCTTTTGGTATGAAGCAGTTTATCACATAAGATCTTCATGGGTGAGCCCTGGCGCTCCGCTGCCAAGCAGTTCGAATGACATCGAGTAACGAGACCTTGGAAGTCCAAAGATTGAGAAATCGGAAGACGTGCGGCTTGTTATCCAGACGCGACGCAAAAGAGATTCTCAGCGGGGCATGATCGGAAGGATGTCTAGCTAAATGAGTCACCGAGACTGATGCAGGTAAATCCGAGCACTCCCCATTAATCATCAATCTGTCCAATCGCTTCCACATTCTAGCCCTACCTTGACGATTGTTGCACCAAGTGAAGGTGGCTCCAGAAAACCCCACATCAAACACTTCCGCCTCTTCCATGAAAGACATAAGCTCCAAACCCTCTGTGTTACCGAAAGGATGGCCACATTTCTTTTCATTAGGAGCAATAATCACATTAACGTCTCCACAAATACACCAAGGCTGGGAGCTTGGTTTGTCCAGCAACAAGGCTTGCCATAGGTCCCGATGCTCCTCTAATGTGCATTTGGTGTGAACAAAAGAGAATCGCAATGCTTGTGGTAGCCACAGATGTTGCAGTATGAAGGAAATGTGTTGATCAGAATTACCAGCGATAGCACAAATGAAAGGCAATTTATAAAACACCCAAATGTCAGCCGATAAGTTTACCACTACAGCATCAAAAGATAACTACGCATTTTATCTCATCGTTAATCTAACTAGTATGGTCAAAATTTTTTTAATATATTTACTCTTTTTTGTAAATAATTAAAAATAAAAAAATTGAAATGGTTATTCATTTTTTTTTTACTTTAAGAGATCCAAAAACATAAAAATAAAATGATTTTCTCAAATTTTTTTTCACACTTATTAATATTTGGAAAAGAAAAGAAGATAGGAAAGAAGGAGACAGAATATTAGATTTTGCAAAGAAAGAAAATAAAGAAGAGTCTAACATTATCATATTACTTTAAGGTTATCGGAATTAGGATTGGAATATGGTCGTGAACAGAAAAGTGAATTAATTTTTAAATAACAAAAGTATTTAATTCTTTCTTATTTGTATTTAAAAAAAAAATGAATTGAACTCTCTCTCTCTCCCTCCCCTTCCCCTCCCTATCTTTCTATTTTTTTCAATATTAATGAAATTGTCAAGAAGAAAGAGATTAGCACTTTGACTTTTTTTCTTGATACTAAAAAGGAGAAGAGTCACTCTAAATTTTTTATTATTTTTATTATATAGAGAGGAGGGTACTTTCTTCTAAAATTCTTTAACTTACTAAGTTAATTTAATGGTTAGATAAATTGTCTAAAAAATAACTCTATGGGGTAAATTGATAATGAGGTTATAGTTTAAGAGGATAAAGTGATAATAATTTTAAGGGCTAAACATGACTTTTTACTTTAATTAATATACTCCATTAAATTTGATCGTTAGTTTTGGAGGCAAAATGACTATAAAATAACGTTAAGGAAAAAATTGATAGTGGCACTTAACGTTAAGAGGGTAAAGTGATAATAACCCTCCTTTTTTTATAGTTGTCACTGTGGGTCTGGAGCCTCCCATAGGTAAGTTTATTAAGAAAATTGGTAAGTACATCCCCTAAAACAGTAAGTTTTAGTCAAATAGGAAATTTACAATTTCAGTAAATTTGCTGGTTGATAAAATTTATTTTTCTTTAAGTTAAACTTACTATTAAAAAGTAAAAATTTTGCGAATTCTTAACCGTTTCAAATTTTAATAGAGAGTTCTATTACATGCAGGACACTTTATAATTCAAAAAGAAAAATTTTACATTTTTTTTTGTTTTAAGCACTAAAACCCCTAGCCATTTGCACTTTTCTCACTAAATTTATTTTTTATTGTAGTTTCACCCTTGACTAGCAATCACCACTAACTGTTTAATAAAAAGATATTAATTACCTCAACCAATAAAAAAATTTACATGCCCATATAATCTATTGTGTAATTTAAATTAAATTCATTTCATGTACAAAAGAATCCTAAAATAATTACCACAACAGATTACCATGCTATTCTAACAACAAAATCATTTTTTTTTTGAAAATTTCAAAAATCTATGACTTGTGTATGAGAGATATTTTGCCACAGTTATATCTCACATCTACTTATTGATGTTAATTCGAGGAGGAATATTTTTTATAATAGCAACATTTGAATTTAATTAATAGGTTGAGATTTTTTAAAACATAAAAG
Organism: Coffea eugenioides; assembly: GCF_003713205.1. Classification (NCBI taxonomy): domain Eukaryota; kingdom Viridiplantae; phylum Streptophyta; class Magnoliopsida; order Gentianales; family Rubiaceae; genus Coffea; species Coffea eugenioides. The sequence goes on from NC_040040.1 coordinate 18,719,263, forward strand.
TGAAATACTTGGGAAAGTAGTTATTGATTTTCCCAAAAGAAAAAAAATTGTTTTAGTTTAACAATTGTTGTCATTGACACTTCATTTTCTTGACCAACTTTTATAAAGGTAAACTTAGTGTTGTTAACAATAATTGAAGTGTCATTAGCATTACTCTATCTGGATGTAAATATTTAAACTTTGTAATGAAATAAATAATAGGTACTTAAAAAACTAAAAAGCAATAGGTACTCAATTGCTAGGATCCAAACTACAAATTCCTTCAATGCATAAGTGGTATATGCTACAATATATTTCCATTTATAGAAAACTACTATTGATCTTCTTTAAAAAGAATCACATTTTCATTTTCATGTTGCAAGTGAAATCCCCTAACCTGTCATATGCATCGCATGTCAACCAATTATTAGATTAGTTATTATTTATACAAATCATGCCTAAACTCATAATGTGACATGTATGGCAGTTGCACACCATTATACTCATGGTGTCGTCATTTTTTCTATTTGTTTTGTCAAGGTATAAAATTCTTTTGATTATATTGGTGAAAAAGCATAGAATCTGTGTAATGTAAGCAAGATTTACTAATTTTCTAGTAAAAATAACCGCTATATTAGAAAGGCCACAAAATTTGATTTTATTGTGCTTTAAATTGGAGCATTTTTACCAATAATAATAATAGGAATAGTGAAGTTAGTGCAAATTTCAAAACAAGAAGCAATATACACTGGATTATGGTATGTAAATTTAAGATTATTATAAAATTATAGTTTTAGCCATTTACATACTATTTGTCCATAAAAACTTAAAATTATTTTCATGAATATTATGGGTAAGCTTCACAAGTGTGATGTTAAGTTTCAACAATATAGTGATAAGCATAGTTAGTAAAATATGGGATGGATATAATACGGGTATGGACCTATATGGGATGGATGTAATACAGACATGGACCCATATGATTAAAGTTTAACATAAAAACCATAAGTTAGACAAAAAAAATATGTATAAATCTAGAGTTAATCTTATATACACTAACAATGTGTACATTATCACGGTTGAATACATGACACATATATAAAATTTGGGTTAATTTAAATTTAAATTGTGTATCACGCATCCAATAGTGAAAGTGCCAATATATAGTAGATTAATTCATAAATCTATACGTGGACTAACAATATTTAAAAGTTACGGAACGAAAAATATGGATTAAATTACTATAATTTTCAAACATTATGCTACATTAAGACAACTTTGACTCTTATTCTTTTGTCTTAGATTATAAATTTATTAAAACTTTATTACCTTAGGTATTAAATTATAAAAATTATGATATATAGACAAGCGGCATGGAAGAATGTTCTTATTGTTATCCAAAATTTCAAAATAATTGAGTATAATTCGGGTAGAAATAGAAGAAGAAGTAGAATTGTACTGGAACTGGAGCAAGTTTACGTAACTAAGTCTATACCCGACCCACTTGTACGGATGTACCGGACATTTAGTGCCAGGTTGGCACACCAACGACAAAAAAATATATATACCTTATTTGGCGCTTATTTTAGGTAATTGCGTCCCGGCAAAAGAAGCCTCTTCAACATTCAACAAGCATGGATAATCACCAGCAGCAGAGGGAGGAGCAGCCATACCTCCTCCATGATCACCTCCTCCACCACCACTGGCCGCCCTTGCAGGGCCAACAGCAGCAGCCACTGCAACATCAACACCCGCTGTATCTCCTCAATGATCAGCATAATTCTCCACGAAAATTCACAGAATTTTCTGGATTCTATGCCTCGCGGTTACAGGTTTTGCCCCACTGATGAAGAGCTAATTGTACACTACTTGAGGAAAAGGATCGCCAAGGCTCCATTACCACTTAACAGAATTCATGAAGCCAATGTCTACGGCCACAATCCTCAAGAACTTACAAGTTAGTATCTATACAATTGAAAAAACTTTATGTTATTCTCGCTCGTGACTTCTTAACAGTTGTTTTTCTAGTTTTCGGATGTAGAACTCGGAAAACATCTTTTAGGCGTTTTCTAGCTTGTAACCGGGAACTTTACTCCATGCGAAGGAAAGTGTTTGACATGGTCTGATGTTCTTCTAACAATATGCTATGTACAAGTGTTAATTTGCTGTTTAACGATAGAGCATAATTGAACCCCTTTCAATTCCAAAATCCCCAATTAATTAGGCTAAATCTTTGAAATTTAAACCATCTTTAGGCTTCACGATTTCAAGTTTTTTGATTGGTTTCTTCTGATTATGAATTTTATTGTGAATTGTGCTCTAAGAAAAATAGTTGGTCGACCAAAAAGATGCCCTAAAATACTACCTACCTTTGAAATACAGTAGTAACTCTTTTTGCGCCACCTTTTATCCTTTCTAAAAGAACAACTCCAATTTTTATAGGATTTAGTTCAAACTATTTTCTCTCCTTTTTTCAGTGGATTGTCTTTAGAGGTGTCAGTGCATTAAATTGGTTTCCACACAACTAAATTTAAACAACAATCTAGTAGATAACAATGGTCAATCTATAAATTTTTTGAACATTAATTTCAGTGACGAGAACACCATCATCGTAGAGATGAGATTTGGGGTTAGAGGGTTTCTCATTGATGCACGTACGTAAAAGTGATTAGTTTAGGGTATGGGCTATGTGTCTAATTTAATAACTAACATTCTTGTCTGTCTAAAAAATGGGTATTTGTCCCTAACAAAATTTGAATAAAAGCAGCCTTGATAAATAAATTATGATCCCCTTTTTCTTTATTTTGTTGTAATATTGCATAACTATGCTATATATTTGATTCTTTCTTTTTCGGTTATATATGCGCAGATAGATACAGATCGGATAGCCTTCATAACGTGAACGGATGGTACTTCTTCACCTATTTGACGAACAAATACCCCAAAGGCAGCCGTCCCTCTCGATCATGTGGAGATGGTGGATTTTGGAAACCCACCGGCAAAGACAAGAAGATTTATTACAATGGCAATACCGTCGGATACAGGAAGTCACTAGATTTCTTACTTGGGCCTGGTGAAAAAACGGCTTGGAAGATGCATGAATATAGAATTCATGCAAATAACCCCAAGGTACAAGTCAGTACTTATTTTCTGATTAACTTGCTTTATATATTATTATGCTTCAAGGTATTCTTATAATCTTTTCAATGGACAGTAATAAGAATAACAATTCATGCTATGCTTATTCTCACTTCTTCTCTTCTCCTTCTCATCTGATTATTTCATGAAACATTTTAATGTCTTTTATGTGTTATCTATGCATGTCTTAGTTTGGATATATAGACACATTTTTGGATGTTTATACACATAGTGTGCATAGGTAGCTAGACATATATGTAGCCCAACCAACGACAGGATAAAAAAATTTTTTTTTTTTTTATTTGAAGATGTAACATGCATGCACATGTAAATTTCAGAACCAACATAAAATTATTTAGAAATATATGTAGCCCAACCAACATAAGAATAAGTTTTCAAGAGGAAACAAGTTTTTTTTTTATAATTTTCGGGAAGTGGTGATTAAAACTCTTTGACAACCGAGCTCTAGCCACCTAAGTCAAGAACAATTTACTTCTTGATTTCTGTCAGTATGGTACATACATACACTATTATGTAAAAGAGTGGTGTCCACTTCTTAATCTACAAGTCTTTACAACAATATTATACTAAGTGCTCAGTAACCACTTCTCAAATAATATAGGATGTCCATTTGCATGGCTTTTTTCATTTACAAACTCCATTATACATTACTAACATGTTGTTCATTTTTGACAGTCGGATCCAGTTTTATGTAGATTGTATATGAACATAAGACGCAAAAACAAAGATGAAAGTGAAGGTGACACAGTAGAATTGATGAGGGAAAATCTTGACCAGTGTTTTACAGTGAATGAAGCTCCCATGCAGAATGAGGACAATGATTTGGCGGTTGGCAATATTTCCTCTGCTGGTTCTACAAACAATCAATGTATGGAGTATATTACCAGCACTCTAGACACAGGAGGTGATGCCATTTCAAACCAGGTTATCTATGATCTTTCTAGTTTCCAATTTCCTGATCATCCATTTCAAGATTTCCAAGGATACACTAATTCTCATGGTGGGCTCGAAGCAATTACTCAAGAGTTCACTGAACCGTTCCATTTATCAAGGGGTACCATGATCCCCTCTGATTTGAATATGGAGGATGTTTCGAAGTATGCTATTGGTGGTACTGATTTGTCCGACTTAGCATGGCAAATTATGTCAATATGACCTCTCTCCAAATTGATGGTGAGAATTCAGGCAATAAGTTGAAGTATCATACATATTTTGATTACAGTAGTGGTGTTGTTGTATGCAAAGTATAAACAAGGACAAGGATTTTAGCAGGTTTTAATTGCTAATTTCGTCTTGATTGATATTCACTTATGTATATGTTGAGTTTTTTTCTTATGGTCTATGTGTAGTGTATATTTGCGATTTTTCTTCTTCCTTTCAAACATGAATACTTCCACATAGTATGGTTAGCTATATTACAAGCCTTCAAAACAACTTACCTATAAATTATTTTCACATACGCTAGTCTTTAGTTAAAAATAAATACATTGTAATTAGTTAAAAAAATTTTCATAACCATGAGCAGTCAAAAGAATTGGTAGGTCATCAGGACAGATTGCGCTTTTAAAACAAAACTCTATGACGGAAAGACTGAATGCATTATCAATTAATGGTTTGGTGGTTACATTAAGTCAGTATGTTCTCCCTTCCAATGAAAAAAGAAAATGACTATATAGCAACCCAAATACTAAATTCAAGTTTTCAAAATCAGGATCCAATGAATAAATCGTTTAAAATCACACATACATAACACACATGCATACATCAAATCATAGCTCAGACTATATAATCCTAATAACAGATACATCAAATCATAGCTCAAATTATATAATGGGATAATTTCAGAAACCTTCCTTGAGGTTTTTCTTAATCACACCTAGCACCCCTAAAGTTTTTGAAATCACACTTAGCACCCTTAGAATGACAACTTTTGTAGCATATCAACCCCTTTAGGTAAAAATAGTATTAAAAATGTATTTAAGAGAGAGACTATAATATTCTTCCACATTTGCCCTTTTGCAAGTTGATTTTTGAAAACTAGAAGATGAAAATAAAAACAAGTTGATTCCTTTTTGCCTTTTCATATTTCTTATGCAGGAAAAGGCAAGAAAAATGGAAAAACATTTATGTTAGATTATGTAAAAATAAAGTAACAAAAATGCCATAAAATTTGGGCACTATTTTTTTTGCATATGCAACCAAAAGATAGGTTTTGAGGTACTCTGACAATCTAAACATAGAAAATTTATCTTTTTTTAACTACGATTTTATCTTGCCATCTAGTTTAATCAGTAAGAGGTGAGGGAAAAATATGTTCAAATCATTCATTTGGTGAAAAAAATGCTGGGATGCAATTGAAATCATGAAAAAAAATGCATATTAAATATACCTATAATGGTTTTCAATTATCAAAAACAAAATTTTTGAAAAAATTGGTTAACAAACAGTATTCAAAAAATTTTTTTCCTTTCTATCAAAAACTTTGGCACAGATCTTATAATGGTCATATGAATCAACAAAAATGATACAATTCAGCAGTCATTGTACTTACACTCCTTCAATTTCTATGTAAATATTGTAGTTCTATTTGTTTTTATTTTCATCTTCTAAAATTTAAAAATCAACTGACAAAAGGGCAAAATTGGAAGAATACTATAGTCCCTCTACTAAACATATTTTTTAATATTATTTTTACATAAAAGGGCTATTATGTTACAAAGGTTGTCATTCTAAGGGTGTTAAGTGTGATTTTAGAAACTTGAGGGGTGTTAGGTGTGATTAGAAAAAACCTCAAGGGAGGTTTTTGAAATTATCTCTTATATAATCCTAATAACAGTACAGCAATGATAGATGTCAAGATATTTAAAAAATGCAATGTTAGCCAAAAAAACACTTCTTAAATCCAAGGTTACAGACTTGTAGCAATGTCAAGATATTTGAAGCCTAAACTTTAGAAACTAGAAAGATTTTTTTAATAGTATAGAGATATAAATTACACTATTTATATCTCATGCCCGCTTCCCCTCCCTCATACCGTGGATCGATGTTTATGGGTTTGGGTTGTCTTGTTCATGAACTAACAAAAAAGAAAAGAAAAGCTTCCAAAACTATATTGCTTTTTGATCACTCTCTTTGATCTTCACCCTAACAGTGACTATTTGAGAGGAAACACTTTAACATCATCCAAAACAGGACCACATATGTGACCATAGTCATGAAGCTTTGTGTGATAATTTGGGCTATAAAAGATTATTCTTGTTCTGTTTGAAAGTGCTTGGAACTTGAGGATGGCAGTCTTGGATCCACCAATTCCAGTTGATGTAAATGAAACTTTTATGGTTTTCCTAGCTGCAAAAGCTTCAATCGTCATTGATCCATGACAACCATTCCTAGCATCCCCCAAAGCGAAGGAAAGAAGGTAGAACTTGTTAGGTACTGTTCTTATGATTTGTGCAATAGCTGTTTCTCTCCCTCCAACCAATTCAATAGCTGCAAGTCCCTGGGGAACAGAGAAATGCTTCGAGTCAACATACTTAACTGGTTTGAGGGATTCAACAATCCATCCAGGGAGCGATGAGTAGATGTCCGTCCTCTTAGGGAGGAGCAGCACCCCAGTTGAGAAATTCTTGAACACATGAGGGCCGGTTTCAAAATCACCATTTTTGACCAAGTTACCTGCATAGTTTGAGGGCAAATTAGGAGCTTTCTATGAATTATAAAATATACATTGCATTGGTTAACATTTACTATATATTTAGAAGAAACTACAAATTTATATTTTAAAGATAGTGTGTTCGTGAACGAATATCAACAGTCAATAATAAAAAGAACAAAAAGGCAGATGGGTTGTGATCAACTTACGACCATTGCCCAACAATTCAGACAATTATTTTGGGATAAATGTTAATGGCACTCCTTTCTCTGTGAACGTCACCTTTTTTTTTAACCTTTTTCCATGTAAATCAGATAAAAATTGCCATGTTTTTTTTTTTGAATTTACAACTGCCATTAGAAAAGTCAAGAGGAGTATCATTAACAGATAAGTGTGTGCCATTAATATTTTCCTTATACTAGCCAATATCGAGCTTTCTCATACCTGCTTAAAGATATGGGAGGCAGATAATATTGGAAAAAAAATTCCTAATTTGCAAGAGGACTTACCCTTAGAGTATCTGAGAGGAAGTATCTCCTTGATTGCAATTGCATCCAGAAGAGGTCCACAGGTAGGATCCTCTTGAATTCCAGGATTATGAAATGTATCCTTGACAACATCAGAAGTTGCCTTAACAGCCCATGCATAAGTATCACCACCATCGCTGCTAAACAGTGTTTGAATTGGGAGTTCAGTCGAAAAACAAGGGACAGAAACCCTTAGCTTCTCATCTTGGGCACAAGTCCTGGTGACTGCAAAGGTCAATGAGTATATTGCTCCAGGTTTCACCTTAACATATTGAGATATGGAAGCCTCATTTCCAAGCCTCGCTGCCTGAGCCCCACGAGGGATTGCGACGTAAAAACCACCAGGTTGCCGTCCACTTGAAACATATTCAACTATGCCATGAATTTCCCATTTGGGCAAGGAGTATTTTCCTATGATCTGTCTTTTCTTAAGGTTTGATACCTTTGGCCCTTCCTCACAGTTACCATTTTCTAGTAGACCTGCAAAATGTAAACAGGAATATGGTTAGAAAAACATACTACTGCTAGTTATGAGTAAATTTTTCTCCCTGTTCTTGTATCCTGCCATTGTTCGAATTTTTCAGAAAAAATAATAATAAAGAGGAAGAGTACATAGAAGGTCGGCTCATATCAATGATTAAAAAGAAGTCCAGAGCGAAAAACCTTTTCCAAGTATCGGAAAGACAAGTCAAACACCATAAGATTCAAAATAAAAAATTCAAACGGGTTCATGTTGCTCTTGATGCTGAACATGTTAAAGAAAATTAACGCTGCGCATTTGATTTTTCTACAATTTACGTGGATCATGTTTGCATGTCAAGGGAAATTAGGAGGTGAGATTTGATATTCCATCCGTCATGTACTGAGTACTGACATAAAAATGATATGGTAAAGTGAGTTTATTTGGCATAAACCCAAAAAAAAAAATTGTACCAGGGTTAGCTCGTACCTAAGAAAAGTTAATTTAGCAATTTTATATGAAAAAAATTGAAGACTATTTAAAGCATACCATCAAGAAATGGCGCAACAGCCGCGAAAGAAAGGCTTTGGTAAATACACATTATGAATAAAATGCAGAGGGAGAGAATGGAAGCCATTTTTAGCAGTGAAACTGCCAATGTGATGCAGGATAAAAGCAAATGAGGATAAAACTTAAGTTTGAAGGTCTAAGAATAGATAAGAGGGACATGTTATCATGCCATAAAACCAGGCTTGAGATGTGTCGGATTGTCTCAATTTCTCGTTTCCAAAACAAAAAACAAATATTAGGCCCATCTTGGACATTAATTTAGCCGTTGAGTGATAGGTCGCAATTTTATTATTTATTTTATAATTAATTTTTCCTATTATATTACCAAATATGAAATAATTGTCAGATTCTTCTCATTTGTGACATTTGTGCTTATTACAGGGAGTTGGAGCAAAATGTGATAAATTAGGTGCAAATTTTGTGCTATAATTATTGCTTGGCGTGGCCACATCAACTCAAATCTTAATATGTTCAGAAGGTTCGGATGAAACGTGCGACTCAAGCTCCCACTGGGAAGTGCTACGACAGGAGTCAAATTGAGATCCGGACTCCTATCTTTTTGGTAGCTTTTTGAGAGCCAGCCACGGAAGAAATCAAGGGGAATGGGGAGTCTTCCTTTTACTCCCTTTTGTTAGCCGAATAGGAAGTGCAGATTACATAGGAATTTTGTGAGAATAAGTAGCCGTCAATTTTGACTTCTCTTGGGGGCTTTTGGACAATTTTGTCCTTTAGTGGCTAGAAGTCGACGTATGTTAGACACTAGGGTAAAAAAAAACAGGGAGTCATCTTTAGACTGATTCGGCTTATTAATCGTTCGGTATTGCATCGTTTCTTCCTCGGGAGGAGGAGACGATGGACACGATAATTTTCTCTGCGAATCTGTATGAGACTGATTCAATCGGGATGAACTAAATCCCTCTCTCTAGTCAAGAAATAACGGATGTTTTGATTCGCCTAAAAATTGTGAAATCGATTTAATTTTATCTTTTTTTTTTATTTATTGATATCCGCATATTCTTTGATTACAGTGTTTATGATTATCTAATTAATTGATTATCTTGGATCCGAATAATTAGTTAATTTGATAATCTATTGTCAATTAGGGCGTTAGATCCGTAATTGTCTAATTGCTCTGAATTAGTGACAACTGGCATGATTAGATTTGTGTCAGGGGGATACGCGGGCTAATTTAAAATAACCCTGGTAGTGCGTTATTTGGTTAGAATAGGACCCCTCTACTACGTAAGGCAATTGAAAAATTAAATCTTTTGGGCGTACCTAAGATTATTTCTCAATTAGAGCAATGATTAATGGGCGTACCTTAATCACCGACACAGTGAGGAGGGGTTGACTGTCATCGCTTGTTTGGCAATTATAACCTATTTATTAATAAATAATTAGAATTGGCTTTGCATCGATGATCAATTAGGTGCACCATTGCTGAAGTTATTTCTTGGTTAGAGCCTTAGTTATCATTTATTTGATTTTAGTAACTTGTTATTTAATTTTTAATAGTTTCTTAGATTTTATTTGAATTTCTTTGATTGTAATTTTCTGCACAAAAACACTCCCTTTGTTACTGTGGATTTGAAAAGAAACAGTTACTCCCAATTCCTGTGGATTCGACCCTGCTTACCACTATTTACAAAAATTAACGTTAGTTGAGCAGGTTTTATTATTGCACAGACTGACACCTGTCATTGAGATCAGTGATAAAGTCTGCAATTCCATTTCCAAAGGGTACTGACGTCTTCATAGGTTGGCGTGATTTGTACTATGTACGTTGAATCTCTGGATATCCCTTTTTTTTTTTTTTACGGAAACGATAGATGTCATTTCATAAAAAACCAACTTTACAATATCTGAGCAAAGGACCAAGCAACTGTACTAAGTGTACCTAGATATCCCACATGACGAAGCTTCATTTCTTTAATCCCACTTCATATGTCTCGAACAACCAACCCTATATATTCATTTATCTGTTCTTATTTCAGTTCTTGATATTCAAATACCTTCAAAGTACTTTCAAGGTCTTGCTTGGCACTTGAGATTGGATCTTGAGTTTCTTTATTCTAACGGCATCTTCTAATGAACTATATAAGCATGTGTAGATCATATGCTTCACTTATCTATTGAGTGAGACATTAATTGAATGTCAAAATAATAAACATGGGATTGGCATTGTAAAGGAACCAACGTATTGATCCCAATTGATAACTAATCTCGTAATTGATATGAAAGCATTTTACTAGTTATGGTTAGAAGTTTTTGGCGATGTTGAAGATCGGGTAAAAACATCATCCTTAAAATACCAACTCCAAGAATGGCGAGCACGTGGCCGTACTTGGGTACGGTGATGAGAATAAATTTCTGAAGCAGATCCCTCAATCAAATCTCCATTAGTAGATTTAATAGGTGCCTCCCCTAGTAGTTTAGTTAAAATCTTGATTAAAATACATATCAAGCTTATTTTTTTTTTGGATTATTATCACTTTATCCCTTTAAACTATATTACTACTATCAATTTAACCCCTAACATTATCTTTTAGTCATTTCACCCTATAAGTAATTCAATCAAACATGTTAAGAAATTTTAGACAAAAATATTCCGTTATTTTATAGCATTATCACATTATTATTATTATCACTTTATCCCTTAAAATTATAGTGATACAGTCGTTTTAATTCCTAACATTATTTTTTAGGCATTTTATCTCATCGTTAATCTAACTAGTATGGTAAAAAAAATTTTGATATTTTTACTCTTTCTTTTTTGTATATAATTAAAAATAAAAAATTGAAATGGTAATTCTTCCTTTTTTTTTAACTATATGGGATCCAAAAACATAAAAATAAAATGGTTTTCTCATATTTTTTTTCACACTTATTAATATTTGGAAAAGAAAGAAGATAGGAAAGAATGAGACAGAAAATTGGATTTTGCAAAGAAAGAAAATAAAGAAGAGTCTAGCATTATCATATTACTTTAAGGTTGTCGGAATTAGGATTGGAATTTGGTCGTAAACAGAAAAGTGAAATAATTTTTATATAATAAAAGTATTTAATTCTTTCTTATTTGTATTTAAAAAAAAGAATTGAGCTCTCTCTCTCTCTCTCTCTCTCTCCCTCTCCCCTTCCCCTCCCTATCTTTCTATTTTTTTCAATATTAATAAAATTGCCAAGAAGAAAGAGATTAACACTTTGATTTTTTTTCTTGATCTAAAAAGGAGAAGAGTCACTCTAAATTTTTTATTATTTTTATTATACAGAGAGGATGGTACTTTCTTCTAAAATTCTTGAACTTACTAAGTTAATTTAATGGTGAGATAAATTATCTAAAAAATAACTCTTTGGGGTAAATTGATAATAAGGTTATAGTTTAAGGGGATAAAGTGATAATAATTTTAAGGGCTAAACATGTCTTTTAACTTTAATTAACATACTCCATTAAATTTGATTGTTAGTTTTGGAGGTAAAATGACTATAAAATTTGATCCTTTTTTTTTGTTTTAAGCACTAAAACCCCCAGCCATTTGCACTTTTCTCACTAACTTCATTTTTTATTGTAGTTTCACCCTTGACTAGCAATCACCACTAACGGTTCAATAAAAAGATATTAATTACCTCAACCAATAAAAAAATTCACATGCCCATATAATCTATTGTGTAATTTAAATTAAATTCATTTCATGTACAAAAGAATCCTAAAATAATTACCACAACAGATTACCATGTTATTTTAACAACAAAATCTTTTTTTGTTGAAAATTTAAAAAATCCATGACATGTGTATGAGAGATATTTTACCACATTTATATCTCACATCTACTCATTGATGTTAATTCGAGGAGGAATATTTTTTATAATAGCAACATTTTGAATTTAATTAACAGGTTGAGATTTTTTAAAACATAAAAGTGAAATACTTGGGAAAGTAGTTATTGATTTTCCCAAAAGAAAAAAAAATTGTTTTAGTTTAACAATTGTTGTCATTGACACTTCATTTTCTTGACCAACTTTTATAAAGGTAAACTTAGTGTCGTTAACAATAATTGAAGTGTCATTAGCATTACTCTATCTGGATGTAAATATTTAAACTTTGTAATGAAATAAATAATAGGTACTTAAAAAACTAAAAAGCAATAGGTACTCAATTGCTAGGATTCAAACTACAAATTCCTTCAGTGCATAAGTGGTATATGCTACAATATATTTCCATTTATAGAAAACTACTATTGATCTTCTTTAAAAAGAATCACATTTTCATTTTCATGTTGCAAGTGAAACCCCCTAACCTGTCATATGCATCTCATGTCAACCAATTATTAGATTAGTCATTATTTATACAAATCATGCCTAAACTCATAATGTGACATGTATGGCAATTGCACACCATCATACTCATGGTGTTGTCATTTTTTCTATTTGTTTTGTCAAGGTATAAAATTCTTTTGATTATATTGGTGAAAAAGCATAAAATCTGTGTAATGTAAGCAAGATTTACTAATTTTCTAGTAAAAATAACCACTATATTAGAAAGGCCACAAAATTTGATTTTATTGTGCTTTAAATCGAAGCATTTTTACCAACAATAATAATAGGAATAGTGAAGTTAGTGCAAATTTCAAAACAAGAAGCAATATACACTCGATTATGGTATGTAAATTGAAGATTATTATAAAATTATAGTTTTAGCCATTTACATACTATTTGTCCATAAAAAACTTAAAATTATTTTCATGAATATTATGGGTAAGCTTCACAAGTGTGATGTTAAGTTTCAACAATAAAGTGATAAGCATAGTTAGTAAAATATGGGATGGATATAATACGTGTATGGACCTATACGGGATGGATGCAATACAGACATGGACCCATATGATTAAAGTTTAACGTAAAAAACATAAGTTAGACAAAAAATATGTATAAATCTGGAGTTAATCTAATATACACTAACAATGTGTACATTATCACGGTTGGATACATGACGCATATATAAAATTTGGGTTAATTTAAATTCAGATTGTGTATCACGCATCCAATAGTGAAAGTGCCAATATATAGAAGATTAATTCATAAATCCATATGTGGACTAACAATATTTAAAAGTTATGGAACGAAAAATATGGATTAAATTACTATAATTATCAAAGATTATGCTACATTAAGACAACTTTAACTCTTATTCTTTTGTCTTAGATTATAAATTTATTAAAACTTTATTACCTTAGGTATTAAATTATAAAAATTATGATATATAGACAAGCGGCATGGAAGAATGTTCTTATTGTTATCCAAAATTTCAAAATAATTGAGTATAATTCGGGTAGAAGTAGAAGAAGAAGCAGTACATTTGTGGTAAATGTAGATTTAATATATATTCGGGCTGCGTGGAAACTGGTGAACTTTTCTCTCGGCCATAAGGACCAGAAACCTGCACCAGTGTACGTAAGCGTTCATGGCAGCCCTTCAGCCGTCGGCTGAGGGGCAAAAACTTTCTCCTACAACAAAAAAATCCTTTTCCCAGCTCTTTTCACAGCCGGTTACATCTCCAATCCAGATTCGACATGCTTCAGTTTACAAGGGTGAAGCTGCGGTTGTTTTTTCCAAAGTAGATGCGGACAGACTTGCAGTGCCATTTAGATGGACATTGGTTGGCAAATTTTCTCACGGACGACCTTCCTTGGAAGATACTCGAAAGTTTTTTGCTTCTTTAAACCTCAAAGACCAAGTTTCCATTGGTTTATTGGATTATAGGCATGTTCTTATTAAGTGCTCCGCTGAAGTAGATTTCAACCGAATTTGGACTAGAGGAATTTGGCAATTGGGTAACTATCCAATGCGTGTGTTTCGATGGACCAGGGAGTTTCATGTGCAAAGAGAGTCATCTCTAGTACCGGTTTGGGTAACTCTTCCGTCTCTGCCTATTCATTATTTTGATAAACACTCTTTGTTTTCCATTCTATCTCCAGTAGGAAGACCTTTGTTCCTAGATTCGGCAACTGCTGCTGGGACTCGTCCTAGTATGGCCAGGGTCTGTGTGGAGATAGATGTAGCGAAGCTTGTAGTGCCAAGAATTTGGATTGCTGTCGAAGGGGAATCTGGTTTCTGGCAACGTATTGTGCCAGAAAACATCCCTCCATATTGTTCCATTTGCTCGCGTTTAGGACATTCTCATGTGGAGTGCAAAAAGAATTTGGATAAGGTTGGGTCTTGGCAACAGCCCATGAAGATGCAGCAGGACTCACAGTTAGCTGGAAATCAGGTTATTATTCTTCAACCTGTTAATAACTCAGCTGGTAATGCGAATGAAACAACAGATAATATGGTCTCTTCTCATGAAAAGCGTATTACTGCTACGCTGGATGGAAGGAAAAATTCCCCAGGTGCAACGGACAAGGCTTCTGGATCTATTTTGCAAGATGATGAAGGGAACGTTCAGCAAGACTTCGGTGTTCACACTACTGTAGTTGAAGAAGAAACCCAGCCTGAATCTTCTAATGTAAATGGATACATGGAGAATGCGGCAATGCATGGGGGACAAGCGGAAATGGGAAACCAGCTGGAGGAGCACCTTGGTCTTCAAAGTGAAGGGACCCAGTCTCTTAAGCAGAAATCTTTGACTAGTGAACAAGAGCAGCTGGCCGAAATTAATGCTTTAAGCATTGAACAACAGAATCTGTCCGACAACAATGATATCAATGGAAATGAATTGCTGGCCGTCAAAAAAGATTTGCAGCACCTCTATGTTGAATTACATGGGGTAGAAGATGTATCTTCCACACAACATGGGGAAAATTTGCCTAGCTCGACTAATATTGCAGGAAATTTGTCTCCACGAATAGGGGTCCCACAAGAAAAGATCCAGGAATCATCAATGCACGCTCTAAATATTGATCAATCCGAGGAGCTTCATTGTGATTTTCAACAAATGCGGAAGAAGGGTGTGCGGGCTCCTTTCCCATCTGACAGACAGTTACGGTCAAATATATCATCCAAAAACTCATTCCAGGTTCTTTCTCATGATTAATGGATTATTTTGGAATATTAGAGGGGTAGCTAAACTTCCTAATCTAAGAAGATTGATTAAATTAATACGGATACATCACCCTCAATTTGTTGTCATTTGTGAGCCAAAACTAGACGTATCTAAAATTGAGTCCATTCGCTTACGTCTACTCTTTGATTATGTGTTTGTTAATTGCTCAAGTGATATTTGGATATTCTACAGTAGTCCTTTTGTTTGCTCTATCGTTGGTAGTTCGGATCAGCATATTTCTCTAGATATTCAAAGTCCATTGCTTCCTAGTAAATTTGTCATGTCCTTTGTTCATGCAAAGTGTTCAGTGGAGGAGCGCAAAGATTTATGGTGTTCATTATTACATGATAAGCCTAGTTTACTACCTTGGTGCATTGGGGGTGATTTTAACGTAATTTTGGCACCTCATGAAAAACGGGGAGGCCGTCCATTTGCCATAGCTGAGGGGGCGGATTTCATGTCTTTCATGGAGGAGGCTGAGGTCTTCGATTTAGGCTTCTCAGGAGCTAGTTTTACATGGTCTAATAATCGGCGGGGTAGAGCTCGAATTTCAAAAAGGTTGGACAGATTTTTAATCAATGGATCTTTCTTGGATCTCTCTAACAAAATCTCTGTGCTTCACTTGGCAAGACATCCCTCGGATCATGCACCATTGAAGATTACGTTTGCGACCCGATCGGATATTAAACCTCGGCCATTCCGCTTCTTAAATGTCTGGACTACAAAACCACAATTCCTGGAGGTGATTCGCCAGGCTTGGAATCAAGATGTAGAGGGATCTCCATTGCGCGTTTTATGCTCCAAATTATTGGCCACGAGAAGGGCTATTCAAACATGGAACAAGCAACACTTTGGGAATGTTATTGATGCTGTTCGTTATGCGGAAATGGCGGTCCATAGAGCAGAGGAGGTTGCGGATCAAGACTATTCAGAAGAGTGTCAGATTGAACTCAATAAGGCACAGGCAGAGTTTCGGCATGCAATGTCAATTGAAGAGCAATTTTGGAGGCAAAAGGCAAGGGTTAAATGGCTTCGTCATGGAGATAGAAATTCAAGGTACTTTCATGCGGTAGTAAGGCAGAGACGTGTTCAAGGAATGATACACCGTATAAAAAAATCCAACGGCGTTTGGGTAGACACGGATGATGATATATCAACTGAGGCAACAGAATATTTCAATAATCTCTTCACAGGTTCTTTGGAGTCATCTTCTGATATGCTACACCTAATTCCGTCGATGATTTCGGGAGAGGATAATAAGAGGCTGGAAGCAGTGCCTACGATCAAGGAAGTGTACGAAGTCGTCAAGTTAATGGATGGAGAAAGTGCTGCTGGTCCAGATGGTTTCACAGGAAAATTTTTTACATTTGCTTGGGAGGTGATCGGCCAAGATGTCTACAATGCGGTACTCAGTTTTTTCTGTGGGGCGGATTTGCCCCGTTTCATCACCTCTACTTCAATCGTTCTAATTCCAAAGAAGCCAAATCCTCAGGAATTTTCTCATTTTAGGCCCATCAGTCTATGTAATTTTTTCAATAAATTATTATCCCGAATTTTGGCGGACAGGGTGGCTGTTTTATTGCCAAAAATAATTTCCCCCCAGCAGACAGGTTTTGTGAAGGGCCGCAATATAACTGAAAATTTTCTCCTAGCTCAAGAGGTGGTATCGAGTATGGGAAAAAAGAATAGAGGTGGGAATGTTTTAATAAAACTCGACATGTCCAAGGCGTATGACCGGGTGTCATGGGGTCATATTATTAATGTTCTGAGGAAGTTTGGATTCGGGGAAATATTTATTGACCTAGTATGGCGATTGCTTTCTAATGTCTGGTTCTCAATCATTATAAATGGCTCCTCCTACGGTTTCTTTAAATCTTCGAGAGGGCTTCGTCAAGGTGACCCATTATCACCTGCATTATTCATTATCGGGGCCGAGGTGTTGTCTAGAGGATTAAACAATCTCATCATGCAGTCGGGCTTCGTGGGATTCAAAGTTCCTTATGGGTGTCCTTCTATAATTCATTTGGCGTTCGCGGATGATGTTCTCATATTTGCAAATGGCTCTTCCTTTTCTCTGAAGGCTATTATGCAGGTGTTAGAGGCATATCAAAGGTGTTCGGGGCAGCTGATAAATGTGCAAAAAAGCTGCTACTTGGTACATCCATCGATGCCACTGGCGAGAAGAAGGCAAATTGAACGTATCACCAGGTTTACCTGCCACTCATTTCCGATACGTTATTTAGGGTTCCCGCTATACTTTGGAAGATGTAAATCATCATACTTTGGAGAAGTTTGTCAGTCTATTCTAGGGAGGATTTTGTCGTGGAAATCAAGATTACTTTCCTTTGGAGGCAAAATAGTTCTAATCAAACATGTGTTGGCATCAATGCCATTGCATTTGATGTCGGCTGCAGTGCTCCCGGGTAAGTTGTTCAAAACTATAGAAAAGACCTGCTCAGCCTTCCTGTGGGGGTCCTCACCCGCGGACTCGAAGTACCATTGGATACGATGGTCTCATTTGTGTTATCCAGTTGATGAGGGAGGAGTTGGATTTCGGAGACTATGGGACGTATACAAAGCTTTTTCATGCAAGCTTTGGTGGAATTTCCGAACAGGATCATCGTTGTGGGCAATGTTCTTGAAAGCAAAGTATTGCAAAAGCCTCCATCCTTGTCAGGTAGAACTCAAATCAACGGACTCGGCAATCTGGCGGAGGATGGTCAACGTCAGTCGACAAGTGGAGCTCTCAATGTTATGGGACGGGTCGTGTCACTTTTGGTACGACAACTGGTTGGGAAGTGGTGCGTTGTTCCTACAAGCACAAGTTATCCCAAATTTGACTTTCCGCAATTTCGTCATCAATGGTCACTGGGATTTGAATTCCTTAGGTCTTACAATACCAAAGGAGAAAATGGCCTCCATTGTGAAACACATACCACCGGAAGAAGGGAGTGAAGTTGAAGTCATTTGGATGCCCACCACATCTGGTAGATTCTCTCTACAATCGGCTTTCGAAGACATCAGGCAGGCCCGCAACAAGTCGATGGTTTTTGCTTCGATTTGGCATCCTCGGATTCCTTGGAAAGTCTCGTTCTTCATGTTGCGACTATTTCTAGGAAGACTACCGCTACCAGATAGGTTATGTAAACTTGGTTTTCATTTACCGTCAAAGTGCTTGTGTTGTTCTTCGGCATCTGCAGAGTCTATCGAGCATTTATTTGCCAATGGACAAATAGCATCGGAAGTTTGGAACTATTTTCGAGGTTTATGTGGATTTAGCTGTTCAGGGTCTTCTCTACGGTCCTGCATAGTAGGGTGGTGGTTGCGGTTACATGATACTGAGACACGACAGCTTATTGACCGCATTCTACCTAATATAGTTTGCTGGCAGATTTGGAAGGCAAGGAATAAAGCAATGTTTGAGGGTGTCCAGATGCGATCGTCTGTTATTTGTCATCTCATTTTCTCGGAAATTCAGTCCATCGTGGGAATCCACTTCAAACAAATTTTTCGATTCCAATCTTTTTGTCATTTGTATGATCGATCGAATGTGTCTGTCGGTACGGTTGCATACAAATTTGTTCGATGGGAGACAAAGGAGATAGGACGGCTCATACTTAATACGGATGGATGTTCTAAGGGTAATCCAGGAGTGGGTGGAGGTGGAGGAGTTCTTCGGGATCCAACTGGTTCACCACTGATTGCCTTTTCGGCTTATTTTGGAGAAACTACATCTCTCCGTGCAGAAGCTTGGGCTCTCCTTATCGGTCTTCAAACGTGTAAACATAGGGGATTCGAAAATATAAGTGTGCAATCAGATTCGCTGCTCTTAGTTGGGATCATTCAACGAAGCACTCAATGTCCGTGGCAGATTCGAAGGGAGATCAGGCAGATTTGGAAGCTCCTGCAGGAACCTATTCATTTTTCACACTGCTACCGAGAGGCTAACACAGTTGCTGATGCGTTGTCTAATGTGGGCGTTTCTCACCCACATCAAAAGGTCAAGGTATATGACAGCTTTACTATGTTCCCAAGGGAAGTTCGTGGGGCAATTCGCCTTGACAAATTAGGTTTACCGTCAATTCGGAAAATAAGACGTATGTAACACGAATTTATGCTTTGTAATTTTCTCTCATCAATAAAATAAAAAGTTGTTAAAAAAAAAAAAAGAAGTAGAAGAAGAAGTAGAATTGCGCAACGGATCTTCTGTCCCATATCCTGTGCCACTCTCTGTCCCACTTTTTATTATATTGCGATTTCTCATTCATAAACATCATGTTTTAGTTCCTTTTTTGTTTCCTTAAGATCCAATAACTATTAATTCAGTAATAAACAAAATTTAACAAACTCAAAAAATCAAAATGCATAAAAAATGAGATTTTTTTCTAAATTTTCTATTGTATTTTTTAATTTTCTATTATATATTGATTTTTTGAAACTGTTGTATTTATTTTTTACTGAATTAATAGTTATTGGATCTTAAGAAAACAAAAAAAAAACTAAAACATGATCTTTATGAATGAAAAATCGCAATATAATAAAAAGTGGCACAGAGAGTGGCACAGGGTATGAGACAGAAGGGGTGTGACACTACAAGAATTTTGGTCATCAGTGATAACTACTTTTCGTCACAAATAATCAAAAAGTCGTCACTGATGACCATTATTGACAACATTTCAGTTGTCGCAAGGTCGTCACTGAATCTCCGTCGGTAAAAGTATACAGTGACGACTTTAAAGTCGTCAGTAAATAGAACCTTTTTTATGACAATCTATGTCGTCAGTAAAAGATGAAAGTATACAGTGACGACCTTAGAGTGTCAGTGAATGAAACTTTTTATGACAACATATGTCATCAGTAAAAGCTATAAATCTAGTGACAACACCTTCTCTTGTCAGTGATGCAAGTGATGCATGAAGGGACGATGAGTGAGGGCTGACAACTCTGTTGTCAATAAACCCCATAGTGACAACTCTGTTGTCAATAAACCCCTGAAGGGGAAATAGTGACAACTTTGTTGTCAATAAACCCCTGATCAACTGTGGCAATAATCCCTTATCAATAGACAGTTTTGATTGAGTGACAATAATAATTGTCAATAAAGACATCCTGCCTAGAAAAATACTACTCATTTACAATACCTTACACATGACTTTCCTACTACAATAATATCTAAAAAATGAAAATATCAGCAATGTTTAATAAATAACAAATGTAGGCACCTGTTACAATAGAATATGCCAAAATAATATATTAAATATTCAAATGTCATAAATAAGTGCAACATCATAGTACAAATAGTTTCATAAGTTTGAGTAGAACAAATACTACTCATATAAGTCAAGGCTGCACTAAAAAACATATTCCAAGTCCCAAAACATTTCCTGCGCTTCTGAAACATTTTCTAAACTTAAGACAGCACTATAACCACAGTTTTTGAGCCGACATGTAAGCCGTACTGCTAATCTTCTTCGAAACCTCCAAAATGAGCAATATATCTGCAATAAAGTAGTAAAGTTATTAGTAAAGTTATCAGGTGACAAAAGCAAAACAGGCTCTAATTGCTAAATAAACAACAAAGGTAACAAGCATTCACTAATCTGATACCACCGTAATGAATGCAGCAATTGCAGCAGAAATAGAGTGATAAGGGGGAGAGAAATTAGACTTGAGGAAGAAGAAAGAGAGATATTATTCAAAATGATTTTTCCATGTTGCCCAATCCAGATTTCTGCATTCTGCTCGAACATGGCTGCCATAGAAGACTTCGTTTATTTGGATGATGGGATAGAGTTAGTTTCTAAGAAAATCTTCACTCATTTCAGATAGCTTTTTCTGCAACTTCTACATTTATGTATTGTTGAAAGAATATATAGATATGTCTGTCTATGTATGAATCTTTTCTGTTCAAAAATTCATGTAATAGTAGAGGTAAATCTTGTAATCTTGATGATTATATGTTAGAAACCTTTTCGGGTTGAAGAGGCCTTGGAAGTTGGATCCATCAATAGCAGTGCCAAGGACAATAGTTTGGACAAATGTGTCAAATATTTTATTTATGTATATGTGTTTTTACCATGAAGGGGCACCAATATGTCACCTTCAAAATCCAGAAAACTGTAAATGGGGTCGGTTTTCGCAGGGAATAATATATACGTATGGACAGAAGTAACCTTTTGGCATCTATAAGAAACTCAATAAATAAATGTTTGGATTTGGCAGGAAGGCTTTGTCTTGATTCTTTTGAAGTGGCGAAGCCAAAGAATAAAGACGTCTTAAACATGACAATATTTTAAGTTTTTAGCTAACTCATTGGCCAAATGACAATAATAATCTTTTCTATTCTTTAGCCCTTCTGTGCTCCTCAAATTAATATCATGAATGCTTATTCTCACTTCTTCTCTTCTCCTTCTCATCTGATTATTTCATGAAACATTTTAATGTCTTTTATGTGTTATCTATGCATGTCTTAGTTTGGATATATAGACACATTTTTGGATGTTTATACACATATATGTAGCCCAACCAACGACAGGATGAAAATTTTTTTTTTTTTGTTTGAAGATGTAACATGCATGCACATGTAAATTTCAGAACCAACATAAAATTATTTAGAAATATATGTAGCCCAACCAACATAAGAATAAGTTTTCAAGAGGAAACAAGTTAGGATTTTTGCCTTCATCGTCTTACTTGTTGGCTTGCAGCTGTGCTTTCAAAGATTTAAGGAGATCTTGCATTTCACTTTGTTGGTTCTGCATTTCACTTTGCTGGTTCACAAGCTTCTCCATAAGTTGTTGTTGAGATTGGACTGTTATTTCCAACTCAGCTGAGCGCTTCTCCGCTTGTTCTGCTCTTTTCTTGAAATCATCTATCTCTGCAAGCTTTTGGGCAATTATTCCAGCTTTGGAGGGACCACGACCATGTACGTATCCGGTTACACGTCCAGTTACTTCAATGGAAATGTCTTCTTCAGTCCTATTTGCACCACTGGATTCAGATTCCAACTTTTTCTCCTTCATCATGCTCTGTCACAAAGGTAAATTCTGAAGTTAGACTTTCATAAGAGTTGTACAACAATATTAGAGTACCAATTCCATTTTTCTTACTAAGTTCATAGCAGATGTTTCGTCAACCATTGCATTCTTCTTCTTGCTGTAATGGGTGATGTCATAAAGTTCTATTGGTCCAACTTCCCTCCCTTCTTATGTTTCCTGTTACAATAAGAAGTTAAATAACCTGCCTAAACAATCCAAAAGACATGTCTTCAAGATAATCAAATACCCGGTCAGCTTTATGACGAAGAAAGGATTTTGTTCCAGCTGTATGAGCAGTTTTTTGCTTTGATCTATTGATCTTGTTCCTCTCACTTATCTTCTGCACTTATCAAGTTCAGCTGTGATCAAAATTTAACACACAAAAAACATGAGAAAGAACAATAGTAAATGATCAAAAGTCGGCCTCTATACCATAAAATTTAGACTACAGAAATAGTCACAAAGGTAAATCCAATCAGATTCTTCAACATATTGTGGACGATTTGCAAGTGCTTCCTCTTTTGTACTAAATTTCTTGAAAATCTTGTGAAAATTGTATCGTCGACTTCTGTACTGTGTATTTAACTGCTTAAGAAGTGCTGGCTTAACATGTTCTCCTTCATCATAAGCAAAACTATTCTGAAATATGAGTGAAAAATTTATTGTAAATGTCAGAAAAAGTGCATAAATGTCCTGTTGCAGAACTAGTTGTTACCAAGTCAAGAAGAAAAACAAGCCTTCAAAACAATTTCACTTACATTAACAAGTTTTAGCATTCCTTCTCTATCAGAGCTGGCCAGTTTGGACCATTTTTCTGCTTTCCATTTGCCATATTTACGAATGACACAACTTGTCTCTGAGATGTACTGTTGTGCCCCTTCTCCAATTACTCTTCCACTAACTTCAGAGACCTGGACTTTTACCTTTTTGCCGGCCTTCTTTTCCTTGGACAGTGCAATATTGCGAGTATATCCTCTTTTCCTAGTTACATTGATACCACCTACCCAAAACATAGTACACAGTTATGAATGTGAGTGGAAAAATCTGAAATGAAATTAGCTGTGTAATATAAATTACAAGTAAATCTCATAT